>NC_081415.1:337725828-338356542 GCF_030272615.1 Cryptomeria japonica
AGAGGAAAATTCACCTCACATTTAGCTTCCAGCGTCTCCCGAATCATAACCATGATTCTATTCCATACTTGTTGAACTATTAGTCCGACCTCATGAAAGATCCTCTTGTTCCTCTCGAGCCAAATTTACCAGAGTATGAAAACGGGCCCAATATACCAGACACTCTGGAGGAAGGAGGACAAGATAGGAGGTCTACCCAAACTGCTCCAAAACTCCACCAGAGAATCTGCGTGAACACAAGGGTGCTTCCACACCCCCCACCAGTAATGCTAAATAAGCATAGAGAAGGGACATCTGAAGAACAGGTGTGAGGAATCTTGCTCCCCATTACCACACAAAGCACAAATAGAAGGCCCCAAGAATCCTCGCTTGTGAATATTGTCCCAAGTTAGGCATCTATTCAAAGCCAAAGTCCAAGCAAAGTAGTTGCACTTCGGCCAAGAAAAATTATTCCACACCTATTTCCACCAGTGCACCTCTCTTCCCTCCAGTCTTCGGTTCAACAGTTCCTGGTATCCACTAGCCACAGTAAAGACGCGCTTCGGATTTGGAGACCAAGAAAGGCCATCCCTACCCTTGAGGGAACTACAGTGTCTACTCGCCAGAATGCCATGCAACTCAGCACACTCTTCCTCCATCCTAACAACCAGCCACTCATTAGGAGCCTTCCACCACTCCAACTCTAGCCGCCCACACCTATAAACAGCCTTGAAGTCACTCACCCTTGACCACCCTGCCTCCAAAAACCTCTGGCAAAGGTTCCCAAGGTTAGGAAACTAATCAAGGATGGGGGGGTATCCATCCCAAGAGTCATTCCAGAAAAGGACCTCTTCCTCCCTCCTACAGATCCAAAAGAGTCCTTCCTTAATGAGAGAAGCCCCCTTCTTGAGAGTATACCAAATCGTTGAGCCTTTTCCCTCAAGCGGATATCTTGGAATTTCCTCCAAGGGGATCCTCTGAATATATTTGTAGGCCAAAATCTTAGCCCAGCCTCGATCCTGCTCGACACACCACCTCCAGTACAATTTATCCGCCAGAGCCTCCCCGAATAAAATAGACTGTCTTAAACCAAGCCCCCCCGACTGCTTTGGGCTACACACCAAGTCCCAATTGACAAGACTCCATTTGGATGAGGATAAATTGTCTGCCCATAAGAATTTCCTTTCTAGAGAGTCCAAACCCTTCAAGAACCACTTAGGAGACACTTGAAGCATACATCAATAAATCGGAAGATCCTGAACCACTGACTGAATCAGTTGAACCCTCCCAGCAAATGATAACCATCTGCGAGTCCAGTGTTCAACCTTCGAGCAAAATTTATCCAAGATACCCTGCCATGACTCCCTAGGAGGGTTACTAGGAGAAATATGAATACCCAAATAATTCAAGGGCAGAGAGCCAACTTGGAATATCAAGATAAGAGCAATCCTCCTTTGAATAGTTCCAAGAGTGTTGAAGAAAAGGATATAAGATTTATCCTCATTGATCAACTAGCCCGAGGTTGCAAGATAAACATCCAAAACCTTACGCAGATTAGTAGCTTCTCTGATCCGAGCAAGTCCCATCAAGGTCATGTCATCAACAAACTACAAATGAGACTGCGGCTGCAAGTCATTACCTAGACTCCAACCCTAAATATGACCCATACCCACATTATGCTTAATCAGCCTCCCCAGGCCCTCAGCCAGAAGAATGAATAAGTAAGGGGAAAGGGGGTCCCCTTGGCAAAGACCCCTAGAAGCACCAAACAGCTCAATATGATCACCACTTATTAGCACAAAGAAAGAGGTAGATGTAACACAACTCATAACCCATTGGATCCATTCCTCAGCAAAGCCAAAAGCCCTGAGGATCTTCTATAGGAAGGACCAATGAACTCTATCATAAGCCTTAGCCATGTCCAGCTTGATAAACATAGCTTTTTCCTTGGAGGTTGCCATAGAATGAATGGTCTCCGTAGCAATGACCACACCATCCAAAATTTGGTGCCCTTCCACAAACCTGCTCTGCTCCTCAGAGATAACATCCCCCAAACACTTCTTCAACCTATCCGCTATCAGCTTAGAGATGGTCTTATAAATCACACTGCAGAGAGAGATAGTGTGGAACTGTCCCAACCGGTCGACCCCATCACACTTGGGGATTAGCGCAATGAAAGTCGCATTCAAAGCCCAAAGCATCTATTTATTCCTCTAGGACTCCTGGACTACTTCCAGTAAGTCCAGTTTGATGATATCCCAGAAATCTTGAAAGAATTCAATCGGGAATCCATCCGGTCCAGGAGCTTTTCCTTTCCTCATGTGAAAAACAATCCTCTCAAGTTCTTCCAGCAAAATAGGACCCATAAGCTGCTCATTCATCTCCCCAGTAACAAGAGAAGGAATGCAAGCGAGAACCTGATTCTCCTCCATCGATTCCCCCTGAGAATCCTCATTGAAGAGGGATCGGAAATACTGTAAAGACTCCCTAGAGATCTCCTGCCAGGATAATAACAACTCACCTCTATCATTGACCAGAACATGAATGGAATTTCCATGTCTTCTTGCTTTCACAGAGTTGAAGAAGAAAGCAGTGTTCTTATCGCCCACTTGAAGCCAACCAATATGGGCTCTTTGTTTCTAGTATATTTCCTCCTTGAGCTCCCATTCCTGTAAAGCCTTCACAGTCCTGTCCTCCTCCCTATGCAAGGCTTCAGACAAACCATGCTCTCTAATTTCACTGGTGATGCCATTCAACACTATTTGGGCAGCTTTCTTAGCGTGAAAAATGTTCCCGAAACCCTGACGGTTCCACTGTTTAAGCTGAAACTTAACAAATTGTAGTTGCTTGGCAAAAGTGTACATAGCAGTGCCAAAGGCCGGCCTCCCCTTCCTCCACCACTCTGCTACAAGAGCCTACAAAGCAGGATCTCGAAGCCACATAAGTTGGAATTTGAAAGAAGGAGAGCGAGCAACCCGGGCAGAAGAAGAAACCAGCTTGATAGGCCAGTGGTCTGACCCTCTCCAGTCAAGAATCTCAGGACTTGTGGACCAGCCCAAAAACTGGAAACTAGAAATCGATCCAGCCTCTCTGCAATCCAATACTCCCCCACTCTCCTATTGTTCCAAGTGAATAAACCATTGCTAAGCTTAATGTCCACAAGATGCAACATAGATATACTATCCCGAAAAAGGAAATAAAAAGGTTCCAATCGCATGACACCCCCTTCTTCTCACTCAACTCAAGGATGGCATTGAAATCTCTCGCCATAATCCAAGGATGAAAACAGACTAGCCTTCACATACAAGAAATATGAGACCATAAGTTATGCTTAACCTGAAGATTGGTGGGGGCATAGATATTAGTAAACAAGATATAATCCCCAGTCTCAAGAATAGAGACAACCCTGGATAACAAGGATCTGGAGGCCACCCACCAGACAGGGCGAATCCTTAAAGGGTTCCAAAGACAAGCCACCCCTCTCTAGAGGAACCAGCTTCCCCAATACATTGACACTCACCTCGCCCCCAAAGCTTCGACACCAGACCCATCATACTCTCCACCAAAAGTTTAGTTTCTTGAAAGAATAGGACATCAGGTGAATGATTCCTAATCAATTCCCGAACAACTTTTTGTTTGGGGCCGCTATTCAAGCCCCTCACATTCCATAAAAGCAAAATCATTTTGGAGGAGTGGAAAAGTGAGAATCCAGAGTCTTTACTGACCCTGACTCAACCAAATTCCCCCCCATCAATTTGATTTTATCCAAATCCTTCTTTTTGCCAACGTTTGAGTTCTTCTCCGAAGCACTTTTCTTAATATCTTTTTGATGCAAACCCAGGTGAATGGAGGACTTATTACTTTTAACCCCAGCCAGTTCTAATTTCAGAGCTATCAGAGAACCCTCCCCCCCAACCAAATTCACCTCCGAACTAGGAGTGAGTCCCAACTGGACCCCTACTGTCTGATCCATCTCCATTTGTTGGCTTCCATCACTTGCAGGGCCTGGGCAAAGTCCTCAATAAATCTTTCAGGACCCCCCCTGAAGCACCTTGATCCAAAGTGGTTAACCCCAGATTCACTTCCTGTTGGCTAAGGTCATCCAAGGCGTCAAATATGTTAATGGTATCCTCCTCCTATCTCTCTTATAAGGACCTCTTTTGTCCTTGATTCTTGTTCTTTGTCTTAACTGAGACAAAACCATTAGCACCCACTACCTCAACCAACATAGCACCTTTTCCTTTATCTGCCCTATCTAGGCTCTGGGCCGACTGCTAAGGTTGGCGCACCACCAATTTATATCTAGGACACTTACACTGTAAATGACCATACTCATGACATAGACGACATCGAAATGGTAAAGTATCATAATATAACTGTTGAACCCAAGAATAAGAGCCCGCACACATATCTATAGCATCTAGAAAAGGTTTACTAAGATCAATTTCAACACAGATACGCGCAAAGGTCGTTACCTTTCTCCCTAGGGTTTGCGTTGAAGATCCTATTGGCTTCCCAAGTAGTATGGAAAGCATTCGTAGCACATCCTCTCGACAGCATTCCACTAGAAAACGTGGTAAACAAACCCACATTAGAACCCTATTTGGGAGCTCCTCTGAAGGGTTAAACCCCACATGCCAAGGTTTGATGAACAACCCCACCTGGTTGTAAAAATATGAGCCTCCATCAAAGACCCTATTGCGATCCTCCATACAGTTGAAAGTAACCATGAAGTATTTGTTTGCCAGTAGCATAATCTCCATTTCCCCTTATGGTGCCCAAGTCCTCTACGCCCAGTTTTCCAAAAACTGCAAAGAAACCCTCATTCCCAAAAACTTACAATATAGCGAGTGTTTTGAAAAGTATTCAGTGTGTTCAGCTATCATCTCAGGAGGAATAACCAGCTTCGGCCTCTCACTGCATCTCTCCAGGCAACCATTAATCTTCATAATGTGAGAGCTACCAGCACTCCCATACCCTGATTCTGAGGAGAAAAGATTATTGTTAAAAGTCTTCATACTATGGGATGGGGATTTTGAGCCCACCACAGCAAAAAAATCCAAAATCCATGGCGGGAGGTGCCTTCGAGGCCTCACCACCATTACTCGACATCGGAGCTCAAAAAAATATAATAAAATATAAGGAACCCACATACCAAAGGGGTACGCGAGAAGGCATGACAACCAAGACCCCACCCCTCCCAATCACCACCGAGGAGGAGCCAGCCGTATCCCCCTGCCCCATTGGAAACCCTCGGCCCGTTGCAAAACAGAACCCCAACCGCGTACAGCCAACTCCCCACCCGCTGACCACCACTCCACCCCCCACCCCCTCGGTCACTCCTTGCCCTACACCGTCTTCCACTTCCCTCCCCCGACGCACCTGCAAACACTTCCTCCCATGAGCTAGGGCATCGGAACCATAGCTCGACAGCCCACGTGCCCCCGCACGCACGACGCCATTTTCCCTAGCAATCTTCTTTACTTTGATTTTATTATTTGTATAGCTATTTTTAGTTAGTTAAGACATTTTTAAAAATTTCAATTTAATATGCGTATGTGTATGTGTATGTGCATATGCATGTCCATTTCCATGTGTATCTTTATGTCTATGTAGAAACAAGTTGTTTGCTTTTATATAACGTATTACAACAATTTGAGTTATCATAAATCTAAACCACAAGTCGCCTTTAGCTAACCAACCACAGGAAAGGGGACCCAATAGATCAAAGTCACTGAGAGATTGACCCTATCCTAAACACACCTCCAAGGGTTTGAATCTTGGTGGATGGCCTTATCATATCATCATCCTCACCAATTATGCTCAACCAATTCAACTACAACCCTTTGGAAATAGTTTTTGTTTTTAATTACAATGGTAAAACATTTTTTTAAGAGGCCTTGAACACGAGGCATCCAACCTAAAGCTAGAAAACAATAAGAACATAACAAAAAAGACAAGCTATCAAAAAACAACAGCCAAGCAATTAAACAAAAAAACCAACACAACAAACAAGAAAGGTCAACTACAATACCCCTAGTCCCTTCCTAATGCATTAAGCGTCTTTGACCTATGTGTAAGAGGCACAAACATGTTTTGGAAGAGCTCCCCTCTTTGAAAAATCTTCCATGGAATATCATCCTCCTGAAGCTAAAAACAAGACAATGGAGGGAGGGCTAGCATCCTTTATCCCCAAAGGAAAAGAAAAAAAATTGTGTATGCTTTATTGAAGCATCCTCTAAAGTGTGCCCTATAGGAGACAGCCCAATGTAAGGCGCTACCCTTGTTTTGATATTAATTTTTTTCTTTTTTCCATTTCAATCAATACTCGGCATTAAGACATTATGTCAAACAGTTTTCTCGCAAGTGTATTTAGTTATTGTTTTCAGTTGCAAGAGGAAAATGTTTGTTTATTTGAGGTTTATTGTAGGATTGCACATGAACAATGTCAAACATTGCATAACAAAAATAAATATTATGTTGTCCACTATCAACAAACTTTCAAATTGCATGTGAACATTGAGACCCTTACAAAGTATAAAGGAAGAATATTTATATTGAAAGATATGGGACAGAACTCTTATTACTTGCAAACTACAAAGTGTAAATGAGAATTTTTTACCTCTCAAGGCATCCAAAACACATGCAATATACTAGCATTGTTACTCATGTTGATATTTCAACAATATAGATTGCTTCTACAAGTTCCACATTCCCTTCACATCTTCCCAAGTCACATTCATGGCCTGCAATTGTTTTATGAGTACTATTGTGGCTTCTTTACACCCTTCAAGGTCATGTTCAGAGTCTACAATTGTTTATTAAGTATTGTTGTAACTTTTTTACACCCTCCAAGGTCATGTTTAGGACCTGCAATTGTTTTCTAAGAACTATTGTGGCTTCTATATATCTGCAACAACCTTGAACTTTTGCCCCTCTAGATTGACCTAGCAAGTAACCAAGACTATAGGCATGCCTTGAATATGCAAGCTCACACCAAAAAATACCTTATTTGCAAATACCAAATCACTAAAACAACAAATTAAACCCTAGTATTGTAGCGTGACATTGTTGCACTACGGACACTGTAGCAGCGGGTATTGTAGCAAGTACAACACTATAGCAGTCGTGTCATTGTAGAAAGTACAAGTATTGTAACAATCGTGTCACTCCAGCAAGCTTCCAAAAATAACAAATCTTCATCCAAGTACCTAGAAACTTCACACCAAAGAACAAGCATTGATCAATGAAGAACAATGTGAACTCCGAAGTGAATCCACCATTAAATGGAATTGGGTTTTCATCCAATCCAAAGAACCCAAGCATTCCCATCCGAGGGCATGAAACTAAAAGCTATAAACTCCCAAATTCTCCAAGAGAAAATAATAAACCAAGCATATCCATAAATGAGCTCTTAAGAACCCTTTATAACTTCCTTGGGAGAGCTCACACACTTTCCAACCAATGTGGGATAAAAGATATACTTTTTCCCTTTAACATTCATGTCTCCACATACTTTGATAAAGGGGACTTTTAATATTTAAATTACTTTCCCTTTTTAATTTAAGTTCCCACATCAATAAAGTTAAATATTTTAATTTAACTTTATAACTCAACTTTATTGATAAATGAATTAATAATCGCAAATCATTATTAACATCTCAACTCAATATCATCAATAACCATTTACATGGTATTATTCATGAACCACTGATGATCTTGACTTGGCCCAACTGACTTACTATAAATAGTAAGTATCCCAAAAACACATCAAACACCTCAGGATCGCCTATAACTGAAACTGCCTAGGCCAAATATCATCAAGATCCCTTAAAAGTCTTGGTTAGCCTAGAGACCATGGAGAAATAGGCTAACAACAACATCATATAACACGTGTCAAAAGGGGACATTACACCCAACATCAATGGATGCACAATTGTGCCAATCGAAATAGACCCTAGAGAGGATAACTCATTAGACTAGTCACAATGACCTCCAGGTCCAATCTTTTAAATCAATAAAATCACCAACAATAATATGTTGAAGGTGGGCATTTTTACAGTTGCGCCTTTCTTTTGGTAAGAGTTAGGGCAATCCAAAGTCAGATATCCAATAACAAAGTATCTTCTACAATAAAATAATTTGTGTGAATACATTCATGCAAATGCATTTCACCACGCCGTGTTACTACAATTACAACTCTCAACATAATTATTTATTAAAATGACAATCGTTCAAAGCCCTTCAAAGAGTTGTGCTTGAGAGCATTATGCCATTTTAGTATCATTTCAAAACAATCTATTTTGTACATTAAAACTTAATTAATAAATGTATTTTACAACGCCATGTTTCCCCATTTAAACCCTCATTCAAATCCTCATAGGTGTTTTCAAGACATTGAGACAAGGGATGTCCCCTGACTATTCCCAATCTATAGAAATTTATGAAAGATCCCCCAACTATCATTCAGAAAGGAATGTCATTGGAATGTTTAATCATCACCAACCCACATGTGCAAAAGACATCTCTCAACCATCTAAATGAACCCTAGTCATCCCCAACAACAAATGAATATTGTTGTTTCTTTTTAAACCCACTTTGGATTTTTTAACACGTTTTTAAAATATGCATGTTAGGCCCACATAAATTCTCGAACCCACCCCTTTTGCAACCCTAAACACATTGAAACATAAATTGAACAATTGAAATTGTTTTTACTAGTCATTTGAGTTTTTTTATAGCTTGAAGAAGATTAAATAAATCCAAAGAAAGAAAGAAGAAGAAGATTGGTAGCTGATCTACACATTGAAATTAATTTCATTCAATGAAGAATATCACAATTGCCATTATTGACCTTCTAGTCTGCTCTCATTCTTTTGTCAAAAAGTGTTTAGTTTTTTCTTTTTAAATTTTCCCTTTGTTATCACAAATCTTTCTCATAACAAATAAAAAGTAGAAAAGATTAGTGTAAAATGGACAACGAAGAAATAAATATCAACATAAACCAAAGGCAAAATGAAGTCGAAAGAATGAATTCTCATTCTTTAAAAACACATTTGTTGTTGCAAGAAACCATTTTGCATGCTCTTCACCCTCTCAAAGATTTTGTGAAAAAAAGATAGATCCTGAAAAACCTTTGATGCAATTTGTCACCATTTTGATCAATCATTAATCCAAAAATGTACAAGGCAACAAGCATTGATTATGTCATGTTTGCAGTTCTAATTTCCATTGGGAGCTATAATAGGGTTGTGTACCATTTATTGAGTAGACATTGGGTTAGGATTTGTGTAGGCATAAATGTTGAATATGGAGTTGATTGAGTAGCAAAAGTTAATTAATTCACACCCTTTCCATGTGTTCAATAGTATTTTGATATATCACATGTTCCTAATAAGTGATAGAGTTGTGCTAGAGGGGAGAGGAAAGTTGGAAATATTGCCATCGATGTCAAAGGAAAGATATTTACCTTAAAGAAAAGGGAAAATCATTATAGGCCAAAGCCCATAAATCATTTCATCAAAAGGATAGCAAAGTTGGTCAACCACCTTTTGGCTTATATTCCAAGACATATAAGTTAAACATTTGCCCAACTTAAAGATAAACAAGAGTGACTAATGAGCAACAATAATAATAATTCCATATATATGTTGCACATGTAATACGTATTTTAATGCATTGATTTGTATAAATAAAAGTACAATGTTAAGAGGCAACGATCACAGATTAAGGGTGGTGCTTACATTTAAAGGTGATAATAAGGCAACAATCTATTAATGAAATAGTAATTAATAAGAATGATTAAGGTAGTGATCCCACAAATAAATAGCGAGTGACTTATTTTGAAAAGGGAAAAATTACTTTAAAGGTGATGTCTTTTAAATATTCAAAGAGATGTCTCTCTTCAGATAAGACACAAATATTTAAATGGAAAAAGAAATGTGGTAAGAGAAAGTGTGTGTAAGATAAAGAAATAAATATATCAAATATACACCAGCATATTGATGTGAAGAGAATATAATAGAAGATTTGTCAAGGTAGATTTTGTGAAGAAGATTTAGGACAAAGATTATAGCAAATTTATGAAGCAGAATTGAGCATACTTATAAAGCATATTACAACAAAATTTAAGAGGAACATATGTTGATTGTATAAGGAGATTTTAAGGAGAATAATAGCATATTTGTAATTAGATTTACAGCAGATTGGTGAACAACATCATAGTAGATTTTCAAACAGATTTATAGGAAAATTTTAAGGAGAAATTTATGTTGATTTTGATGCTTCATATAGAAGGACATTTGCATGTGTCTTATTGAGTTGCTACTCAAGTATTGGCAATTGGTGTCTCCCGTAGATTAGTGCCTACAAATATTTTAGAGAAGTTTATATAAAACCATATTTTTGTCATGGTTTTCTCTTGCAAGGGTTTCCATGTAATTTGTGTTCGCGTTGTGTTTCTTATTATTAGATCTTGTGTATATGCTATTAATGATTAGATTTTAAAAAATAAAAGATTCTTGTTATACTAATTAAAAAAGGTCAAGAAATTAAAGAATTTATGCAAAGAGAGAGTTTTGTGATACAAACAGAGAAGGAGGAAGCTCATTTTATATGAAAAGTTAAAAATCAAAAGGAATAAGGGAAATTTGCCATTTAAATGTTTCAACTATGGAGAATTAGGACACTTTGTTAACAAATGCCCATATATAAAAGGAAGTGACAATGATGAAGAAGAAGAGATTTATAGAAAGAAAGGAAACAAAAATAGTCAAAGCATGATAAAAACAATAAGAAGAAATTCTATGGTCACAAGAAGAGTCTCTATTCCTAAACACATAATAGCTCATCCAATGAAAGTAATTAGGACCACTATAAAGAAGACATGTTTTTTTATGGCATTTGAAATAAAAGCCAATATCACTGAAAATAATCTCAAATAAACACTTGCATGAGGAAGGTAAGACTAAATCTAATAATGAAAAATGATGACGAAGAAAACTTCGAGGAAAAATTCTATCACGATATAGAAAAACTTGAGAAACTTAGAAATAAGAATTCAAAGTATAAGGTGTTGTTTCAAGAAGAATGTAAATCAAAGGCCAAAATATTTGGAGAATCCAAAAAAGTAATCATAAATTTGAAAGTTCACATTGAGGAAGCCAAGAGAATTGAAGAAAAATTAGATCTCAATTAAACATAAAAAGAAGAAAATTATGGAAGACTAGAATCTGAGATTATCTCTTTAAGGAATGATTTTAAAGAAACTACTACCAAACTAAACAAAAGTCACAAACTTGAAAATAGCACTGACATGTTGAGTAATACCATAAATGAACAAAGATCGCCATCTATAAAAATTGGTCCTGAGCAAAAAAAGGCACAAGTGGAATCAAATAAAGAAAAACCAAAGAGTTCTATTTATGCACTTAAAAGTATCATTAAAGGAGCATGTAGCAAAGCAAAAAAAGACATGTTGCATCGAAACCAATCGCATTTCAAAAGGATAAGAACACATTTAAAAACAAATCCACAAAAGAAAGCACAAATGACTAAGTTTCGTCATTTTTTCGTCAATTATTGTTTCACGTGCAATCATTTTGATTGTAAGGCAATAAATTGTAGGACTCATATGAGAAATTATAGTTAGAACAAGGATAATATACCTTGAGGTTTTATAGAAGGCATGACAATGTTTTTCCTCCTTTATTCTACCATATTGAATGCTCTAAATGCAATAATTATGGACACACAACACGATTTTGTAGAACTGTTTTTTTGTAGATGGAAAAAGAAAAATTCATGCTAACACAAACTACCTACATACTCAAAATGATGGAGAACAGTGGTAGATAGACAATAGTTGTACATCTCACATGATTGGTGACAAAAGTAAATTTCTCACATTAAGAAGCATAGATAGAGGAAGGATGGCTTTTGGAGACAATTGTGTAGAATGTTGTGTATGTTGAAGGATTGAAGCACAATCTTCTAAGTGTAAGTCAATTATCCAATCATGGTCACACTCATTCCACACATAATGATGTAAAATCAAGAAGGAAGATTGATAAAAGAACCATATAGGACAGCTAATAACCTCTACATCATGAAATCAAAGGTAAAAATATGTTTTATGGGAAACAAAGATGAAAGTTGGATTTAGCACAAAAGGTAAAGACACATCAATTTTGACAATCTTGTCAAAATCAGCAGTAAGTAGTAAGAAATATACCAAAATTTTCAAAACTCTCAAACACCATTTGCAATCATTGCCAACTTCGAAAGAAAACAAGGGTTAGCTTAGCTTCAAATCAAAGGAGTATTCGACATCTAAACCATTGGAGCTCATCCATACAAAACTTTTTGGACCAACTCGTACAAAGATTATGCAAGGTGAAAGTTACTTTATGTTGTTAATTGATGATTATTCTATATTTAATTGGGTGACCTTTTAAAAAGAAAAGTTTGACTCCCTTGAGAAATTTAAAATCTTTAAGGCATTAGTTCAAAATGAAATTGGAATGAAAGTTAAATGCTAAGATCTGATAATGGTGGTGAATTCACCTCAAACAAGTTTGAAGAATCCTGTGAAATACATGGGATTAGGAGACACTTTTCGACTGCAAGAACACCACAACAAAATAGAGTTGTGAAGAGGAAAAACATAACAATACAAGAGATGGCAGCATCCATGCTTAATTAGTCCATGTTATATCAAACTCATTTTGAAGAGAAGCAGTGCATACAACAATTTATGTTTTAAAGCAAGCATAAATCATAGTCAATCATAACAAGACTCCATATGAGCTTTGGAAAGGTAGGCCTACCAAAGTTAAGTACCTTAAAATATTTGATAGAAAGTGCTATATAAAGAGAAATGAAAATTGTAAAGGTAGGCCTACCAAAGTTAAGTACCTTAAAATATTTGATAGCAAGTGTTATATAAAGACATGAAAATTTAGGCAAGTTAGATGCTAGATCCAATGAGGGAATATTTCTTGGCTAAGCTTCAAGGAGCAAACCTTACAAGTACTACAATGAAAGGTAACACAAAATCATTAAGATTACAAATATTTGTATAGATGATAACATGCATCAAGGGAAAATGACTCAAGAAGTAGATCATCAAGAAGAAGAAAATTGCAAAGAAGAGAACGAAGTTGAACATGAAAAATCTACAACATCAACAAAGGCAAGAAAACTTAATTATAGGAGATATAGATATAAAAATCCAAAAAAGAAGATTGATCACCACAACTGGACATGAAAATATGTCTTTGCTTTCTAAAACTGAACCCAAATATTGAATGGAAGCTAGCAAAGACACACATCGTGTAAGTGTCATGAAGAAGAATTAAATCAAATAGACCAAAAAAAAAGTTTGGAAATGTGTCCCAAGACCCAAGAATAAAAATGTAATTGGTACCAAGTGGATGTTTAAAAATAAATTAAATGAAGATGGCCAAGTTGTAAAAAATAAAGCAAGGTTGGTATGTAAATTTTATGCTCAAGTAAAAGGGGTTGAATTTGAAGAATCATATGCCCTAATTGTATGATTAGAGGCCATAAGGATGTTCTTAGCATTTGCTTGCTTTAAAAATTCTAAAGTCTACCAAATGCACATTAAATCAACATTTCTGAATGAACATCTTGAAGAAGAGATATGCATTGACCAACCTGGAGGATTTATCATATTAAAAAAAAAAAAAAACTATGTATGCAAGCTCAGGAAAGCTAATTATGGGTTAAAACAAGTTCCAAGGGCTTGGTACTTTGGATTAGACAAGTACTTACAAGAAAAAGGGTTCAAAAGAAGTGTTGTAAACAACAATCTATATTTGAAAATTGAAGATGATCATCAATTGATTGTTGTAATATATGTGGAATCTTTGGAGGCAATAATATTAGAATGTGTCAAGACTTTGCTATGAAATTGCAAGGAGAAATCAAAATGTCCATGCTAGGTGAGTTGTCTTTCTCTCTAGGACTACAAATTACTCAATTTGATAAAGAAATTTTCATCTCACGGACTAAGTATGCTAAACAAATGTTAAAAAGGTTTAGAATGGATGATTATAATCCTATGAGTACACCAATGGTCAAAGGATGTATGTTGAGCAAAAAAGATGAATCTCTTGATGCAAACCAAACTCTATATAAATCAATGATAGGAAGTTTGCTTTATATGACAAATTCAAGGCCTAAAATTATTCAAGCAGTTGGGATGGTAGCAAGGTTTCAAGCTGCTCCTAAATAAACACACATGCAAACAGTGAAAAGGATTTTCAAGTACTTAAAAGGCACTTTAGATTTCGATCTATGTTACCCAAGAGGTGAAGATTGCGCCTTAAAAGCATATATAGTTGTAAATTGGGCTGCTCATATGGATAATAGAAAGAGCACTAGTGGCGGTGCATTTTTTTGGGTAATAGTCTTGCTTCATGGTTTAGTAAGAAACAAGCTTCAATCTCTCTATCCACTATTGAGGCGGAGTATATAGCAACAACATCCTGTTGTATCCAAATTATTTTGATGAGACAAACATTGAAGGATATCAAAGTAGAATATGATCACCAAATATCTATATTGTGTGATGATACATGTGTCATTAATATTTCCAAGAATCCAGTGATGCACTCAAAAACTATACACATTCCCATAAATACCATTTTTTGAGAAACAAGTGGCATATCAACATGCGAGGTTGGAATATGTTGCCACTAAAGAACATATTGCATATATATTTACAAAGCTTCTTCTGGGTTGATATCCTCTTCTTTCGGTCATTAAAGAGATTTATCTCTTAAGGGGAGCTCTTCATTGCATTATCTTACATCTCTATGGATGCCTTTGTTGTTGATATCAAAGGAGGAAAAGTTGAATCAAGGGAAGCATTGGAGCAAGGGGGAGCATTGTATAATAAAGCTCATTTTCTTTAGAGGTTGCCATCAATGAAAGGGATAAATTGTTAGAAATATTGTCATTGATGTCAAAAATGAATAGGAGTCATTAATGTCAAAAGAAAGATATTGATCTTAAGGAGAAAGGAAAATCATTATAGACCAAAGACCATGAATTATTTCATCAAAAATATAGCAAATTTGGTCGACCACCTTTTCGCTTCTATTACAAGACATATAAATGGAATTGAAGTTTGCCCAACTTAATGATAAAAAAGAGTGATTAATGAACAACAATATAGTACACATTTTAAAGCAACGATTTAATAAATAAAAGTGCAATGTTAAGAGGCAGCCGCTTATATTTAAATTATCTACTAATGCAATAGTTATTAATAAGAATGGTTAAGGCAGTGATGCCACCAAAAAAATAGACAGCAATTAGTATTTTTTTTTAAACGCAGAAATTAGTTGAAAAGGCGATGTCTTTTAAATAGACGACGCTTTTCAAAGAGATGCCTCTTCATAAGAGAGAAAGATATACATGGAAAAAGAAATATGGTAAGAGAGTACTTGTAAGATAAATGAAATAGATAAATCAGATATACACCAAGAGATTAATGTGAAGAGAATATACTAGAAGATTTGTGAAAGGCAGATTTTGTGAAGGAGATATAAGGAAAAGATTATAGCAAATTTATTAAGTATAATTGAGCATGTTTATAGAACATATTAGAACAGAATTTAAAGGGAATATATGTAGATTGTATAAGGAGATTGTGAGGAGCATAATAGCAGATTTGTAATAGATTTATGAACAGCATTATAGCAGATTGATGAACATAAAGTTATTTTTTAAAAGAATAGTTGAAAAATTTCGAGAAGAAATTTATGGAGGTTGGTGCCTCGTATAGGACATTGGTATGTCTTATTGAGTTGGTGCTCAAATATCGGAGAACGGTAGATTGAATCCTTCAAAGATTCTAGAGACAAGTTTATATAAACCAATATTTTTATCGTGGTTTTCTGAGGTTGGTTCTTCAAATATAGGACATTTGTATGTCTTATTGAGTTGGTTTTCTTCCACAAGAGTTTCCACATAAATTGTGATCTTACAAATGTACTAATATTATTAAATTTTTGAAGTGATTAAATAAGTTATAAAAATAAAAGACAATTTTTATATTGATTCACTCCCATCCCCTCAATATAATTTTGTGCTCATCATAAATTTGTGCTCATCAGAAAGCCATTTGTATTACAAGAGGAACATATATAATGTCAATATAGAGTTTGTAACAACATGAGAACGTAATACCACTTCATATGACACACTGTCCTTATTTGTCTTTGTCATCCCACTTCATGTGACACTCTCCTTATTAGTCTATGGCATCCACTTCATGTTGCATGCTCTCCTTATTTCGAAAAAAATAAAATAAATAAATAAAAAATGGACCCCCTATCTTATGCAACATCGTCAAAACATAGATTGTGGACCTATTAATTACCAATTTAACGTTTTGAAGTTAATCATAGAGAAGAATAAGCATCCTACTGTTGTGAAAATTGAGATAAATTCAACTTATTCTTATCATATAATTCATTTCATAATTGGATGCAGTAAGAAGTACATTTTCTAGAATCCATATTGTATGCATGCTATAAAAAGCATAGGTGATGAGACCAAAGGACAATGCTAGAGGCATACAAATATTTGTGAGCAACCACTAGACATCAATTGCATTATTTCCCTTTAAAAAAAAAGAAGAAATCTAAAAGATCCCTCTAATCTGTTAAGATAGGATCATTCCCCAATCCAATAAGATTTTTATTTAATATATTTTATTTTAATATAATTATTTTTCTTTTAATTTCTCTGTTGTTTTTAAAAAAAATTGTAATTTTTTTTTAAAATTGCTTGCAATTATATTTGCTTTATTATATCTCCTATCATGAAGAAAATCAAAGGTGTTGATACAAAATCTATTAATCAAAAGAAGTAGGCAAGCAAATCCTAATTAATAATTCTATAACAAGCATGAAAAGCCTATTGTGATGAAAAGGTGGAACTCAATGAAAACCCCCTTCATATCGTTGCATATGCTCTTAATCCCGAGTGCTACGCATCTAGGCATGGTAAAACTCCTAATAATGATGATAAATGAAAGGTTTATAAATTTTAGGATGCAACTAGACTGACTTCAAAGGCAAAGGATTTAATTTGTCAATTTTCAAGGTCATATATTTAGCACTCAAGGTAGAATGGGTCACTATTCCACAAAAAATACCCTATTAGATGGTGGAAATGGCATGAGAAGGATATACCAAAGTTGAGATAGCTTACCATAGGCCCTCACAAGATGTTAGTTCCTTTGCTACATAAAGGAAATTGATCCTCCTATAACTTTATCCTTACAATCAAGAGGAACAAGCTTACCTTTCTATGAGCGGAGACCCTACTTGTAGTTCATTGTGCCTTGAGACCCCAAGAATGGCGGACTCCCAAGTATCAACACGTTGGTATGTTGATTCTGATGTTAAACAATTCACAGGGCCAAAAGGGGAGAAGATTGTCTTAGGAACCACAGCTTGACATACAATGTGACCTGGATTCAAGGAGCTCTTTCTTTTTCTTTTATACAGTTCTTTTGGTATTGATAGCTCAGATGAAGCATAATTGTACTTAGTACCATACTTTTTCCCTCTGTTATGTTTATTGAGTTTGGACAATGAAATCAAAAATAAAATTGTTTTATTTTTTATTGCTGCTATATTTCTCACTTATCAGTCCCTAAAAAATGGCCAGTAGACTGCTGTCCTGAAAAATGTCCTAGCTTCCTCATCCCTGAAATGCCGTGAAACATTGCAAAAACACTAAATTGCTTTTCAGTCTTCAAGCAGAGACTTGATTGCCCTAACAAATCACTTGGAACAGATCCAGATTGTTAGCAGAAAACAGTGCCTGTTGCAACACCACATTTATCATGCCAATAAATGCTTGCTGTAAGCTAAATGTCATTGTCTAGATTTTCTTTCCATACAAAGCATTCATTTATTAAAGCCCATAGGCTATTGAAAATAATGGGACAACAAATATAAATTATGTTAAAAGTTACAAATATCATAGTAAACAATAAAAGCATATACCAACATGGCAAAAGCCCGCTGAATTTCAAATTTTCCGAAATGAAATAAATTATAAACCCCTACGTACACAAAGTCAGGCAGCTCCAAGGGAGCCCACATACCATAACAAAATCAAGAAACTATTAATCATTTTTGCTAAGTCAAGCCCTACGTTTCATCTTTAATTGTTACACAAAGACTTCAACACAGATCAACTAAAAGGCTAGCAATTGACTTATATAATAGCAACAAAGAGATAGCAAAGAAAATCCTTCAGGGATGGAATCGTGTAGGGCAGCGAGAACAGAACTTGCAAGATTCCTAGTTTATCTCACTTTAATCTTGAAACACCCCAAAGAGATCCCTGCCCTATATAAATGCTAACCGCATGACACTCAGCACTCTAAGCATAAACACTCCGTAAAAAGCACAGAAATGCCAACTTTGTAATAACAATCTGTTACGGGACTTGCAGTCATTTCTAAATATCCATAAATACAAATTGTTATCTTCCCTTCAAAATTTGGCATTAAGAAAATGCAGAGCACTTAATTACAGAATTTGGGCACAATTCAGGTGGCAAGGATTCAGCATAAACTGTGCTTATGTTGCCATGAATGCAAAGGGAGGTTTAAGAACTCAGTAACTCAACCAATCAGATTAATGTCACATTGATACTAAAGGTAACTTACCAGTTAAAACTGTAAGAGATGAATTTGTCATAATTAATAGAACAAAATAAATTAAAATCAAAAAATCAAAACACTCATCATGGTGAACCTTCAACTATGGCCACAGTTTTTTGTCATCGAGTGTCTACCCAACAGTTTGTGTACTGAAGTAATTTGGTCATCCTGCAGAGAACCAGATTATGAATTAGCAGCTACAAATATGCCCACCTCTCTGGATCGTAATTCATCACAACCCCTTCGTAAAAATATTACATAGATAAAATTAAAAGGTAAATGAAATGGAACAAACTATGTTCCTAAAGCAATATTCCAATTACAAATAACAAAATAGAAAACCAACAGACCATGTTTCTAGACATATTCCACATTCAGAAAATTCAAGGTTGCAACTTCAGCTTACTTTGCTAAACCTAAAAACTTCACCACCGTGCTTGAAAATCACAAGAAAAAACACAAACAAATTTCTGATGCCAGTACTTTCTGGTAACTTTGTTCAGACTCCCATCAAACTAATTGTGTATCATTTGAAATGCCAACAGATACAAACATGAAGGAAGATACTCAATAAGCACAACACAGATTTTCCAATTCTGTGCATTAGATATCTTTGGAGGTTAATACACCATATATACAGAAATCAATTCAGAGTTTCATTCAGCAATTATTTTCAGGCACTAGTCATTTTCTCCACATTGACGAAAGTATCCCCAGCTCACAACTAAATATTAAAGGGCACATTTATTTTTTAAACCTTCTGCTGTTATGGAAGTAACGTTAATATCCATATGCAACATTTATTGTGACACGTTAAGAATAACATAGTTGCAAATATATTAAGTGATTATGCAAAAAAAGAGATAGAAAGTGCAATGATCATTTTAAATAAGCACTGATTTTATCAGCCTATTAAACAATTATAAGACATTCATATTCAATGCCAGGCCTTATTTTACCAGTTGCATGACCTATCTTGAACTAAATAATTGAGGCATGCCCATTTTCTTCGGACGTAGAACCTAGGCATAGGGAAATCCAAAATTCACATTTATTTGTGTGCATAGGTGTCATGGGTGTTACTCTAAAAAACTTACAAAACCTCGAAGTACAATTTTGGACCGTAGGATGACACCCTTCCAATTTGATCATTAAAATTCTGATCTAGCTTCCAACTTCTCTGCAGCCAAGTTGTTTACTAACCTTTCTTAGATCCTTTCCTTGACATACAAGATTCTTAAGCATTTGTAGTATTATAAGCTCCATCTCCCACACATCTCTTGTCAATTCAGTTTATCTAGTTTAATAATAAACAGCTCCTCTTGAAGATGTGTTACGAGATTTAATTCACATCTTTCACTGCAACACAAAATAAAACAAATGTGCGTGCAATAGGATTGCTCTACTACTTAGAAAAAAAAGCTCCCTGTAAATAGAAACTAACCTATAAATAGGCAACATGTAATTGTTTATTTATATTTTTTATAGTATTTTCTAAGACAGTTCATATGATCATATTGAATAAAATTTAAAGGTCTTTTTTCAAGTTAGCCTAAGGTAAATAGGCTGAGACCCTCTTTCATGTCCGGACAAGGATTTTTTGTTTTTGGACTGAAAACAAATCCTGTGACTACATGCTTATGTTGTTCAATTAAAATATAGACAAAGCAAGGCAAGTATACTTGCATTGGATAGGTGTAAGCATATACCTGAGATTTGCATTCAATGCTACAACTGTTATAAGTAAAACCTGAGATTTGCAATACAAAGCTTTCAATAGTTATTAAATTTTAATTTATAAAAGCACATACAGAAACATTTCAACCGTAATTTAAAAGCAAAGCAAGCATAGTAAATTCTATTGAATGATGAATTCTAGATTTAACAATAACACTCGGTGAACATAATTTTAGCAATAGGTTGGCTTGACGATGTTTTTATTAAACTCAGTGCCAATAGGTACTTATTTCTATTGTTTGCAAAGCATTGCATGAAAATAAATGAAAACAATTAAGTTATTAACTATATTTTTAATCTAACTACAACTGTTTGCATGGCATGCAAGCTTTATTACAAAATACTCCACTAACAAGAAATCCACTACATGCGATTGTTGATTTAACTAACAATTAAAATTATTACAATTTATCCCTTAAAAGCTCATGTTTCTTGCATGACAATCTACAAGGAGACAACATAAATATAATCGACTGTCTCATATATAGTGACTTAGAATTAGTGCCCCTAAATGACTCTGTTGATGTTTGATGAATCTTCTCCTCTATTTTGATTATGGTGTATACTTTTAAACAAATACTATGAAACCTTTATCCATGATGACGTCATTGAACTTGAATTTTAAGGGGGCAGAGGGAATTCCTGTTTGAAAAACAGCCTCTTTAATGTATTTCATCATTTTTCCCTCACCATCTTGAACGTTCTTGAAAGCTTTTTTTTTCAAAGATGCACAAGTAATAACCCTTTCTGAGTTTTGATCTCAAAAATTTATTTTCTTTATCCCCACTCACACCTGAACACTAAGGTTTTGCATTCAAAATTTCATAAGCAATTTCTATATATACATGTGCCTATATGCAAGCAAAACCTACATTTATTTTCTATATTCATGCAAGCATGCCTCCACAAGCCATGATTTCATCCAAAAAAAAAAAAACATTCATTAGACAAGCACACGACTAGGGTTTAGACAATTATTTTATCAAAATGTGATTATCGGGTGGAAATGTTTGGATGATTGTGCCACCTGATTTGTGTGTTGAATGCACTCATCTTTTAAGGTATAAATCACTGATAAACTCGTCCCATTTTAGAGCACAATTTCACTAGGCATGAATCACTGATGAACTCGTCATATTTTACAGCACAAATTCCTAATGAAATTGTCATTTATTAGGAACGATTTTTGCATGCTATTACAAGCTGATTTGAGCAGTGAAAAAGACTCTTTTTAGTATTTACCATTCTGACTAGGCATTATTTACTTAATATTTGAGATGATCTTAAGCACAATTTCTGATTGCTGACTGTCACTAAACCAAAAAGAAAATTAGGCCATTTTTGCCAACTTCCATCTAGGCATGATTTTACTTATTATCATTGATTTCAAAAAATATGATTAAGTCTAAAGAAAATACTTTTATTCATATTTTTTGTCTATTGTACTGATTAAGCTACCAAGGATGTGCTTCCTCAATTGTCTTTTATGGCACAATTGCATGCCATTCACCACCAATTCAAAAAAATGACAAAATATCTCTGAAGTGTGCTAAGTTTATATTTTAAACTTAAAAATGATTCAATCATTTTGATCACCAAAATTCATGATAAAAACATTGTAACTAGATTGCCAATGTATAGCATGATAAACTGATTTAACTTCATTGTTAAAAAGACTCCTCCAAGACATGATTCATTCTAACTGGCAAGCTTACAAAGTTGCCTATAGTATATACATTCTTTTGCAGCTCCAAGTCACAACCACCATAGTAAAGAACTTCATATTTAAATTAGAATATTATGACCAAAATCAATCTATGAGAATTCTTTAGTAAAAATACTGGCCATAACTTACAACTTGACTGAAACTACTATTACTGACTTTAACTTAATACACAGACAATTGATTAATATGATGGCAAACAAGCATAATGTAGCACAATTCATCAAATTTTGTTTTGGGTACAACTCTATAGAAACCACAGTCCATACTTGCAACATAGGAGAACTACAGAAACTTTAGTTTGACAAGTAGACTAGTGCCTTATCAGTTGGGCAATGGATTCACTTATATCTAAAGATGAGCATTCCGAATCACCTAACACAACATTTGCATTATGTAAAGAGAAACACAATACTACATTACAAATACATCATGAATTGGGAAACACAACACAAAACAATATAGAAAACAAAGCATTTTTTTAACAAATACAACCCAGGGGAAACTAAGTGGGTTACTTGACCATTTACATGTTGGGAAAAGTGGAACCCTTTTATGTTGAGAAACTGATTATGATTGCATAAGCATAAAAGCATCCACAAAAATTTCTTAAAGACCCAAGGTTGAGTGGGTAGGAATGATCATGAAACAAAAAATTCAGCACAAACTGCTTGATATGCATTGGATCCAAATGATCATCTTCCATAAGAAGAAACCTTTCTAACAAGTGAAAATAATGCATGCTTCCAAAGATTTCTAGCAAGATCCTATCATCGGCGCACTATTGTAGAATAGTAACCACCACATATCGGATTTTATCCTATTAACCTATGTCTTTGCTATGCATCACCCTAAACTCAATTCAAATATCATCCTCCAAGAAAAGCTGAAGCTATTTAAAGAAAATCTCACTCACCACTCTTTGACTTGTTGGATCCACATTTCACATCAGTTGTGCACCTAGTGGTTGGAACACTTCTTGATCCTCATCAAATGAGCCTTTATTTGACTAAGCCTGAGATTCTGAATTTGAGAGACCATCAAGGTCTAAATCTTTAAGCACTAGATCATAATCAGGATGCACATGTTGAAAAATATCCATCATTGTCGACAAACTTTGCCATCCATCCATCTTCTTCTTCTTCCTTGATATATTCTACATTCTCTACATTTCACTCTTTCATACTTGTAATTCTGTTCACATTCTACTTCAACAACCAGTCCCACAAACTAATTGAGGGGTTGTGATTTTTCAGTATCTTTGTATTTACTAATCATAATTGGATGTTCTATGATAGTGTCTTCCCCCATGTGTCAAAACAAGGTAGTCTTGGGCAGAATTCACCATCAATGAATCATTACTATATTTTGTGGCAAACGTTTTCTAAAATAGGTTCATTGATAATCACTGAATGTTCAACATTAGCTTTCTCACTATTACGCATAGGATCTATGTAAGGCCCACCCCAACCAAGCTTTGATTAACTTCGTTGACCATGTTTGACCCTACTAATAAGTGCTATAATTCAATAGGATGGGCTATGTTAGACAGATAGATTTGGTGAGAAAAGTAAATGAACCAGGTTACGGAATCATTTCACCTTGAGGTGTACATTTTTATGCATTATGGATTTAGAATTTATAGGATCCCAGGATTTGGATAACATTGACGTATGTTGATGCTTCATTTATATGCGTTATGATATAGAACTCTATATGATTCCATAATAGGATAAATTTGAGATAATATATGTCATTATTGGATTTGCAGGACTTCACTATGATGATAGAAATAGGATGTATGTTTTATGTATGGATTAAAATTATGAGGATTATGATAACTGCATATGTGGATTTATTTGGAAATAAGATGTATCGATTTGTTTAAATGTATATGGTATGCAGAGTGTTTGACGTGTATTCTTATTCATGTGTTTAAATGTTATATGAGGTTATTTGGAAGTACTAATGTGTAATTGAGATGCGCAGGAAAAATTATCCATGTGACCATGGAAATATTATGGAGAACCAAACCTAGACCTATGTACGTTCGTAAAACCAGGGTTTGTCTATTTGGAGAGACAACACCCCGTTTGTATCATATTTTATTTTGTGAAAGTAAATGTGCATGTGCGTTAGATTGAATTTATTTATTTGTGTAAATCCGACAAGAGACAAAATTTCATGTGTAATTTTGTATAAGTATTTTATTGTGTCACTTGACACATGCGTGGATTTATGTCTTGATTTTCGAATTGTCTCTTGGAGGGAGTTGTTTAACCATAGCTTTTTCAAATAATTTAATGTGGTTCTATTTTTGCCATGGGTAGAGAATCTTTGGGGTGGTCAACTTAGGTTTGACCCGAAAGTTAACTTCAGAGGGGTTTAAAAGGGGTTAAATGGACACCTAGGGGTAGTTTAAAAGTGTTTTCTAGAGCCCATAAGATATACCTAAGGGTTAGGAGTAATTTTAGGCATGTGACAACTCCCATGTGACTATTTAGTCACCCTAAAAAGTGAGTTTTCTAAGATGTGCGAAAATTGAATTTAGAAGGCAACATCTAGGTTAGTTAACTTTCCTTTTTAATGAGGGATCTCTTTTGAGCTTTTTTGGACTTTTTCCTTTTTCAATTTTAGAAACCTGTGAGAACTCTCACTGAGGTCTTCTTAGGCAAGAATGTGAGATTTTGCGGGTAATCACCCACTCTCCATTTTTGGAGACAAGGCAATTTTGAAAAAAAAAAAGAGATTTGGTGTAGGAAATTTGGTTGACTATAGGGAAACAAGTTTTGTGGATTTGGGTTGCTCATCCTCAACTAGACTAGCATACCTTTGGGCAGTTTGAAGGTTGGTTTATCTTCTCCTTGTATTATTTCATGTTGCATGATTATGTTGAAAGATCGTTTGTGTGGAAAAAAGTTGTTCTCTTGTATTTTTCTTTTGGAAAATTATTATGCGTTTTGTATTTTTATCTCTTGTATGAAAACTGTGTTTTGGGAGTAACCAAGGCCTCCTACTCTTGGGAGAGAGGATGGTCTTGTGGGTGGTAGAAGTGACAGCCCTCGAGTGAGAGGCTCTCGTTATGAGAGTGATCACAAGGGATTTTATGTGACCTTTGTTGCATGGCTTGTTTATGCATTTGGGGGTCATAAGGAGGGAAATAAGGCATGAATGCCTTGGGGGGCATAAGGATGTGGGGGTTGTTATACTTATGATGTATTTGGTTTGCCATGAGGTGGCTATATGCTTTACCATACTTGCAGTCTCCTCGGGGTACTTGGTCCACTACCACCTTGAAAAGACATCACAATGTGTGGTGTGTTAATTGTAACTAGAGATATAGGGGTTCGGATTGCCTTAAGGCAACATCCGAACCCCATCTTAAGACCGGGTCCTATCCTAGGGTGACGTGACCCTATTCATTGCCACACTAAACTCACGCCATTTAACATTGGCGCCAAAATCCAAGGAGGCCGACTTACATTTGAAAGAATAAATTATGCATACAAGTAAATGAAAATTTGCAAGTCAATAGTCAATCAAGTTCGATAATATACAAGGCGATTTAAGCTCTGCTGTGCGAAGTCTTAAGAAGGGTGCGAACTTAAGGAAGATTGAGAACTTGTTCAGCTTGGTGCGAAATTGTCCAAGAGGACATAGTGGATCTTGATGCAAGCCTTTGAAGTATACAAGGAACAGATCTGATATGTGCAGATCAGATTCAAGCTAAGTATTGTACTTATGTTTAGAGGAGAATATATAATCTGACCTGTGGGTCTTTCATGCTGGGTTTTTCCTCCTTGTCGGAGGTTTTCCCAGGGTATGCTTGTTTGTCTGCTGTTTCATTTCTGATTTATGTTGGCTTATTAAATACTGCAAATCTGATTACAACCTAGGGCATAATCAAATATATGAATCTGATTAACATACCTAGGGTTTAAAATAACATGGTATCAGAGCTATAGGTGTCATTAACCTCTGATTTTGGCAAATCAATTGTTGCATATAGCTGTTGTTTGTGTTCAAATTAAAGATGTCAGGTTTGACGGCTGAAGATAGGCTTGAGAGAGCCACTGATTTTGCTGCTTGGAAAGTTCGTATTCTATTGATCCTTGAAGAAAATGATCTACTGAAATTTGTAGAAGAAGAAAGGTTGTCTCCTCCAGAAGATGCTGAAGAGCTGAAACTGTTCAAGAAAGATTCCCTCAAAGCTAGAAGGATCATAATTGAGTCCGTCAAGAATCATCTTGTCACTGTCATATCAAAGTTTGTATCTGCCAGAGAAATGATCAAACACTTGGAAGGGATGTATGAAGTCAACAATCTCAGCAGGGCTCTTGCCCTAAGACAGCAACTTCTTCACATGAAAATGAAAGAAGAAGACTCAATCATAGCCTACTTCATGAAGATCAATGAACTAAAGGACAAGCTAAGCACTCTTGATTGCCAAATCTCAGATAAAGATCTTGTTATGATTGCATTAAATGGCCTACCCGATGAATGGAAACCATTCATTCGTAGCATTGGTGGAAGAGCAGATCGTCCCAACTTTGAACGTCTTCAATCTAATTGCATCGAAGAGGAATCTCGAATTGAGGTAAGAGGAAAACTCAAGAACTCTCTCAAAGATAATCATGTTCTCTTATCTAAATCTAGGAAAGGTGGTCATTGGAAGAAAGAGAAGAGAAGCAAAGATTTTAGATCCTCCTCCTATGATCCAAGGAAAAAGTCAAGAGATTCCTCCCACATTCGTTGCTTCAGATGTGACAAATATGGTCACTATGCCAGAGATTGTCAGAATGACCCAAAGGAAAGGGAAGCCAACTTAAATGAAGTTGCCGAACAAAGTGAAGACTACCTTCTTATCTCTGCTCTTTCCAGCAATGTTCCTACGGACAGCAATACGTGGATTCTTGACAGTGGTGCCTCCAGACACATCTCAGGATTTCGTGAGCATCTCTCAGATCTGATTGAAAAAGACACCAATCTTCATGTAGTAATCGGTGATGATGCTCGATACTCGGTAAAAGGTTCTGGCACTACCTCTTTAAAGCTAGATTCTGGTATTTCCTTACAACTCTGTGATATTCTCTTTGTACCTGGTATTAAAAGAAATCTTATTTCCATTTCGGCTTTAGAAGATAAAGGTTTGCAAATAGCATTTTTTGAAGGGAAAGTACTCGCTTGGCCTAAGAAATCTAATTTCAAATATGCTCGTATTATTGGAAATAGATGTGATAGTTTATATAAGCTTGCAGCTAATCCAATTCAAGCTCTCATTCATGAGACCCCTGAATCATGCGAGCTATGGCATAGAAGATTGGGTCATCTTCACTTTCAAGCTCTTCCCACTCTCGATAAAATGGTCAAAGGTATGCCTAACCTCAGTTTATCTCATGATGATACTTGTAAAGGTTGTGCAATGGGTAAGAATGTAAAGAATCCCTTTCATAAAAGCGATAGTAGGGCTAAAGAAAGGTTAGAACTTATTCATTCAGATTTATGTGGTCCTATGTCTGTGGCATCTCCTTGCGGTTTCCTATATTATGTTATCTTCATAGATGATTTCTCTAGGAAAACATGGATCTATTTTCTTAAAACTAAAGAGTCTGAAGAAGTCCTAAACAGATTTAAAGAATTCAAAGCCTTAGTTGAAAATACTACAGGAAATCGAATTAAATGTTTGAGGTCTGACAATGGAGGTAAATACACCTCAGGTAGCTTCTATGACTTTTGTGTTAAAGCAGGAATTAAGAGGGAGTTCTGTGTTCCCTACAACCCTCAGCAAAATGGAGTTGCTGAAAGAAAGAATAGGACCATTGTTGAAGCTGCAAGAGCCATGATACATGATCAGGACTTGCAACCTTTTCTATGGGCAGAAGCATCCAAAACCGCAGTTTATATTCAAAATAGATGTCCTCATCGAGTCCTAGAGGATGTGACACCTGAAGAAGCCTTTTCTGGAATCAAACCAGACATCAGTCACCTAAGAATATTCGGAAGCCCTGTGTATGTTCATGTGCCTAAAGAAAAACGAACCAAGCTAGATCCATCTAGAAAGAAAGGCATCCTAGTAGGATACAGCGAATCTTCCAAAGCCTTCAGGATCTACATTTCAAGTCAAAGGTATGTTGAGTTAAGTAGAGATGTAACTTTTGAAGAAGATATTGCTTTCAAAAGATCTAAAGGTTCATTAACCAACTATAATGATATGGTGATGGAAAATCAAGATTCAATTGTTGATGCTAACCCTGAGTTACAGGAGGAGTCTACTAATCTTCCAAATCAGGAAGTTCAGAATGACTCATCAGAACCCATGCAATCTACCGATATTCCTCAGGATATTGTGGTCTGCAAGAAGAGACCACTTTGGGTTAGAAATATGATTCAAGATGCTGAAGGGTTTGCTGCTCCTAGAGGAACTTTCAGAATAGAAAAAGTGTTCAAAATCACGCCAACTACATTTTTGTGATGTGCAATATAATTGAGTCTGAACCCCACAATATCGGAGAAGCTATGTCCCATCATGCTTCGAAATTAGCCATGGATGAAGAGTATGGGTCTATCATCAAGAATAATGTCTGGGACATTGTACCCAGACCCAAAGGTAAGTCTGTCGTTTCTTCTAAATGGTTGTTTAAAATTAAACATAATGCTGATGGTAGTATTGAAAAATATAAAGCTAGATTTGTAGCACGTGGTTTTTCTCAAAAGGAAGGAATAGATTATGAAGAAACCTTTGCCCCTGTTGCTAGATATACCTCTATTAGGTCTATAATAGCTATTGCTGCAGCCAAAAGTTGGGAGCTGCATCAAATGGATGTTAAGACAGCGTTCCTTAATGGTGTCATTGAGGAGGAAGTCTATATTGAGCAACCAGAAGGTTATGTAATCCATAAAAGAGATTCTCATGTTTGCAGGTTGAAGAAAGCCTTATATGGGCTCAAACAGGCTCCTCACGCTTGGTATGAAAGAATTGATAAGTACTTACTAAGTTCAGGGTTTTCCAAGAATGATGCTGATGCTAACATTTACTTGAAAGTTTATAATGATGAGATGCTTATTTAGTTTTGTATGTAGATGATTTATTTCTCACGGGTGAAAATAAATTAATCATGAGATGTAAAAAGGAATTAGCCTCAGAATTTGGAATGAAGGATTTAGGTCTAATGCATTACTTCCTAGGGTTAGAAGTATGGCAAAGAGCTAATGAAATCTTTCTAAGTCAGGGAAAATACACTATTGATATTTTGAAAAGATTTAGAATGATAGATTGTAAACCTATGCGTACTCCTATGGAATCTAACTTAAAGAAGTTAAGTGTTTCTGCAGCTAACTCTGATTTTGCAGATCCCTCTGAGTACAGGCAGTTGATTGGCTCCCTGATGTACCTAGTCAATACTAGGCCAGATATCTGTTATGCGGTTAATGCTCTCAGTCAGTTCATGAGCTCACCTAAGCATGTTCACCTGGTTGCTGCCAAGCACATTCTAAGATACCTACGTGGCACGATTGGTTATGGGCTGAAGTATTCACTTAATACCCCAACTCTCCTGAAAGGCTACTCAGATTCAGATTGGGCAGGAAGTGTCAAAGACAGGAAAAGCACTTCAGGCATCTGCTTCAATTTGGGCTCCGCAGTAGTCTCTTGGGCATGCAGAAAGCAATCTTCGGTAACATTAAGCACTGCAGAAGCTGAATACATTGCCGCATCTGTTGCATCCAGAGAAGTAGTGTGGCTTCGTAAGCTCCTTGTTGGATTATTTGGTCAAACCAATGATCCCACCACCATTCATTGTGATAATCAAAGCTGTATAAAGATGTCAGTAAATCCTGTATTTCATGATCGGTCCAAACATGTGGAAACACACTATCATTACATTCGGGATATGGTGCAGAGAGGCGCCATTCATCTAAAGTACATTAGCATAGATGAACAGATTGCTGACATCCTCACCAAACCTTTATCCAGAGTGAAGTTCGAGTACTTCAGAGATAGACTTGGTGTCATGGAAAACGGAATCCTGATTGAGAGGGAGCTTCAATCTCAGTGACTATGTGTAGCACTTTGAATCATTCCTTGTGTGTGTGCAAGAATGAATTACATCCAATCTATGCTTGTGTGCTAGATGGATAATTGTAATAATGTAAAGACCCACTGGTGTATTACACTTTCTATGCTTGTGTGCTAGAACCATCCTATGCTTGTGTGCTAGGTGGAAGATGTAATTCTATGCTTGTGTGCTAGATCCATTCTATGCTTGTGTGCTAGATGGAACTTAAAGGTTCAGATCAGTGAAACAATGATCGGGAAAAAATCGCGATCGATCGCGATTAATCGGGAATCGCAGAGGGTCGCGTTTTTTTCCCCGAAAAAATCGCGAAATACGCGTTGACCGCGGGTCAACGATTTTTTCCCGTTTAAACGCGATTAAACCCGATTAATCGACAGGTATTAATCGGAAAAAATAAAAATCGCAATTATTTGCACGAAAATCCTAAAAACACGAAAAAGGTGCAAAAGTTTCGGAAAAAAATCTACAAATGGACGCCGCCTCCCTATTGTTTTTCGTCCAAAGTTTGCAGGTGGGAAATTTGAAGTCCGTTCGTAATTATTCGGGCTTCCGATTTTCCGAGATTGATTGTCCGAGAAGGAGATCACCAAGCCGGACTGTTTCTTACAGTTTAGCGCGCCGTCACTGCATTCATCGAGCCTTCCAGGTAGGGTATTTACAGTTAAATTTTTGTTTTACAAATTTTGTTTTTATAGATTTTATTTAATATTATGTTCGTTTTATTTAATTTCTTAGTTTAAACTTTATTTAATTTCTTAGTTTGTTTTAACAGTATATTAAATTTAACTGTTAAATATACTGTTAAATTTAACAGTTAAATTTAATATACTGTTTTATTAAATTTAACAGTTAAATATATTTAACAATATATTAAAATTTAAATATACTATTTAATAATTTAACTGTTAAATTTATTATACAATATACAGTAAATTTAATAGTTAAATATTAACTATTAAATATATTGTATATTGTCTAATAAATTTAACAGTTAAAGTTAAACTATATAATAAATATAGTTTAATTTAATTTATTAGTTTGTTTTATAGAATTATATTTAACAGTATATTAAATTTAACTTTTAAATTTAATATACTGTTACATTAAACTTAACTGTTACGTATATTAACATGCTGTTAAAATTTAATTGTTAAATTTATTAGTATATATTTAACAGTATATCAAATTTAACTGTATATATTTAACAGTATATTAAATTTAATATACTGTTAAATATATACAGTTAAATTTAATATACTGTATAAATTTATTAGTATATATTTTCAGTATATTAAATTTATTTACTGTATATATTTAACAGTATATTAAATTTAACTGTATATATTTATATACAGTTAAATTTAATATACTGTTAAATATATACAGTTAAATTTAGTATATATTTAACAGTATTTTAAATTTAACTGTATATATTTAACAGTATATTAAATTTAATATACTATTAAATATATACAGTTCAATTTAATATACTGTATAAATTTTCAGTATATTAAATTTAGTAACTGTATATATTTAGCAGTATATTAAATTTAACTATATATCCCTCAAAAGTTTAAGATTGAGTGTAATGTTTTTACAGATCTGATTCTTGATAATGCCGCGTCAAAAAGACTTTGCATGGACACATTGCACAGCAGTTCCGGGTAGCACGAAGGTCAAGTGCAATTGGTGTCTAGAAGAGATCAGTGGTGGAATTTATCATTTCAAATGGCATTTGTCCAAAGAACGAGGAAATAACACCGTGATATGCAAGGCATGCCCTGCAGATGTCTCGTATCAGGCAAAGCAATCTCTTGACGGGATTGCTGAGAGTAAGGCCAAAAAGGCAAGAATTGGGGTTGAACTAGGTTCTAGTTCTGCAGATCCCAGGATGAACCATTTGGGTGAGGAGGATGGTGAAGATGGGAGTTTCAAGGAATCTGGGTCGACACATAATTCTATAGCACGTGGACCAAACACAGGTGGAGGAAACACTAATGCTTTCTTCCAACCTCGTACCACAGCAGGATCACAAACCACTTTGGAGAGTACAGGATGGAGGAAAACTGTCACTGAACAAGCAAAGAAGGCAATTGCTAATTATTGGTACTCCTCTCACACGGCATTTCATGCTTCCAGAAATCCATATTGGCAACCCATGATAGATGCTATTGCAGCTGTAGGTCCTGGGTTTCAAGCCCCATCTTGTGAATCATTAAGGGTTGGTATGCTGAAAGATGCAGTAGAGGATGTTCAAGATGTTGTTAAACAACATCGATTGCAGTGGGCTAGAACTGGTTGCAGCATCATGTCAGATGGTTGGACAGATAGAAGGAACCGAACTCTCATTAACTTCCTTGTCTCTTGTGAGATTGGCACTGTTTTTTTGAAATCTGTGGATGCATCTAATATGATGAAATCCACAAATGCATTGTTTGAGATGTATGACGTGGTAGTTACAGATGTAGGGCCACAAAATGTGGTTCAATTTATCACAGACAATGCTGCTGCTTGTGTTGCTGCAGGGAGACTTCTGACAGATAAATATCCTTCCATGTTTTTTACACCATGTGCAGCACATTGCCTTGATCTAACCCTAGAGGACATTGGAAAAATTGAATGGGTTAAGGCGGCATTTCAAAAAGCTCACAAGGTTACCAAATTTATTTATAATCACACAAGGGTTTTGGCTATAATGCGCTCTTTCACAGGTGGCAAGGAGCTAGTTCGACCAGGAGTGACAAGATTTGCAACATATTTCCTTGCATTACAAACATTATGTGAACAAAAAGGTAATTTGAGGCGAATGTTTGTTTCAGCTGAGTGGATGGAGTCTGGTTTCACAACTCAAGCAAATGGCATAGCAGTGGCAGAGTATATGTATTCTACCACATTTTGGGAATCTATTGAACAAATTGTAGAATTTTCAGAGCCTTTAGTATAAATCTTGAGACTAGTGGATGGAGATAAACCCCCCATGGGATATGTGTATGAGGCCATGGATAGGGCCAAGGAGGTGATAAAGAGTAAGCTGGAAAATAACAGGGATAAGTATATGCCGTTGTGGGACATAATTGATAGGAGATGGGATGGACAAATGCACACTCCTCTCCATGCTGCAGGATATTTTCTCAATCCTCTGTTATTCTATAAGACTGACTTCCTAGAAATTGATGCTGAGATCAAACAAGGCTTCTTCAAGTGCATGGAAAAAATGTTTCCTGACTTGGAAAAATTTGATGCGGCTACGATAGAGCTGGAAATGTACAAGCATGCTAAGGGCTTTCTCTCTTCTAGGGCTGCTATACAAAGCAGAAAGACAATTCAACCAGGTAGACTCTATAAACTTTTGACAATCTCTTTATTTTGCCAACCACTAAGTTTGTTAAGATTATAAGATATTCTTAGTCTTACAATATCATCTCCATATAATGTGTTTTTCAGCTGCATGGTGGGCTTCTTTTGGAGATGAAATACCAAATTTAAGGTGGATGGCGGTGCGTATTTTGAGCCAACCGTGTAGCTCATCAGCTTGTGAGCGTAATTGGAGTGTGTTTGAACACATACATTCTAAGAAACGCAACCGCCTATCACAACAACGGCTGAATGACTTGGTATTTGTTCATCACAACCTCCGCTTGAAGATAAGGAAAGCTCAAGGTGAGAATATTAATATATACTTGCAGTTTTTTGAATTGTATTCACTATTCATTGATTTTTCATTTGTAAGGGAAACACTAATTTCTACATGGGCAAAATCAGGAACTATTGAGGAATGCTTGCCAATTGACCTCGATGAGATATATCCAGAGTGCGAGTTGATTGCTGCTGATGATGCTGATGATGATGATGATGATGTTGATGATGATTATGTTGTTGCTGATCGTCCGCTTGTGTCTAAAGATTTTGATATCATGAGGCAAGCCAACTTTCGTCGTGAATGGGTTGAAGGAATTAGGACAGGCTCTTGCCCAGGAGCTTCATCATCAGGGCCTCCTACCCTCTAGCATGTCATTGCCTACATTTGAGATTTTGGAATTTTGTACTTAATTTACAGGTTGACTTTGTTCAAAGTCACAAACTATATTGTAATTGACATTTTGACATCTATCACCATCTAGATATTATTTATGGTGTAGTATATTTTGTGGAACGTAATCAGTGATATGAATATAAGCAACGAAAATCTATTTCTTGCAATTCATGTTTTCAAGTGTCTATTTTATTTGCCTACAATATCTCTATGCCATGGAAATACCCTAAAATATATTAAAAAAGTAGTTTTTGATTGTTTTTCTGCAATTTTTTATGTTTTTTTGTATATCCGATTTTTTCCCGATTTTTTCCCGATTTTTTGAAAAAATCTTATACTTTTGTTTTGCCGATTAATTCCCCAAACGATTATTGTTTCTATGGTTCAGATTATGTATTCTCCTCCTCCCTAGTTAAGAGGGAGTGTTAATTGTAACTAGGGATATAGGGGTTCGAATTGCCTTAAGGCAACATCCAAACCCCATCTTAGGACCGGGTCCTATCCTAGGGTGACGTGACCCTATTCATTGCCACGCTAAACTCACGCCATTTAACATTGGCGCCAAAATCCAAGGAGGCCAACTTACATTTGAAAGAATAAATGATGCATATAAGTAAATGAAAATTTGCAAGTCAATAATCAATCAAGTTCGATAATATACAAGGCGATTTAAGCTCTGTTGTGCGAAGTCTTAAGAAGGGTGCGAACTTAAGGAAGATTGAGAACTTGTTCAGCTTGGTGTGAAATTGTCCAAGAGGACATAGTGGATCTTGATGCAAGCCTTTGAAGTATACAAGGAACAGATCTGATATGCGCAGATCAGATTCAAGCTAAGTATTGTACTTATGTTTAGAGGAGAATATATAATCTGACCTGTGGGTCTTTCATGCTGGGTTTTTCCTCCTTGGAGGTTTTCCCAGGGTATGCTTGTTTGTCTGTTGTTTCATTTCTGATTTATGTTGGCTTACTAAATGCTGCAAATCTGATTACAACCTAGGGCATAATCAAATATATGAATCTTATTAACATACCTAGGGTTTAAAATAACATGGTGCAGTGTAGCCTGGGTTGGGAATGTGTATGTGATTGTTTTTCCCGTGTTTATTGTGTTTGCATGTGTGTCACCTGTCTAGGGCTTGGTTCTCCAAGCTCGGGGGTGGCTACTAGTTAGCCTAGGCTGGGAGGTGAGCACTCCATGGTCATAGCCTGTGATTTATTTGCAGGTTGTTGAAAGAAAAGAAAAAGGACAAGTAGAAGTTGCTGGACTTTTGTGTTGCAGAAAAAAAATCGGAAATAAAATAGATTATATTTTAAGTTGCAGTAGTGTGAATGGAAAAATATATGTCGTAGTTACTTTGAAAAGAAAATGTATTCATTTTAATTAAAGGTCCTCATTTAGTAGAAATGACAGATCCCTTTTATATTGATGGCTATAATGTATTTTTAATGTACTCTAAAGAAATGCATTATTTTTGTTAAGTATTATTTTGTTGCAAAAGAAATGAGTTTATCTTGGATTAAGTGTCCTATGGTTATATTGTAGTATGCATGTTAGTTAAAAAATGAAAATTTATTTTGCATGTTAATTCTGAAAATAGATATTTAGTTTATTTCCTATTTGCATATCTCTAAGGATTGGTTTAAATGATTCTAGATAAATAAAGTTGCAGAAATTAAAATCACATATTTATTTACAGAAATTTAAATCTAGAAATTATATGGTCTATCTAATTTAAATAATAACACATTTAAATAGTGTTGTATAACGTATGGAATTCTGTAAATTGGTTATTGAAGAAAATAAATCTAAAATTATATAGTTATCTCATATCTTAGCAATATGGAATTTTTTTTTTAAAATATACATCGATTCAAATCTGAGAAATTTTAATTAATCTGTTAAAATAGTTTCAAAAAAAAAGATATAATAGTTGCAAAGAAAAGATAGCTCAAATTTTATATGCATCCAAATTATTTATGTTCATATATATATAAATATAAATATATATATATATATGATTTTATTTATATTTAAAACATATATTTTTATACGTTACATAATTATATATATACATACATATATATATATATATACATACATATATGTATATATATATATATATATATATCATATTTTTTTTAAAAAAGGGTTCGCAAAATGGGGAGGGCGCTGCGATGGGGGTTTGACAACCCGCGGGCCGCGGCCACTGGGTGGTCTGCGACCCCCATAGTGGGTTGTGCCACTGTGTGGGTCGTGACCCACACAGCGGCCAAGATGGGGAGGGCGCTGCGATGGGGGTTTGACAGCCTGCGGGCCGCGGCCACTGGGTGGTCCGCAACCCCCACAGTGGGTCGCGCCACTGTGTGGGCCGCGACCCACACAGTGGCCAAGGCCGCTGCGTGGGCCGCAACCCATCCAGTGGGGCGTCCCACTAATGGGCGCCGCGGCCACCCAAACCCAGCTCCTCCACCACCGCCTGGTATCTCGGCCAAGGTAGCAAAACACTTCGGCCCTCCATGACTTCACTTCGGCCCTCCTTTCACTCCTGCACACAACAAAAAAAATAAAATAAAATAAAGGGAGTCATAAGGATTTTTAGGTTAGCTTTAGGGTATTTCGAAAAAGTAAAAAAATAAAGAGTAATAAAGAAATGAAAAGAAATGAGGGGGAAATAGTTTTCAAATCAAGAAATTAGGGTTTCGGTATTAGACAATATATTTCAGTTAAGTTCTATGTACATATATATTTTGGAAAATAAATAATTTTATATATATGTGGTTTAAAAAAAAATGTATATAGTCTAAATTATGAATATATAAAGCGACTATAATATAATTCGTTTATTTAATCATTCATAATTTATGAATGTTAAATAAACATTTAAAATATAACATATAGGACAAATTGTAGACTTTAATTATTCTATTAGGTGTTTATATTTTATTTTTATTTTTTTTACCTATGGGCATATTTAAAAACGATGTTTAAATTCTAATTAAATATGGAGTTTAATCTTTAGGAAATTTTAATGGATTTGATAAGTTATCTTTGGGTTCCCATAAGTTAGTTTGGGATTTAATGGAAATTGTAATGAAATTTTTCTACAACGATATTATTAACGTAATTGGGTAAATATCTTTGAGAAATTTAAAATGGTTCAATTTAAAGCAAGAGGGGATGTGAATATTGAAAATACAAAATATCAAATGATTGATGTCTAGAAGAAGTAATATATAACAACTTGATTTAAATTATAAAATTTACATTCTAGAGATCTAAATGGGATAATTTAATATAGTTAATTAAACAATAAATTTAATAGGATATTGTAGTGGCGTAATATAATTTCTCTATGATAAAATTAATGGACTAGGGCTTGCGAACCGTGTTAACCCCAGGTGGATACTTTTATCAGATAATTTGATTATCATAATGATGATTGGCACCTTAATTGTATCTACTCAAATAGATAATATTTATACAACGAAATAGTAATAGTGTTGAAATAATAGAAGCCATATTTAGATAATTTATTAAGGATGGATGTATTAACAAGATGGAGAAAACTTGATATTTATTCGATAAAAAATTGAGATTGAACCAAGTATTTATATTAATGACTATTTAGTAGAATGGATCTAATTAAGTACTAATAAACGCAACTGAAATGAAAAGGACTTTTGAGTGAATTTATTATTACTCATAAAATTTATTCGTTCCGCTTGTTAATAGGAGTTATCGTATTTGTTATGGTAGTATTTAATATCAATTAAGAAAATTCGTTTGGAACAACATGTTAAGTTGTCACAATTAATTAAGCAATGCTTGCATGTAAATAAGTGTTTTAAAAAAAAAAAATTGTTGTCTGTGTTTTGCCCAAAGTTTGGGCATGACAATCTATTAAAGTTGATGATGAAGACAATTCATATTTCAAAAGATAGATACACTTACACTATGTACTCCATTGAAGACTCGCTCCCAAGGTATCGCCAAAAAAAAAAATCAAGATCCAGTAACAGATACTCTATGTGTATTTTTGAGTTGGCAAGTATCTCTAAAGTTGAACAATGTTCAAGAAATTGTTCTTTTGAAAACGGAGTTAGATTTTTCCCAAAAATTATCAATTTTTAGCATAAGATTCTTTGTTTGTTCATCAGATATCAATAGAGAATTTTTTATCATTAGTGCTTATGGAAACTATTGAAATTTAAGCTCAAAACTTCTACAAGAAAAAAATATTGTTTTTCTTCTTTGATTATGTGTATTGTAGGCTTCAAATGAAGAAAATAAGCAATAGGATTATCAACTTCTTTAGTGCAATCAACTTGTTCTTGTTTGTAACTTTTTTCTTCTGATGTTTGTGACTTTATCATATTCAAAGAATATGGGCGTACTTGTGTAACATCAAGCTCTTCTTCCATCAAATGACCCTCTTCAGCCTCAAAGAACTTGGGTACAATAGGAAAAATTTCTACTTCTTGCAAATACTCTTGTTCTATTTGCAATTCCTAATCGTATACAAACATGACATCACTCAATGTATGATTATGAAAATTATTCTTTACCTTATTAGGTTCATATTTAGTATATCCAAGCACAAAGCTGCCATTGGATTCATCTAATAAATATGTAGGATCACCCAAAGACCCTTGATTTTTATTTGTGGGAACCTTTGCATCCACAGACAACTCAGTCATGTTGATCAATTTCATGATGCATGCAGTATGCATTTGCAGGAGAAGTAACTTCTACCAATTGCTTTGTTGGAGAAATAGGCACATGAGACCTATTGCTGATATAATTTATAAAATATTATTTTTGCTTGAAATAAGTGGTTATTACTGAAATGGTGGGACATCAAAGTAAGTAGTGACCTGCTTGAATCTTTTTGTATCTTTCTTGAAATGATCATACGATCCTCAAGCTCAATAACACATTCTAGACTGTCCTTCAATTCTGTAGCATTGCCTATCTTAAGAAACAAAACACTTTCAAATGATAGAACATTGGTGAAACAACTTAAAAGAATCGAATAAGAAAGGATTTAGAGTGGCATCAACCTTGGTAACAATACGGTTGAATCATAAGCTGACTATCATCTTTCTTGACATTTTAAGAGTTGTGGAAACCAAAGATGACCATCTTCAACTACATTAGAACTTACAAGAACTTTCTATCTTGTCAACTTCCAACTAATTATAGAAGAACTAAAAATGAGATAATGGAACCAATTAGCTGTTGCACCTTGCAAAAACTTCCAAAAACAAGCAAACCGCACAATCTTCATGTGCTACATTCAAAATTCCACACATAGTGTTACTTGCAATCATCCTAGAACTTTGGAAATTTCTTTCATGATTCACAAAAGAGTTGATGACTTTCTATGAATGCCAACAGACCAATCTGATTTCCCTGTGGCAATAATGGAGGTTCCCAATTGTTGTTGATGTGATTAACATCCCAATCAGCCATTGTTTGTAGTGGTTCTTCTAAAGCTGAAAAATATTTCTTGGTCACTAGAAATTTTGTGCCTTATCTAATGACTGGATGGATAAGGTGGTAGTCCTATATCTGTCCCCAATAAAATCACCAAAATTTTTACATTTCAATTCACACCTTTTAGTCCAGCACAATATAGAATAGATGTGTAGTAAACCAATTATTAACTTAAAAGGGAAAGCTCCCCATAAATTAAAAAATAGAGTACAACTAGGCAATATGTACTTATTCATAATTTTCACTATATTTTCTAGAGTGGTTCTCGATCGTACTAAATAAAATTTTAATGTGATCCTTTTGAGTTTGTCTATCGTAAGCATCTGAAAATCAAGATGCCCTTTCAACACAAAACAAAAGAAAAATTCAACTAAGTTCAAGAAAGAACTTATTTATGCTATTTACAAAAGTACAAAAATAAATGAATTGAACTAGCTATACTTCCAATCTAGCTCAACTACATGAATGACATGAAAGATTTATTACAAAATAATCCTACCACTAATCAGAAATCCAAGACATATGACTATCAGTTAAGCTTGCAATTAAAATTATTATAATTTATCTCTCAATAGTTAGCGTTTCTTGCATGACACCTAATCTATAGGTAAATGATCCTAAAATAGTTCACTTCAAGCCATAAATAGTTTAACTTAGAATTGGTGACTCTAAATGATTGTGATGATGTCTGATGAATCTTCTCCTTTGTTCTGTTTTGAGTGTGTATACTTCACATACCTATGTATGCTTCTATTTCAATCTTATCTGCACTCTCCTATCTCTCTGTTATAAATCTCTTGTCCTCAGCTAAGGTGGAAGATATTCAATAATTCCTCTCTATACTCTCCTTAAATCTGAGAGCTTCTGGATTTGACTGTGTATGTTTTTTCTCTATCAACATTTTGAATCATACTCTGATTCATCATCAGGATGGTGACCTAGAGAAGAGAAAATACTCTATACTCTCTTCCTTTTCTATATCACCAATAATGCTTGTTTTCATACGAAATACCCACCCAACATTCTGCAGCCAGCTTATTCATGAGTGAATTAAGACCTCACCAGATAGTGCAGCAAACAGAAAGGAAAACCATGATCAGGAATTAGTAGACCAGTAATAAAATAGATGCCAAGATAAAAAATAACTGCAGATCTAAAAATAGGTGTGCGAAGGTAACGTTTGTCAAAAGAAAAATGCCATGAAGGAAGCTGCCACCAGGAACCAGAAGCAATAAAATGCCTTTGGCGTGAATAGAAACCCTGCATCCTGCATAAAAATGCAATTGAATTAAAAATTGGTAACCATCCAGCATACATAACTGCTACCAGGGTATCAGGAGTGGGTCCCAGCTTATAACTGGGATATGTAAAGCACCATGCAGGCCTAAACAAGAGCCCAGTTTTGAATTAGATGATCAGACAAACAATTGTGGGCCCCAGCGACAACCTGAAAGGAAATGCCCAGCTTTGAATTTGTCTTCACCTGATGCTCAGAGATGTGGATCCCAGCAGATGTAGCGCCCAGAAATTATAAATAAAACCTTTGTTTCATGCCAACGCCCAGAAGATTCGTTGGTCCCAGCAGGGCTGAAGCACCATCAAGAAGTTTGTGCCACCTTATTTGTCTTTTCTGAAAGATACGCAATGAATAGAAAAAAGAAAAAAACACAATTTTCAATTTAACCCAACTAGGCCTCATTTGGGCCCCACCAGGCCCCACAGCTATAAACAAACATGAACAAACTTACACAAAATTAGAAAAAAAAAAAAAAAAAAATTAAAAAATCAGAACATGCCAAAACTTGGAAGCAGGATAGGTGGTGAGCCTTGATGGTCCTGCATCAGCCTTCCATATGAAGTGCCTTGAGAGAGCTCACTTACTTTATCTCATATGGATGAATAGTACGACAGGTCTATTGTTTGCACAAACAAGCTTCTGATTCTGCTAAAAATCTCATTTGAATACAAATCAACCCTAACATCCTAACTGTGAGATATTCGTGTCCTGTAATCATGTGGCACTCGTACATCCTACATACTACCCTGAACCTCCTTGCCTTCCGATCGATGAGCATGAATCAGGTGCTGAGACACTGAAGTAGGCTGCAAATCTGAGATAGATTGAAAAATGCTTTCCTTCTAATAGTTGACACATTATTCTTTGAGTCACCAATCAGCCATATGCCTTAAAATGAGCATTATAACAAGCAAACCCCATTTTAATATTTTATCAAACAACGCTATCAAATGGATTCTAAATTTCATTCAAAGAGCTTCAGAACTTCAATTCAACTTAGAAATTTGCATATAGGTTATGGAAGTCATGGAACCAAAGGGATTATTCATTGCAATCTGCAATACATCTCATGCAACAAAAACTGTCACCTAAAGTTTGAGTCATGAAAATAATTATACCTTGTACAAAGATGCTGCCGACTCAGATTCCATGGTTGCTGCCGGGATATGACCTTGTGTATGATATGCATCCAAAGCATCTATAGTAAGTTGCCATCCACAGAGAGCCATGGCACCACCACTACTACAACCAGCAGCTGCAACATTGCCATTCACCCATGGACAAAAATGGTGATGCTGTTTAATGGGATCAAACTCTCCAGCTGCATGTTTAGAAAGCATGCCCCTGTTCAGCTGCTTTTCTGTGATGAATAAAACCATGCCCCTAATCAAATTCCCAGCATTTAGAAAGGAAAAGTGGAACATAATGTCAAAAAGTATTGAAAAGCATTATAGAATGTCATTCTTAAAACCTATGACCACAGACATGGACATTGTACATGTCTAAATAGAGAATGCCTTGGTAAAGAATGAAAGGAATTTATACACTTAGATGTCCAAGGCATGGACCTGCTATAACCAACTACATCAATAATTCCAACACCTACTAAGAAAACAAGATTTCACCGAAACCTGAAAATTTAAAATATTGCAGCACTTGAATTACGCTTTCAATGAAAAAAGACTAATTGTCATATTATCTTATTTTCGGGTTATGTTTAAGCTTCAGTGCTTTCTACAATCACACAGATACTGACAATGCACATGACAAGAATCACAAAGCACGGACTCTAGAATAAAGGAATGGGCAGTTCCGCTCATTTCAAACTTTTATAGTCAAGGGAAGCCTTCCCTTGTAATAGAATTTCCTTGAGTCAACCACACACAGGCAATCCAGGGGCAGAGACCTGATCTAGATCAAAAATAATAACCTTCAGCATAAATCCATACCAATTTGTTCTCACTAAGCAGATAACACCATATTCATTTATACTGTTGTCCAAATCTTGTTTATAAGAATCCTTCAGATCCAAATAAATACACACTAACGCATCAGTATTTAACATATAACTTTCAGTAACGGAACCATACAATTCAGATCCAATAAAGGTATTAGATAACACATGAGGCTCACAACACATTTGCATCATTTATATTACAAAAGTAAAGTAAAGTCAACTCATAACTAGAAAAAGTTGATGCAATTGCCTTAGATTGGTGCCTAATTAATCCATTGTATGTTTCACTGAATAATTGACGAATATAATATACAACAAATTAAGAAGAATACATCAATCCTTTAGAAAACAGGGAACGTTAATAGATTCCATGTATTTAGAAAGATATTAAAGAAATATCATGTTCAATCATTTTAGTATTTGGCAAAACTTACAAATTGTAATGTCCATATCAAAACCTCTCATATAACTTGCTTTAAAAAGCATGAAACATCTTTGCTGTGCGCAAAGACAACCACAGAGAGACACCAACAACCCCAGCTAATGTTGCATAGCAATGCTAAGACATATAAACTCTGCAAAACAGCATACGTGATGTGGCTGCCCAGTTAAATTCTAAAACTACATATCAATGATCTCTAAACCTATATCCTAGAGATAAAGCCAATGAATCCTTTACTGGGTTGGTCACAATAGTTGGACTCAAATATCTTTATCATGTCAATGCCAAGGAGCAATCCATAGCCAAAAGTAACCTGAATGTAGAGCAAGAAAGGGAAAAATACTTGGTGACACAGAGAAGAAATAAGCAACTGAAAATTCAAAGGACTAAACAAACATACCAATTGAGCAAAAAACTGTTTGTAAGGTGACAGCTCATCCTCCCAGACACTAAAGACTCCATGTATTGTAAAGTATGCTGCTATCAGTTGCTGACTCCTCAAAAACTATTAATCTAGCACCGTTGCCCTTTTCAGCATCCTGCTTATGCAAAAATCTAAAATGATTTTCTCTGGACCATAAAAGGTTCTAAAACAACACAGAACCAAGATTATGGTGTGCACCTGCTATACACATTTGACGTTTTCCTTTTATCAAGACAACTTATTAAGTCCAACAGAGAACCAAGATTATAGTGTTTACCTGGTATACATATTTATGTTTTATGAAGACAAACTATTAAGTCCAGCAGAGAACCAAGATAATAGCATGTCCCTAACGTACACAATTTCCTCTCATGAAGACAAATTATTAGGTCCCACCCCAAGGAAAGGTTAGGAGAACAGCCACCTGATTTGCCATGCTTCCTCAGTAATTTTAATCTCTTTATCTAAGACAGATTTTTGTTGGTATTCAGCTCAACCTCCTTATCTTGTATGTTAAGAGTAGTTGATGCCCAAGTTCAAGTTGATAATCTCACTTAAAACTTATAGGGAGTACCTGCCATCACAGAAAGTGTCCAACCTTCTTCCCAAACAGGCCTACGAGTGTATTGCATGTCTCCACCCATTTGTTTCTTCAGATGATGCATGAAACTTTATTCTTCAATATTTTCGGTATTCTAGAGCTCTCAAAATAATCCAGGCTCTTGAAGACTTGCTCCACACAAAGCTCCAATATATCAAACTATAGGAAATCTGTCGATGTTGCCTCCCACAGATCTCACATTAATTAAGTGGAGATGAACAATAGGCAAGTGAACCAGTGCTAGCAATTATTTCACCTCAAAATTGCTCTCTAGCATGCAACCTGGTCTATTTACATCAAAAGCCCCCTTTCCCAGACCTTCAATGCATACTAGTATGCCACCTCATTAGTGTGAAGTCACAATATACTCATTCACTCATAAACTCTAAGCCACAAGCCATAAAAATACCCTGCTACCTCGTCCTAGTCTAGATCATGATACACAAATTTGATGGCCAGCTTCTAGAACTCCTCAATGCATTCCTTCACACCACCATCACTGTAAGAAATTCTACAATTTCTTAAGCAGATCCAACTAGTCCTAAAGTGGGAACTTACGCTTCGATTGGAGCATCTGATCTCACTGCATGATCTTCTTCTTGTTCTTTAATCTCTAAGACTGCATCTCCTTCCATCATTACGCAGCATGCCCCTTCAACTCAATCTTGTCAATTCAACCCTCTGTGGCTGAAATTTCCTCAAATTTGAAGAACTCCATGTCAGTCATCTAGTTAATCAATACCTTTGGTTCCAACAATCCAATAAAATCCAATACCTCCATCCACCTACTACAACCGATCCTTGATAAGGCCAACAACAATCTTTCTTCTCTAGCATCAATGTTAATTGCTTCCACATGCTCTCGTTCTTCTTCCTCCTTGCCTCGCTCAACTACGAATCACAGGCTCATTCTGTTGAACAAACCCTCTACTCCAGTTCCCTTCCACTACATCCATTCTTTGTTGCATCTGCCTTAGCAATTCAATTAATTCATCTAAACAACTTGCCACATTGGCAAACCCAATAAGTCTTTTAGGCAGGATTGTCAACTACAAGTTAACATTTTTTGTCGGTGAAACTATAGGCCAAACAACGCACAAATCAAGCTCAACCCAATCTCAAGAAATCAGATCCACCCCACAAAGTGTACCTCGCTCTAATACCACCTGATACATGACAAAGTCTAAGCATCCAATAGACTATCAAACCAACCAACTCAACATAAATACACTTACACAAAAGACAAAATGAACCCAAATTAGAAGATCTCAATGAATATGCTTTATTCACATGGGCATGTCACTACAAATTGGGACATGAGCTTGATACTTGGTGCAAAGACCAAAAATCAAAGATCTACAAATCATTACAAATTTTACCAAAAGATAATTTTCTCCATTGACAGATCATTCGAATGAGGAAGGCATCTACATAAATACGAAACCCTAATTCATTACCAACCACAAGAATTGCTTGCTTTTCAAGAGGTAATCCTTTACCACACAAATCCCAATAGGAGATGGCCTTAGATGCATTCAACATAGGAACATGCGACGAAACTAATGAAATTGCAGAGTACAAAACCAAACAAAAATAAAGAAAATAACAAATGTTTTTGGATGATGTAGGATTGCCAATGAAATAGGGATGCTCTTGCATCAAGATCCCGATTAACCAACCCAAGCAAATAACGCACGCTTCAATCTTTAGCTTGATAAGGAACATGCATATCATCAATGTGATGATAGAGATGAACAACTAAGATGATTTCCTCTAGATTTACGAACACATTTGTAATTATTTAAACAAATTTACACTCAACATAGCTATGCAGGCATTTGAAGTTAGTTGAACCATTGACATTTCATTTCACATCACCTTGGACATGCTAATATATTTCTTCTTCCATGGTGACGTGTCCCCTCCACAAAGCAAGCATGTTGAATACAAGACGCCTCAGAGATGCAAGGGCTTAGAGAAATGTACCCCAACTATCCCATCATCACCACCCTATACCCAAGGGCACACTTCTAATACATCTCCATCTATGTTTCTGAGACAACACCCTCATTTGGAAATATCGTCAAGACTCTAGACTCTAGGACATCCCCAAGATGCTCAAAGGACTCTTAGCCTCAAGCATCTCCTGACTATACCAAACACTCCCAAACACCCCCAATGGTAAATCAATAAAAGCAATTTAAAAAAAAAAGGTTTATGGATTTTTATGCCACAAACCCTAACCATAATGGTCTATGGGCCCCACTCACACCCAAGCAATCACCAAAAACTTATCAATAGGCATCATGCTTCATCCAAAGAACTCCCAAGTTTTGGAAACACTGAGAACTTGGTTTTGCAAATAATAAGTGATAAATTGTGAAAATTGTGCACTATGAAGGTTTTCGTGGTTTCAAAGGCCCAAACCTCCACCAGCCAACACCTTGTCATCATCCCACCACCATCCCAAATCTAGGTCCTTTGTTCCCCCCATCCTTGAGACCCATCGGCACATACCCCCATTCAAATAAATTGTGGAATTTAGAATAAAATTGAAGAAAATCTACCCATAACATGATACTTGTCACAACTAATTTGACTTTGACAACTAATTATAAGCTTGGGCATCAATCATTCACATGCTATTTGCCTACAAGGGCATTTTTAACGTGGGAAATTCCATTCCACAAGGAAATTTGTTTCACCATGGTAAAAAAACAACTCACACAACTTCCTCCAACCTCATAAATACATCAATGACCCAAAACAAAGCTAAAAAATGATAGCATACTAAATACTCTCAAGTACAATGATGAATCTTATGCTTCAAAGCATTTGAAGGCAAGGCATTTATTTTTTCTTGAAAAACACCTCTTGCAGAATGATTACCAACAAGGCTTTTGCACCAAGTCAACTACAACATGTAGGAAGGTTTGACCATGGTACAAACTCACAAAGCAACTACTACAAAACCTCATCAAGACTCAAACATCTATCAATAAACCAAAACAAACATAAAAATGACAACGCACTCAACACTCTCATGCACAACTGCATGCCCTCTATAGTCTACACCTTTAGTTGACATATATTTTACTATTTGATTTTTTTTCAACATTATAAAGAATTGAAGAAAAAATCACTTTTCAACGAAGTGAGAATAAGATTCTTCATAGAACATGTTAGTAATTCTAACTAATATTTCCTCCTCTTGTGACCTTAGATGCTAAGAATGCTAGAGTACCATCCAAATTTGAAATCAAGAAATATGTCACTTGGATGCCAAAAATCCTCAAGCATAAAGAACATCAATAGTAGTTGAAGAATGGCCATTGAATATTGTTTTAAGATCACCCTTTGATTTGTTCATTTTCTAGCAAACCACCAAAGGCTTAACGAGTTTTGCTACAAAAAATGAAGATTTTTGTCAGGTACAATAGGAGATTAAATAAATAAAGTAAAATAAGAAAAATAGTTGGAAATGAAAGCACAAAAAAGAACACAAAGAAAGAATAAATAATCAGATAAGGAATAGACAATAAAAAGAAAGAAAAGAGATTAACAAAGACTAGAGCATGGTACAAGAGCCAAAAAAGAATGCAAGTAGGAAAAATAATGGAAAGAGACACAACCTTAGTAGCAAAAAAACACAAGAAAATATAAAAACTAAAACAAACCATAAAATTAAGAAAATAAAACAAACAAAATACCAAAGGCAATGTCAAGAATGGGGCAAAAAAAATAAGTGTTGCAACTCTAGTCCAAGAAAATAAAAAAAATAAAACAAACCATAAAATTAAGGAAAAAGAAACAAACAAAAACCAAAGAGAATGCCAAGAATGAGGGGAAAAAAATAAAGGTTATAACTCTAGTCCAAGAAAACTTTACTTTTGAATTGGACAAAGAGAAGAAGACATCAAGGTTGCCAACAAAAATAAGGTTAGCCATTTAGGAAGCAATGGCAATAATTGACGAGAGGGTAGAAAGGAGGAAAAAAGAGGTGACCATAATTAGACTAGTAAACCAGTCGGTAAGTCAACTAGTTTCTTTGATTTACAAAATTAAGATTTAAATCCTGGAAAAGGAATAGCATAAGAGATAGTAAACACTTGTAGACATAAGGAGGATGCGCAGAGAAAAGTGTAGAAAATAATAGAAAGAAGAGAATGAACAAAAAAAGCCAATAAGATCACTCAGCCAAAAGAAAACATTAAAAATGAACAAAGAACACCAATAACACTCACCAAAAGAAAACATTAAATCGCATTGAAATGAACCCCCTCCCCCAACATCACCCCTTGTATTGCAATAGAGCATATGAGAACAACCACAAGTTATGGTTTAGTCTACAAGAAGATTCAACAATGCATTTGAGATAATACACCTAAATGTGGAAGCTTACAAGAAAGAAGAGAGGTTGAGATTCTTTAAGACTTTAACTACTTGCCATAAAAAAAGGTTGGGGAAAATCATTAAAAAAAAAAAAAAGACTAGGCAAGATTATCAACAATAATTACACTATTCAAGAGAAAGGGATAAGTAACTGTTTAAGATTGAAATTGTTAGCTATTCAAAAAGAAAACATCAAATCTATAAATAGTACAATAAAGAAACAGCAAATAAAAATTGTAGATTCCAACAGCAACAACAAGGATGGAGTAAATAATGGCACAGGAGAAGATATTAATAACAATAATGCTAGAAAAAACAAACCACCCTCCTCCCCAATAAAGCACACAGTTGACTCTCAAAGTGTATACTAACAATGTGATAAAGCATTTGTTTGTGATACACTCAAGAGTCAAAACCATAGATGAAAAACTCTATGATTTAATCTCTGACTCACAAGTAATCGCGAGCCAATGTTGCCCTCAAGTAAATTGCCATTAAACTTGTGGGCGAGTTTATCGATTAAATTACGTCGATTTTTTCAAAAAAATCGCAAATAAAACCCTAAAATTCGTCGGCTAAGACAAAAAACAACATTTTAGTAAAACCCTAAAATGTATTACAGTAGCAATATAAATTTATTGTCGCAATGCATCGACAAAGAGGTTTTTTACACACGCAAAGGAGGCAGGGCACAACAACTCAGACGCATCCATTACCACAGGTCAACAACAAGAGACAAAAACTAAGGCTCAAGTCCTTGGGTGCATTCATTGTGAAGCACATTATCATCTGTCATTAGCCATCAGGTTGGAATTCATTCATTCGCAATTATTTTTTGTTAAGATTAACTCAGGTTTTTTAGATTGAAGCAAACAACGTCAAATAATATTTAAGCAAACAACGTCAAAAAATGCGCCTCACTATTAAGATCTGTAACAAATTATTATTGGGTATTTTAACAAAATTAATTTAATACCAACTGATCTACTTAAGCATAACCCATGTTTTTGAGTATTTGAAATTTTTAATTACTTCAGCATAACCCATGTTTTTGAGTATTTTAAATTTTTAATTACTTCAGCAAAACCCATGTTATTGAGTATTTTAAATTTTTTTTACTTTAATATAATTATAATACCATGCCGCGATGAGAAGAAGAAAAAACTTCAATTACTTCAAAATTACCTTTGTAAAAGACTCTGTTTTGGGCTTTATAGCAATTGTTTTTCAATATTGAATTGTCAAATTTTCTCATTGAATGAGGAAACATTTTGCTAAATTTTAATGATCAAATTAGGTAGACAGTAAATCAAACACAAATGCACAGAATTTACCCTAAGAAAACCTTCCTCTTGAAGGTGAAAAACCCAGCAATGAAATATGTCTTTATTATCTCAGTTATGTCAAGAGACATTACAAGGAATTTGCTTCACACTTGAAGCTATATATGTATGACAATAGTTTGCTATAGAGAAAAATCTGATCTACTATATAGGATGTATGATCTGCAATGAACTCGATCTTCCTTGATAAATTCTCAATCTGTTGTAGATGAATACGAACTGCTGATATACGTTTATTCGATCTGTTGAAGGTTGATATACAAATCGCTGGAGCAAGTATTCTTCGATCTGCTGTACGTAATAATAATTCGATGCACAAGGAGAAGTCAATCTATCTTCCTTTATACCCGTGCAAGGTGACTCTCTATGAAGAGTCGGCTCTCTTGGATCAACTCCATTCAAAGCAATGTGTCCTTTCATTAAGGGTGGCGGGCTTTCCCAAAAGTCGGCCCCCTTAATAAACAAATTTATTATATTATTTGCACGTAATTAAGGGATCGCATATTTTAGATATTTATCGGCAATATAAAAATATGCAAGGCCGAAGGTCAATTGCATATTTGGCAAAATCGGTCTCCCAAGGAGACTCCCGTAGATAATTACATCAACACTCCGTCTTAGTTAGGGAGGACTCCTTGCAGATATAAACTAACACTCACCATGGCTACTCCCAAAGGGTGAATAAGCACAAGTGCTAAGTCATGGAGTCTCTCACATGACATCCACCATACCTACTCGCAAAGGGTGGAACAAGGGCTTATACCTCAAACTTCTCTCACAGAGAAGAATGCACAACAATAGTTGATACCTCAAACTTCTCTCACAGAGAAGAATGCATAACAAGGGCTTGCACCTCAAACTTCTCTCGCAAAGAAGAATGCATTATAATACATATCAAGTAATCATTGATGCTGAGACTCCCTCTTAGCAAGGGCTTCATTCTCCACAATTGCAAGCTTGTCTCGAAAATGCACAAATTTCACTTTTGCAAGAGGTTTGGGGAAAATGTCAGTCGTCTGTTCCTCAGTACAAATGTATCTCAACTGAACAACATTCCTCTATACCATATCTCTGATATAGTGGTACTAAATCTCAACATGCTTTGTTTTGTCATGGAATACTGGATTGACTGAAAGCTTCACACAGCTTTGGTTATCACAATAAATGGTAGTAGGCTCCAATCATTGTCCAAACAAACCAGCAAGGAGCCTACGAATCCACACTGCTTCGCGAGTTGCCACACATGCTGCAATGTATTCTTCCTCTATAGTGCTCAGAGCTACTGAAGACTGCTTCCTGCTACACCAAGAAATCATAGCAAATCCCAAGCTAAAACAACAAACAGAGGTGCTCTTCTGATCAATAACACTCCCTGCCCAATCAAAATCAGAATATCCTTCAAGAATCAGGTCCACATTGGAAGAGAATTTCATACTATATCCAACTGTGCCATGCAAGTATCTCAAGATATGCTTGGCTGCAACTAGATGTATATGTCTAGGTTAACTCATGAACTGGCTAAGTGCACTCACTGCATAGCAATATCTGGTCTAGAGTTAACTCGATACATCAAGGACCCAATCAACTGCATGTACATAATAGGGTCCACAAGATTTGAACTAGTTGCAGCCTCCCTCAATTTCTTCAAGTTAGTTTCCATTGATGTGGACATAGATTTACAATCTGTCATTCCAAATCTCTTCAAGATATCAATGGTGTAATTTCCTTGACTTAAGATAATCTCATTGGGCCTCTGCCAAACTTCCAACCCTAGAAAGAAGTGCATGAGTCCTAAGTCCTTCATCTCGAATTTGGAAGTCAACTTCTCCTTACATCTATCAATGAGATGATCTTCTCCGGTAACAAATAGGTCATCAACATAAAGTACCAAGATCAACATATCACCATTGAATACCTTGAAGTAAAGGTTTGGATGACCATCATTCTTGCAGAAACCCAAACCTACTAAGTATCTGTCAATTCTTTCATACCAAGCCCGAGGAGCATGTTTAAGACCATATAGGGCTTTCTTCAATCTATACACATGAGACTCTTTCCCATGAATCACAAACCCCTCAGGTTGCTCGATGTAGACCTCTTCTTCAATCACACCATTTAGAAAAGCAGTCTTCACATCTATCTGATGCAACTTCCACCCCTTAGTTGCTGCAATGGCAATGATGGCTCTAATGGAAGTATAGCGAACAACAGGAGCAAATGTTTCTTCGTAGTCTATTCCCTCTTGTTGAGAGAAGCCACAAGCCACAAATCTAGCCTTGTACTTTTCAATGCTACCATCAGTTGCATGCTTTATCTTGTACAACCACTTGGAAGATACAACAGACTTCCCTTTCGGTCTAGGCACAATATCCCACACATTATTCTTGAGAATGGATTGATACTCCTCATCCATTGCATCTTTCCAAACTTGTTGTTTTGAGGCTTCCTCTATGCTAGAAGGTTCAGACTCAATAAGATTACACATTAATGCAACATAACTAGAAAATCTTTGTGGTCTTTTGCTTTCTCTGTGTGTGCCTCTAGGAGCGGCAAACTATTCTACTTCCTGCATAGTGTTTCTCGCCCAAAGAGGTCTCTTTCGAGACAACAATATCTCTAGGCCCATCAGTGGGATCCAAAGGTTCAATTGGATCATTAATCATATCAGGTTCTGTAGTCTCCCTCTGAATCTCAGGAGCACGATCAACATCAATGTCTTGAGGAGTCTCATCATCTATCTCCATGCATGAGCCCTTTAATTTCCTGAATGCAACATCTTCCTCAAATGTGACATCCCTGCTAACTTCTATTTGCATCTGACCAAGAGTGTAAATATGGTAGGCTTTGGAGGTTTCACTGTAACCCACAAATATTCCTCTCTTGCCAAAAGGTTCCAACTTGGTTCTCTTGTCCTTGGGAATATGAACATACACGGGACAGCCAGATATTCTCAGGTGGATGATATCAAGCTTGATACCTGAAAAGGCTTCTTCAGGATTCATATTTTGTAATATCCGATGAGGACATCTATTCTGAATATATACTGTTGTTCTAGAGGCTTCTGCCCATAGAAAAATCTGAAGGTCTTGATAATGAATCAAAGCTTTAGCAGCTTCAACAATAGATTTGTTCTTCCTTTCAGCGATCCCATTTTGTTGAGGGTTGTAAGGAACACAGAACTCCCTCTTGATCCCTGCCTCAATACAGAAATCATGAAAGCTACCCGAGGTGTACTTGCCTCCATTATCAAACCTTAAATTTTTAATTTTCTTTCCAGATAAATTTTCTACAAGAGCTTTGAACTCTTTAAACCTACCTAGGACTTCATCAGACTCTTTGGACCTTAAGAAATAAATCCAAATCTTCCTAGAGTAGTCATCTATAAAAGTTACATAATACAAACATCCACTTAGGGATGAGATTGACATTGGACCACATAAATTTGAATGTACAAGATCTAGTATTTCTTTAGACCTACTTTCATTGTTATGAAAAGGAATTTTAATATTTTTGCCCATAGCACAACCTTTACAAGTAACATCATTTACATGAATAAGTTTAGGAATACCTTTTACCATCTTCTCCAATGGTGGAAGAGCCCTGAAGTGAAGATGTCCAAGTCTTCTGTGCCAGAGTTCGCTGGAACTGGAAGAATCATGAATAAGAGTTTGAACAGGGAGAGTGGTGAGTTTGTATAAACTCTCATGTCGATTTCCAATCACACAAGCAGTCTTGATGCTAGAATTCTTAGGGCAAGCAGGAACTCTTCCTTCAGAAAATGCAATTTGATAGCCCTTATCCTCCAAGGCTGAAATAGACACAAGGTTTCTCTTGATCCCTGGCACAAACAACACACCACTTAGGTGTAGAGAAACTCCAGATTCAAGGTTTAGAGATGTGGCACCAAATCCTCTTACAGAATAGCGTGCATCATACCCAGTAATAACTTGGAGATGTGACTCTTTCTCCACTAGATCAGAAAGGTGCTCCCAATAACCAATGATATGTCGAGAGGCCCCACTATCAATTAACCAGGTATCACTGTCTGTAAGAACATTGCTTTATAATGCTGATATGAAAAGAAAACCATTGGAGTTATCTTCAACCTCCTTCTGAGATGAGACTTGATTGATGTTTGCTCCTTGATGATTAAGTCTTGTCAAACAATCCTTTGCAAAGTGACCAAACTTGTCACACCTAAAACACTGGATTCGAGAGAGATCTTTCTTCCTCTTCCTAGAATCAAGTGCATAATTTGATTTGAAATCTCTATTCCTTTTGAAGTTGCCCTTCTTCCAATACTTACATTTCTTGGTAGATTGAGTGGCAAGAACATGTGTATCTTCATTTTGAGAACTCTTGATAATTCCTCTAGCGGTCAATCTTGATTCTTCTTGAATACAATCTGCACGGAGTCGATCAAACTTAGGTAATTTGGATCTTCCACTTACGCTTTGGATAAATGGCTCCCATGAATGAGGCAGACCATTCAAGGCTAGCATGACAAGGTCTTTATCAATCACTTGATCCCTAATTGCGCTTAGTTGATCTCTCAATTCTGAAATTTTCATGAAGTAGGTGATGACTGAATCTCCTTTTGCCATCTTCACTTGGTGGAGTTGCTGCCTCAAGGCAAGAGCCCTACTTACATTATTAATCTCATATAAATCTTCCAAGGTTTTGAACATATCTCTCGCAGTTGTCATCTTGGAGATGAGAGGCACCAAGTGATCCCTCACGGAGTCGATTAATATTTTCTTCGCTTTGATGCCATTTTTCCTAAATTGAAGCTTCTCCTCATGATCTTCAAGTTTGGATAAATCATTTTCCTCCACGAATTGAAGAAGATCATTTTCTTCAAGTGCAATGAGCACTCTAAACTTCCATGAGGTGAAGTTAGATGCGCCTTCAAGCCTATCTTCGACTTTAAGACCGTTCACCATTTTCGAGACTTAGAGATACTGCTTGACGGAGAGAGAGGAGAGAATACTTAGAAGTTGTAGAGAATCTAATCACGATCTTCTTTCACCGTGGCTCTGATACCATGTTAAATTTTAATGATCAGATTAGGTAGACAGTAAATCAAACACAAATGTAAGGAATTTGCTTCATAGTTGAAGCTATATATGCATGACAATAGTTTGCTATAGAGAAAAGTCTGATCTGCTATATAGGATGTATGATCTGCAATGAACTCGATCTTCCTTGATAAATTCTCAATCTGTTGTAGATGAATACGAACTGCTGACATATGTTTATTCGATCTGCTCAAGGTTGATATACAAATCGCTGGAGCAAGTATTCTTCGATCTGCTGTATGTAATAATAATTTGATGCACAAGGAGAAGCCAATCTATCTTCCTTTATACCCGTGCAAGGTGATTCTCTATGAAGAGTCGGCTCTCTTGGATTAACTCCATTCAAAGCAATGTGTCCTTTCATTAAGGGTGGCGGACTTTCCCAAAAGTTGGCCTCCTTAATAAACATATTTATTATATTATTTGCACGTAATTAAGGGATCGCATATTTTAGATATTTATCGGCAATATAAAAATATGCAAGGCCGAAGGTCAATTGCATATTTGGCAGAATTGGTCTACCAAGGAGACTCCCGTAGATATATACATCAACACATTTCAATACAAAATATTGATGAGAAATCCAAATGGCACTGCTTTATTAAATCTGAGGGGCAGCTGCTTCCAATTTCAGAATTCATTCAAATTTTACACATATAATCAGATATAGTATAATTGAATATAATATATACCCTTTAATACAATTAATTTTCTCTTAATTTATTATGTTCTCTACTAGCAGAAAGAGGAATCCTTTCTGGAAACAAGGGACACCAAAAGTCGTGCAAGGGGAAGTTATTTGTAACCATTGCACGATGGCATAAACCCACTCAAATATCACCTTGCACGACTCACTAGATTTAATATTACACCATGTGAAGATTGTCTTGTTGAGGTTGAGAGGGAGGCAAAAGCAGTGCTTGCAACATATGAGCAAAAGAAAACAAATTAAAAGAGGACAATGGAGGCAATGGCAGCCCCAATGACAGATTTCAGTTCTACAAGATCAGGAAGTGTGGGGACGAGCAGCCATATGTCTATTTTTTTTGTTCCTCATAACACTCCCAATGCACAACTTGGATTGCAAGGTACTTCATGGAATAAGGAAGTGCATCAACAGGAAAAGTTGGCATGTGCTAGATTTTGGCATTAAAATATTATTTCGTTTAGTATTGCTTCTAGTTCATATTGGGAGCAATTGGCCACTGCATTGACTGTGGTAGGTAAGGGGTTCAAGGCCCCAAGTCTTCATGAGTTGAGTGGGACATTATGGCAAGATGAGGCCCAAAACACACGACAACTAGTGGGACAACAAAGGAGGATTTGGGAGAAGAATGGCTGCACCATTTTATCTAATGGTTATTGTTATCACAAAAGCTTGCACCCTTGTTGAGCTATCAACTCAGCAACCCTGAAGTGTGGGACTTTGCACAAGTGGGTTGAGTCTCCGAAGAAGGCCGGCTTGCTTCTCAATCCAGGTGCAGGTGTTGAACCAACTCAACACTTCAAAACTTACTCCTAAGCCTATCCTAACAACTTGTAGAGGAAAAGGGAAAAGGGAAATGCTTAAAATGAAAGGAGGTGATGCACCAAGATAAGAGATTGTTTCTCTCCCTACCCGAAATGACACAAAGAATCAACTGAAATACCCAGGAGATGCACAAACTTCAGTTGTATGAATGACCCCAATGCATGTATAGAGGTTAGAATTCACTAAATGTCAAGAGGGGAGAAGGTTCCCACAAGTCACACCCAGAAATAGGTTATATGTGAAAGAAAGCCACAAACATACACTTATAATGAAGGTAAGAACAAATACACAACATCCATAAGTTGAAGTAAGGCAAGAATGATGATTTCAATTCATTCAAAGGCCAATGGCCAAACTTACAGTTGCAGAAATGCAAAAAATATACAAGTCTTTATGAGAAGTAAAAGAGCATAGAATAGTTCAAGCCAGCAAGGATAGAACCCTTAACAATGAGGCTTAACAACCTTCATATAGAAAACTGGTTGCATAAGAAAGATCATGACCCCTGTGTGTGCAGGGAAATGTCAGTCTGGGAGTGCAGGGAAGTGCATGCACCAGACTTTCTGTACATGCAAGCAACCTAGCCATACCCTAAAAATGCAACCCTGAGAAGGGTGGATTGACTGACATTCCAAAGTCAAAGCATGCAGACATGACATTAGTTACCACAACAAGCATGGCCATGTACCTCTCTTGATGGAAATCCTACCAAAATCATTAAATGCACCCCTGTAGCTCCACAAAAGAAGGTGCACAAGTCACAAAAGTCGTCGAAACATTTAAAGCTTTGAGTGTTGATCACGCCATCCGGAAGTGTTGCAAGCCGGAGGGAAGTCTGAGAACTCAGAAACTCGAGTTCCCAAAGTGGGGAAGACAAGGAGAGAACTTTGGAACCTCAAGGTTCCGGAGTTCCAGGAAAGGAAAAGGCCAAGGGGAGGAACTTCGGAACCTCGAGGTTCCGGAGAAAAGAAAGGCAAGGCTAAGGAAGGAAGGGTTCCGAAGTTCCAGAGAAGGGAAGAAGACTGAGAGGGATCTTCGGAACCTCAGGGTTTCAGAGTTCCGGAGAAGGCAAGGGAAAGGAACTTTGGAACCTCAGAGTTCTGGAGAACAGAAGAGGAGGGGGAAGGAAAGGGAGGAACTTCGGAACCTCGAGGTTCCGAAGTTCCGGGAAGGAGAAAGGAGAGGCAGCAAAGGGAAGGAACTTCGGAACCTCGGGGTTCCGGAGTTCCGGGGAAGGGAAGAAGAAGTTAAGGAAAAGACTTCCTCCAGAAAAGACAACACTTCACAATTCCTAATTCCACTGCTCTTCTCCCTAATCAACTGGGGCGGCGTCGGTTTATGGATCATATCTCTGATCGGTTCTCTCTGATGGACCAAGGGTGTCATAAAATGACAACGGTTATCTAATGGATGGGGACGGATGGCAAGAATAGGACACTCATCAACTTTCTAGTTGCTTTAGGGGGGAGGTGGGTATTTTTAAAATCGGATGATGCATCGAATGAAATGAAAAACGCAGAGACCTTGTGCAACATGTTGGATGAGGTGGTGATAGAAGTGGGAGTGCAAAATGTTATTCATATTGTGACCAATAATGCAGCTGCAAACTTCTACAGGCTAGGCATTCAACATTATTTTGGAGCCCTTGTGTTGCACATTGTCTTGACTTGTAACCACAAAGTACATCTACAACCACACGTGAGTCCTGGAGCTTATGAGACAACACACTAATGGTAAAGATCTTCTACAATCAAGAGTCACATGTTTTGCCACTAATTTCCTCAAGTTACAAAGCATATTAAGGTACATTGCCCAACCTGAAGCGGATGTTTGTGAGTGAAAAATGGTTGGAGAGTCCTTATTCTAGGAAGCATGAAGACCATTTTTGGTGATAGTTTTGCCAAACTCATGGAAGAGATGATCAATGTAAGTTTTCAAACTTCAATTGATGATTTATTGTTTAATTTTCCAATATTACAATTTGCTGATTTTGTTAAATTTTTCATATCTAGGTGTCAAGACAGTTGGTGAGGGTTCTATGGACGGTGGATTGGGATAAAAACCCCATGGGGTATCTATATGAGGCCACGAATAAGGACAAAGAAGAAATTCAGCATTTGTATGGGTCAGACAACACCAAACATGAACCCATATGGAGCATAATTGATCGGAGGTGGAACTGACCATAGAAACAGTAATCGGGAAAAAAACCCGATTATACCCGATTAATCGGGAATCGGCTGTTTGGGCAATTTATTCCAAAAAATCGCGATGTAAAAATCGTTGACTAAATTCGCGATTTTCAACGATTTTTTGCCACGATTAATTGGCAAAAAAACGAAGAAAACCAGCGATTATTCGGCAACTAACCCCGCGATAGAAAATCCTGCACGAAAAACCCTAAAACCGCGAAAACAAGCGCGCAAATCTACCGGGAAATGTTATAAGTTAATCGCCCCAAAAGTTTATTCCACGCAGAGCTTCTTTGGTCGACGCAGGGCTTCTTTGGACGACGCGGAGCTTCTTTGGTCGACGCGAGTTAGCAGAGCCGCATTTTCTTGGAGCCAGGTATTTATCGGGCCACCCTATGGTATTGGTACACAATATTTTTATGCTGTGTAGCTCATAAATTATTTGGTATTTACTGAGCAACACAGTATTTTAATTTTTAATGTATTTTACAATATTTTTATTGTATACTGTAAAATTCTTCTAATGTATTTTATAGTTCTTTTAATGTATTTTATAGTTCTTTTAATGTATTTTAATGTATTTTATAGTATTTTAATGTATTTTATAGTATTTTTAAGTCGTATTTTAATGTTAATAAAAATACAGTAAAATACACAGTATACATTAAAAATACAGTAAAATACACAGTATACAGTATTTTAATGTATTTTATAGTAAATTTAATGTATACTGTGTATTTTACTGTATTTTTATTAACATTAAAATCTGTAGCTCATTATCGTAAAAAGACTGTAAAAGACAACATATAAATACTTTAGCTACACAGTATGCATTAAAAATACAGTATTAAATTTAATACTGCCACTTTACTCGGGCAAAGGAAAACTCAAATACATTCAATTTTGGAAGATTTTTATCCATTGTCTTCTTGTGAATGACTGAGTTTTTCAAGATGATGATGCTTGTTTTTCAAGATTTGTATCCACTTTACTGTTGTATCATTTGCAATTAAGCTTATAAACACGAACGCCTTGTAAACTTGCCACTTTGCTCAGACAAAGGAAAACTCAAACACATTCAATTTTTGAAGATATTTATCCATTAACAATATGCCTATTATCCGTGACCAAACAAGTACCATGGAAGTGCTCCTTGCTGTTCATGTCTACAGAGGTTTTAGTGAGTTTCCCTATTTCTGTAGCAGCCAGAATAATGATGTTGCAGACTGAAAAAATGCCTCCAAAAGATTCGAACAGATCTTTCCTTATTGCTTTAGCTTACCAATCTTCAATGCCTATCCACATTGCAAGATTTGCTCAGCTCATAGACTCCAAAGACCAGGGCAATCCCTTTCATTTCAGAATTAATGAGCAAGGGAAGGTGTGAAATAAAGGCAGAATACCACACCTGGAATAATTCTTTGAGACACCCAAACCCTTGAATATGCTTGTCTTTAAAGTAAGTCGTCATTGCTTATATCCTTGTTGCCACACAAAACTACTCAAAGCAGACCCCACATACAAGATCCCCAAGCTGGTAAGGAACGCCCACATTCTTCCTTCTTCACCCTAACTGCGGTATGGTATCCAGCTTATACTTGAAAATGGCCCATGGCAAAACACTAATTCCTTTGCATAACAAGTAAAAACTAATGCTTCCAATGTAGGCATCCAAAACCAACTAGAGTTGATTTCTAATGTTGATTAAAAATACAGTATACTGTATAAATCTTGTTTCAACATGTTTTTTAAAAAGATTAATGACACCCTTGCCCATTACAAACACTTTATTATCATTTCCCAATTTAACTTCCGACTCAGAATTATCTAGAGGAGCAAACATATCTCTATTTCCTATCTTATGATTACTACATCCATTGTCTGAAAACCAAATATCATTATGGCAACAGTGCTATCTTCCTTAATGGCTATTCGCTAAGTCTATGCTTGCAACTATTTGTCTTCTCTTCGTTTGTTGCACTTAAGAGACTAGTTTAGCTTTGTATTGGACATCTAATTGTATTGTTTTCTGAGGCTAGTTAGGGATTTTTGGAGGTCTTGGATTATGGATTATGGATTTTTTTAGGTCAGCAAGTTAGAGAAGAGTTACTCCTATATAACAATATTAACATTTTTTTCTTTCATATGGGTATATCTCTTTGAATTCAGTTTGGGATTTGAAATTCAATTACATATCTTAAGTTGTTGCAATCTTGAAATTCAATTACATTTAGATTTCCAATTTCACATGTCAATGAAATACAAATGCAATTAATATACACAAACCTAACCCTAGATCCCAAAGAATTAAAGACCGAGTGTAATGTCTTTGCAGAATTGATTCTTCATCACAATGCCAAGTCTAAAAGACTTTGCGTGGACACATTGCACAACAATTCCTGGTAGCACGAAGGTCAAGTGCAATTGGTGTCAAGATGAGATCAGTGGTGGAATTTATCGTTTCAAATGGCATTTGTCAAAAGAACGAGGAAATAACACCGAGATATGCAAAAAATGCCCTGCAGATGTCTCGTATCAGGCAAAGCAATCTCTTGAAGGGATTGCTGAGAATAAGGCCAAAAAGGCAAGAATTGGGGTTGAACTAGGTTCTACTTCTACAAATCCTAGGATGCACGATTTGGGTGAGGATGGTGAAGATGAGAGTTTCAGGGAATCTGGGTCTACACATAATTCTATACCACGTGGACCAAACACAGGTGGAGGAAACACTAATGTTTTCTTCCAACCTCGTACCACACCAGGATCACAAACCACTTTGGAGAGTACAGGATGGAGGAAAACTGTCACTGAACAAGCAAAGAAGGCAATTGCTAATTATTGGTACTCCTCTCACACAGCATTCCATGCTTCCAGAAATCCATATTGGCAACCCATGGTAGATGCTATTGCAGCTGTAGGTCCTGGGTTTCAAGCCCCATCTTGTGAATCATTTAGGGTTGGTACGCTGAAAGATGCAGTGGAGGATGTTCAAGATGTTGTTAAACAACATCGATTGCAATGGGCTAGAACTGGTTGCAGCATCATGTCAGATGGTTGGACAGATAGAAGGAACCGAACTCTCATTAACTTCCTTGTCTCTTGTGAGATTGGCACTGTTTTTTTGAAATCTGTGGATGCATCTAATATGATGAAATCCACAAATGCATTGTTTGAGATGTATGACGTGGTAGTTACGGATGTAGGGCCACAAAATGTGGTTCAATTTATCACAGACAATGTTGTTGCTTGTGTTGCTGCAGGGAGACTTCTGACAGATAAATATCCTTCCATGTTTTTTACACCATGTGCAGCACATTGCCTTGATCTAACCCTAGAGGACATTGGAAAAATTGAATGGGTTAAGGCGGCATTTCAAAAAGCTCACAAGGTTACCAAATTTGTTTATAATCACACAAGGGTTTTGGCTATAATGCGCTCTTTCACAGGAGGCAAGGAGCTAGTTCGACCAGGAGTGACAAGATTTGCAACATATTTCCTTGCATTACAAACATTATGTGAACAAAAAGGTAATTTGAGGCGAATGTTTGTTTCAGCTGAGTGGATGGAGTCTAGTTTCACAACTCAAGCAAATGGCATAGCAGTGGCAGAGTATATGTATTCTACCACATTTTGGGAATCTATTGAACAAATTGTAGAATTTATAGAGCCTTTAGTAAAAGTCTTGAGACTAGTGGATGGAGATAAACCCCCCATGGGATATGTGTATGAGGCCATGGATAGGGCCAAGGAGGTGATAAGGAGTAAGCTGGAAAATAACAGGGATAAGTATATGTCGTTGTGGGACATAATTGATAGGAGATGGGATGGACAAATGCACACTCCTCTCCATGCTGCAGGATACTTTCTCAATCCTCTGTTATTCTATAAGACTGACTTCCTGGAAATTGATGCTGAGATCAAACAAGGCTTCTTCAAGTGCATGGAAAAAATGTTTCCTGACTTGGAAAAATTTGATGCGGCTACGATAGAGCTGGAAATGTACAAGCATGCTAAGGGCTTTCTCTCTTCTAGGGCTGCTATACAAAGCAGAAAGACAATTCAACCAAGTAGACTCTATAAACTTTTGACAATCTCTTTATTTTGCCAACCATTAAGTTTGTTAAGATTATAAGATATTCTTAGTCTTACAATATCATCTCCATATAATGTGTTTTTCAGCTGCATGGTGGGCTTCTTTTGGAGATGAAATACCAAATTTAAGGTGGATGGCGGTGCGTATTTTGAGCCAACCATGTAGCTCATCAGCTTGTGAGCGTAATTGGAGTGTGTTTGAACACATACATTCTAAGAAACGCAACCGCCTATCACAACAACGACTGAATGACTTGGTATTTGTTCATGACAACCTCCGCTTGAAGATAAGGAAAGCTCAAGGTGAGAATATTAATATATAGTTGCAGTTTTTTGAATTGTATTCACTATTCATTGGTTTTTCATTTGTAAGGGAAACACTAATTTCTACATGGGCAAAATCAGGAACTATTGAGGAATGCTTGCCAATTGACCTCGATGAGATATATCCAGAGTGCGAGTTGATTGCTGCTGATGATGCTACTGATGATGATGATGATGCTGATGATGATTATGTTGTTGCTGATCGTCCGCTTGTGTCTGAAGATTTTGAGATCATGAGGCAAGCCAACTTTCATCCTGAATGGGTTGAAGGAATTAGGACAGGCTCTTACCCAGGAGCTTCATCATCAGGGCCTCCTGCCCTCTAGCATGTCATTGCCTACATTTGAGATTTTGGAATTTTGTACTTAGTTTATAGGTTGACTTTGTTCAAAGTCACAAACTATATTGTAATTGACATTTTGACATCTATCACCATCTAGATATTATTTATGGTGTAGTATATTTTGTGGAACATAATCAATGATATGAATATAAACAACGAAAATCTATTTCCTGCAATTCATGTTTTCAAGTGTCTATTTTATTTGCCTACAATATCTCTATGCTATGGAAATACCCTAAAATATATAAAAAAAAGTAGTTTTTGATTGTTTTTCTGCAATGTTTTACGTTTTTTTGTATATCCGATTTTTTCCCAATTTTTTCCCCATTTTTTGAAAAAATCTTATACTTTTGTTTTGCCGATTAATTCCCCAAACGATTATTGTTTCACTGGAACTGACAACTCCACCAACATATTCATGTTGTTGCCTACTATTTGAACCCCAAGTTTTATTTTCCCCTACTTTATAAAGCAGACGCAGAGGTTCAAAATGGCCTCCACACATTTATTTAGAGATTAGTGATAATAAGAAAATTCAAGACCTCATACTTGATGAGTTATAGATTTATAAGAGGAAAGAAGGGCCATTGTTTTCTTCACCTACTTGCATTCATGGAAGAGACACTCTGCTGCGAGGTCAAAAAAAAGTGTTCTTAAATTTAATTTACCATTTATTTCAATCATTAAGTTTATTAAAATCTTTACCAATAATTGGCAATTTGTATCCTTGCAAATTTGTGGTGGGAAGATTATAGTGCCACAATGCCGAACAAAAAAAACACAATAGGTTGACTCAAAAACGCTTGAATGACCTTGAATATGTGCGGTACAACCTCCGATTGCATGAAAAGAAGGTACAAGGGCAGGGTTCACATGAAGCACTTGACCTAGATGACATTGATCCATATTCAGCAGATTGGATTGCTGCACCTAATGGTGCCACTGCTAACGGTGATGTGGATTCATTTTTCACTGAGGAACACTTAGCTAAGCTGGAGGGGGAAGCAGTAGGATGGGAGGTGGAAGTGGCAAAATGAGAGGAGGTTAAGGACGAGGTGGGTGATCAAGTAGAGGCAGTTTCCTCACCTCATGAGGCACCTATTGGGGATATTGCAGCAGCAGCACCCACGCAGTGGCAACAGACTTTTTTGAGCTTTAGTCGTAGACAAAATTTATGATTTCTATTTTTCATTGATATGAAAGCTGGAAACTTAATATGTATTCAGATGTTGTAGTTGTTTTGTGGTCTACGATATGTATTGAACTCAAATTTATTTAGAGCTTGCACTTGTTTTTTGGTATATGATTTATATTTAACTCAAACTTTGATTTGTATATGATGGAAATCAATAATATGTTATTACGTTCTAAAAATTTAGTGTGTATGTGTGTTTTTTAAGAATATTTTAAGAAATTATATATTTTTAAGTGTTCGATAAATTTGCGGGATTATTGCCAATTTTTTCCCAAGTTTTTGCCGAGTCATGAGTTTTCAAAAATTTTGGGCCAAAAGAGTTATTGCCAAGAGTTTTACATTTTTGCTTGAAACAATTATACCATAAGACCACTTGACCTAAAAGTAAATATGTTTGAATTTGTTGGCACCTTAAGAGATGGCTTTATAGTGGTACATATAACTAAGTCTAGTACACAAATTAACCTAGTCAAAGACAAAAGATATTCATAAAAGATTATCAATACCCTGATGTCCCCATATAAAGCAAGTAAATGAGGGATTTAATGCAAGATAGGAGTGAAAATGCCAATGACTACAATTGAATATTTAAAATATTGTTTGAAAACAAGAGAAGCTATTGAATGAGAAGTGGACTAAAATGGTTCATCTCAAGGCTCCACCCCTACATGAGATCATCAAATGGCAGAAAAATTATTCAATACACTTGTCCCTCCTGTCAAAAACATCACCTTCCATGGATCAACTAAAATATTGTAAAATATGTGCATCATATATTCATTTCAATTACCAATATTGGAGTAAATGTTGCCACAAATGTGGCGGAATACACCAACAAGAATGGCAGCTTCACAACAAATTTCCTCACCAACACTACCAAAAGCCACAAAAGACGTGGCACCTTCTAGTGGAAAGTGTGGATCCTTCCCCCTCATATTCCCCAAGAGTAAATGAATTGCTACAATAGTATATGTACAATGATACCAACCTCCACACGTAGCCATGTCACAACCAAAGGCAACCTCAATTCAAGCCATCACAAGAAGGCAAGAGGAAGGAAATAATAATGGAGGTTTTATCGAAGTTAGATTAATATAAGTGCATACCACAAAGGTTATAGGGGAAGATACTAGAAAGATACGCAGGCAGCAAAGGAATTGATGCAAATCAGAATGAAATGCCCACTTGTTTTAGATTCAGTGAACGATGATGCATAAGTAGAAAATGTATAAAAGATCTTAGTAGGCAAAGTGGATCTTGAAAAGAATGCATGCACAATTTCTTCAATTATCCTATGGCGATAGACTACAATTGGGAAAACCATAGTGCTGCCAAGGAATGCATTATTCTGCAAAGCATTATCATCGCATTTCTTAAAGAGCAAAAAAACTATAAGGTGAATGATATCCTCATGAAGATTCAGGCATGTTTGTATAAAGGCAATTGAGAGAGGAATAAATTTTCTTCCATTGAGTGTTGATGCTAATTGGCTATAAGGGGATAAGAGCATTTAAGTATTGCAGTTATAAGATCTCACTCCTTAAGAAATAAAACATAAACACCAGAGAAGCGTTAGTAGTACATCAAGTTCGGATTACACAACTAACTATTTGGAGTACACTGACGGAAAAGTCCCAACAAATGAAGTTTACTAAGTTGTGGGGTGGGTCATATCATGCAGGCTGTGATGATAAAGGAATCTAAAACTAAAGCTCATATCAAAGAGGTGGGGCAAAAGAAGTGTTTATAAACCACAAAACTCACAAGATATAGCCATAACAATAAGGCATGGTTGTGTCAAATTATGTCATTCTCACTTGCGCATGTCACCTTAGTTGTCCCCACCATTTGGCATTTACAGCAATGTTTAGGCCAAAACCTATCTCAGTTCAAACTTGGTTAAGACCAAAAGAATGCTGTTAAGTATCAAATCACAATCCCAACGTCCCTCATAGTGCATCATCATAGACATCCATCACATTCCTAAAAATCTACCTCAAAATTCCAACAAAGAGCTTTAAAAAGTCATTAATAGTGATGATCTCTTGATAGTAAAGGTCAATATAGGCACTTATCCAAAGTGGCAAATAGTGACTTCTAGAAGTCACAAATTGGGACTCCACACTAAAGATGTAAAAAGAATATACAACAAGTTACGATTCTTAAAAGTTGTTGATTTCCCCAAATCTTGGTGTGCTTGCATATTGGTTGTTCTCCCTCTTGACAACCAAAATAAGTAAATAAAAAATTTGTTATAATGTGAAAAAATGACCAATGTTAGGTCAGTGAAACTCAAATGAATACGCTCACTTATAGTAAAAGTAGCAAGGTAAACATATCCATGATAAGCATAAACATACCAATTCAATATCATCCCAAACTGCATTTGTATATGAAATAAATAGCATTATTGCCAGTATGAGTTCCTCTAATCTACCAAATTAACAGCTTAGAATTACCAAATGTCTTCAAACATTTCATTCTCATTTTACTGCTAACTCTTAAGCCTAGAAAGGGTGCCTAGTACTCAAGAGTCAAAAACATTGTCAGTGCATGAAAAATTAGCTTGTGAAAAAAGGGCGGGGTTTGATACCTCCAAAGTCCAATAAAGGTAAAACCAAGTTTAGAGTCCTCTTTAGAATTTGATAGATCAAGAAACAGTTTGTAAGTTCCACCACGACTGTCATTTTTCCTTGATGCGGGAATAGGAGGCATCAGTGTGTCATCTATAACCCCAATATAATAATCACCTAAATCTACATCATGGAACAAAAAATAATTAGTCGGGCTCCAATATCTTCTATGTGGTACTTTTCTTCCCCTCATACAATCCCCTCTTGTCAATCTGTGTTCCATATAATGGGACACAACAGTCCATCGGAATATTTTTCCAACTGAGGTGGCCTGCTTTCTAAACAATAATCTTTTCCATCTTAGTTAAAAATAACTACAACAATCTCAATTTTCAGACATTTCCCTGAATGGACAAGCATCATTACAACCATACCTGTGACAGCACCTACCACAAGGATATCCCTAGAATCCATGGATGGCATATGCCATAAGCTTTGGTGATTTTGATTAGCAACTCGTAATGATCTCAGGGGGCGTACAATTAGTATACTAACCTGAACCCATCCTGCAGTTGTGAACGAATTTTCCATTTCAAAATGAAAATAAGAATGTATAGAACTGTTCCACCTCACTTGAAAAAGCTATGAGGACATCTTCCACTTAAATCACATGGATATCTTCTATCTTATCAGAGTGGCATTGACTTGCTCTTCTTTAGATGGGTTTGTGGTAAGTTTTTGGACACACCGAGAAATTGCAAGGCTCTCACTTTTTTATCAGCATAGTGCAATATTCAGTTGAGAGTACAGGACTTTGATATTACTTGAAATAAGGTCTTCAAGGGTGGTCAATACAGGTGGCTTACAAAGGAATGGGATTGTAGACTCAAACTTTTGATATGGTTGTGAAGCTAAATTATCAAATTTAACAAGAGCATTATCAGTCTTTAGAGGGTCCTTTGTATGGGCCACAATGAGATATTTGACGGTTTTATTTCCAAAGAAGCTGATCTAAATTTCATTTTTTAATATCATATTTCTTTCATCTGATCCTTGAGAACTTGCAAATCATGAATTGGCATTGCTAGTGCCCTATGGGACTTGGATGTGGAGTTTTCTGCATTCAGAAATGATAGCTCAAAGGGATTTGCAACATTAGATGTGTTCTTGAATCTAATCATATGGAGCAACATTCATAGATTTTCTTTAAACAGCGTGAAATCTCAATGTATCTTTCTCAACAATATTTTATTATTTGTTTTCCCTCCCTACTGAAATGAAGACTGACCTCTTTTTACCTTGAGAATTTCACTCCAACGTTTAATTCATCTAAACAAGTTGCTTAGCCAGAACATCACAACCAGAACAATGGCTAGATTCTTCAGGTATTACTTTCATCTGAGCCTTAGCCAGCTTGTTTTCACTTCTTTCAATATTTAACAGCAGCTTAATATTCTCAACAATTATGCCTTCATCACCTACACTGCCATTTTGATAGAGACTCATTAATTCATTTTCATCAACGGTCATCTTGCTTGTTGCTTTAGGGTTTACAGATTATTCGAGTCGCTATGAAAGTATCAAGCCAGTTCTGTCAACCAACATGATGATTCCTTTAACTATTTGGTAATCTCAGATTCTAAATAATCATCATATCCCACTGTTGGGTTTGCTGGCTTCAAAAAAAAAAAAATGTAATGTTGAAATGGCAAAACCAAAGTTCAACTTAGGCATATAAAATGTGAATGCAAATCTAAACTTAAAAGCATAAGCAAGGTAAGAGATATGATCAAATGGCTTCCTAACTTGCTCAGCTAACAAGATAATTTTAAAAAATTAGTATCACTAAGAGTGAGGAGCCTCCACGTCTTGGGTCCTACTCATTGTATTTCAAAAGCTGATAATATATTAATAAAACACAAAAACATCCATGCAGTACTAAATCAGTACTACTGTTTCACCTGAGGAATATGATTTCATTAGAATCTAAGAACAAGAAGCTGCTTTTTTACATCCATCATGTGGCCTGCGGAAGATAAATGCAGCCTTGGTAAACCATCACTATGTTAATGACTACTACATCTAGACAATTCAATAAGACTGTTATCTGACTTGTTGGTTTGCCATCTGCTCAATATATGAGCAATCAATTAATCGAAATTCAAAATAATGCCTCAATCCTTGGGAATCAACAAATATCAGTATTGGGTTAGGGATCTGTTGTGACATATTCACACATCGCCCCATTGCAAATGGGGACCCCTGCTTTTCGCTTTCCAGGATTAGTCCTCTTAGCTTAGTTCTAGGTTAGTGTTGAGTCTTTCGCTATGAACCTTTGCATTGAAGAGGTATTGTGGGTCAAGAGGTCAGAAGTTGATCAAGTTTGTCTCTTTAAGATGAACCAAGGTTCGACACTTCCTTTACCCAGCCAAGATTTTATCACTTCCACTTCTCCCAACATTGCCCGTGGGTGCCCAGGCCCGATCACTCTCATTTCCAATCCTCGCCTTCGCCATCACCATTCCACGCTTTCATCCTTTCGTCTCTCTCTTCATTCCATAACCCTTCATCTTAACGGCTTTCCACTTCCCCTTTCCTACCATCAACATTTCACCCTACCCTTTCCACTTCCATATCCCTTACCTTCTATCTCTCTTTATCTTTTATCACCTTCACCTAGCATACTCATCTACTACCCTTCACCTACATTTAGTCCTACCACTACACCCTCACCTCCCTTCACTAACTTCCTTTCCACCTTACCCCTATCCCTATTCTATCCTAACATCTCTCTTCCCCTCATACCTTCTATCTCACACTCCCTTTAGCCTACCATCCACACTAACTTCCGTTCCCCCTTTATTCCCCTAAAATCACCTATTCTAACCCACATCCCATAAGTCTCACTTCCTTTATTTCCCTAAGCTTACCTCTACCCCTACCCCTAACCTTCTTACCCATCTATCCCACCTTTCCTTCCCCTAATCTAAACCTCATCCCATTATAACCTACACCCCTCTACCCTTTCATTACCCCCTCATACCTCCCATTACATTTTACTCCCTAACCTTCCCTAACTCCATCCACTACCTCTTATACCTCCTAACCCGACGCCCCTCCTACTTCCATCATTTATATCCCTTATGTCCCCCTTTCCTCCAACATCCCATTTCCCCTCTTTCTCCACGTAGCAGCTTCCCTTACCACTTCCCTCACATTCCTCTCATCACCTTTTTGGGCCCCAATTTAAACTCAAAATGGAGAATTGAATTAACTTTTTATTAAAGACTCTTGTTCGCTCCTGACCCTTCCAAAGGTACAGGAGAGAATTTTCCCAAGGGTCCCATACCTCTCTAAGGTACACAAGCGAAATCTCTTGGAAGGACCTCCTATCTCACCTAAAACACTAAGAAGATATTGTTTTAAGCAAAGTTGGGAGCAGATTGACTTGAGCACGATGAGAAGAGAATTTCAAAAATCAAGTCTAAGGCAAAGTGATAGGAATGAAGCGTGAATTGAGTCAAGAGGAAGTTATTCGCTCATGTACCTTCCAAAGGTACAGGAGCGAAATCTCTTGAAGAAGAATGTTTAGTTAATCAAGATATCAAGACAAGCCTTCTTGAAGGTAATTTAAGCCTTTGTTGCAGCATGAGCCTTCTAATGATAATGAAAATTGAGTATGTGAGTGAGAAAACTAAGATCAGCCCTTAGTTCGCTCAGGTACCTTCCAAAGGTACAGGAGCGAAATGCATTGAGGATGAGTAATATGCTAATGATGGTGTGTTGTAAGTCTTCTTCATGGTGGTTTCAAGTGTTCAAGCATCCTAAACTTCATGCAGATCGTGAGAACTAAGCTTGCCTTCATCAAATATTGATGAAAATTTGACTTATATCCTAGCTCGCTCATGTCCCTCTCTAAGGTACCAAGGCGAAATTCTATTAAAGGCAATTGCATTATGGTAAAAAACCGAAAAGATCAAGAGAAGACTAAGTGCAAGTCAACCTAGAAACATTTGATGCATTAATAAACCAATCTCACTTTGGCGGCAAAAGCAAATTCGAATTTTTTAAAGAGAAGCTAAAGGGAAATACAATTGATTTATTCATCCAAACAAAGTCGGCTTTCATCAAAGAAGTGCATTCTCCCATAAAGGCGCCTATATAAGGGAGGATGATTCTTAAATTATTCATCATTCATTTCAAACATTCTTCTTCAAAGAGCGAAATCCTTCAGCAGTTAAGAAGCAAATTCCAGATTTGTCAACAATCTTCACAAGCCGAATTCGACAAGAGCGAATTTGAGGAGCAACTGAATTCATCAAGGCGAATTTCAAAAGCAGATTTCATTAGACAGATTGGTGATTGAGGAGGCAAATTTCAGGTCTTATAGAGATCAGTCACTTTAAGGCGCAGAGTACATCCTAACAACAGCAAAATTCAATAAAGGAAGGACTGAATTCATCATAGCAAGAGCAAATTTGCTAAAGAAAAGGACAATCTCCCCTAAACCTGCACCTATCAGACCTGCAAATCACATAAAATCAGAGATTGCATAAGCTATATATCATGTGTTTGATGTTCAGTTGTTTGTTTTGCAGCAGGAAAAGAAATCAGAAAGACCAGGTTGGAGGAAGATAGGAACGAGGATCTCAAGAAGAATATTTCAACATCAAGGTCAAAGGAAGACCTCTTCAAGAGGATCTCATAGGCAAACACAAGAGAGCCAAGGAAGGGTACATCGTTCATCAAGTATATCAAGGACGATGGAGGATCGACAAAAGTCATCACAGAGGAAGTACCAGACAAGGTGGCATCCCAGTCACTTTTCCTCCAATCAGATAGGTCCACATCAGCATGTCCAGATTTAATGTACCTGACTCATCAGTGATAACACAAACTTCGAGGCACCTACCCCTGTTTCCTATTGGTTCTCATGCATTGAATGTAATTTTCTCATTGGCTAAAAGGTTTTGTTGTAACAAACCCTAGTTAGGGTTTTCATCTTGTAATACTAGCCATTCATCCTAAATCAATCTAAGCCATTGAAATGTAAAGGGCTCTCTATATAAAGCCCTGGCTCTTCATTTGTAAAAGTGAGTAGTCAGAGAATAGTTAGGAGTTAGCAAAAGAGAGATAGTCAATAATTAGTAGCTCAATAGTAGATAGCATTTTAGAGTAGAGTAGAAAGAGAAGGCAAAGATTGTTGCCAAGAGATTGTTGCAAAAGACATGTAAACTTCATTGAAGGAATGGTGAATTCTATGTGTCGATTCTACAATTTGCATGCTCTCTATACTTCTCAAATTTAATTTCATGTTATTAGATGAATGGAAGAAATTTGTATGATCAATGGTGAAATTTGTATATCCATACTACTAGCGGTTTGTTGATTGCAAACATGCCTTGCATAGTGTTGTGACCATTTCACACATCGCCCCATTAGAATGGGGACCCCCTCTTTTTTTTTTGCCTTAGGTTTTGCTTTCTCTTTGCTCATTTTTCTCTCTGCTTTTAGGGTTTTGAGTGAGTCAGTGATTTGCCTGGGCTGGCTAGATTACGGCTAAACTTTGGAAGCTCATTTTAGGGTTTCTTCCAAGCTAAGTCTAGTCTGGTTTAGGAGGTTGTTAGTCGTCTGCCTGAAGCCTCAAGATTGCCAGAATGAAGCATGCCTTTCAGGAGATTCAAGTTGGTTAGATCAGGGGGCAGGGTGAATAGGTCTCATCTCAGGTCAGGTCTAGATTGAAAGAGGGTTTTTTCTGGTTAGGGTCATGTTTGTTTCTCGGGCTGAGTAAGTTGAGCAGAGTCGGTAATTAAAGGCAGGATCTCGATGGAAATGCGTGAAGGAGAATCTGTGTTTGCCTTTCAAGGAAAATTGGAGTTTAAAACGTCTAGAATCAAGCTGAGTGAGGATTTTCGCTCCTGACCCTTCCAAAGGGTCTAGAGCGAAAATTTTATTTGAGCTTATTTTTCACTGACTTTGGCTAAATTGTGATGTGCAGGGTATCTTGGGGGAAAGATTGGACATCCTTGAGATTTGGAAGCATGAAAAAATGGAGAACTTTGAGCAAAATGGGAAATTTCGCTCCTGACCCTTCCAGAGGGTCCAGGGCGAAATTCCCAAAAGGCTCTTATTTTGCAATGAAGAAGGTCAAGTTTTTGACATGATGGAAGAAGAATAGCTTGTTTTTGCCTCCCGAAGAAGTTTCAACTTTGAAGAATGAGGGATTTTGCTTAAAACCTAATTTTCGCTCCTGACCCTTCCAAAGGGTCCAGAGCGAAAATCTCTATGAGGGATATTTCTTGCCTTGTTTGGTCAAGTTGAGGAGTCTAAGGCATCATGAAAGGAAGAATGAGCATATTCAAACCCTTAGGTATGTTTAGAAGTCATGAAGAAATGAAGGATTTTGCCCAAAAGAGGGAAATTCGCTCCTGACCCTTCCAAAGGGTCCAGGGCAAAAAATTTTCAAATCCTTCTATTTTTCTTGTAAAAATCTAGTCAAGCTTGGCATAGATGAAAGAGTAGTGTCTTTTTCTTGAGAGGTGAAATCAACTTGAAATGATGATTGAATTGAGCCTAAATTGAGGAATTCGCTCCTGACCCTTCCAGAGGGTCCAGAGCGAAAAACTTTATAGAAGGCATTTCTTGCTCAACTTGACCAAATTGTGATGCCCAAAGCATGTTGAAAAGAGGAATGGACATGATCTTGCTTTGAGAAGTGTTCGATAGCATTGAGGGATGGAGATTTTAGCCAAGAAAGGCAATTTCGCTCCTGACCCTTCCAAAGGGTCCAGAGCAAAATTCCTTGTAAACCCATTTTTAACCTTTGTTGGACATGAAAACCTTGTTCCTAGGGCAATAAAAGATGAAATCCCACTAAGCAAAGAAGTTTTAAGGTGAAAAAATGAAGATTTTTGGTCAAGATTTCAAAAATCGCTCCTGACCCTTCCAAAGGGTCCAGAGCGAATTTCCTCAAAATCACCTTTTGCTATCAAATTTTGCTAAGCCAAGTATGGGATAAGGTCAAACACTGAAAGAATTGCCCCTAGGAGTGAATTGAGATTGCAAGAAATCATCAAAAAGTGAAGGAATTGAGCCAAATGGTGAATTTCGCTCCTGACCCTTCCAAAGGGTCCAGAGCGAAATTCCTAAAAGCACCTATTTCCTTGCAAGGTCAAAGCAACTTTTTAGTTTTTTATGGCTTGAATGGGTGTGAGGAAGAGTGTTTTGCATTTTGAAGATGATTGAAATTGCCAAGAAAAAGCATTCAAGCCTAGAACATGATTTTCGCTACTGACCCTTCCAAAGGGTCCAGGGCGAAAATCCTAAAACCTATCTTTTCTTCCAAAGATTGGACTAGACCAAGCTTAGACATGGGTTTGAAACGACTTTTGAATTGCCTTGAAGTGGAATTGGAATGCTAAAAATGCAAATTTTGAAGCCAGGAGGGAAATTCGCTCCTGACCCTTCCAGAGGGTCCAGAGCGAAATTTCCAAATTCTCCCTTTTTCTTGCAAATTTAAGACAAGATTTCGCTATTCATGACTTGGATGGGAGTAAGACATGATGTTCTATCACTTGGAAATGATTTGAAGATGAAAGGATGAAGGAATTGCCCTAAAACCTAAGAATCGCTCCTGACCCTCCCAAAGGGTCCAGAGCAAAAAATCCAAAACCAGTGCATTCTTTTCAAGTTTGTGCTAAGACAAGGCTAAACCAAGCTAGAAAAGGCCTTTGAGACCACTTGTGAGTAGGTGTTTGTTTCAAAATTTGATGATTCTAAGTCAGAGAAGGAAAATCGCTCCTAACCCTTCCAAAGGGTCCAAGGCGAAAATCCTTCAAACACCTATTTTGCCTTGCAATAACAAACCAAGCATGCATGAAGTGGATGAAGAGGATCATTGCCTAACCTTGTGAGGTGGATTGGAGTTAAAATGATGGAGGAGTAAGCCTAAGCAAGAAAAATCGCTCCTGACCCTTCCAGAGGGTCTAGGGCGAAAAACACTAAAGACACCTTTTCCTCCAAAATTCAAGTGAAACTAAGCCTGAACTACAGTAAAAGATGCCATTCGGAATGCCTTGGTGAGGTTTTGGACTTACAAAAATGAGAATTTTGAACTCAGGAGAGAAAATCACTCCTGACCCTTCCAAAGGGTCCAGAGCGAAATTCCCAAAAGGTGGCATTTCCTTCAAAATTTTGATGAGCTAACCCAATGATGGAGAGAAATGAACCCTGGAGATTGCCTTGGAGGAGTTTAATGATCAAACTAAACTGAATTTTGGCCTAAAATGTAAAAATCGCTCCTGACCCTTCCAAAGGGTCCAGGGCGAAATTTACATTTTCACCTAATTACTCATGAGAAATGATAAAAAATTGAAATGCAAGACCTTGATTAGGCCAAAACAAACATAAGCTTGCCTTCCGGGAGATTTTGGAGTGAATGGAATGAGGTATTCAAGTCTTAAATTGAAAAATCGCTCCTGACCCTTCCAGAGGGTCCCGGGCGAAATCATCAAAAAACCTATCATTCAACCTTGGTTGATTAAGTCTAAGGCAAATTGCAAAATTGTGAAGACAAAGTCATGGAAATTTGCAAAAATGTAGGTTGAGAAAATTTCAATTTGATCGAGTGAACAAGCCTGGATGGGTTCAAACAGGTCTTGAAGTGAACCTAGACCTTGATCACTATTGAATATTTCAAAGCCTAAGGAGAAAGGAAGCTCCATTAAGCCTCAATCAAACCTCCATATTCCCAAATTTTCACCAAATTTTCTAAAATTAAGACATTTGGGGAGGTTAAATTAAGTTCCCATAATTTGAGGCCTTTGTAATTGAATTGATTAATTTTCAAGCCTTAAAATAAATGTAAAAATCCACCCTTAAATCTTTGAAATTAATTCAAAAATGAAAAAATAAAGGTGAGCGCTCAAATACATCTATTTGCTTTTACAAGCAAGTCGGCCTCCTTTTTAGTGGATTTTATCTTATTTTAAAACTTATTTGCTAGGTCGGCCTTATGCTTAATTAGGGTGAGCGCCCTATATAAAGGAGGCGTATTGTTTCAAAATTCAAATCATTCATTCATTACTTCTTATGCGAATTTTGAGGAGCAGATTAGAGGAGCGAATCCCAGCAGATTGGAGGCGATTTTTTGCTAAGTGTTGGAAGCTAGTGGAAGGCGAACTTCTTTTGAAGGTTAATCAAGACATAATTCATCCAAGAAGGCCAGCAATTCAATCCTTATCCAACAAAGTCTGATCTTCGTTCTTCATTTTTCAAGGTTCATAGTTAGGCCTTCAAAGGAGAAGGTATGAAGAATCAAATTATTTGAAGCTCTTATTCAAGACTTGTTTTGATTTTCATAGCATTTTTTTAAAGTTTAAGTCTTGAAAATCCAATTTTCATTCATAATTAATTTGAGGAATCATGTCCTTTTCAAATTAATGTTTTGAATTATTCCCTTGGAAGTTCTTAAAAGCTATGCTTTAAGGTATGATGCTTAAAGACTAATCTTAAATTTTTGTGTAGGCATCAAATGACGACCCCCAAAGCCGGAGGATCTACAAGTCGGCAGGCTCTCATCAAGGAAGATCAGAGGAGCGACGAATTGGAGACCAGGATCATGTCCAAGTGGAATAATGTCGGAGACACCAACTTAGGAAACTTCAATGTGAAGAAGTTTCGAGAGGTCCCCTATATTGGCAAGCCATCACCTATTGCAAGGAGGATAATCGAGAGTGGCATCATCAAGGCGGCAAGTTTCCCTCCTGCAGTCAAGTGTCATGAGTTGATGATCGAGTGTGCCCGCCACTATGACTCACGATCAAGGATGATCGTAACCAAAGACGAGAACATCTTAGCCTACCTTTCAGAGGAAGCTATAAGCGAAGCTCTTCATCTTCCAGACCATAAAGACATGATTTACAAAAGCTTAGAAGGAGCAAGGTCAATCTATGAAGATGATCCTGAGTCTTGTTTGAACTTCATCAATAAGAATTGGTTGCTCAAAAGTCGGCCTCGCCTGAACAAGATTCCCAATACACCACATAGGATTGACTTCCAGGAAGAATACAGAGAATTGATAACTTTGCTAAATCGAGTTACAGGTGCTTCTCAAGCCTTCTTCTTCGAAAAGTGGATGTTCTTCTTCATACAAGTGATAGTCCAAGGAAAGGGAATGCTTCATTGGGTCAGAATCATTAGCAATTGTCTGGACGTGCAGTTGAGAAGGCTAAGACCCACCAAATCATTCCACATGAGCTCATATATTATATATGCCTTGATCAGGAGTTTCGAGTATGCAAGGCTACCTCAGAGAGGAGTGATTGGAAGAGGACCCGGAGAAATAAGGGTTTGTGATTCTTATGTTCATCTACATCATCCGCCTAAAAGTGACTACAAGTTAGTCAATGACACCTTCACGATGAACATTACCAAGATATTGCAAGGGGGAATTCACAATCGACTGTCTCTGGATGCACAAGACCTTGTGAAGAAGTATGGCGCATGGTTCATCCAGTTTCAAAAGTTCACATACATCAGAGTTCATGGGTGTCCTTCACCTCCTTACATGTTGCCAAGATATCCAACAGACAGGATAGTGCTACTTGAGGTGACTAGACAGTTGGCAGCCTATGCGAAGGCATCCAGACACAAGCATAGAAATGGGATTCCCGTGCCCATCATACTAGGGAACTCAGTTGAGGTGTGTCCTAATACTCAAGCCGCAGAAGATGCAGAGAAAGAATTATCTTTATACTCATTCACATCCTTTGCCTCGCGAGCGAACTTTGACCCTCATGGTTATATGGAGGAGACAGTCGATAGAAAGTACAAGCATGAGTTTCAGGTGGAGGACTTTTGGATGAATCTCCAAGGTGATTTAGAGGTTAAAAGAAAGATGCATTCCAAGCTACCCTTAGATCTCATCAGGAAATGCAAAGCTTATAGAGTAGCCGATCAAGCCCAGGATAATGGTAGATACCTCCAGTCATCCTATGAGAAAGAGGACAAAGAAGTGAAGATAGATTGGAATGAACCCAAGGTTTTAGACTTGAGAGCTTTGATGGCTCCCGTTTTATCCTGCACTCGCAGATGGGTGGATGTACAGCATCAAAAGTTGAAGGAGCAGAATGTATCAATGACATTTACTTTGGAGGCAAGACCAGAAGAAGGAGAAGCAAGTGTGAGTGAGAATACTTCTCATTCCAAAGGCTCAAAGAGGAAAGAAGGACCTGAGAAGAAAGAACCTTCCAAGAAGAAGCAGAAAACAAACCCTGATCACCCACCAAGCACATCTTCTAGGCATGAAAAGGAGGCGAGTCAAGGGGAAGATCAGAGGCAGATAGTATATGAAGTTGATGAGTCTATGGAGTCCATGGTACAGAATGATAAACAAGAGAAAGGACAGACACCTCAGCATTCATAAAGTCAATCTCCCCAAGTTGATGCTAATGAGCAACACGAAGAAAAGAATGATGATGAAGCAACATCTCCTTTCCGGGAAGATAGGCCACTACCTAAAGAAATACAAGTGAGGGAAACAAGATCTGCCATTCCCGATTGGCTGAAAGAAAGATTGACAAAGGTAGTTGTGGTTGAAAAGGAAGAAGATGTGTTTGACTTGGAAAGCCTTATAGGAAATTCTCATGAGGTAATGGAGAAGAAAAAGGCCACAAAGATGTCTAAGGTAATTAGAGATGAGACAGGATCCACGAAAGTGCACATAGCTAGACCAGTGGTGGACAAATATGAGGATGAAATTCTTGCAGAAGAGTATGACTTAGAAACATTTGAGCTTGGTCCACTTACCTCTGAGCAAGCGATGGAAGAAGCAACTGATTCATTTGAAGCACTTAAGGACAAACTTAAAGAAGAAATGGAAAAGAATAAGAAGCTTGAAAGGGAGGTCAGTGCTTGGAGGAACTATTTTAGTCACCTTAATCAGCCCTTGAGACGTCAAGATCCAGCAGTATCTCCTTTACAAGCACTCCCTCTTGAATCAGTAGGTGAGGCAGAAAGGGTGAAGAACTTGGTTCAACTTATAAGTTCTTGGATTGATAAATCCCACACGGTAGCCGTTGAATTTACAACAAGAATGATGAAGACAATTCATCGAGCTATCCAGGTCCTTGAGATTATCCATAATCTAATGATAACTGTAGCTGCATTCGCTCACACTAGAGATGTTATCATCCTGTCTTACAAGTAATAAGACAAACACCAAGACGGATTCTGGCACAAGAAAAGATAATGGATGGAGGAACTCATAACCTCCTACAGTGATCAGCTCTGCTCCAGATGAAAGAGGTCCTTTTTGAAGACATCAACACTAGATGCAGTCGAGTTGAAGGTATCATTCATCCAATTCAAGATAAGGTGTTTGAGGTGTTGTGTACCATTCTTGACAGGCGGATCAAGATCGAGACAGATGTGGACATCCAAGAGTTGGAGGATAGAATCAAGGTCATCTTTTGCAAAGAGGAGAACATCATCACAGATAAGCAACGAGATCAGATGTACACTACTATGTTCCTAATTGAGAAGACCAAAGAACTTGAACCTAGATGGGAGACAACTCTTCTCACTGCTTTTGATCAAGTCCTTCACTTGGAAGAACGAATGAAGAATCTTCCTGAGATTCCCATTGCTGAGATTGAAGGAATTGTGTCCAGATTCATTGAATATGCTAAGAAAGAGCATAGGAAATGGAACAACATTCTAGATGAAAAGTTGTTATAGGATGATGTGGCAGCTTAATTCCTATTGGTCTATGTCTCCTCGGTTTTTGTGCCAATTCTTTATTGGCTATGGATTGGTGATGTTTATCTAAATGGGGACTTTTTTGTAACAAACCCTAATTAGGGTTTAGGTGTCAAAATCTCAGTCATTGATCTTCTTTTGATCTGGGCCATTCATTGTATTTGAGGATGCTATATATACCCTCACTCATTTCATTTCAAAGGTTACAGAGAGAAAAGTTAGAGAAGAGAGAGAGCTTAAAAAGAAGAAAGTTAGAAAGTTATTGTTGTAGCAAGATTGAGTAGTGAAGAAAGAATTTTGAACAATTGTTGTCCATTTGGCTATGAGATCAATAAAATATTGAAGTTATGGTGTTTTATTGTAATACTTGTGGTTATCTTCATGATTGTTTATCTTCTTGAATCACTCTCAGTCGAAATAGTATTTAGATTTTAAGTTTGAAAGACGAAGTGTTGTGCTTGATCCTTGATAAGATTCATATTCCAAACCACTAGCTTCTTACTGATTGTAACGACGCCTTGTGTGGTCAACTGGAAACCTTGAGATTGATTAAGAATTCAATCATTCTTGGAAGTATTGATATGTATCTCTATGATAGTATCTATATCCTTGATGATTTGAAAAACTGTTGAATCCCCTTAGAAGATCGCATTAGTTCCAGTAAAGTTGTAATTTCTTGGCAAAACTGAAATTGGTAGAATCTCATCAAGTCTAGTCTTCATTGAGTCATTCTTAGGAATAGTTTAAGTATCTCTTCCTTGAAACCCTTACCTTTTGACATTTTTTGAAAATTTGTTAGTGTTAGGAAAATCCTGTTCCTGCATTTGGAAAGAGAGTAACACGGACAAGCTTTCTCTGAAAGTACGTAAGGCCCCTTGAAGAAACAGCATATACAACGACCACTGGTGCTTATCCACACGGAGAGATCCTACAACAAAGAACCTTGAAGTCATCCCGATTGATCCTTTTCGCGACATCTTCAGCATTCGGAGACTTTAATCAAGAGAGGATAAGGTACCTTTTAGGTATTTTATTCTGTGTTTGGTCGTGTACAAAATACACATCAACACGTAGTCAACTGGAATCATTCAACTTAAGCTTAACTTCAATTATCGCTTCTTCATTGATATGCATCAACCTGATGGTGTCTATGCTTGTAGCGGTGATCTGAACATCATAAAGCTTTCCTCAGAAGATCGCACTAATCTTGTGGAGATAGTCTTAGGATGTCAAAGCAAGACTTAGTTAGAATTTCACCAAAGGTCATTCATTGCTAATACATTCTTAGTGTTAGAAATAGATACCGTTCCAACCCTTATCCTTTTTTCTTTTCTTTTTTTTTTAAAATCTAGGACCAATAGAATCTTACGTTCCAGCCATATCCAAAGCAAATCAGACGTTCAGGTCGTCAAATGTAAGTCCCCTTGTGATTCCAGCAAAATCACATCATACCACGAAGAGCTTATCCACGAGTAGAGAACCTACATAACAGAACCTTGAAGTTTCTCCGATTGATCTTTTTTGCGATATCTTCAGCATTCGGAAACTTTACTCAAGAGAGGATAAGATACCTCTGGGTATTTTATTTTGTGTTTGGTCATGTACAAAATACACATCAACAGGATCACAAGCCCATCTTGGGACAACACTGCAAGGCTAATTGAAAACCAACGGGTACCGATTAGAAAATTTCCCAGTACTTCCCTAAACACCCACCTGCGTCCATTTTAATAGCCTCCATCTTACTAACACCATATCTGAAGAATAGTATGGACTCCAGGTTACTTTCCTAATAAACATGCCTACTTCATACAACCCAACTAATGGCAATAAGTTGTCACAAGCCTTGGTGGCATGCCATCATCACAGATCTTTTAACATCAGGCACCTCTTATTAATGGCATAAACAAAATAAGATGTCACTTGGCACACATGCAACAATTCATCAACAAAAAACTTATAACCATCTCAAAATATTGCAAATTAAAATACAGAACTCTTCACAACCAAGCAACCCATATGGTTTGATTGAATGGACATCACCATTGCTACACTGATAAGTTGCTGAATATATGCATTCATGTAAGCAGATCATGAAATCTCATTTAAAATCATGCATAATTGATAATACTGATAAATTATTAATTTATTTTGACTTGCTGAATATATGCATGCATGTTATTTATGACCATAACAATGCTATTAAGTATTAATCTTTAATCTCTCTTTTTTTAAAGTATTAATCTTTAATCTTTAATGATCACGAATGCTTATTCTAGTAATATGAATGAAAATATCTGAAAAAGTTGGAACATAAGTTACTGATCATAGAACTGGTTCAGATTTGAATTCAGGTTTGGATTCAGATTCGGTCCAAAAAAATCAGGGTTGGGTTTGTTTTGCATTTGTACATATAAAATCATAAATATATACATATTTACAGCCTAGAATTGGAAACACTAGAGGCATCTAATGTTTTTGATGTGGAGGAATATTTATGTCTCCTACAAGTAACAATATTAATAAATTTAACATACGATATCATAATATAATAATAAACTAATTTTAATAATCATAAATATTACTATTAATAATAAAAGTAAATAATTAAAAAAATACATAACTATTGTTAGCTATTAATTTTTATTATTAATAAATTAATAAAAATATTAATAATTTACTTAATTTATTTAAATATTTTTCTTATTAGCATAACAAATATTTTAATTTTAAATATATATTACTGTCTTCATGAGGAGATATCCAATTAATTATCTCCTTGACAGCAGTGGGGAACAAGTTTAATGAAAGCTTTAGAGGTGTTCGATTGACTACTATTAATATATAGAAACAAAAATCCAGAACACACAATTAAGGACAACATTAGATATGGTAGGACTCTAACAATAGAAACCAAAAAAGGATAACTATTTTACCTGTCTTAAAAAAATCATTTTTTACCTGTTCTGTTGATATTATCACAAGAAGATCCTGGAATAACATTATCTACAGCAGAAGAGCCTTTCCCAGCATTTGTCACCTCTTCTTTAGAACCGCCATGATCAAAACTTAATATTAATGCATTGTTTGTAAGTGTTTGGTTATCTTGCTCTTCGTGGCCTTCTCTATGACTGCTTTTCTGGCCACTTTCCAATGATTCTCCTTCATTTGATTCCCCAATTTTAGACCCAGTATAAGCCCTACCCACTGAATGAGACATCATCATATCATGACTATCACCGTGAATATCTTCCCTTTCTGCTTCAGGCACAAACTCACCCATTAATCTACGATCAGGAACAAATTCACCTGTTTGTCCCTGATTTTCTGTTACTTCTGCCACTTGATCAGCTTCACCTACAATGCTCTCAGTTCGATGGACAGACACATCTGCCCCATGAATTTCAGCTTCATGACTGGCACCCATTCCAACACTTCCTCCACTTATCCCCAAGCTGAACCCACCTTGGGGTTCGAAAGTAGCATTTTCACCATTTAATGTTCCATCTCCTTCATCACTAGTGCTCAAGCCTGTTTCTCCTTCACGTCCAGCATCTGGCTGTAGGCATGTGCTCTGTTGGGCTTGTATGCTGAAATTCAATTCTGAAATCTCATTTACATCAGCATTCTTATCCATGCTAGCCGGTGGTCCATGGACATCATCATCATCTGCTGGAAAATTCTCAACACTTTCCATAGAATTCTCCTGCAAGCTATGGTAGCATGTATCCATTGCAATTACAGAGGACTCACGAGCTGAATCTTTCCTAGACTGGCTACCATATCTCTGGTGATTTCCCTCCAGCAAGGATGCTTCCATGATATTTCTTTTTGAATGGCTCAAACCATCAACTTCAATGTCTCTCTCAAATGCTGCTGAATGGCTGGGACCTGGGTATGAAACATCTTTGAAATGTGATACTCGATCTGCGGCCATGCTCTCTGTTGTCCGTGTGCGCTTAGATGGTCCATGAGAATATTGACTTCCATCATTCACTTCATCAGCATCACGGTCTACTACAGTACCTTCTGCACTATCAGCATGGTGAAGCCTACCCACCGGCCTGTCTACTGTACTTCCACCTTCGTCCATACTACGTTTACGGGTCCGAGGACCCCATGATTCATATGATGCGGCATGATCACCAACTTCACTGCCAGCAGGCTGCCGCAGCATTGGATCCCTGTCATGCATAGGATCTTCCTGGGGCAAAGCCATTGTAGAAGGGTCAAAGTCTGTGGGAGCAGGTCCTCCAGCTATAGTCAAATTCAAGTCCATGCCCACATTTGAGTGGGACTTTCCCTCGCCAGTAGTTGCAGCCTCTTCTGCCTCATCGCGGCCTTCAAAATTTTCCCTTTCCATTGTGTCAACATCACATAATCCATCAATTCCACTTGCTGCACTTACTCCGCGTGTAAACACAAACTTTTTGCTAGTCTCTGGAAGGTCATTCAAACTAGAGAGAAAACGATATGGACGAGAAACTGTAACAAAACTGCACATCCTAACAGTGGCTCCACAAAGGCTGCAATCGAGGACTGCTGATGCAGGACTGCATCTAGACTCTGAAATAGAAATCTTTTTCTTTGAATTATCTTTCTTTTCTAGTTGTGCTGACCGTGAATACAACAACATACTAGGGCCCGCATCACAGGCTGGATGAAATTGATCCTGACCAGGACCACAAGAAATTGCATTTCCTGCTGACTGAGCAGAATGCTCTTCATAATCTATGACATTTGGAACCAGGCGGGGTTCCCAGCCACACAAACTTATCAGCCTCTGTGCCTGATGATGCATTAAATGTTTAAATGTTAAAAAATAAAACTACCTTCAAATCACAAATGAAGCAGAAGCGGTGAATTTGAAATACAAATAAAACATAACATGCCTGATAGTAAATGCTTGCAACCTCTTCCCTAGATAATTCAGCTCCAGGCATATTGTCAGCTCTACCACTGAACTCACTGATAGTAACTGGTTGATGATTGGTAAGAAGACGATCTACTTGTGGACCCCTGCAATGCTTCATCCAGTCAATAGCAGAACCAGACACCACTGGAAGGGATGAAAATTGTAGAAGTGCGTCACACCGATCATTGTAACCTCCAATTAGTGCAGATGGAGGGGTGGGAGGGAACTGTGCCAGGCTTTCCGAACAACTATTTTCTTTCCATGGACACGTACCTCTATGGCCACTCTGTAGTTGCTCTGCAAAAGCTTCACCAGTGCTTTGAGCTTCATGCAAAACCAAGAAAAAATAAAAATGGATCAGCAAAGCCTATATGCATCAAACACATTGCAAAAGGTGTAGATCATTATAATTTGGTAATTTACCAATGACAAATGTTGGGATCAAAGAATGTTATGTATAAAGCCTTTTCATTTATAAACACTAACTTTAATCATTTCTTAGCATACTTATATGAAACGCATTTCCAATGCTAATGCTAAAACACATCCACTGAACCAAAAACTCATTTAACCAGAGTTTCTCCGAGTGTTTAAGAAAGGGGGTGCAGGAATTGCCAGCAAGGTTTAGGGGACAGCAATTTATTTCACAAATTTGGGGACTGTGGGGGATGGCTATTAACATAAATTAAACAAACTAAAGGTAGTTGAATTTTTAAGAAGTAAAAAATCAGTGCTGCATTTGCACAGAAAATCTTCTCCCTTTTAGACTTTTATGGGTTTTTCCCATTTTCTTCTCTAAAAGTTGCCTTTTTTATATTTATGAAACAAATGGAGCAGGTTTTCCAGTCCTGAAAAAGGAAATTGTACCCACCAAGTCCCCAAGTCCCTGGGATGTCCAAGATGCTGGGGATTTTGCCTGGACCCTGAGCTGCATCCTCATGAAATACTGCTTTTAACATTTTACTAAAACAAGAAGGGTCACATATCTCTGATTCTTTCTTCAAAACCAAATTCAAACAAACTAAAAAAGTGCTCACAAACTTACAAGTATAACAGTAAAAAATTGATTTTAAAATTTAATTGAATGAAAAGAGATGATGGATACAACTGGAACAGTAAAAACGACATACTCAACTGATATAACATCAAAATGATTGCAATTTTGCAGCTTTTCCTGCCATATTTAGTATGTACTATAATGGCTTGTGTCAATAAGCAACAGCACACATAAAAGTAATCTCTAAAAATTTGCATGACTTGGAAAAGAATTTTTGTAAGAAAAAAGTGCACTCCCTAAGCAATAAGTTCATAATTACGCAAATACAACCAAATAATATTATTTAAAACTCATATAATTTTGATCCAACACACAACTTCTGGCAAGAAAAAATCTCCAAAAAAATACAAATATAAATTGTTGGTGTGAACAAGGTTCTTCATATCCCCCTTGTAGCGTGAACAAAACACATTATTTAACTAGTTCCTAGTTAGGTCCTTTTCACGGATGTTCACATGCTAAATTTACTTGAGTTAGAAATCTTTCTAGAAGTTTCTTATACACATGTGACCACAACATAGGATTAAAACACTTGTCATCATTCAAATTTGTACTCTCTCTCAAACTTGCTTATATAAGCAAGGTCTCACATGTACATTTTGACTCATGCATAGGAGCGCATTCATTTGATCTATATTTTGCATCCCTTATTGGAAAATTTATGCTCTTGCTCTTCTCTCTTGTAGAATGGTATTTTGGTTTTCAGGTGATCTTGGGAGCTTGAGTACTTTCCAAGTGATCCTAGGAGTTTGGGTACTCAAGGACTCAAGCTCCCAAAATCACCTGCAAAACCAGAATATCCTTCTACAAGAAAGAAAAGTAAGAGCAAAAATTTGCCAATAATGGATGCAAAATAATATTAGATCAAATGATTAAGAGAGGTATCATACGTACATTTGTATGCATAATACACATTCATCGATCATTTGATCTCATAGCATTTTGCATCCATTATTGGCAAATTTATGCTCTTATTATTCTCTCTAATAAAAGGATATTTTGGTTTTGCAGGTGATCCTAGGAGCTTGAGTTCTTGAGCGATTCTAACATAGAATCAGAGCTATCTATCAGCTCTAAGACAGACCAATGTAAACAACACGGCTCAATCATCTGCCTTTGAGTGGAGTGGAAATACTTTATCCTTGTAGGCAGACACAAAACATTTTGCATTTGAAATATGAAAATTGAACCTATTGCCTTTCTTCCAGCAGTTTTTGGATAACCACAATGAAATTATATTAATTTTAATATTATAAACTTGTGGAATCCTAGTTCTGTTAATAGTGGACCATAAGAAGAGCTATGATCTGACAATAGAGTGCCACTGTACTCCAATAGTAAAATTTCATTAACTAGCTCAAAACTAAGAATTTATCAGACTCCATACATGTTTAATATACAAAAACCTTTTTACTACTTGACAAGACCTGATATGCTGAGATATACAAAGCAACTAGTACTTCTGTAGCTTTTGCAGTGACTGAAAAGGGCCAAATCTTCAGGCTAGGATATATGAAGCCTAAAATTTTACTGAGAAAACAACTATACACCTGTTACCATCATAGAAAGAGAAAGCAGCTGTCCAAAATATACAACGATCATCAAGATACAACAAGAAGCTCCTGCACCTTAATGTTACACAAGTGGCAGATTGCTCAGACTTTGTATATGTCTCTTCCTCCATTTTAAGACTTTAAGCTATCATGATTCAGTTTAACATAATTGTATTTTATCATAAGGTGAGAACACCATTAAACGTGCAATGATGTTTCGTTTTTGTATGTGGGTTTGGAAGCATGCCTTCCAATTAGTTGTTGACTCAAGTCTTATTGGAATCAAGCTAAGTTACCAGGTTCACAAGGAAACCATCTCATAACCATTCGAGGAGCAACTTGGGATGGGTCGCTCGAAGATACTATCATGGTAATTGGATAATTCAATAATGAAACTAAAGGTTACATATAGCCAATTGCAAAGACGATGTTTCCATGAGAAACAATTGTAAACTGAAGAAAATTTAGAAACTATCTAAACTAACTTAAATGAACTAAAAATACAATATTGACCATTAAATAATTAAATATGCAAATTTTATTCTAATACCTTCCCCTAATGGTCAATCTATCAACTACACCAAGGTGCCCCCTAAATTTTACAAACTTGTCTGGCCTCAGAGACTTGATGAGGATGACTTTGGTGAGAATGTTTGCAGTCTGATCCTCAATTGGAACAAACTGCAACTGAACTTACCATCTTCTATAAGCTTGTGGATGAAGGTACAATGAAGCTCAACACGCTTGATTCGTTCATAGAAGACCAGATTTTTGGCAAGTTTCAGCACCCCTTGATTGTCACAGTACAAGGGTGAAGGACCTGCTTGAGACATTTGCATGTCAGAAAGCATCCTTCGAAGCCAAACTGCCTCACAAGTTGCCTTCACAGTTCCCCGATATTTTGCTTTGATCGAGGAAAGAGCTACTACTTGTTGCAACTTGCTGGTACATGTGACTGCACCTTTGCCCAAACTGAAAACATATCCAGAGGTGGACTTCCTGTCATCAACAGAACCTGCCCAATCCAAGTCTATAAAACCAATGAGCCTGAAATCTTTGCTTATGCTGTATAGAATGTCATAGTTAGGAGTGCCCTTCACATATCTAGGCACACGCTTTGCTCCAACCCAATGTTCAGGTTTAGGGGTTGTCATGAAGCCAGACATGTAACTCGCAGCATAACTGAGGTTAGGTCTAATGGCAATGAGATAGATGAGGCTGCCCACTTGTTGTCTAAACACTGATTCATCCACCACAAGTGAATTCAATTTGGATGATAGTTTCAGCCATTTCTCCATAGGTGTAGATGTAGGTTTGCAGTCATTCATTTTGAACTTATCAAGCAAACTTTTGGCATACTTGGGACTGAGAGAGAAAAATACTACCATTAGTTTGTCAAACTTCTACACCGAGACAATAATGCAGAAGTTCCAAATCTGTCATGTCAAAGGATTGACACAAATTCTGGTTGATTTCGTCAATCAAATGTGGCGAGCTCCCAATAATGATCAGGTCATCAACATAGACAACAAGAAAAAAATATCACCAGACTATTTGACATATAGATTAGAATCAGAAGGACTCCTCTAAAAACCATGATCAAGTAGGTACTTATCAATTTTCATGTACCATGCCCGAGGAGCCTGTTTGAGACTATATAATGCTTTCACCAATTTGCATACTTGGTGTTCTTTACCAGCAACCTTGAAACCAATAGAATGCGTCATGTATACCTCTTCCTCCAAATCACCATTGAGGATGGCACTTTTGACATCCATCTACTGGACTTTCCATCCAAACTAGGCTGAAATAGCAAGGACAAGCCAAATGGTGCTCATTTTAGCTGTGGGAGCAAAAGTTTCCTCATAGTCAATGCCCTCTTTTTGCGAGAACCCTTTGGCTACCAACCGAGCCTTATACTTATCAAGGGTTTCATCAGCCTTATACTTGACTTTATACACCCATTTGCAGCCAATAGGTTTCTTCCCAATTGGAAGATCAGACAAGACCCAAGTGTTGTTCTTCAAAAGACTATGGTGTTCAACTTCCATAGCTTATTCCCACTCAAGTATTCCTTTAGCCTCTAAATAAGTTTGAGGCTCACAAAGCTGTGAATGTTGGCCATAAGAGCAAAGTTCATTGTGTCCTTCTACTTGCTCTTGCTTCTAGTTGATCTACCCTCAATGTGTTCATCATCACGAAGATCACCAATGGTCTTGGCCTACCACTTAGGTCGAAGAGTAGAAGTACCAACTTCTAAATCAGAAATGTCTACATGACCTGAGGTACCTGGAACAAATTCATCTGGATGTTGATCCAGATTAACCTGTGGAAAGTCAAGTGGTGCAATATCATGCATGGGTGAATCCACAACTTCAGTGTCAGAGTCATCAGAATCCCTCCCATCAGGTGAACCTAAGGGAAGACGAACACCCAATCCTTAGCTTCTAGAGGCTGATCCTCAGGGCTCAAAACAGGAGAAAAGAGCTGAAAGGGCCCTCATTCTTCATCAAAAACATCACAACTAAATATGAGACGATCAGTGTCTACATCAATCAGCTGATAAGCTTTGTGGTTATCACTGTAGCCTATGAACATGAGTTTCTGGCTCTTGGAATCTAGTTTTGTGCGCTTGGCATCTGGAATCCAAACATAAGCAGTAGAGCCAAGGACTTTCACGTGATTGATTTTAGGCTGTCGTCCAAACCATGCTTCTTTTGAAGTCATAACGGCCTATGTAGGAGACCGATTCAGAAGGTAGACTACAGTGTAAACTACTTCAGCCCTAAATTTCTTTGGAACATGTCTATGCTCCAACATAGATTAGGCCATCTCAGTGATTGTGGAAATTCTCCACTCAACAACGCCATTCTATTTCTCCACTCAACAACACCATTCTACTGAGGGGTGTAAGGTGTCGTAAGCTAACGCTTAATGCCATGTATTGCACAAAAGTTGGAGAAATCAGAAAAAGAAAATCCTCCCCCCCATTGTCTAACCTAAGAGTGACTATTTGATAGTCAGGCTCTTTTTATACTAAGGCCTTAAACTTTTGGAACATGCTAAACACCTCTGATTTATTTTTTTAAAAGCACACCCACATTCTTCTACTAAAATCATCAACGAATAACAGAAATACCTGGATCCAGTGACTGAAGGAGTGTTCATCGGTCCACGAACATTTGCATGAACCAAATGCGATACCTTGGAGGCTCTCCAAGAATCACCATCTAAAAACGAAGTCCAATACTTCTTTCCAACCTGACAAGCTCTGCAAACTCCATGATTCTAAGTCTGTATCTCAAGTAAGCCAATAACCAGACCCTCTCGAACAAGCTAAGAGAGATAGTGCAAGTCCAGGTGCCCATATGTTGATGCCAAAGATTGCTGATGGAAAAACTTTTGGCTGTCATGGTGTGCTCTTGAGAATCACCAATGTCAACAAGTCTATAAAGACCATGATCCTCAAGACCCACAGCAATTATAGTGCGAGTCCCCCTATCAACAATACTACATTTGCATGGACTGAATACAATATCCAGCGTAAGAGAATGTCGCATAATCTAACTGACAGACAACAGATTCAGTTCCATGTTGGGTACAAAGTATACATTGAGAAATATTAAATTTCTCCCTCCAAATTGAATCTGCACCTTGCCCTTGCCGACAACAGTATACTCTTCATCTCATCCAAAGATTACATAATTAAATGAAAGGCGTGTACTCTATAAACCAATCCCAATGATGTGTGAAATGTCAAGAGGCACCAAAGTCGATGTACCGGGCAAATGATTTCAAATGATCAAATGGGCACTTGGCCATGAACGCATAGAAGGAAGACTCCTGGTTAGAATGCGTAGCAGCATGGGCGTTCTACTGAGACCCTGTTATCTGGATTGCTCAGATGCTAGTCATTTCTTGCAATCCTTCTTCATGTGGCCATACTTATGACAATAGTTACGCTCAATGTTCTTCTTAGGATTCTCTAGAGGCTTCCCCTGACCTTTCTGTTGAAAGGACTTGCCTTTTCCCTTTGTTCTTATCAAAGGCTTTTGTTGTGAAAGCCTGCTCAAAAGTGGAAGTATTGGTGCTGGTCCAAAACTGTTGCTTCCATCTATCCTGTTGCAGAGGTCAAGAAAATTGAGATCAACACTGGTGGATGTGATATTGAGCGTTTCAATGAAATGCTCATAGGCCCAAGGTAGACTTTTCAAAGTGATGACCACTATATCTTCTTCCTCCATTTTTTGAACAATTGCCTCCAATTGGTCGCAAATATCTTTGATTTTTGTCAAAAGCTCCTAAAAGACATCTTCTCGTCCATCACAATCGAAAAGAGCATGCTCAAGAAAGAACGCTCTGCTCTTGTCTGAAGTTTCATGGAGATCCTTCAAGTGGGTCCAGATCGCTGCAGCTATCTTCTTGGAAGGGACTTTTGGCAACTATCATCAATACAGACAGTTTGAGGAGAATGGCAGCTTCACGATTACACTCATCATACTTGTCTTGATATTTAACAACGACGATAGGACGAAGTGTAGTACCCAACATGACCTCTTCTAGGCAATAATACTCAAAGATGGTGAGCATCTGTTGTTTCTGGGTGTTGCAGTTGCAGTTGTTGAAATTCTAATTGCTTTTCAACATAATGTTGGTCAAAAATGCCATCACGAATACCAAGGTCAAAATTGGTGAACCTTGTGAAGGCACAAAAACCAAGACAAAAGCTTTTGATTTAAAATCAAAACAACGAAATAGCCAACACATATCCCAATGCAAAAAAATTGGCTCAAAACCCTAGCATGAATTTTGAGCCACAAATCCTGAGACCGTCTTCAGAAAAAATACATTTGATTTTTCTAAAAAAAAATCAAAAAAATATCTACATAAAAGAACAAAAAAAATAGGGCAAATATATAACGATTTTTGAGAAAAAATCGTATAAACTATGAGAAAACCCTAGGTGCGAGTCAAAAAAAAACCTAGATCACGATAAATGAACAGCTGGAAAAAAATCATGATTTTGTTTAAAAATCGTGGCTGCACTAGAGGCCCAAAAAAATTGCAAGAAGAGCCGCCACGATTTTTTTTCAAGGTCGAGCCAAAAACATCGCGCCACACGAGAAACGCGGGCAGAAAATCCAAGTCGCACGGAAGCAAAGAGGTCGTAAAAACAAAGCATGTACTATTGTTGAAGAACGCAGGCCGAAAATTGCAAAAATAACCCTAAGTCGCGGAGAAATAACTCGACATCGCGGTAAAGAGGTGACAAAAAAAACTTGAATAGGGTTCAAAAAACATGATTTGTAGAATGATCAAAGGCCCTTTGCTTCAAAAATGTAACCTCGAACTCATGCCATTAAGGTCACCCAAAAACACGTACCCGCAATTTCTCCTTGAACAGAAACCCTAAAAAATTGCACACACAAGATCTTCGAAAAACTCTTTCAACAGACCCAAAAAAATTCAAAATAAACTTTTAACAAAAAATTCAATTTGAAAATTTTAGGATTATAAGAAATTATTAAAACAAAATATTTCAACTCTGATACATATTATGGTAATTGGATAATTCAATAATGAAACTGAAAAGTTACATATAGCCAATTACAAAGACAATGTTTCCATGAGAAACAATCGTAAACTGAAGCAAATTTAGAAACTGTCTAAACTAAAAATACAATATTCCATTACATAATTAAATATGCAAATATTATTCTAATAGATACGCCAAGGAATGCCCTGAACGGCCTAGGTTCCTTGTGGATATGCAGGCATGTAACCAGAAGGAGCTCGGAGCATATGGAGCACTCCTTGGGCATTCCTGAGTGTATACCCAGCAGCACTAAGCACCAAAAAGGTGCACAAAACACTTTTTTTTTTTTTCTTAACATGAAAAAAGAACAATGAAACCCTAAAATGACACTAAAAGCACCATTTCACCCACATCACATATCATTTTGCTCTCTTCACTTTTTTTTTCTCACTTTGGCATTTTGAAGGGCAACCGATTTTTCGAAGGTGATCAATCAATCGAAGAGTGCCAAAGAAGCAAATATTGCTTGCACAAAGGAGATTTAATCATCTACAATAAGAATTTTACCCTATTCTTTAGTCTTTTAACAATTTCTCAAGTTTTTGATCAATTATTTCAAGGCTTGTTTTAATTTTTAAGAAAAAAAAAAGAAACAAGTTCCACTATTTGTCCTTGTTCCATGGGGATGCGTCCCACATGAAAAAGCAAGAGACAAGGCCATCCCCAAGACGTAGGAATGCCTAGGGAACATCACCCCACCATCCCTCCACTACCACCATGTTTCCTTCGCGGTCTCCAAGATGTTTCCTCACCAAGGGGACATTTCTCAGAAGTTTCTTGCGTCAGAAATACTAAAGGGGACTTTGGGAAATCCTCGAGACTCCTAGACATTCCTCGACACCCCAAGTGAAGCGATTAAGACTCCCACAACAAAAAGTAATGTTTGAAATAGTTTTTTATTCAAGAAAAAGGTCACTCCAAAGGCCTAACGCTAACCCTAACTGGAGCCAACACAAATTGATGGTGATGCTACACAAACAAGGCTGATTGGTATTGGCATAGATGAGCTTGAGCATGTGGGGTCAAAACAGTTTGAGTGATGAGATTAGTGAGGAAATTGGGGATGATTAGACTCTAAATTCTAGACTATTAGCCATTGACTCATGAATTATGAGTCGTTACTCATTAATATTATAATTTACTATCTAGATTCTAGTATTTAATATTTTGTTTTTGAAGTTTGAAGTTCAACATTGATGATAACTTGATTGTAATTATGAATCATGATTATGAAATCGGAAATTTTGAAAATCCCCATTCCAATATCCATATTTTATTATTTTGATTCTCACTATTAAAATTTAAAAACTAATACTAGTTCATTGCAATATGTATTGTTAGTTTATCTTTTTAAAACTATATGTAATATGTGCTTCAGCACCTCTCCCCTGCCTGGTTTATTTAGAGAATCTCCTTAATGGAAATATACTACAATGCTTGAACAACTTCCACGAGGTGGAGCATTCCTTGGAATTGTAATGAATGTAAAGTCAACTTTAAGAGCTTGTATAGTTGAGTGAGAAATCACTTTTGCATCATAAGCGGCAAAGAGATTAGAGCATGTGAAGGGCCAACTGGGAAAGGATTGTCAAACAAAAAAAATTATGCCACACATTAGAGAACAAGAAGTTGATGTTGTACCTGAAACAGCAAAACTAAGATCTCGTCATTTAAAAAAAAAAAATCAATGACTTTACCAATAGATTCTCATTCAATAATAACCTGCCAACATCCTTTCATAAAGACACCCTCTATCCAAGCAAAAGAACCCTCTCCTTCCCACAAAAGAGGCCCATTGGACAAGGCATTCCAAAATGAAGCAAGAGACGTTACGTTGCATTTATGCTAATGGTGGTCTTTTCAATTTGATGAAATCGCCATATTGGCAAAAAATGGTGGTGGCGATAAATAGTGCACCTTCTAGTTTCACAAGTCCTAGGTATGAAAAGGTGTGCACCACCTTATTGGCAAGAAAAAAACTTGGGATTCTTGAATTGTAACAAGAGTTTATATTGTTTTCGATGGATAGAAAGATTGCATAAACTATCCTTTAATAAATGTTATTGTAGTGTCCACCAAAGGGGCAATGTTTTGAGGCAGATGATTGTGAGGGGTAAACCAAAGATTCAGAATTTATTTCTAAAATCCTCATTGACTCCATAGAGATGGTGGATCCTGAAAATGTTGCCCAAATCATTATAGACAATGCAAAAAATTGCAGGGCTGCATATGCTTTTGTTGGTTAAAGATATGAACGCATTTTTTGGACACCATGCACCGTACACTTGGCTTAACTTGGTGATGCAAGCAATTGACACTCAAATAGAGTGGGTGAAAGATATATACCATGAGGGTGAGGAGATACAAATGTTTGTGACCAACCACCATATGTCACAATGCATTTTAAAGACTTTCTCCAATTTGGAATTGTGGAAGATTAATTTTATTTATTTTTTAATTCTATTTATGCCATGTTTAATATTAATATTTTTGATGTGTTAATTAACAAATTTTTAACATGATCCTAGGTTACTGACACTTGGTTTGCATCACACACAATCATTTTGAGATGACCTGTGAAGGTGTGAGAGGCATTTGGAGCCATGGTTATTAGCAACCAATGGTGTATTTGGAAGCAATCAAATTCAAAGAGGGCCAAAAAGGTCAAGTCATTGATCCTAGATGACGATTGGTGGGCTCATGTGGAGAATATCTTGAATTCACCAAGCGTATCATGAGTATGATCAGTTTTGCTGAAAGAGATCAGCCATTTTGGGGGAAATCTATGATGACACTGACTCCATGATAGAAAAAATAAAGGGCATGATAGCACAAAATGAGAATAACCCCGAAGAAACATTATTCTGAAGTTTGGAAAAATCATTCCTCATCGTTGGAACAAGATGAACACACTATTGCACCTCCTTGCATATGCATTCTCCCAAATATTGTGGCTCACAGATACTTGCTTTGCCAAGGAGGAACTCCATCATATAGAGATGGTAAAGTTGCTAATGGATACAAGCGGGCATTCAAAGACTCTTCTCAAATCCGGAAGTGGTGGACAATGTTAGGAAAGAGTTTGGCTTGTTCATCTTAAGATGAGATCATAGTATTTGTGTTCTTGAAAACCAATACATTGTAGATGAACATACATGGAGATACTCCATGAGCAAGATTATTTGTTCCTCGAACCTCTTACAATCCTATCACAATTGTTTTTTATTTTTTGGCATTTGTATTGTAAACTTTGGCACTTAGCATTGTTTAATTTATTTTTTATTTTTTTATTTTTTAGTTGTGTCGGTTCTCCCTACAATTTCAACAGGTTGCTATTTTTTCGCTAAACGGATGTGGAGTACATACTCCTTTATCCACTCAATGAAGCATAACCAATTGGCTGCAAAATAAAATAGAGGACTTGGTTTATGTTCGTTCCAATTTGCGTCTTCTATCAAATAAGCAAGAACACTACAAGGAAGGGTCAACTAAGCATTGGAGCATAGCCCCTTAGTGTACCAACTTGGATGCAACTATAGATGATGATGATGAGACACTTACACATGATTCACCTAGTGGGAGTGGCACTGCATTTCCTTGTGGTTCAAATGTTGTGAAACTTGAAGCAAACGATGATCTTGACCTAGATCCTTTTAATGGTTGATGAAGATCAAAGACAATTAATATTGTTTATTGCATTTATTTCAAATTTGTAATTGTACTGATTTTCGTTTGAATCGTGAACCTAGACATATATGATATATGATACATATTATATGGCATATGACATAATATTGAAATTCTAAACTATCAATTAACATTTAATATTTATTTTTATTACTACCATTTTGGCATTTCTCATTGATCAATAATGAAGTATCATACTATCAAATGTATTTAGTTTTACAATTTTGTGTATTATATCGTACCGGCGTACTTGTATGTCATACCTGTACCAAAACCAACAACTTAGTAATCGAGCATAGCAAGAAAAAGAGTCCAAAGCCTTCTTTAGGGTCTTGGAAATCCAAGTCACCCTTGGCAATATCTTCATAACTGTTTTTGTGTCTTTCACTAGCTGCATGTAGATCTTAAGGAAAAGATATTGCCTAACGTTTTCCTTCTATGGAGAATAAGTGAATGACAACTCCTATGATTCCTTTGTTCAAAACCTTTAATATGAGAGCTAATTGCATCATATTGTGGTCCTTTAAGTCACTTGATTTTAAATCTCTATCCTCCTGCTTGAAATCAAATGAAAAGCTTGTCAGTGTTGATTTCCATGTTGCCCGATATATTCAATCATCAAACATCTGATGCCAGATTAGCCCCCACCTATTTTAATAACTACATATTGCTAGTAAAGAAATAACTTCCACCAAGAACTAAACCTTGTGCCACTACCTATGCATTTGTTGGTACCCTCAATAGCAACCATCACAAGGAACTATGCTGCTGATTAGCTAAAGCAGCTGAAATTTTTTGCTAACTAATGATCTATGAAGACATGAGTTTACCACAATCAATCAATATGACTACCTTCTACTTTTCAAACATATCTTATTACCTAAAGATTTTTAAGTCACCTACAAAAATATGACAGCAAATAGTCAGGTAATTCATGTCTTATGGTGGTGAAATGCCATCCAACAATCAAGTAAATTTATTTTCAACCAATGCATCATCTTCTATTTAAGCATATTAAATGTAAGGAAAATTTCTTCTCCACACTAAGTGGTTCGTTCTACTTGTAGTCAGAACTGTAGCAAAGTCCTTATCATTTTATAATTCATTTATCACGTTGTCAATCAAGTGGACTGAATGAGATTGTGTTAATTTTGGTTGAAACAAGAGATACATCTCTTATATGATGTGAAGGGCATCTGCCAGACTATACTCCACAACTCCAAATATAAGCCAAAGAGTGTATCTTTCTCCACAAAACAAAAATTGAGCTTCATGCTTCCCCTTGAACCAATTGACCATCTAATGTTCATCTTTCTTTCAATCATAATTCATGGTTGAATCCCATAGTTAGGAGAAGACCCATACCCTAACCCTCAGTACTTGTCTCCCATATGAGAAATGCATCCCCATCTCAAAGACCCATGTTAGGATATTCCCAAACATTAGGAAACTTTATATGAAGTGTGTTTGCATCTGTATACATCTCCTAGAAGCATCCCTTGAAATTTGGGAAAATTCCTATCAAGGTTTGTCGTATATATATAAAACTACACTGATAGGCTTATAATTTTTTATTCTCTTCATAAAATTTAAAGGTTTAATGTATTATTAAATCCCAAAGAGGCAATAGTATGAAAAGAAACAATAATAAGGCTTCAAATGTATACACTCATTGAATTTTTATCAATTGATTGGAAGTATAGACATCTTTGAAAACTGTTATGGGCCTGTACCATGTTTTCAATATAAAGATATTCCCCTTAAAATCTTGATCTGCCATATCTAAGTGTTCATATTTTTAAAAAAAATTTATATCAAGATGATGATTATCATATGTCAATGTAATTAATCTCTTCTTTCATTGACATCTATCTCAAAGTTAATTTTTTTTATTTTTACACATTTCAATATAGTTAATCTTTATCCTAGTTGCCTGTCTCCAACTTGATATCTTTTACTAGAATCAGTACCCATTCCCATCTCTAGTACCAGTGCTGGTCCCTATCTTGTGTACCATTACCAGTCCCCGTCTCTTGGTAAATATGGAATATTTTCCAATTATAATTTTTTTCTCACTTAAGCATTCGTTGACACCATCTATTTTGAAAAGTTACTGACACTAACTAGGATAATGGTGTCAAGTACCAAAAAATCTCATATTTGAAATTCAAAGATAAGAGGGACTGTCTCATTTGATTTACAAATATCCACCTTCAGCAAAAATCAGGGTCTGCTTACTGCACAGAAATCTGTCCTATAAGCTTCATCTTGAAAATTGAAAATAGTCAGTTTGCTACAAGAGAGTGTCTTCTTGGAAGGAAATTGCCATTGCACTGTATAACATAGTTTAGAGTTTTGTCACGTTTTTACTTGCATGGTATCCTTAAGCAATTTTAGCTCTTCTTTCCTTGCCATATTGTTTTCCAGTACCAAGAATATTGAATCCAAAATATGCATATTGGGACTCATGATTGAATTCACTCTGTCTTATAGCAGTCACTATTCTTCCTCATCACTATCCCCATTTATCCAAACCTATTCCACCATCTTTCACTTGTTGCTTGTACCTCCCTGTTGGTTGATGCCACTTATGTCCAATGTTGGAAGTACAGTGACATGTCTCTCAAGTGAAGTTTCTTGGATCTTCAGAGAAATATACTTGATTGTAATGTCCCCTTTTTTAAATAGGATTTAATAAATAATAGTAAAATTAATATATAAAAGAATAAAATTAAAATATAATATAATTAAAATTTAAGTTTAATGAATCGTCAAAAGGCATGAAATGAAAAGTTCTGTCTCCCTCAAACATGAGATATAAAAGGTAGAAGAGAACTTCATTTGAGAGGGTATATGGAGGAAAGAAGAAAGAAGGGAGCATGTGAATCAAGAAAGAATTTATGGAAGCTAAAAAAGGAAAGGAAAGAAAATAGGCAAGTGAGTCTTTCAAAGGGCAGAAATGACGAAGAATTGTAACTCTTTCAAAGGGTGTTAATTGTGAAAGGTTGTAATGTCCCCTTCTCAGTGATGTGCATTCAGTGGTCCATTGGCCTATTCCGGAGACACGTAGGCTATTTGGAAAGGAGAATTAGGGTTTCCTATTTTCTAGGAGGATTCTTTTGTGTTTTCAGGGCGTATATGTGAGAGTTTGACAGTTTGGATTCTGGATTCCTTTTGGGTTTTTAGAGAGCTTCAAGATGGTTCGACATGCATCTGCATCGGGTAACTTTTTCCTGACTTACTATTTTTAGTAAGTGCGACGGCTGCTCAGAATGTGGTTAAAATCACTTTGGAAACACTTACTATTTTTAGCAGTATGCTATTTTTAGTAAGTACTATTTTTAGCAGGATGTCAGCTGGCCTGTTCAGATGGCTATTTCCGGCAGGTCAGTTTGAGTAGTTGGTCTTCCAGCATTTTTTGGTGCTATTCTTGGCAAGGATTCTGCAGCTCAGCTCAAATGACTATTTTTGGCAGTTCAGTTCAGAGCCCCAACTCAGTTCAGTTTTGGTGATTTCCAGCACTTCAATCTCCGGCTCAATTTGGCAATAATCAATATTTGAGGAGAAGGTATTTTAATATATTATACCTTAGGCATGAGGTATTAATATTTGATTATTTTATGGATGGACGACTTAGGAAGGGAGAAAATATTAATTTTATCCTAAGTCTATTTGGGTGAAAATTGCATATGACTTCAAGGGGTCGTCATGGTGTTAATAAGTAAATTATAACTCAAGGCAAATGGGCGATTTTCTAAGTATATTGCCTTAGTAATATTTTTTATTTGGAAGTCATAGTTGGGCGCCCACTTTACACTTTATTTTATGACACTTATATTTATTAAAAAGGGCAGACTTGTGCAAGGAAATGAAATGAAATGCAATGCTAAATGTGGATGAAATGGAATGGCATTTGGTTTGGGCGTATTTGGAGTGCATTTGAATTTGAATTTGGTTGACAAAAAGTTATAAATAAGTGACTTGGGCTCTCATTTTGGGATCTATGAAAATTGCATCGTTATGCTACCGGTTTGGCGACTGAAAATCTGAGCTTCGAAGTATGGCTTCCTAGCTAAGTCTCTGTTTCGTACTTGCAAGATAGTACCTAGCTGTGTCCTTGTATTCCCAGTGCTGTTGGTGAATGAGTTGCAGATTGTGGAGTGTTCTATGTGGGATTTGAGTGTTTCTGATTGCTGGTCGCGGGACTGCTGAAAGTATATTTTGCTCACACCTCTTAACCAGGCGACTCCATCATTCTGGGTGCCGGCTCATCCTTCCTTCCTAGCCATGGCGATACATTGTGTAAGTTTTTAGCAAGTTTAATTGAGCAATGATTTTTCTAAACAAAATCGAACTTCCTAGGTCTAGCATTGGATTTTGTGCTTGCATTGGGATGTGTGCCAAATAGTTGTTGGGTTGTTGGGGTTGTAGCATTGATTGGTTGCTGTTGTGAGTGAATTATGGTGGGATTGGGACTGGTTTGAATCAAATCGGATGAAAAATGAGGGAGTTATGAGCATTTGGGTGTTTCCATGGGCTGTTGTTTTATACTTTTAGCTTGCAGATTGATTGTAACAGAAAATTATATTCTTGCTGTAGAAATCTGCATTACTCTCCTTTCATCTCTAATTTTGTAAGGTTGTTTCAGTAGTACTGATCAATCATTCTTGCTGTCCTTATTTTGTAATTCCCACTGCATAAGTGGAAGAGGCTGGCTTAGCCGCCTTCTTACTTTGAAATTTAGTTTATGTACTCAGTCCTCCCACTGAATAAGTGGTCGAGTGATAAGTTTAATGCAATTGTCCTCCCGCTGAAATATGTGGTAGAGTGATAGTTTAATGTATTGTCCTCCCGCTGAAATATGCGGTAGAGTGATTGAATTTCAGTTTCTTGTCATTTTCCCTTGGAAGGTTTACCGCCAAGAGTTTGGTTTCTATCCTGCTGGATAAGCAGAAGGGGCTGGCTTGCCGCCCAGGCATTGTAATTTCAGTTTGGTTATTGTTGCTAACGATCCCCGGAACACCGTATGCTCTCACCCTCCCAGACTGGGCTCTCGGTGAACAAAAGGTGGAAGGGTTCCCTTTCAGTAGTTTGGATTATTTCTCTAACCTTAACGGGTTATTTGTTGTGGATGAATTGCTATTGGCCTAAAAACAAAAAAACAAAATTACTGGAATATTACAAAGGTTGTAACCCTTGCAAAGGGCAGACATAATGAAGAGGTGTGGCTCTCCCTCACATTAAAAGATATAAAGGTGAGAAGGTTTCATTTGAGGAGGATATCCAAGAGAGATAGATTTGGAAAATAACTTATCACTCTCAAAGTGCAGCAATGTAGGGTGGTGACTCAAGTCTTATGAAAGGTGGTGACCCTTTCATCAATGAAGTATGAGAGAGACCATTCCAATCATTCAAGGACCACTTATCAATCATCACTCATGAATCCAAAAAAGCAATCATTACTTATCAAATCAAGCAAACAATAAATTAGCAAACCACTCTATCAAATCAGCATTTATTCAATCATCATTCACCATTCACCAATATATATCGAACCAGCATTCATTACATCATCACTCATCACTCATCTAATCAACAATCACTTAATCATCACACACTAATACCTCAAATCATACTATCAAAGGAATTCATTCAATCAATTAATCATTCATACAAATATCAATCATTCAACAAAATTTGAATCAGATTAGATTTTATTTGTATAATCTGCATTCATAAAAAAGCAGCCATTTGATCTAGCAAGTGATTGTTATGCAATATGATTGAGTATATTGTTTAACATGTAATATATTATGTTTCTTTGATCTAGTTATTAATTAGAATTGCCAATCTATATCTTATAATTAATAAATTAATCTATCTATTTCCAAACAAGCAATTATATATTGAGTACTAAGGAAACATGTTAAGGAGAGGCAGTAGACCGACTCCCACAATGTAAGTAGACCACCCCAAGTTGGATGATGGGAGTTCCTGCCACTTGTGAGCCAAGGAATGGAATTGTCTTGGTTGGATGTACCACGCCTTTGGGCTTAGTTGTGGCAAACAGTTTCCAGGCACCCTATCATGCTTTCCCCTCCAATCCCTACAGCGGTTCGTTGTTGGAAATAAAACTATAGAATTGATCCAAATTGATGATGTTAATTGTTCATTTACTTTAAAAGATTAAATAGCTATAAAATGATCTAGTTATAGAATACTATTTTTAAACAAATTATATTGTTGGAATTGTTATTTTTGGGCAAAAATCAGGTATACTCCAAAAGAGGACATTACAGTTGGTATCAGAGCATTAATCCTGCCAACCTGCAGGACAACCCTACTTTAACCACCATTCAATTAGAGTTAACTATTCAACCCTCTTCTTAAGTAAATAAAAAATAAAAATTGAGTGGGCCAGCATTGCACTTCAATATGTGTGAGCCTTTTACATGTCTGCTTCGTGTCTAATGTGTTTTCAGCATGCTTACTCCATGTGTCTTTTGTATGTGTGCCTTCTCATGTATGCCTTGTGTTCTTAGCATGTGTGTTTTATATGTATGCTTTTTTCTTGTATGCCTTATGCCTTGTGTTTGCTTTATATCTGATGTGTTTTCAGCATGTGTGGTTTTATATGTGTGCCTTTCTCATGTATGCCTTGTGTCTTACATATGCTTTGTATCTTACGTGTATTTATATGTTTTCTTCATGACTGATGTGTTTTGAGCATGTTTACTCCATGAGTAGCTTTTTCATGTATAATTTGTGTCTTGCTTCATGACTGATGTGTTTTCAGCATGTTTACTCCATGAGTACCTTTCTCATGTATGCTTTGTGACTTGCACGTATGCTTCATGTCTTAAATGTATTTATGTGTTTGCTTCGTGTTTGATGTGCTTTCAATGTGTTTACTCCATGTGTGTTTTATGATTACTTTATGCTTAACAGTTATAAAAATACCACTTCCTGGTAGTTTTTTTCCACTCTATCAAATCAGCATTCGTTATATCATCATCCGCCAATAAATCGAAGCAGCATTCATTACATCATCACTCATCAATCATCTAATCAACAATCACTCAATCATCACTCACCAATACCTCAAATCATAGAATCAAAGGAATTCATTCGATCAATCAATCATTCAACAATAATTGAATCAGATCAGATTTTATATGTATAATCTGCAGTCAGAAAACAGCAGCCATTTGATCTAGCAAGTAAATTGTATGCAATATGATTGAGCCAGAGAAACGAGACTCGCCTGAAATCGCCCAAACTCGGCGAGTCCGAGTCCGAGTCAGGCCAAACGAGTCCCAGGGGCTCGGACTCGGACTCAGCCGAGTCTGGAGAGTAAACTCGCCAGACTCGCCGAGTTGGCGATTTTGGCTCAAAATCGCCAGACTCGGCGAGTCCTGAGCCCCAGACTCGGCTACTGGCTGGGTTAATAAAATGACGAAAAAAAAAACATTTTAAATAGTAATAAGTTTTTTTGGAAGGGCGAAATTTGACATTTTGGTCTCTCTGTCAGGATTATTTTATGGAATATAACATTTAAGTATAAGACTTATACTTTAAGTTATATTCCATATATACTGTCAGGATGTTTGAGAGTGGTTTCGGGCCTCCAGGAGTTATATTGCAAAATCTAGTTTTTGGAGGATTCTTCAGTTTTCCAGACTTAGTCAAATTTCAGGATCAGGACATTCCAGACTTAGCCAAATTTCAGGGCATTTGAAGATCAGGATGACATTCCAGACTTTATCACTCACCAACTTGACCTAGCTTGGACCTTCAAAAATGATACTCACTCACCAAGCAAGACCCAATTAGCAACAAGAGAAAAACCAGGCCCTAAGGAAGACTCTCAAAGAAACCCTAATTCAGACTTGTAATAAGTTTTTTTGGCCTCGCGGGGCGCTGCCCCTCGACCTCGCCCTGTATTGCGACAGGGAGCGCGCAAGGGGCGCTGCCCCTTGACCCCACCTTGGGGGCGCTGCCCCCAAACCCCCGTCGAAAAATATGGGGGAAACTGCGTCGATAGAAGTAGAGAAAATTTAACCTACGAGTCTGACATTGATTGGATCGACCAGGTAGATATAGAGGTTGAGACTGTAGCCATGGCAGAGGAGGAGCGGAGAGCACGAGCACAGACAGGAGATTCAGAGGCAGATAGTGACACGGGTGTTCCTGATGTTGGTGAGCATGGCATGGTGTCATGGGGAGCGGCTATGGCAGTCGAATCATCCAGGACCTACCTTAGACACCTTCGTAGGGGGCTGGAGCCGGAGGGTGCAGGCTCCTCTGAGCCATAGACTTGTAGTTGTATTTACCTTTGGTATTTGTATGAAACATTTGATGATGATCATATGATGACATGGATTTTTTATTCCATGAGTTTTGTAATATTGTATACATTTGACAATATTTATATATTTATGTTTGTTATTTTCTTCAGCTACAATTTGCGTTTATGCTTATGTGATTGATGTATACTTGTGTATGTAATCAAATGAGCCGAGTTTGATGATGTTATTGTGTCTTTAAGGTGTATTCAATAAAGGGTGTCTGAAACAAGTTTTAAATATTTAAAAATCTCTAAATTTCTTGAGTTTTTCACTATCCCGAGTCCAGACGAGTCTAGAGCCGAGTCTGACGCCGAGTCCCGAGTCCGAGTCCGAGTCCGAGTTGGCCTTGCCGAGTCCGAGTCCCGTTTCTTTGGATTGAGCACATTGTTTAATATGTAATCTTTGATCTAATTATTAATTGGAATTGCCAATCTATTTAAATTCTTATAATTAGTAAATCAATATATCTATTTCCCTACAAACAATCACATATGGATTAATAAGTAAACATGTTAGGGAAAGGCAGTAGACCAGTTCCCACAATGTAAGTAGGCCACCCCAAGTTGGATGGACGGGAGTTCCTGCCACTTGTGGACCAAGGGATGGAATTGTCTTGGTTGGATGAACTGCGCCCTCGGGCTTATTTGTGGCGAATAGTTTCAGGGCACCCTATCACATGCTTTCCCTCCAATCCCTACTATGGTTGTTTGTTGTAAGTAAAACTATAGAATGGAGCCAAATTGATGATGTTAATTGTTCATTTACTTTTAAAAGTTCAATAGCTATTCTGTGATCTAGTTATAGAATACTATTTGTAAACAAATTATTTTGTTGGAATTGTTACCTTTGGGCAAAAGTCAGGTGTACCCCAATAGGGGACATTACATGAATCTTGATGAGTTTCTTGGAAAGGTAGCAAACCATTATCAATATGGAACGAACTACCTTTGTTTTAGGCAGTTCGTCCCTTTTAAGTGAAATTTCTTGGATCTTCAGAGATAAGACTCAATTCTTGATGGAGTTACATGGAAAAGTAGTGAACCATAATCAATATGAAACGGACTACCTTTGTTTTGGGCAGTTTGTCCTTTTTGCAAGCATCTGTTGGACACATACCAAGTATATGGATGGACGTGAGTAAAAGAAGAAAAACACAATGGTGTATGTCCTAAAATGATGCCCTGGAAAAATTAGGGAAACAAAATAACAATAAAAAGAGTAGGACTGAAAATTTTGAGGCCATAAAACGGGAAAACAAATCTGGAAAACGCAAAAACTGAAAAAGGAAGGGCAAAAAAAAGTAGAAAGATCTTGAAAAACTTTGCCTGTTGAAGTCTTCCTTTCCAATCCCTGCCTTTGCACTACAGATTTGTTTTCAAAATTATTGCATTGATACCAATTGTTAAGACACTAACACTAATAATATATATCCATTAAAAATAAAGCAATAATATTCACCACAAATGTATGAGATGAAGCTAAGATTAGAAGAATTGAAGGGGTGTAGCACAATATCAATTATGGAAACATAGCAGTGCACTTCAAGGGGGGCAACCTCCCAAATATTTTAGCCAAAAATGAAATCACAAAACTTGTAATGTTTAAATATATACTCCGATGTTTTTGAAAAGCCAGCTAAAATCCCCGCCTTTGAGGCCCATTCATTCTATCAAGCTTCTGCTAGGTTCTCAATTCCCCAATAGGCAACCTTTGGAAACTCCATCCGGCTACAAGTATTGAGTTAGAGTACCAAATGCAGCAGTTGTTCAAAGAGAGTAAGTTTAATCCCAATAATACTTCTTACAAATATCCTACTCCACGAGTGTCAACAGTGAAGCATAATAGGTTCTTTCGTCTATCCCTGCTAAATAAAAAAATGATCCATCAATGTTTTACAATAGCTAAGAACCCTTAGATCACATGTTACATATTTAGCTGACCCATATAACTTCATCCACAAGATTCCAACTAGACCCAATATGACTACCTAAGAGTTACAAGGATGACAAGTTGGCTTCACCATAACATCATATACAGGATAATATTAAGTACTTCACAGCAGCCATGAACAGACAACAAAAAATTTGCAATAAATTTAATTTTTTCAAAGGAAAAAAGATGCCTTAAGGGGAATTATAATAAGCTGATGGATATTTTTATTTGGGAATTAGAAATAATTGATAAAATATATACTTATTTGAGAAAATATTTTAATTATTTGAGAAATATATACTTACATCAAGTGACAACCAACCCTAAACAAGCATTGAGTGCACAAAATGATGATTGCAAGGTTGAACTTTGATGTTGGGTTTGAAAAAAATTTAATCAAGAGCTGCACAAGTGTTAATGTATTTCTGAAAAGAAAATTGGGTTCAACTTCTCAAGTAAATAGAAACAAAATAGAAGGGCCATACTCCCAAGGGTGAATATAAAAAAGAGCAGTGACCTTCTGAGGTTATAAAAAGGCAAGAGAAGAGCACCTTCCCAAGGAGGAGCATTATGTATACCCACACTTCTATAATAAAGCACAAAGAGCATAGAAAAGTAAGAAGCAATGAAATGGCTTAGATAGAAATATCAAATATGCATGGAGATATCTATGGACTCAACCAAAAAAGTACTACAAAACAAAAAAGCAATGCAGATGGATAAATGACTACTCGCAGTAAAATTTGCGAATGTCACTGAAGACATACTATACAATTTTTTCTCATGAAACCATTTCAAATACAGGTAATGTCAAGAAAATTTGTAGAATAAATCACATGATTAATAAGTTTTAATAAGTGATTTCAAAATTAACATCAATGGAGGATGGTATAATATTAACTTAATGATGCATATCTCTAGATAATCTTTATGGGGATATCAAGAACATAATGTTTGATTTATTATTTGTACGAGTATGAGCACCTTGATGAACTCTTGTACTCAGAGTCCCACAATGTCTAATGTTCTGAACCCATAGCTGTGTAATATGTGGATGCTAAATGCTTCAGGCCATAATCCTTCGGATCATCCAATAGCAAACTTTAGTGGGGAGTTGTGCCAAGTGAGCACATTCTACAAGCTGTATCTCAAGAAATCCATGCAGATATAAAATATATGCACTTTAGGTGAATAATGTTAATCGGAATGAGTAATTCCTCTTCTAATATATTTTTATTCTTTAATTTAAAAATCTTCATTGTATATAAATCTAGAAAATTGTGCATTACAGTGATTTTAAATAAATTACAACTGCAACATAGATCTTGTAGCATTTCATAATTGGGCAACAAGATCTTGCTAATTTGCTCTTAGATTTTTTGATAAACGCTGGAAACAGAAATTTAAAATTGATTTGCCAAGAGCTGGAGAAACTAAATCCAAAAACAGCCTTAAATGGAAAAGTGTATAAGCACTAGAAAGAGCAGGTTCAAGCATTTACAATAAATTGCATGCAAGATCAAGACTAAATTCTCATTAGATTGAAACATAATATCAACCAAAAAGAATCTTATTAGTTCAAATCCCTTTAAAAAGAGAATTCTAAATACAAAAACTCAAGATTTGTATTAGAAGGTTTTACAGAACCACTGGAAAAATTCAGTGTGAAGAATAAATCTGCAGTCCTATGGCTTACTTTTCCCTATACTCTGAATACTGGTATTGTGAACACAAGAACAAGGTACAGAATATGGCATAGTGATCAACAATTGCAATTCTTTCAGGCATTAATACATTAATTTGAAGCTGTTTATGAAATAATATTTGAATATTGTTTTGTTTATGAAATAATCTTTGAATATTTTTCTTTGTTTATGAAATAAGCCTTTTATATACTTCTATCTCTAAATATGCCTTTAAACTCACCATTTGACCACTAAATGAAAGAAGATATAGCAGTGGAAATCCTTGCTAGGGATTTTGAAGTGAAGCTTTGAGCATGTACCCTATTGAAGGTAATCAACAACAACGGCCTCCAAACTATGGTCAAAAAGAGGGCAAATATTGAACCTCAGGTTTCTCGGACTACCTATTACCATATGGCCCAAAAGGGCAAGCAGCAATGGGAGTTGTTGGACTGGATCAAGATCACAACTTCAATTAGTTGTTTGGATTTCAACAAAACGATTCTTAATAAGAAGTATTTAAACTCATCTTTGACCTTTGAATGAAAAACAATCTAATTATGCAATTGAAATCCTTGCTCGCAAAATTTTAAGGTGAAGCTTTGAACACATGCCTCCTAGAAGGCAAATAACAGGGCTGTCAAATTATGATCAAATACAGGACAGAAATTGAGCCTCAAGATTATTTAATTAAGATTTTAGCCATGAAAAATACAGGGCAGGCAGCAACAAAGTTGTTGGATTAGTCAACAGCTTAAATTAGCTTTTCTGATTTGAACAAGGCAACTCTGTTTAGCAATTCCAACACGATAAGGAAAACTTTGAACCAATCATTCACAAAAAGGCCATTCTGGTACTACCCTTTGACTGCACAATGGATGGACAAGATATCAGGCCAGTAAGATCAAGTAAACAAAATCTATTTCTACTTTAGTAATCCATAAGTATTAAACAATCCATTCTATCTTAAATAACCATGATCAGCATACAAGTTGTTACAGCCTTTTCTCATGAATTATGTTAATATTGCATCTAGTTACCTTAAAAAAAAAATTGCACAAGTACAATACTGAAAATTAAGACCATAACTATTCCCATAAATGTCAATAAAATATTTTATACTCAATCTGTTTTGTCCGCCATGTGTCCAATGTCCCCAACATGTATTTACTTAACAAAACAACTTGTGATTATTATCCTCCATTCCTGCATTCTTAAAAAACTTCTTTAAAAATAATACTGAACCACGTTAGAACACACCAAAAAGTCTGTATGTGATCCAAAAGAACAAGCTAAGACCTTTTATTTGGATGGGATTTTATTCTGACTGTACATTGACAAAGGGACATTGGAAAATAAAAAATTGGAAAGCTTTCTCAAAATCAGTCATTACCGTGAGATACCAGAACATTGAAGGATCATCGACACACATTCTTAATTTTTTTTTAACTCCAAAGCTTTAAGACAATGAATATGGACACATATGGCCTACAACAATGAGAATTTAGGTGGGTGCTGTCCTAAGCTACAACAGATCATATAGTTATGCATCTACCCCTGCCATGAGGTAATATGACTTAGCATCAGCTGAGACATATTCCTAATAAAAGGCAGTGTTTCTTTCAGTTCTGGGAAAAGGAGAACTGGTTTCAGGGATGTAAAAAAATCAAATTGAGGATGGAGGGGATTGGGAGCGGACAGAGGGGAGGCTGCTATAATAATAATATTGAACATTGATATTTTTATTTTCAGAATACAAATAGATAAAAATACCTAAAAATAGATTAACAAACCAAAGGTCCAAAAGGCACTGTTTTTCCAAAGAGTAATTACAAATTAGTGATTTCAAAATCTATTTTATAGACCAATAATCATAAAAATGAATTATTGAGAGATGCCAAAAAAGAAATGTTGCATCATGCATAGAACATAGGTACATTGAGCAGAGTCGTTGTCAGATTGATATCTCAAAACTTGCTCCTCTTTCTCTGTTTTCCTCTTCCACTTCTTCTCCTCCCTTTTCTTCATCTTTTGGTCAATGTAAAACAGCAATGGGGGTGTGTTTTAAAGTTTTTTTGAGTTACAGGACCTTGGTGGGCCCCTCTTTTAAGATTTAGTTGTTTTAGAACACTTTTTATAGTTTTTGGTTGTTTTTTATGCATTTGATGTGGAGGACAGCTTAAAGTCTCCGGGACAGCCAGGGAATGAAAGGATGTCAAGGGGCAGCCAGACGACTCCAGAAAGTTCCCACAAAGACCAAAAACAGAGGAAATGTTCCTTTTTTAGAACCTACCAAACAAAACAGGGTTGGAGAGGGAATCTCCCCTCAGGTCTCTTTTTAGGAGGCATCTCAGGGACATCCCAAAAATTCCAAAAATAGAAGGGACATGGAGGGCACATCCCTTCCAAGTCCCCAGGAAATCCAGAACATCAGTCAGATTAAATGGGCACATCCCCATGGAAATCTGATAGGTCATTTTTTATTAATCTATAATTAATTACAGCTATAAGAGCCTTTCTACTTAGATATATATAAAGATTCTAATGTCAATGGCCGACCAGATTAGAATGACTAGTAACTTTTTGAATGCAAATGTTAGGCTATCCACTACCATCAATCTTGGATCTGTCTCTTCATTGTATTTGTAGGGCTTCTTCCCATGAGATAATATAAATATCAATTATTAGAGCAAGAATAAAAAATATAACAGATGACCATAAAATGATATACCTTTATCATCTGTCCAAGATGAGGACATTGCAAAATTGAGATGCACACCACATGCTTCACATGCAATTGTATCAACATCCACATTGACCCAACCCTTCCTTGCACATGCCAATGAGCTGGCAACCTGCAAACTCATGCAGAGGCAGTTCATGTAAAGAGAAATATCAGCTTCACAACATCTGAGTTATAGAATAAAACTTCAAAATGTAAAACTTATGTTCCAAATATCAGGATAAATAATAGTACAATTTTGATTGATGAACGTCAATTCTTAAATCATTGTGTTAATCTGTATGGGAAAAAGCTTAAACACAAGAATTGAAAAGGTGGGCAGGGAGTACAGAAACTAATCCAAATTATAAGTGGCAAGCACAAAGATAAAAGTGGTTAAACAGAATCCAAGTTATCATTCCATGTTTATGATAAAATCATCCTTCAAAAGACCAGTCATCTGTTTGTGACAAAACAAACCTTGGGCTTTCCAGACCAATTTGCAGGTTTGTAAGTAGCAAGCCTTTTCAGTAAATCTGCTCTCTCCCAAGGTCTACATGAAGGCTCAGATAATGCAGTTGTTGATCCTCCTCCACCCATGCTTAAAGAAGTCCAAGGTAGTCGAGATCCAGCCCCTGATAAATTACTTGCCTTTGCACCCTGACCCACACCAGAGCACTCTATGCCACCAAAATTCACTGGTATAGCAGGTGATGACGCTCCTGCAGAACTGAAAGGGTGTAATATACATAAGAAATTAAATCAATACATGAGCAGGGATTCACTCATTGGGAAAAATAAGCTTCGAGTTTATACAAATGTACAGTCAAATGGTTAGTGAAGTACATGCAACTGAACTTCATAAATTCTCAGATAAAATACATCAGCAGTAAATACCACAAAAGATGATCATAAAAAATTTCAGGCAGAACAGACACGCATGTGTATTTATAGTGATTCCAAGAACCATTAGCATATATCCTATTAATAAATAAATAAATTGAAACAAGTTTGCTCAAATTCAAGAGTACTTGCATGCTCATGCTGAAGCACACTAAGTCTGCTCTTGAAACTATTGATTTCAACTCACTAATATCTAAGTACAAAAATCGACTAGAAACCATATTTTCCCAAATCATTTTACAGTTCCAGTAACAACAAAACGCTCATGACATCAATTATACTTGATTAGAATTGATGAATATCAAAAGGGAATTTTACGTGTGATCTCATCATTATCCAAAACATAGCAATGGTGCAAGGATCCACTTCGTAGAGAGACTCCAGGGATATAATAGGGGAGCAAACCTCACATCAGTGTAGAGAAGATTTTTCAGTGCTCTGCCATCATCTATTGAATCTGCCCCCATTGGATCATCAGAAAGTTTGCAAGAGACCAAATTGTCGAAACAATCTTCTTCTCCTCTTAGAATTTGATTCTGAGGAGCATGGTGTAACCAATCACCTTTCAACATTGTTTATGGGATCTGAATTGTGGTTGTCAGTTAGTGGGCAACATACTAACTAAAGAACTGCATGTGTTATAGAACAAAAATTGAGCACTAAGATAAAATTTATTGGAGAAAAGCACGCAGAAAATACTGAGAGGCGTGGGGTGAATCAGTATTTTAAAAACTTTCAAAACTTGCAACCACATACAATAAACTGCATAAAGAAGGCATGAACACAAGAACACCAAATTTTCACATGGAAAACCCTTTTGGGTAAAAAACCACGGCACTTCAAAAGTTTTTAATAACAAATGGGCACCAACCCAAAATACAGATGTGAGCACCAACCCACTGAGAGCACCTACTCCCCTTGAAGCACCAACTTCAGTTACAATCAGACTGAAAGGAATTTAATTTGCAGAAATCTGCAACAGGCTTTGTTGACTATTTAACATTGATCTTATCACAAGATGTCCAAACCACACTTCATCCACAGTCAACCCAAAAGAGAGTCTGTTCAATCTTCCAACGAAGCAGAGTGCTGTCCAAACTTTCATGTCTTCAAACACAATAGAATCATATCATTCAAAAACAGAGACTGAGAAAAGTATATCATCCCCTAATGAACTTTTCTTCTATAACTCTAAATACACTGCCTATCTTTCATAATCATCACGCACAAGTCCAGAAAAAACTTGTTTCAGGTCATAACTTAAAACATCTTTTAACTCTGCATGTTTAAAGTTTAAACACAACCTGTGCATTTTCTTCTTAACACCTGCAACAGCTCATACCTCACAGCAATGACATGGCAATGAAATAGACAACTTAAAACGATATATATGTGTGTGTGTGTGTGTGTGTGTGTGTGTGTGTGTGTGTGTGTGTTCAAACCCGACCTCTCTTTTATCCAGATTACAAAAATACTCCAAAAGAACTTCACTTCTGCATATGATAACACGCTGCCTGTTAGTCAACAAAACAATACATACGTTCCAGCACACTACAAGAAGGCACGACCCCACTCTCTTCTGTTGCACACTCAAGGCAAATAATCATTATCGTGCAAAGCTATGCACAGCTGCAATAATACCCACGACTCCACTCAACACCTCTAATAAAAAAAAAAAAAACGCACCATAAAAGTACTCTATTTTAGCTCTTGCATGCACACTCCCCTTTTCCATTCAGAACACACAACCATAAATGTTTGTAACTCCAACGCATTGCATACAGCTGGAGCCTAGAGCCAATACAAAATAATGATGTCTTACTTGAATCTGCAGAATAATAATAATTGTGTTACACAGCCGCTGCTGGCCAAGGGAATAAAGAAGCCACCTCTCATAAATTTCTGTAGCCGTCTAAAACTTTTAGATATATGCAATGAATACTTATCAAACTTAGCCTCCACATTCAAAGTCCAGAGAAATCGACTCTTTTGAAAAATCAAATGATGACATGGCAAAGAAGTAGACAAGAAGATAGCTTAATCATACAGTCAGCCAGCTCAAGCTGACAACGAAGGAGCTTAAGTAGACTAGCAAGAAGCTCAAACAACTCAAGCAGACAAGTAGGCAGCTCAACCAAGAAGACTAAGAGCTCAAGCAGCTCAAGAACACATCCAGGCAGCTCAAGCAGGTCAAAACATTATTCATTCCAAAAACTCTTTTACTGGACAATGACAATCATCCTTGACATCAATGACAAAATCTGCAACAATTGGAGCTGAAATTGGTAAATAATTTGAGTTGATTGTAAAAGAAAGAGTATAAAAAAAGGCTCTCTCTGTGGGAGAGATGTATGCCTTGAACTCTAAGTTCTTCATTCAGATTCACCTATTTTATAGATATAATTATACAATACAGATGCTAAAAAATAATAAATGAAGGGCTCTCTTTGAGAACTAAGGAGTCATCCCTCAAGGAAGTGATGTGTTATTTTGAAGGTTAGAAACTAAAAAATAATAAATGAAGGGCTCTCTTTGAGAACTAAGGAGTCATCCATCAAGGAAGTGATGTGTTATTTTGCTGGTCAGACTTGGAAGGGTTATAACTTCTTGACCACGCCTCAAACTTTGAAACTTGATGTGTTGGAAAACTTATGAATAAGTTTTGATGACCCCAAAAGCATATCCATCATTCTTTAGGGTCATCCAGCTAACTCCTAGGTGCAAATTTTGTTATGAAGAGACACAGAAATACAAAAGAAAATGTAGGAAATACCAAAAACGTGATTTTTGAATAGGGTCATGTCCATCGTTCTTTAGGGTCATCCAGCCAACTCCTCGGGACAAATTTTGCTATGAAGAGACACAAAAATACTAAAGAAAATGTAGAAAATACCAAAAACGTGATTTTTTAAAATTCTCATAATTCTGTCCTGAAATGCCACCTTGCTTCAAGCTTTTCAATGAGGTGTGGGAGCCTCTGTTGAAATCAGTTCGTGGTGAACCAATTCCCCCAATGCAAGAATTGCCCTGCCTTAACCACCCAATAGTGTGAAATTTGTTGGTGTATCATTTCTTTGACAATTGTATGATGTAATGATCAATAGGAAATATTGCAGCAGAGACAAGATTCCAATTTGTGCTCTGTAATTGCTTAGCAACAGTATGGGTGAAACAATTCTACATTTAACACTGGATGCAACCCAAATAAGAGTGGCAAGTTGAGTACAAAAACTGTTTCACCCACTTGCTCAATGAGGTTGCCTTTGTATGACCCAATCTTAGAGGCGTATGCTTCTCATTTAGACTCCTGAACCTGTCTTTCTCAAGATGCAACTGTACTTTGTTACCAACCAGAATTTGATGAGGGACGCAATGTTGATCAGTCTGTTGTTTAAGCTTTTCACTGGTAATCTGCAAAATTATATGACATTGCCACTGAATATGTCAAATGCATTCAACAAAGTTGGTATCTTTCTCTAATTCATTTTGAGCAAAGGGCAATGCTTCTTCTAGCACAGGCAGTTAATCAGTAGGGCAGATAATGGAAACCTGAGACATGCCTAAAAGGTAAATGTGTTATTTGTCTGGAAGGCTTTCATACCATGAATTTGTATGCTTTGAATTGCACATCTATGTTAGGTCCCGGAGACAACTGAGGGGGGGGGGGGGGTGAATCAGTTTTCTAATAAATTCAAACCAAAAACTAATTAGCCAACTTAATGCTTAATACTGATAAACCAGTTAAGTATGCCGGTAGACAGTGTTAACAGTAAATTGTTATATCGGTAAGGATTAATGCATGAAACATAAACATAAAGTCATCCACAACACATAACACCAATATTTGTACATGGAAACCCAGTAAGGGGAAAAACCACGGTGGGAAACCTTACCCACAATCAGATGATACTACTGCAGATAGTAAGTGTACATAAATGGGGTCTGCACATGCAGAAAGGCCAACAGCCTAGAGCTCACTGCTCAACCACAAAATGGGAGTCACACTGACTACAGTTGGATGGTTAAATCCAATAAGAATGTACTGCACAAAATAGCATCTTCATATGCTGGATTCAGTACCGGTGTAATGCTGATATGCTTATACAAAAACCTAGCTTCACCTTTAAATGATGTCTTTGTGTATATCCCTGCTTGATCTCGCATATACCTTCACTCAATTCTTTTTCGCATTCCACACTTTATCTTACAAATAAGATCTTACATTTATACCATACCCTAAGACCAATTTGAGTAGGTCGGCTCTACAAGATATTACAATAAAATCATTTTACATACAATATAATATCCGATGAAATAACCGATTGAACATGTCAGCTTGATGCATTTACCACACTAATAAATCATTTCCATAGCGTGCCATGCTGATCTGGAAAACATAAACCTGCCGGTGTAACCCTAGATAACCTAGACCTATTTGTCGGTAAAAGCAAATATGCAAATATGAATATACCAATGATTAATTCTTCAAAACAAAGTGTCCACACGATGTCTTCGACATTACCAAGTGTCTTTCTTCCATATCATTCCAGGTACCGGTGAACATTATATCCTGCCGGTGAACCATATACCAGTAACTGTTGCACAGTTTACTTGCTTGCCGGTGAATGTATTCAGTAGGTGTTGACATCAATGATAAAACCATACCAAAATACCAACAATCTCCCCCTTTGGCATTGATGGTAACACAAGATGGAAAAACCATCAGAGTGCCAAAACAGAAATGCCAAATACCAAAAACAACAATCTCCATTTCTCCCACTAGGAGCAACATGTGTTAATCCAAGGATTTAATTTTAATACCAGTCTTTCCTCAAAAGATAATGTGTTTTTCCATAGATATCTCTCCCCCTTTGACCTCAAATGCCAAAGCTACAAAATTTAAGACCATACAAAATACCGACTACTCCCCCTGAGAAGTAGCTTCCTCATCAAATACCGGAATAAAGATTTGTCTTTTTAATTCTGCCGGTTGATGACAATCATCAACTATCTAAGTCTCTACCGGTGGTGGTATGACTCCAAGCTAATCTCTGAGACACTCAAAAGTCTCCTTAGGCAAAGGTTTCGTGAAAATATCTGCAAGTTGTTCTTTAGTATTCACATAAACCAGTTTTATCTCCTTTTCTTCAACTTTTTCCCTTAGAAAATTCAGTTTGATAGAAACATGTTTAGTTTTAGAATGTAATACCGGATTCTTAGATATATCAAATTGCTACAGTGTTATCACAGTATATAGTAATGGGTTCCTTGCATTTTACCTTTATGTCTTTCAACATTTGCTTAAGCCATAATATCTGTGTACATTTCGTTGCTGCTGCAACATATTCTGATTCTGCTGTTGATAAAGATGTACAACTCTGTTTCTTACTCAACCAAAAAACTAATCTCTTTTCAAGAAAGAATGCTCCTCCAGTGGTGTTTTTTCTATCATCCACATCTCCTACCCAATTTGCATCTGTGTATGCACATAGATCAAAATTTTCATCTTTAGGATACCATAATCCAAGATTTGTTGTGCCTTGTAAGTACCGGAAAATCCTTTTTACTGTTGATTCATGATTTTCCCTAGGATTACTCTGAAATCTAGAAACAATACATACTGCATTCATAATATCAGGTCTGGTTTGTGTCAAATACAATAAACCTCCTATCATAGATTTGTATCTAGTTGGATTAACAGGTGTAGATTCATCCCTTTGAGATAATTTGTCATTTGTAGTCATAGGTGTGCTTACCGGTTTAGAGTTCTCCATCCCAAATTTCTTTAGTAATTCTTTCAAATACTTGGATTGACTCAAAAATATACCTTTATCAGTCTAAGAAATCTGCAAACCTAAAAAGAATTTTATTTCTCCAACAATAGACATTTCAAATTCTTGTTGCATTTCAAGAGAAAATTCCTTACATAATCCATCATCTCCTCCAAAGATTATATCATCAACAAATACTTCAATAATCAAGATGTCATCATTAGTTATTTTGTAATATAAATTGCTATCTGCATTTCTTTTAGTAAAACCAATCTTTAAAAGATACTTATCCAATCTTGCATACCAAGCTCTTGGGGCTTGTTTCAATCCGTACAAAGCTTTTCTTAACCTGCAAACCATATCATTGTCATCTGTCAAAGAAAATCCATCAGGTTGTTCAATATATACTTCTTCTTCAAGATCTCCATTTAAAAATGCACATTTAATATCCATTTGATAAACTTTGTAATCCTTGTGAGCTACAAAAGCCAAAAATAATCTAACTGCCTCAATTCTGGCTACCGGTGCAAAGGTTTCATTGTAATCAACTCCTTCTTTCTGAGAATATCCCTTACACGCTAGTCTTACTTTGTTTCTGACAACCTTACCATCTTCATTAAGTTTGTTTCTAAATACCCATTTAGTTCCAATTACATTTTTATCTTTAGGCCGGGGAACTAATGTCCAAGTATTATTTTTCTCAATTTGTCCTAATTCTTCTTCCATAGCTTTAATCCAAAATTTATCTTCACATGCCTCATTGATAGATGATGGTTCAATTTGAGAAATAAGACATACCTCTTCATTTGCCAATCTTCCTCTTATCAAAACTCCTTTGAATTTGTTTCCAATTATCTGATCTTCGGAATGATTCAATCTTACATACCGGGGTGTCTTAGTTTGCTATTGTTCTTCAATTACTGTGGAATCTTCTAATGATACCGGGGTAACTGGATCTTCATTCTGTACCGGAGGATTCAATATAGGTTCATTTGTCACAATTTATGTTGCCGGTTCAGAGTCTATATACCTTGAAGTTCCTCTGAATTGTTCATCAATCTTTACATTTGTACTCTCAACAATTTTCTGCAATCTCTTGTTAAAACATCTATATCCCTTGCTCTTAGATGAATAACCAAGAAATATTCCTTTATCACTTCTAGGATCAAATTTGCCAATATACTCATCTCTTCTTGTATAACATTTACTTCCAAAAATTCTGAAATACTTAAGAGTAGGAGTGTTACCAAACCATAGTTCATGAGGGGTCTTACCGGTTTCACCTTTGATGTGAGCTTTGTTGAATGTATAGACAGCAGTGCTAACTGCCTCTCTCCAATACACGTGCTAGATTTGCTTCTGATAACATACTTCTTGCTGCATCCAAGATAGTTCTGTTTTTCCTTTCAACAACTCCATTCTGTTGTGGTGTCCGAGGTGCTGATAACTGTCTTTTGATTCCATTCACTTCACAGAATGTATTAAAGTCCTTAGATGTGAATTTTCCTCCTTGATCTGATCTTAAACATTTGATTTTCTTACCGGTTTCATTTTCAACCATTGCTTTGAACAGTTTGAACTTCCCAAGTGCTTCTGATTTTTCTCTGAGAAAAGTAACCCAACACATTCTAGAGTAATCATCAATAATTAGCATGAAATATCTATCACCTTGTAAGCTTCTAGTTCTAGCTGGACCACATAAATCAATGTGAATTAAATCAAGAGCATTATTGGATTTTTCTGGAATACTTTTGAAACTAGTTCTAACTTGTTTTCCAAATTGACATTCCTTACAAATTGTATTCTAAGGTTTCACAATTTTAGGTAGATCTCTAACTGCCTTAGAAGTACTGATTTTTACCATGCAATCAAAATTTACATGACAGTCTCTTATGTCGTAACCAACTTTCATCTATATGTGCAATTAAGCATGCCTTTTCACTGTTATTCAAATGAAAGATATTGCCTCTAGTCTGATTACTGGTTGCAATTTCCAAACCAGTTCTATTCATGATTTTGCATTTTCCATTTTTAAATTGTAACTGAAATCCCTTCTCAACTAATTGACCAACACTTAAAAGATTATGCTTTAATCCTTCAACATAGTAGACATTGTCAGTGTTATGCTTACCATCAAGAGATATTGAACCCTTACCTTTGATTGAACATGCTTTGTCATCTCCAAATCTTACTAAACCTCCATTGTATTCTTGAAGATTCAAGAATTTACCTTTGTCTCCAGTCATATGATGTGAGCATCCGGAGTCAATGATCCATTCATCCTTTGTTTCAACTTTAGCTGCTAGGGCTTGTTCTACCGGTGGAGCAGTAAGTGTCAGTTGATCTTTTGTTATAGCAACAAAAACCCATCCGTTGTCTGCTGGATCGTCATCAGAATCATCAGTCACACCTTCATCAGCAATGTAACAAGATTTATCTTTGTTCTTTTTAAATCTGTATCTCTGATATTCAGGATTAGGCTTGTATGTTCTTCTAGCTTCTTCTCTTAGTCTAGCATGTCTATCAGGGCATCTTGAAGCCATATGACCAATCTTATTGCAATTAAAACATTTAAAAGATGCTTTACCTTCATACTTACTTCCAATTGGACCTTTTGGCATTTTCCTTGCAAATAGTGCTTCAAGTTTTTCAAGCTCTTCATTCTCCTTTCTGGATTCTTCAAGTTCTCTTGCATGAAAGGCTCTCCAGTCTGATTTGTCAAATGATGGAGTAGATGATGTTGATGCTTTAAAGGCCAAATCAGTTTTTATAGTAGCAACAAGACCAAATTCCTCAATTTCAAAGGCCGAAAGTTTTCCAATCAATGTATCCCTAGTTACTGATGTATGAGGCATTGTTCTCAACTCATTTATCGCAGTAACTTTCATTTTATATGCCGGTGGCAAACCTCTTAAAATTTTTGAAACAATTTCATCCTCACTCAAGGTTCCTCCACAACATTTAATACCCAAAACAATTTCATTTACTTTTTCCATAAAAGCAGAAATCCTTTCATCTTCTTCCATTTTCAAATGTTAATACCTGACTCGGAAGCTTTCAAGTTTTGCAATCTTGACTGCGAAATCTCCTTCATTCAGTGTTTCCAAATGATCCCAAATAGCTTTAGCAGTAGACCTATCTGATAATCCCATGATTTGTTGATCTGATAATGCGCTCAAAAGTGCTTCTCTTGCTTTGCAGTCATTTTCTTCATCTTTAGCTAAGGTAGTTGGAGCAATCTGACCAACTACAGCAGCAACATAACCATTCTTAGTAACTTCCCAGATGTCTTTACCAATGCAATTCAGATGTGTCTCCATTCTGATCTTCCATATCCCATAGTTGGTTCCATCAAGTTTAGGACTGTCCTTCCTGAAATAATTAGTAGACATTGGATCTCCTCAAGTTGTTAAACTTCTGCAAAAGAGGACTAGGCACTGATACCAATTGTTAGGTCCCGGAGACAACTGAGAGGGGGGGGGTGAATCAGTTTTCTAATAAATTCAAACCAAAAACTAATTAGCCAACTTAATGCTTAATACCGATAAACCAGTTAAGTATGCCGGTAGACAGTGTTAACAGTAAATTGTTATACCGGTAAGGATTAATGCATGAAACATAAACATAAAGTCACCCACAACACATAACACCAATATTTGTACGTGGAAACCCTGTAAGGGGAAAAACCACGGTGGGAAACCTTACCCACAATCAGATGATACTACTGCAGATAGTAAGTGTACATAAATGGGGTCTGCACATGCAGAAAGGCCAACAGCCTAGAGCTCACTGCTCAATCACAAAATGGGAGTCACACTGACTACAGTTGGATGGTTAAATCCAATAAGAATGTACTGCACAAAATAGCATCTTCATATGTTGGATTCAATACCGGTGTAATGATGATATGCTTATACAAAAACCTAGCTTCACCTTTAAATGATGTCTTCGTGTATATCCCTGCTTGATCTCGCATATACCTTCACTCAATTCTTTTTTGCATTCCACGCTTGATCTTACAAATAAGATCTTACATTTATACCATACCCTAAGACAATTTTAGTAGGTCGGCTCTACAAGATATTACAATAAAATCATTTTACATACAATATAATATCCGATGCAATAACTGATTGAGCATGTCGGCTTGATGCATTTACAACACTAATAAATCATTTCCATAGCGTGCCATGCTGATCTGGAAAAGATAAACCTGTAGGTGTAACCCTAGATAACCTGGACCTATTTGCCGGTAAAAGCAAATATGCAAATATGAATATACCAATGATTAATTCTTCAAAACATATCATTCCAGGTACCGGTGAACATTATATCCTACCGGTGAACCATATACCAGTAACTGTTGCACAGTTTACTTGCTTGCCGGTGAATATATTCAGTAGGTGTTGACATCAATGACAAAACCATACCAAAATACCAACAATCTAAAGGAGATGTTCTATATAGGATTGGCCACCTCTATCCGTTTATCTGTCTGAGGATGGAACATATGTGGTCAACTTTTTGTCTATCATGGACCACAATGTATACAGAAAATACCATGGAACCTTTTGTCCCTTTCTCACACCATGCTTCGAAGCAATCTGATTTGGACCTACAAATACTTAAAGAGAAGTTTGACAACTTCCACTGCAAAGATTCCCTATCTGCAGGATCTTAAAATTGGCATATTTGAGAAGCTGTCAGCCACAAATAAACACAATTGTGACGATGCTCAGTCATCAACAAACCTAACACGCAATCCATACACAGATTCTAAGAGCTTATCAAGAGTTCACAAAGGTGTCTACAACTATGAACCTACTTTGGATTAGCAAACTTTCCATATGTACAGTCTGTGCAAGACTTTAATGTTTGTGGTGACATCATGTGGAAGCTTCAGCCAAAAATACTTTAAAAAACCATTGTTTTTTCAGCCCAAATTTACCTGCCACACATGGGCCTCCCATATCATTTTTCAAATGCTTCCTAGTACAAACACGGAGGTGCCCCAAACAACACAAAAGTATATCCTACAAACAATTGTCAAAAACAATATCCAACTATCAATCTTTGATGAATATCACAAGAGACAACTGCGGCCACACTGATATCTCCTGCATACAAGAGTTGAGCAGCATCATCAATCCTACGAGTCGAGGTCAACTTAAACTGTCAGCAACCCCATTAGAACTTCCCTTCTTAAGTCAGAAGTTGAGATGGAATTATTGTAAAGAGATCAACCAACGTTTGGAAATCATTTAACGACTTGGCTTTAGACTCCATAAATTGTAGAGCAGTTTGTAATGCATCCAATACCTGCAGTGTGCACAATATATCAAAGAAATCTTGACATATTGTACAACCGAGTGCCCATGCTAGGTGAGGACTGCACCAAGTGCATTCTTTGATTCACTTCTCTTGACCTCAAAAGATTGTAGTAGCTCCAGCAAGAAAATGACTGGAAATTACCAAAGCCCCTAACTTGGTAGTGCAAACACTCAATCGTGTGCCTCTACATATACAAACTTGGCTCTTGCTTCTCCTTTTGTCCCTGGACACAAAGGCCATGCTATGTGGGGCAACTTGAGCATGAACCCAAGAAACTCCTGAGTATTATGAGTCCTTGGGGCCCATGAGTTAATCATGACCTAAATCTTTTGTCGATCAATATATACATTGTTCGCCATGGTGGTGAGTATCAAGGAAGTATTGGATATGGTACAAGTACTCCTATGTTGTATTGTAGATGAGGATGTCAACCAGGTAGACCCACAAAAAAATCTATCGACAGCATGGCCAGCTACTCATACCCACCCCCTTGGATTAGAAGACAATCTAAGAATTAGCTCAGAGTGCACTTCCTAGTACCCTAACTTTAGATCATTTTTTGTGAATAGCATAGCATAGCCCACCTAAGATGATCCATGGGATCAAATATCCACTCTTGACAATGATCTTTTCAATGCTCAGTTTTTTTATTTTTAGTGTTCTTGTCCTTAACTGGGTGATAAAAGCAACCTTGCTCCAACTTTAGTTTTCTTTAATCTATTTTTAGTTAAATTTTGCCTCTTCTGGCTTTTCTAACCATTCGTATATTTAGATAGATTCCAAATTCATGAGGATACATTGTTTTTCATTTTGCTAGTTGCTGATTTTTCTCAAAAGCTTGCTGATTTTTTTTCCATGTTAAAACAGTAATGCATACTTCAAGTTCAACAAAAATGAGTGGTAAAAAAGATCTTGAATGGAAGTATGGGACACTGGGAGCTATCAAGAGCTAACCCACTTGTAATAAATGCAAGCAGCCTATGATGAGTGGAATTAATAGATTAAAATACCACCTTGCTAAACTAGTTGAACAAAATGTGAAGGTATACCTAAGGTGTCTGAAGAGCTTGCTAGAGAGATGAATGCCCTTCTTGTTAAGTACAAGATGACAAAAGCAGAAAAGCAAAAGACAAAAGAAGCAACAACAGTAGTTATGAATCAAAACGTATCTAGTTCTACGCCTATAGATTCCTTTGTTTCCCCTAATCCAAGCTTTCATCATCAACATTCATCTATTGGTGAGAGTCCTAAGAATTCTTTTCCTTCTTCTAACCAAACTCCTCCATCATCACCGAATTTCTTTGTTGCATGGCGCACGCAATGTTCCAAAGCACAACCCTCACTTGAACGTACCACTTGGAATAAATAAAAACAGCATGATGCTAGGATGGTGTTGTGACGTTTTCACACATCGCCCCATTGCAAATGGGGACCCATGTTTTTTTTTTTCGTTTTGTTCGTTTTCACTTTGCTTTTTTAGGGTTTTGTTAGTCAGTTAGTCGTCTGGATTTAGGGTCAACCCCTAGGGTTTTAACTTTTGTCTTTTCAGGCCAGAATCCAGTCGTTTTGAGAGCTTTTTGAGTTTCCTTTTCTAAGATGCAAATTTTGAATGAAATGAATTCGCCAGAATGGTCTATTTTCAATTGGAATTTTGAATGCAGAGCTTAAATTTGTCTAAGTGTTGAAGATGAAATGTGAATTTTTGTCCAATTGAATATTTTTGACCAAATTTTGACATTTTTGATTTTTGATCCTAGGCATCTCTAATGATTTGTTTTCGCCTTGTGAAGTGTTAAAATGTGTAAAATCATGTTATTTTGGCCTGTAGGAGCAAAATCGCTCCTGTCCCTCAGTGAAGGACGGGAGCTCGTTTTCAAATATTTTACTATTCCTGCAGGGTCAAGATGAATTACGAATTGGAAGTGATGGAGAAAGGCGAGATCTTTCCATTGAATATAAATTGAAGATTTTCATGAACACAGAAATGCCTCCAGGGGAAAAATCGCTCCTGTCCCTCAGTGAAGGACCGGAGCTACAAATCCAATTTTGCTTTGTCCTTGCAGGATTTTAACGTCTTGACGATGTGAAAAGGTCCAAAGAGGTATATTTTATCAAATGAATATAACTTGAAGTGCTGTCGGGGAGATCAACAGGGTAGCAGGTCCGGCTTGAGTGAAGTCCTGATCCTGAAATTTGGCTAAGTCTGGAATGCCCTGATCCTGAAATTTGACTAAGTCTGGAAACTGAAAAAACCTCCAAAAACTAGATTTTGCAATATAACTCCTGGAGGTCTGAAACCACTCTCAAACATCCTGAAAGTATATATGGAATATAACTTAAAGTTCTTATACTTAAATGTTATATTCCATAAAAGTTATCCTGATAGAGAGTGCGAAAAGTCAAATTTCGCTCCCGTCCTTCACTAAGGATCCAGAGCGAATTTCGCTCCTGTCCCTCACTGGAGGACCAAGGCGATGCGCTCCTGTCCCTCACCAAGGGACCAGAGCGAAATTCTTCATAAGGTACGATCTGGGCAAAGATCAAGCAAATTTTATGTTCGAAGGCAAGAAAGGAGGTCAATCGAACCCGTTGAAGACAAATTGAAGATTATCAAACGTCAACAAAGGACCAAAATGCTTAAGTTCGCTCCTGTCCCTCAGGAAGGGACCAGAGCGATTTTTGTTGTAGATGATTTTCTCGCCAAATTTCAACCGATCTTAAGGCATGAATGAATGAAAGGAGGCATTGCGAATCCGTTGAATATAATTTTCGAAGGTGATGAAGTGAAATGAGGCCCACAAGAGCAAAATCGCTCCTGTCCCTCTCCAAGGGACCAGAGCGATGAGGTACGTCCCCTTTGTTTTCATAGTTTTGGCGCCAAATAAACAATTCAAATTTCCTTAAATGCTAAGTTCGATAAAATTGAAAATCTAATTTAATTAGCATTTAATATGGCGTTGATCTTTTATTAATTATTTTTGCCTTTATTAAAATCGAAATTTGCAAATTAAAAAACGTAAGGCATTAATAATTAATTAATTAATTAATAAAAATCGAATTTGAAGCGCTACAAAGGGAGGTCGGCCTTGTCATTTTAATTTAAAAATCATTTTAAAAAGTGGTTTTATCTCCAAGTCGGCCTATATGGTAATTGTGTGTGAGCGCTATAAAGGGAGGCTGGTGAAATCTTCATTTTCACATTATCATTCTTCATTCACATGCGATTTGAGAAGTGCGAAGTTGTATTCAAAGGAGCGAATTTCATTCCAAGCAAGGTGGTGCGAATCTTGAAGTTTCTATTGGTGCGAATTGTCAAAGGCATTGAAGATCACGTCAAGGACAACTCAAAAGGTGGCGAAATTGATATTTTGAAGAAAAGATCACGTTGAAGACTATCTATACGTCAATTTTGCCTAGGCAAATTTTTCTCATTTGCATTCTAGAGTTAGCTCTCTCCTGAGGTATGGCGATATTGGTTTTATTGTCTTGATTTTGAATTGTTCATCGTCATTTCCTTAATTTTGAATTTTGGAATTTTGTTTTGCCTTAGCTCAATCTTTTTTAGGAAATGATTAATAAAGGACTTATCATTAAGTTTCCTAAAATTTGCTCTCTAATTTATGTTATGTATTGCAAAATCATGGTACTAATTCTGAAATGTTGTGTAGGCATCAAATGGAGATCTCTTCAAGGAAAATCAAGCTGGATCAAGGACGGTCTTCGCCGGGACGGTCTTAGCCAGGACATGGGCGACCTCTTTCAATCCAGCGTTCCAAGGCGAGGTACATCATCTTCCTGCACATCAAGGACGCAAGGAGTTAGAACAAGGGCTCGTTGAAGAAGCAAAATAGATCCAGATGAATTAATTAAAGCAAGTTTCTCAACAACATCAAGATGAATATCTACCAAGTTACAATTGTCAGATGGGGTGGCGTCCTAGTCATCATTTCTCCAATCAGTGAGGTCCACCTCAGCATGTCCAGATTCAATGTACTTAACTCATGGAAGGTGGCACAAACTCCGATGTACCTACCCTGGCTATCCATTGGTCGATTTTTCTAGAGAGGACATGTGTCCAAGCAATACAATTTTATCATTGGTCAAGCATTAAATGTTATGTAATGGTTGTAACAAACCCTAATTAGGGTTTTCATTGTAAAATCTTGGCCATTGATCTTGAATTGATCTAAGCCATCAAATTGTATTGTGGGCACTATATAAGCCCAAACATTTCATTTGTAAAGGATGATTAGAGAGAGTTAGAAGATAGTTGGAATAGTTAGAGAATAGTTGGAAGCAATTAGAGTAGAATAGGAGGACAAGGCAAGAAATTGTTGCCATTGATTGTAAACAAATTCCATTTTCATTGAAGTAATGGTGAAATATGTCGTTTTCTTGCAATTTGCATGGTTTCTTGTTGAGTCTTCAATTCTAGATGGTAGATGATTAGATGAATGGAGGAAATGTGATTGATTAATGGTGGAATTCGTATATCCATACTACTAGCAGTTTGTTGATTGCAGACTTGCCTTGTGTAGTCAACTGGAATCGTTCAGCTTAAGCTCAATTTCAAATTGTTGCCTCTTCATTGATATGCATCAACTTGGATGGTATCTATGCCTGCGGTGATGATTTGAACATCATAAAGCTCCCTTAGAAGATCGCACTAGTCTTGTGTAGATGTTCCATTGATGTCAAAACAAGATCTAGTTAGAGTTTCATCAAAAATCAAATCATTGCTCCTACATTCTTAGTATTAGGAATAGATCCTCTCTTCACCCCCTTCCTTTTTCCCTTTTTTTAATCTAAGTTAGTCAGAGCCTGTGTCCAGCAAAGCAGATCGGAAGTTCAATCATCACATGTAAGTCCCCTTGTGATTCCAGCAAATCACATCATACCACTAGAGCTTGTCCACACGTGGAGACCCCACTAAAAGAACCTTGGAGTCTACCTAACTGATCCTTTACGCGAATCTTCAGCAGTTAGAGACTATTTTCTCAAGAGAGGATAAGATGCCTTTAGGTATTTTATTCTGTGTATGATGGTGTACAAAATACACGTCAACAAATGGCAGCAGCAAATTTTTGGTACTATAATAATTCACCCTTCAATGTGGCAACCAACCCATATTGGGAAGGGTTGTTGAATGCATTAACCGTTGCGGGTAAGGGGTTTATAATTCCAACAGCAAGAAAATTGGGTGGGCCATTGCCTGAAGAAGCCATTAAAAATACACAGCTTGTGGTTGAAGATCAAAAGAAAGTATGTCAGAAAAAGGATTGCGGCATTTTGTCAAATGGATGGACGGGATAGGACTCTCATTAACTTTTTAGTGGCTTCTAATGGCACATTGGTATTCTTGAAGTCTACTGATGCCTCACATGAAGTCAAAAATGCAGAGGCCTTGTGCAATCTATTGGATGGAGTGGCCAGGAGGTTGAGGTTGAGAATTTTGTCCAACATATCATAGACAACACAGCAGCATATGTAACTGCAGGGAGACTTGTCATGGAGAGGTATTCTATTATTTCATGGACTCCTTGTGCAACACATTGCTAAAAATTTGTTGTTAGAGGACATTGGGAAGATTCGATGGGTTAGACTCCAGAGGTGTGGTTGAAGATGTTAAACAAGTTACCAAATTTATCTATAATAATACTTGGGTCCTTTCTTTGATGAGAACATACGGAAATGAAAAATAAATTGAATGAATGATTTAACAATCGGATAATCTATTCAACAATATACAAGCGTATATAAAGAAATTACAAGGACGACGTTCTAAATTAAGAAGAAGTTGTTTAAAGTGGAACTACTAAAAAGCTAAACGCTAAATAAAGCTTAAAAGCTAATTAACTAAAAAGAAAAAGCTAAATGCTAAATAAAGCTTGAAAGCTAATTAACTAAAAAGCTAAATGACCATTAAACAAGGAACTAAATATAGGTGACTAAAATATAATTAAATATTCTAATACCCTCCCTTAATGGTCATTCTATCTACTAACTACCCTACAGAAGACACTGCAGGTCTTTTGATCACAAATGAAAGGAACACTCTTCTACGGTGGAGACCCTCCCTGGATCTTAAAAGTGTTAATGACCAAGAATACCAAAATCCAACCAGACATTGGGTAACCAAACTGAAACCTGAAACCATGATTTTGAGGAAAAATCGGCAAACCCTCCAAAACTAAAGATACAAATCATCATTTTTGTGGAAAAAAATGGTAAAAACCCTTGGAACGATTTTTGTAGAAAAAATCGAACAAAACCCTGAAACTTCGCATGGCAAGACCCAAAACACCACATGGTAAGACACCAAACATCACGCAGTAAAACATCAGACATCATGCAAGAAAACACCCGACAACATCACGTGGTAAAATATCAAACATCACGTGGTAAAAACCTGATTTTTGAGAAAAACAATCAAGCAAAACCCTCCCATAATTTTTTATGGCGAAAAATAAGAAAACCCACACAAGCTTTGTAGATGACAAATAATAATTTTTAAGGAAAAAATTCTAAACCCTGCGAACAATTTTTGAGGAAAAAAAGTGAAAACCCTAGGACCTGTAGGATGAGGTCTGACCTAAATCAATCTGATCAAGGCAACGATATTCAGATATCGTGAACATGCACTGTTTCCAGGTGTTGTGGTAATTGTTGAACTTTTGACTGTGTTCCAACATGATGTTGGTCAAAGATGCCATCACGAAAATGGAGGTTGAATGAGGTCAACCTAGTGAAAGCATGAGACAGAAGAATCTGATTCAAAAATCAGAATAGAAGCAGCCGCACAAAAAATCTGAAACCCTGGAGGAGAATTCTAGCACAAATTCTAAGGCACGAATTTTGAGGTTTGGAAGAAACCCAGTTATTAAAATTTTCTACAAACTTAAAACCTGAAATTTTTCTTGAAAATAATCAGAAAAAATAATAATTTGCAGAAAATAAAAAAATAGCTCTGATTTTATTTTTTTTGTAAAAAAAACAGAAAAATATAGACGATTTTTTTTTCAAAAAAAATGCAAAAATAAATAGGGGCAGAAACCCTAGGTCGGATGTACAGCATATAGACAGTGCCCACAGAATTAGCAGAAATCACATACTGTTTTTAAATTCCAAGGCAAATTCGCTAGCACAAAATTCAAGGCATGCAAAACGAGGCACCCAAAAAAATCTGAGACCAACCCAGAAAAACTCTCGAAAAACCCACCAAGAATTTGAAATCAAAATGCAGATCCGACGGCTCAAAAATTGAGGCACGGAAAACAATGCACCCATAAAAATTTGATGACGACCCAATTGAGGTCTCGAAAAATCCACCAAGAATCTACAACCAGAATAAAATTTCGACTTGAACTGAAGGGTCAAAACCCTAGTCGAAAATTGCAGAAACCTTAGGAAAATTTTCAATCTGCAAAAAAAAAACCTCCAAGTTGCAGGCCCGAAAATCTCCAGAACCCTAAAAAAACACATGAACTGCTGCCCAGCACAAAGAAATTTGCCCACAAACCAGAAACCCTTGAAAAACCCTCGAAAGCCTCCAAAAAAGCAAAATCGTTTTATTATAAAAAAACAATAAAAAAAAAATCTGGAAAATATTCCAAAATGAAGGCCATGAATTTTTATTAAAAAATTCGCCACTTTAAAGAATCCCATCGACCCGCTCTGATACCATGAAAAATAAATTGAATGAATGATTCAATAATCGAATAATCTATTCAATAATATACAAGTGTATATAAAAAGATTACAAGGACGACGTTCTAAATTAAGAACACGTCGTTTAAAGTGAACTACTAAAAAGCTAAATGCTAAATAAAGCTTAAAAGCTAATTAACTAAAAAGAAAAAGCTAAATGCTAAATAAAGCTTAAAAGCTAAATGGCCATTAAACAAGGAACTAAATATAGATGACTAAAATATAATTAAATATTCTAATGGGTCAGACTCCAGAGGTGTGGTTGAAGATGCTAAACAGGTTACCAAATTTATCTATAATAATACTTGGGTCCTTTCTTTGATGAGAACACACAGAAATGTCAAGGAGCTCATGCGATCAAGAGTGACATGATTTGTTAGCCACTTCCTCACTTTGCAAAGCATCCTTGCCACAATTCCTCACCTCAAGCAAATATTTATCTTTGATGCCTCGTTGCAGTCTCCATTTACAAAAAAAGTTGAAGGGGAGACAACTACAAGAACAATTTTTAATGTTTCATTCATCAAAAATGGAAACGAGTTAATCAAGGTGAGTAACAAATACAAACATAAATTTTGTACAAAATAATCTATTTGCTGCTTTTTTAGGGGTTATTTTTATAATAATTTCAAATTTCAATTTCTTAGGTGACTGAACCTTTGGTCAAGTTTCTTTGTATGGCATATGGAGAAGACATACCAATAGGTTTCTTTTATGAAGCCATGTATAAAGCCAACAAGGCCATTTTGCATTACTATGATGGAAACAAAAAAATATGAAATCATAAAGCATATCTTTGATTGTTAGATGGACAAACCAACTCCACCAGTCGATGTATGCCTTGGCCTACGACTTGAACCCAAAATTCTACTTCTTTGATACATTTAAGGCTGATGAGGATGTCATTGCAGGTACCAACATGCATTGAAGATGTTGCCAAACATTGGGACAAGAGACAAAGTTCTTGATGAGTTAAAGATGAGATTTACTAAATCTGATTTACTATTTCTTATTTATGAATTTTGCAATGTCAACTCTCTAGAAACATCCATTTTACATAATAATCAAGTTGCTATATTTCATCCATCTATTCAAGGTTTACAAGGGTGCTGAGGGGAGCCTCTTTTCTTCAGAGGCAAACAATACAAAGGAGAAAAAAACAACAACTAGGTAAAAAAAAATTGTTCAACACTGAAAGTAGAAATTAAAAACTTGATTCTTATATTTTTATATTTTGTAAACTTATGGTGGGAGAATTATAGAGCTAGCACACCAAATCTTCAAAGGCTAGCCATCCATATTTTGTCCCAGCCCTATAGTGCTTTCGGGTGTGAACGCAATTGGAGTTTGTTTAAGATCATTCACACAAAAAAAAGAAACATGTTAACCCAGAAGTACCTCAATGATCTTTTCTTTGCTCGGTACAACATTCACCTTTGAACTAGAAAGGTGAAGGGCACTTCACATGATTCCATCAACTTGGATGAGATTGATCCTTATGATGAATGGATTGTCGATGAACAAGATGATGTCTTTACTGATGAAGATTTTGCAAAATTGGAGAGAGGAGCAACAGAAGCAGTCGATTGCATGCAATGGAGGAAAACAAAGACACTTCTGAAGAAAGAATCCATCATCATTTTGATACTATAGAACCTTCTAGTTTGAGGAATATAACATTGTTAAATTAGGAGGGGAAAGAGGAAGATGTAGACTGTATTTGCTTGTTTTTTCATTTTACATATCATCATATGTAAACAATCATAAATCTATAACGTTGTTATACATTTGAAACTATGAAATTTCAAATTTCGAGAGTTTGACTATCTTATGACATGTGCAATGTTTGAATTATGGCAAATTAATAGTCAAAAGCTTTTATATTGGCTAAATGCATTAATTTCTTTCAATTTGTAATTATAAGGTTTTTTTTTGCTGAGTTTGAGTCGAGTTCGTTTGAAGTCCCAAGTCCAAGTCAAAATTTTTGGGCTGTCAAGTCGAGTCCAAGTCCGAATATGAGTCTAAGTCCTAAAACAACATTTCTTACATTCATCTGATATAAAGACCAACCAAAATAAGATGCAAGAGACAAACAATTAGAGAAAAGGTTTTGCCAATATCAACTCCCTCTGTGAGAGAAACCCTATCCAACAAATCGAGGTTCTAACTACATGCTTCATCTTGTACAACTTTTAATCAATCATTGATTTCCCATTTGGTCTTGTCATAATCTCCCAAACATTGTTCTATATAATCGAGTTATATTCCTCCATCGTGGTGTCTCACCACACTTGCTCTAAATTTACCTCTTCAAAGCTAAAGGCATCTGCATCAATCATGGAAAACACCAAATCAAGATAAATTAGAAACTTCATAGGACGATGAATCCCTCAGAAAAATGTTTTCAATGCTCCTATTTGTTTGTTCTTGTGCCTCATGCAATGTCCAAGTGATCCATCTAGACTTTATTTCTATGCTAGATAGTACTAAAGTATATGTTGCTCCACTAGAACTTGACTGAACTGCAAATGGTACTGCTGTATTTTGCTAATCAGAACTCGGGACAGCAAACAGTTCACTTTCATCAACCTCTATGAGAGGCTCCTAGGATTTAGAAGGTTAAGTATCCTCATCAAACTTCACATCTTGGCCCACTATTATCTTTTGTTGTGATAAAACATAGACCTTGTAAACCTTGGAGGACTCATTGTATCCCACGAACACATCCTTCATGCTAAAGAGTTCAAATTTCATACACTTCTCCTTTGACCCATAAATGTAGATAAGACTCCCAAATACTCAAAAAAAATGAGTAACATCATATTTCACTCCAGTGAAAGCTTCCTTAACAATCTTGTTCTTCAACACTTTATGAAGGTACATATTTAGAATGCAAACAACACAATTAGACGCCTTTACCCAAAGAAATATGGCTAAATTTAGATCATGAAGATGAGATTTTGTTGTCCCTATAATAGACCTATTCTTCCTCTCCGCAAACCTATCTTATTAAGGGTTGTAAGGCATAGTTCACTCTGTCTTGATCCTTTCATCTTTGCAAATGGCATCAAAGTCTTTCAAGTATCACCGCCTCCATTATCAGACCTTATAAACTTACTCTTCTTTCTTGTCTAATTCTCCACAAGAGCTTTGAAATTTTGGAACTTCCTAAGAACCTCATCATCACTCTAGATGAATTAGATCCAAGTTTTCCTTGAAGAATCATAAATTAATGAAACATATTAAATGTTTCTTGCTGATGATGTTGACATACATCAGCATACATTTGAATGGATGAGATCAAGAATCTTTTGATCTATTCTCAACATGAAGAAAACAATTTTAGCATGCTTGTCAAGTGCACAACCCCTGCACAACTACACCTTCTCTGTCTATACGTTTGGCAATCCCTACAATGTATCCATCAAGAGAGGTAATGGTCCATACTACAAGCAACCAAGTCTCTTGTGCCAAAGTTTGCACAGCTTGTTCTCATGCATCAAGGTTAAACACATGATCAGATTAGCAATCAACCTGAAAAGACCATCTTGTCACATACTGCCAACCAATAAATGACTAGGATCGTAGTGGTGATCTCTAATAAGGATTTGTTGGTTATCAAACTCAGCCATACAATTAACATCTGTAATCGCTGAATTTGAAAGTAGTATCTAAGTGTAATGTCCCCAAACTAAACAAGCAAACAAGGAAGCTCCTTATATTATCTTTACCAATGAAGATACTTTACAAATGAATACATAATGATCAAGACAGCCAATCTCCATGTATGCAGCGATCCATAATATCAAGTAATATCTACCCATGTATTTGTATGCAGCGATTTGATTAAAGAGTACCAATTCAATGGAAGGATAAAACAGCAATAATGAAGACCATACAATGATTAAACAATTGAATATAGTGGTCAGAACATTATGCTTATTCAGTTTAGACAGTCAATTTTATGTGGATAACTTTGATAAGGAAATGATGGTATTGTGTCAGAATTTACAAGCAGATAAGCAGAGACTAAAATAAAGGATGTGAAAAATATATTGACCAAGCAATGATAGAGGGCTATTGTATGACGGTAACCAAGATAAAGAGTATTATATTAAAGAAACAACTAAAAGACAAGAAACATAGTTAACACAGGGTGGTGTTAAGATGCTGACTAATCATTCAAGGGGTGCATTTTAATTAAGTGACTACTCTTTAAAGATGCAATTTGATATCCCCAATAGGAGGTGCAAACTAGTCCACATGGAAAGATATGATTTTGAATGGTGTATGTTTACAAAAAATTGTTATGTGGAAGGTTGAAGGCAGCGATTAGGAATAACAAGTGCGATTAACCATTATTCATGATGAGTCACGATTAAGGAAAGGATATGTCTGTTGCAGATCAAGAGACACAACTGCTTAGTATTATAAGATATTTAATAAGGATCCCACACTCAACTCCAAAGATTAGGGGAATTGGATTGTGTCTTCTATTTGTATCCTTAACAGATCTGCTCTCTTGAGCATGGTTTGCCATTGGCATAAGAGGTTGCATGTTAAAGGAAGTTATATCAGAAATAGCACCAAGATATCACATACATTTCAAGTACAAATCTGAAACAGCAGTCAACCTTCTTCATTAAAGGATTGAAGGAAATTATCAGCATAATTCCATTGTCAGATCAAATCTATCTGACAGAGCATTATTGCTATCATTTGAGAAGGAGATTCAAAGCATACACATATAATTGCCCTATCAGAAAGAGCAGAAATCTATCTCTAAGTTTGCAGATTGAAACATCTAATCTACAGCGTATCCTACAGAGTTATATCAGAAACGGCAAATTGCAGACCCGAGATCATCCTTGCACAAGCATCATCGAATATATTAGAAAGAGCACAGATAACCCATCTATATCTAACATTGATTGCATTAGTGTACATATATTTATATAGTGATCAAGACCATTTTGTATACACTTAATTGTCAAGTCAAAAATAGCATTGATATTGACTTCATATCGTCATAATACAAGTAGAAATTATTGTGTATTAAGCCATTCTTGCATTGATTATCATTATTTATTATGTATTAATAGTGAAATTGAGGAAAGAAGTCTCTTGCAATTTGATCTTTGTAAGATAAATGTCCCTATTTCCTAAAGCATAATAATATCTATAAGAATACATTGGACACCAAAGTTCAAGAATATTGCCAAAAGTCATGCAGAAGGAAACAAATCCTATCCCTATAACAAGATACGTAGTATTATCAAGAAGCTCCACCTGTTACTACCTTCTATTCCCAAAGTCAACTAAAGGACTTCTTGTTGAAGGTCATTTGTCTTGATGCTCCACTATCCACATATGATCCTACACAAGAAACGGTACTAGTGGATAGCCGTGACCCCGAGGAGAACGTTGCCTCAAGCCCAAAAGAAAACTCATCCATTATCAGAGCTTTTGCACTTCATGCAAATTGCTTCTACTTCTATTGTTGCTTACCCTTCCCCTTCATCTTCCTAGAACACTAAGAAGCATAATGGTCATTCTTTTGGCATTTGAAACACTTGATATGGCTCAACTCATTCTTCCATTGTTGACAAGAATTTAAGTCCCCACTTTTTCCATTCTGACCCTTCCCAGGTCTTCCATTCTTGGTTCTAATTGTCTTCCACTTTCGTGAAAAAATTTATAGTCTAAATTCCTCTTGGATAAAGTCATAGTAGGAAGCTTCTTGCGAGCACAAACGTCTCGAACTCAGCATCATCCACTTTTATGCTAATCACAGCAAGCTGCTCACAAATTTCAATGATCTTAATAAGATAAGTGGCCATTGTGTTTGTATCACGCATGGATGTGGCACGAAATTTGTTATTTAGCTACATTTTGAGGAAACTGTTTCACACTCCAATATAGAGTGGTAAAGGCGTCATACATTTCCTTTGTTGTCTTCTTCTCTATGATGTGAGGGATCAAATGGTCTTTCACCAACACTAAGATAATCAGCTTCGCCTTGGCCAATTGAACAGTGTCAATAGTGGATGCAACCTTAGTGCTCACAAAATACCAAATTAGGCAGAAGATTAACTCTGCTAGATGCAAAACCCTGAATAACATTGTGACAGAAAATCTTTCTGAGACTTTAAACTTTAAAGCCAAATGGAGTTGAGAAGGAATTACCAAAAGAAAAATCTTTAGAGGATAGTGGTGAAGACCCTATGCAAAATCTTACCCCGTTTGCCTCTAATGAAGAACAGAACTTGGATTTTCTTTTAAAAGATGCAAAGAAGGAAGAAAAGAAAAAGAGGAAGCAAAACAGTAGGGATGATAGTGAGGTTTGAAATGGATAAAAAGACAAAGAGGAAAAGCTTCCAAAATGTTTTGACAGGTTGTGTAGAAATCCCAACGAGCCTAATCCCTCTGTTAGAATCAATTAGTCTACATTGCATTAGTTGGAAGAGTAGGGTTCTTAAGTCCCCTGATAGAAAACATGTTGTTAGGAGATTCTTAAATAGTTGCAGACCTTTGGATTTTCTCCTCCTTCAGGAAGTGAAAGCTATTGGATTTAGTTTAGAAACCAACCTTATGTTTATACAGAAAGATGTCCTACAATTTTGCAGTGGGCATGTTAATGGAAAAGAGGGCACAGTTATCCTGTTGGAACCAATGAGAACAATGAAAGAACCTGCTTTTGGAACCGGATCTCTTCACCACCTAAGATTGCTTGGGTGCTGGGGTGAGATTTTTAAAATAGATGAATATACAGAAGATAAAATTGGAGGATTGGATATGACCTGGAAAGGAAATGAATAATTTTTTTAGAATAGAATGAAAAACAATTTTAATTTGGCTAACCCCTGGGAAAGAGCTAAAGATGTTAATAAAGATATATGGTTCACCTAGTGTAATGCCCAAAAGTGGAAAGAGGATATACTGTTGGAAATATTGTCATTGATGTCAAAGAAGTGAAGACGATGTTGTCATTAATATCAAAGATATGGACAAGGTTGTCATTGATGTCAAAGGATCATGGAGATCAAATGTATAGTGGAGATCAACATATATAGTGGATGATACTTGTACACTTGTTGAACATACATGAGTTTGAATCAGCTTGTTCAACATACACAAATTTGGATTATTCAAGTTCACTTTATAATGTTAAAAAATAAATTATTACTTGATTCTCATAAGTAAATCAAGACAAAGTGTCCAAGAACTATGTCCATTAGAATTATCAAAGAACTTAGAAAACTTAGAGAGACAACTAAGTAAGGTAAGTTATGAATGGAGATTTTCCTTCATAAGAGATGGTGACTTCATGAAAAACTGAATTCATAAGGAGTATGTAGTGATATGTGACAGTCAACTACATTGAAAAGAAAACAAACCATCATATAGCAACAAGTCGAAAATAATTGTCAGAAAAGGAGACAAGCAATCTAGAAGACTTTCATGAAGACAATATTAAGACTTGAGTAACTCCAATACTAACAGCAACGCCAAATGAACATAGACGACCCGTCAGAGATGACGTGTTAAAGCAATGAAATGGAGCGACTAGCATTTGGTGAACTGATTTATTTGAGAAACTATTAGAAGCGGAAGACAAAATGGTAAGCAATGGGTTAGCCATTTTGATAAAGTCAAACAATGTTTGTTTATTAACAAGACAAAGGGATAGTGCGGCTCTTCTACAGTGACCAAAAGACATTAACATGGAGACTATTTTCGTGAGCCCATTGACACCGTCTACAACAGTGTTAGATATTGTGATGAACCCTTGCTGGTTCAATTCTTCAATTGCTGTAAGTTATTATTCTTTTTGTGTTTTTTGATTATTAGAGATGGTCTTTCAGAAATAGACAGAAGTTGCAGAAAGAGTTTCTTTAATTTTCAACACGTATTGACAGAATACATGAAATTAATCAGCTGAAACAATAATTTCGAGAATTTAGAAGCATACCCGTAGGTCCTTAGCCAATTTATTGAATAAAATAGATTCAATCAGCAACTTACAAAGTTCTGATTTTTTTTATTCAGGAAACAATTCAGAATTGCTCTTATTAAGAAACTAGATGCCCGAACAGCTTGAAAGATGGCGCCAAAATGAGCAAATTGTGAGTCTTGGGAAAAAGACACCCAACTCACAAAGAAACAGCAACAACAAAGAATTAAATACTATCACCGATCTGCCTGAAGAAGTCAGATCTGCCTGCAATAATCCCCAATTTGACTTTTGAATGAAGCCAACCACAGCTGCAACAATTCAACTGATCTTTCACAGTCTCACCATTACCATGCACTCAAGAATGGACGTTCTCCAATGAAGAATCCAGTCTGAAACCCTCAAACTCCAAAACCCAGAGAGGAATGAGATATCAAGTATTCAACAATTAATGAAATTGATTTCTCAAAAGGGGTGGCTTTATGCAAAAACCCACAATTTGCAATTAGGGTTGCTTTTAGAGTTATAAAAATCTAATCGGTGTTAAAACACTTTTCAATATGGGCGCCCAACTATAGAGAAAATAAATAAACCACTTAAATAAATTTAAGTGAAATATTTTATTAAAAAGTCAATGTGACTTTATAATAAACGTCATTAATTAAATATAACCTGTAATTCACTGAAAAATTAATATCTCTCTCAATATGACTCCAAAAGATGAACCGTCAGAAGTTGGAGATAAAGCTCACAAAACCCATGTGACCAGGGGCCTGTCTAAAAATAGCCAACTTCCCATCTATAAATAGCAAATCCCTCAAACGAAGTCAGAAACTGCTCAAACGAAGCCTGAACTGAACCCAACACTGAACTGAAGAACATCATCCTCCATCCACTGTCTCCATGATCCTTTGTCCATACCCTGTTAGCCTACGAGGGTCCAAGAAATAAGCTAACTCATCAACTCTGAAGCCCTGACTAGGATGGGGACATCACAGTCCGCCCTCCCTGAATTTGCTTGTCCTCAAGCAAACTCAATGCTGGATGCTGTAAAATGCTATCACTCTCCCAAGTAGCATCCTCTATCAGCAGATCCTTCCATTTAATCAAAAATTCCCTAATGACACTTCTCCGCAAATGACGCTTTCTAAACTCCAGAATGGCCCCAGGTACTAGTACTAACTTGCCCTCATCATCCAGGGGTGGTAAAACTGCAGAAGAAACTATATGTTGTCCCAATGCCTTCTTAAGACGTGACACATGGAACACATTATGAACCTTACTATCGGTCGGTAAATAGAACTCATAAGCTACCTCACCAACACGCCTGACAATCATAAATGGTCCATAGTAGCATGGCTTGAGTTTCTCTGCACCCTTCTTCCTCAGAGTGGACTACCTGTAGGGCTAAAGCATCAGATATACCATATCTCCAATGTCCAATGCTCGCTCAACCCTCTTTTGATCAGCATATTGCTTCTGCTGATTCTGAGCTTTCTAGATGTTCTCACGAAGAGCTCTCATAATGTCCTGGTTCTCCTGTAACAAATCCCCAGCAGTAGGCACTCTGCAATTGCTCAACAATAAATCCAGGAAACTCGATGCATCATAACCATACAAGGCTCTGAAAGGTGTCATCTGAATAGTCATGTGGTGAGTGGAATTATAACAATACTCGCACAAGTGTAACCACTTCACCCAAGCCTTCTGCTGCCCTGAAATGTAGTTCCGCAAGTATCCTTCCACCCATTTCTTGACAATCTTTGTCTATCCATCAGTCTGAGGGTGGTAACTGGTACTCGGAGTGAGCTTTGTCTCGCAAAGTCTGAATAACTCTTGCCAAAAGTGACCCATGAACCTGTTGACCCTATCACTGACAATACTCCGACGTAAACCATGCAATCTAAATACCTCACGAAAGAAAAGATCGGCCACCTGTGCAACTGAATAAGCCGTTGTGATCAGGAAGAAATGTGCATACTTAGTCAACTGATCAACTACCACATAAATGTTGTCACTACCTTGGGCTTTAGGCAAGCCCGTGATGAAGTCCATAGACAAGCATTCCCACTTCCTATCAGGAATAGGAAGCGGCTGAAGTAACCCTGCAAGAAAGTCGTGCTCATGCTTGTTCTGTTGGCAAACAGAACACTCTCGAACGTACTGAAGACATCAGACATGAGACCCTTCCAAGAGAATCTCTCTTGCCTATAGGTCTTAAAGTAACCGGAATGTCCAACCATAGGTGAATCATGGAAAGTCCTCAATACTATGCACTTCACCTCAAAACCTAGGACTAGAAATATCCTCTCTTTGTAAATGATGAGGTCATTCGCAAGAGAGTACCTGTTGTCCTGTACTATCCCATCAATAATATCAGAGGCCAATGGATTCTTGGCGTACTCTACTATAATCAAGTGTTTCCAATCCTCGGAAACAGCTGCCATGGAGCTCAAATGGAGACGGCGAGATAAGGCATCAACAACAATGTTCTGAGTCCCTTTGACAAATGAGATGTCAAAATCATAAGACTGTAACTTGCTGACCCACTTTTGTTGACGCTCATTTAGATCCCACTGTCCAAGGAAATGCTTCAAGCTATTATGATCAGTTTTAACACAAAACTTGCTGCCAACTAAATATTGCCTGAACTTAGCCATTGCATGCATGATGGCCAACATTTCCTTATCATAAATACTATAGCTCCTCCAGACCCCTAAGCTTCCTGCTCTCGTAAGCTATAGGATGACGATCATGCATAATCACAGGACCAATACCCTCTCCACATGCATCACAATGAAGCTCAAAAGGTTTGGTGAAATCAAGTAAAGCAAGAACTGGACATGTAGTCATCAATTGCTTGAACTTCTCAAAACACTCATGTGCTAGAGATGTCCAAACAAATGCACCCTTCTTTGTCAAATCAGTAAGTGGTGCGACATGCCGTGAAAAACCACTAACAAACCGATGATAGAAGGCACATAAACCAACAAATCCCCTGAGCTGAGTTAAGATCTCAAGCGTAGGGCAATCAACAATGGCACGAACCTTATCAGGATCCTCCATGCGAACTCCCTCTCTGCTAATTATGTGACCCAAATACAAAAGTTCTACCATTCCCAATGCACACTTGGGCTCCTTGGCGAAAAAGGACTCCTTGTCAAGTATGCCCAAAACAGTATCCAAGTGAACCAAGTGCTCCTCCCAAGTTCTACTGTAAACCAAAATGTCATCAAAGAAAACCAAAACAAATCTCCTCAATTGAGACTAGAAGACCTTGTTCGTAGTGGACTGAAAGGTGGTCGGTGCGTTGGTTAACCCAAAAGGCATAACCAAAAACTCATAATGTCCACAATGACATCTGAATGCAGTCTTCTCAATATCCTGCTCCCTGACACTGACCTGATGATAACGTGTCCTCTAGTCAATCTTAGAGAAATAACAAGCTCCGTGAAGCTCATCTAACAACTCATCGATGCAAGGAATGGGATACCTGTTCTTTATAGTCCTTATATTCAGCATACGATAATCAATGCACATTCTAAGTGTTCCATCTTTCTTCTTCACCAAAACAACTGATGAAGCAAAAGGAGACCTACTCGGCCTTATGTGTCCCATTGCTCAAATTTCTTTGATGGTTTTCTCAATTTCATCTTTCAACGGCTTGGGGTGCCAGTAAGGTGTAATCATGATGGGCTTGGTGCCCTCTTCAAGCTCAATAATGTGCTCTATGCCCCTATCAGGAGGGTTACCAAGAGGTATGTCACTAAACACCTTTGTATGCTTGACTCTAATCTCTTGAATATCTGAATGGTAAGGTGTTTTATGTTGCTCCTCATAAGTACGCATTAGTTTACACTCTGCTGCCCAATCCACCATGTCATGTCTGATAAGTCTCTCCATTCTTTTATGATTGATTAATTTTAAGTTGTTGGCCTTGCTAGCTTTAAGAACATGATTAGTCCCATCAACCTTGAATTTCATCTCCATATCTCTAAGGTTGAGTGTAAATTCACCTATTGCATAAAGCCACGTCATGCCAAGGACCACATCCATGTTTCCCATGTTAACCACATAAAAATCAGCTTTGAATTCATAATTATTTAGTTTTATGGGTGAGTCTGAAATCATTTTATCACAAATCAGCACATTACCATCAGCAACTTTCACCCTTATGCCTTCAAACTCTTGAGTTTGAATCCCACGCTTCTCCACCAACCGTGCATCTATGCAATTATGAGTTACAACTGTATCAAGTAGAGAAATGACTCTTTGACCAGCCAAGAGTCCACGCAACCTAAAAGAACCTTCTCCTTGCATGCTAGACATATGAGTTTCCCGTAGATCAAATTCTCCTTCATTTTCAACTCCTTTCTCAAAATTTTCAGTCTCTGAATCATCTTGGTCAGCTCACTGGTCTTTGTTATCAATCATGTTTTCTCCCTCATAAAACCACTCCATATTCCTATCTTGACCCTTAGGCTTGAGGGGACAATCATGGTTCTGATCATAAGGCCCCTTCCAATGAAAACACAACTTCCTTCTATGCAAATCATTAAGTGTTTCCCTATCCAAAGGTGCTGCAAACTTCTTCCCTTGATCCACATTTTCTGATTTCTTTGGATCAGACTTGCTGTCATTAAATGATGAGGACAGTTTGGAGTTGTTTGGAGTGAACTTACTGCGAGGAGTGGTAAGTTCCATGCTACATGCCTTCCTCATAGCTTCTTGCAAGGTAGGGGGATCAAAAGCCTTAATCCAACCCTTCATAGGCTCATAAAGACCTTCAACAAAAAGAATGACCAACCTTCTCTCTGAGATGTTATTTACCATAACTGAAAGCTTCTGAAATTCACTGATGTAAGATTTCAAGCTGCCCATTTGTTTCAGCTGGGCTAGATCCCTGAAATACAACTCTGGATCTCTTTTATCAAAACGCTCAACCAATCTGTCAGTGAATTATTGGTATGTAGTAATAAGGTCATGGTGCAAAGTCACCATTCCATGGTGCCACCAATCATGGGCTACCCCATCCAAATGCAAAGCTGCAAACTTAATAGCATCTTCTTCTGACATAGGACGTAGGGTCAAGAAAGTATCCAACTTGCTAATCCAAGCTCTAGTTGTAACTCTACCGCTGCCATCAAAAGTAGAAAGTGTGAGATTGTTGATTGCATATTTGAGATCATTAGTTTTGTTCCAAGGTTTCTGATTATTCCAATTCCTGTTATGATCTCTCTTCTGACTAATATAGCTGTCAAAGTTAAGGTGATCCTTAACTCTCTGTGGTAACCTATCCCACTCATCATGCATTGACATGATATTGTCACCAAAAACCACGTCATCTCCAACTTCGGAATCAACCTCATCTTCAGGTTCAGCTCTGATAAAAGTGGGGCGTGTGGGTTTTTCATATGTGCGTGTGTTAGTCACACGATGCTCTGGAGTGACCAGCAATATTGCCATTCTCTTCTTGATTATGATCATTACCTGAAGGTATTGAAAGTTGTTGTATGGCGAAAGTCAGTTGCTGCAACACTATTGCTACTTGTTGTTGTCCAGTTGCTATACCTCTCATGACCTCCCTTGCCTCGTCGTCATCATTCTGTGTAGTGTTTTTGGTGGCTTCTTCATTCTTGTCACCCATATTTTCAATTCGGTTATGACCAAATTGAAATTGGTTTCCCTATAAACCGAATCTCCTGCGGGTATAAAACCTATGGTGCCCAAACTGCTGGTGATGCATATAAAATCCCCTAACCCTCCAGGATGGCAGGATCAAAGCTCTGATACCACTGTGATGAACCCTTGCTGGTTCAGTTCTTCAACTGCTGTAATTTATTATTCTTTTTGTGTTTTTTATTATTAGAGATGGTCTTTCAGAAATAGACAGAAGTTGCAGAAAGGGTTTCTTTAATTTTCAACACATATTGATAGAATACATGAAATTAATCAGCTAAAACAATAAATTGGAGAATTTAGAAGCATACCCGTAGGTCCTTAGCCAATTAATTGAATAAAAAAGATTCAATCAGCAACTTACAAAGTCCTGATTTTTTTATTCAGGAAACAATTCAAAATTGCTCTTATTAAGAAACTAGACGCCCAAACAGCATGAAAGATGGCGCTGAAATAAGCAAATTGTGAGTCTTGGGAAAGAGACACCCAACTCACAAAGAAACAGAAACAACAAAGAATTAAATACTATCACCGATCTGCCTGAATTAGTCAGATCTGCCTGTTAATTCCTGTACCGTCAGTCGTGCAATTTCATGATTTCGATGCATAAATTTGATTACACGTTAACATATATAATAATAGATTAACTATTAGTATATACGTTAACAAACAATGAATAAATCAAAATCGAATTATTGTGTTTGCCACCGGTTACACCGTTTCATGTTATCGGGTTGTGATTAAGTGATTCTTAATAAATCACGCTCCTCACAATTGGTCAAGTAAATGATCCTTAATGCTTGTTAACGTGATGTGGTGAGTGGTACGTAGGGAAGAGATGTGTCTTCCCACGTGGGAAGACATATCTCTTCACTACGTAACCCCTCATTCACATATATAACATGCATACAATGAGGAGGATGAGGACATCGAAATCAATAAGTATTGTGCATCCTTCAATTCACACTACAGCAGTTCAAATACAACTTTCAGGTTATATCGCCATCTCTTCTATCTTCTTGATCATAGAATTTGAATAAACTTAACATGGTATCAGAGCGAAGTTAAGGAAGATCAAATTAAATTCTATAACAATCTTATAGACATTCACCCGGCCCTTAGTAGACTAAATTCCTATAATCCTAATGGCAACCGGAGTTAGGTTTGAAGATCGATTAGATGGAGCATCAAATTTTGTATCTTGGAAATTCAGGATCATGCTTGTTTTGAAAGAAAATAAAATTGACTCCCATGTCAAAAATGAAATTCCTGAACCCTCTGATGATATAGAGAAAATTCAGTGGAGCAAGGACAGTGAGAAGGCTCTTAAGATAATTGTGGATTCAGTAAGAGACCACATTGTGCCAGTGATTTCTAAATATGAGACGGCTTTTCAGATGTTCAAAGCCCTAGCTGACATTTATCAAATCAACAACACTAGCAGGGCTCTCACCTTAAAGAATCAACTACACCATATAAAGATGAATAAAGGAGAGACAGTTACATCCTATTTCTTGAGGATCACTGAGCTTAGGGATCAACTATCCACTATTGGACATCTAGTAGACAGCAAAGAACTTGCTATGATGGCCCTAAATGTACTTCCTACCTCATGGGAATCATTCATTCAAGGAATCAGTGCTCCTTCTAAATTTCCTAAGTTTGATAGATTGAAAACCGATTGCATTCAAGAGGAATCTTGGCTCGTCACAAGAGGAATAAAACAAAACAATGATAATGAAGACATTCAAGTTCTAAACTCTAATTCCCACAAGAAAGGAGAGAAGAAGAACTTTAAGAGAAAGAGGGACAACGGCTCAAATGGAAAGAGGTCTTCAAAGAAGAAGAGAGACATTTCTGAAGTACAATGTTTCAGATGTGACCAATATGAGCACTATGCAATGAAGTGTCCAGACAGGATCAAGCAACACGCTTCAATGGTAGAAATTAAGAAAGGGAGTGATTCCAAGAAACTAGTCTTCTGCTCAGCCCTCTCTAGTCAAGTCACCTCCAGTTCCAACACATGGGTGATTTGTCATGTCCCCTTTTTAGCTCTGTCTAGCAGAGACCTGTGAGTTAGCCTATTATGGAGTCTTGTAGGCTGGCAATGGTGGATAGAGACTCAGTCAAGATATTCAGTGTTTGGATTTGGTGTTTCTAGCAGTAGTAGACTAGTTTGGAGCAGTTCCTTGATTTTAGGAGGCAATTCCTACTTTTGGGAGGTTGTGACAGCGTCCAGGGTTGGGGTTCCATGAGACCATTCCTTGGTGTCAGTTTCAAGAGATTTGGGTGTGTTTCCTAGTTTCTAGGAGCATCCCTAGATTTTAGGGATGAGACTGCCAATTGATCCATGATTTCCAACAACAGTCACAGACAGGTGACAGGTTCAGTTTCAGGCTTTTGGTGTGTTTCGAGCTTTCTGTAGCTATTTGGGTTATATTTTTAATATATTTAAATATTTCCTAAGTTAGCGTTTTAATATTTTAAATAAGGCTATGTCTATAGCCATTACGGAGTAATAAGGGGTTTTTGGCTTCATCTGGATTTGTATGCCCATGTGTTATAGCTCGTTGGAAAGGTCTTGAACTTTTCTAAATGATTTTCACTTGCCAGAGCCTTTTGGCACGTGAGTTATTTTATATTGAAAAAGTGGTGTTTTCTCTATACTTGGGCGCCCAATATTGGGAAATATGACTTTATATTAAAGCGCACTTTTCATATATCTTTAGGGTTCGATTTGGAAGGAAAGAGATATAAGGAGAAGGAAACCTAATTTCTCATTATCTTTTACATATTGAAAACTTGTTAGGTGCGATATTGCTCTGGTAGAGCAATTCTTCAATTTGGGACGCAAACCCCATGATTGGTACTGGCTGGGACGTAGCCCTCAGCTATTGATTGGCAGTGGATTCTTTTGGCATTGGCATTATTGGTCAGAGTGTATGCGCTATTCCTTGTGGAGATTCAGATTGCTTGGTGAGGGTTTCAGCAGGGTGGTTGAATTTCCCAGCTAGGGCGTGATTGTTTGAGCTTGATGCCACCATTACAACAGGTACACTATACACTGGAAGTGGTGAAGACTTTCATTCAGCCATAGCTGGTGTTCTTGGTTTGTGTTCATCATCTACCCTTCAGTTGGCGCCATTATTGGATGTAAGCACATCCCCAGTGCGTAGGGAATAATCTGGATAATATAAATCAGAAATCTGCGTGGTACAATTTGTATCAATTCTGATTTAATTGAATGTTCTTACTTGTTTCAGTTTCCTTCCTTATTTGTTGTTCTTTATTCATTACTTGCTTATATATTCAAAAAAATACAAAAAGAAACCAAACATTCTGCAACTTCTCTCTATTCTATTAGACCATCAGCAAAAATCACAAGAAAATATAGTTTATTATTTTAAAAATTACAGCAAATCAGCAAGGGGATCCATCAGGGATCTTTCAGTGGTATCAGAACCATTTGCCTGCCAGCCTGTGGGGTTAAGCTTTCTTTTTTCTATGCATCCGGGAAGAAGTGACATATACAGATATTATAACCGCAGAAGAGCTCAGTACGAGCGTGAGTGTGGAAGAGACCAGGAACCTATTATGGTAGATGAACAGGTCGGCGCCGGAGTAAATCAGGCTGAGGAAGACAGACAAGAGAGAGAGTTGATGAGGACCCTCATCACTACCCAGCCCAGGATTGTTCAGACCTTAGACAGAATACAGGTTACCCTGGAGCGGTTGGAAGTGGATAGACACAGAGGCAGACGGAGTAGATCAATGTCTGTGGCTGGAAGCCAGCATAGTCATGGATCTCATACATCAGCTAGGAGCTCTCATCATTCCCCTAAGCGTGAGAGACATCATACACCAGTTAAAGATAGACCATTACTTCCTCGGTTTATACCAGGTGAGCAGCCGGTACAGGTAGAGCCACCAGAGGTGGAATTTCAGGATTCAGTCAGAGCAGCTACAACTGAGTGGAGAGCCCTACCCCCGGAGGTTAGGGATGCTTTTCCTTTTCCTCAATATTGTGCACAGCGTAGAGATACTGCCAGGTTCAGAGGAGACCGGGGCTATAGGCCTCAGCAGCAGAACTATGACCTCAGTAGAGCTACTGGGAAGATCACATTGGCTACATTTGATGGGACTAGTGGTACGAGTGCACGAGCGTGGGTGCACAAGCTGGATATATATCTATCACCGAGACTCATGCCGGAACATGAGGCCATTCAGTTTGTCGTCCTGCATTTAGAGGGGGTTGCCTATGACTGCTGGCACCATGGATTGGTCACCCAGGACCACGCCATGATCCACTCCTATGCAAAGTTCACTAAGCGCCTCATTTCTCGATTTGACCGTAAGGACACAGAGCTCTATTATAGGGAGTTGGCACATCTGAGACGGACTGGGCATGCAGAAGCTTATGTCAATGAGTTCCAGTGTATTGCAGTTATGGTGCCTGACATGCCCCAGAGGCGTAGTATTATGTTATTCATTGAGGGACTGCAGGACAGGCTTAAGGGAATGGTACGCGCCTTCAATCCAACCACCCTTAAGGACGCCATAGATGTGACATTGAGGTTGGATACCACTCCTACTTCTTATCAGACAGATAAGAAACCTTTCAAAGACTCACGGCCTCCACAGAAGGCCAACACCTCACAGTTTAGAGATGGGCAGTCAGCTAGACCTCCTAGGATGGACCAGGAGACACGGAATGAATTGAGGAGGAAGAAACTATGTTTTTCCTTCAAAGAGCCTTGGGAACCCGGACATCGTTGCATGGGTAAGGGCAAGGTTCACTTGATTGAGGTAATATCCGAGTTTGGGGATGAGGAGATACCAGACACTGATACTGAGGACAGCCCAGAGGAGACTATGCAGGAACAGCCGCAGTTGGAGATAGACATTCCTGAACCCTTGGCGGCAACGAAAGTGACTATGGCTACCCTTTCCAATTATCCCAGATTTCATGCCTTTCGATTGAAAGGTACATTACAGGGGCAGCGAGTCATGAACTTGGTAGATACAAGGGCCACTCACAACTTCATTGATCAGAAGTTGGTTGAGCGGCGTGGGTAACAGTCTAAGGCATTTGATGGTTTTGGAGTGAAGGTTGCGGATGGTGCAGTTTTGGGTTGTACTAGGAGGATTCCACAGCTTAGCATTTGGATGGAGGATTATACCTTGACAGATGACTTTTATATTCTACCTCTGGAGGACTATGATGTGGTTTTGGGCATGCAGTGGTTACAAGGTATTGGGAGGTATATTATTGATCACCACCGCATGCAGTTAGAGTTCCTGTCTGGCGGGAAGAAGATAATTTTGAGGGCAGCTGCAGATGGTGGACCTAAAGAGGTGTCTTCTCGTAGGATGGAGACTATTATTAGACATGATGATGTGATTTGGGCTACACGTTGTTTGGTGAAGTCCAAAACACCTACACCTCAGGATGGCAGGGCGTTTCATGTTGATATTCAGTCGGTGATGGACTGGCATGGCAGTCTTTGGTGACATACCTCCTGGTGTACCTCCAGATAGAGGGTTTCAGCATGGGATAGAGATGGAGGATGGAGTTAAGCCAGTGATTACCACTCCGTATCGTCATCCTAGAGCATACAAGGATGAGATTGAGAAGACAATCAAGAACAGATATCCTATTCCACGCATTGATGAGTTGTTGGATGAGCTTCATGGAGCTATCTACTTCTCTAAGATTGATCTTCGTTCGAGCTATCATCAGATTCGTGTACGAGCAGAGGATGTACACAAGACTACTTTCCGCTGTCACTATGGGCACTATGAGTTTCTGGTGATGCCTTTTGGCCTTACCAATGCGCCAGCCACTTTCCAGTCCTGTATGAACCATATCTTCAACAAGCAGTCGAGGAAGTCGGTTCTAGTGTTCTTTGACGATATCCTGATTTACAGTCGTACTTAGGAGGACCATCTCAGACATGTTGAGGAGGTACTTAGCATCATGGAGAGCCAGTCCCTATTTGCTAAGTTGTCCAAATGTGAGTTTGGACTTAGAGAGGTCTTATATCTGGGTCATGTGATCAATGTTGATGGGGTGAAGGTGCATGAGGAGAAAATTCAAGCGATTCGTGATTGGCCCTGCCCTCGGAACATTACTGAGTTACGTGGATTCCTCGGTCTATGTGCTTACTACACGAGATTTGTGAGGGGCTTCTCTCAATTGGCAGCACCCCTAACAGACCTCACAAGGAGAGGAGCTTTCAGATGGAGAGAACAGGCACAGGGGGTCTTTGACAGACTCAAGGAGGTTATGAGCACTTGTCCAGTTTTGGCACTCCCTGACTTCTCGCAGCCATTTGTACTTGAGTGTGATGCTTCAGGTGTGGGCATTGGAGCGGTGTTGATGCAAAACAGACATCCCATTGCTTACGAGAGTAGGAAGTTGCGTGATAATGAGAGGTTGTATTCTACATGTGATAAGGAAATGTTGGCTATTATGCATGCATTAGCCAAGTTCAAACAGTATCTTGTTGGCAGCAAATTCGTGGTAAGAACAGACCACAACAGTTTGAAGTATTTCCTTGATCAGATAGAGCTCAATGATCATCAACAAAAATGGGTAAGCAAGATCCAGGCCTATGATTTTGACATCGAATTCATTAAGGGAAAGAATAATACTATTGCTGATGCACTTTCTAGGAAACCATCACTTGCTGCCTATGCTCATTGAGTGAGATTTCAGCAAATTGGAAGGCTCAACTTTTAGTTGAGTACTCCAAAAATCAGCATGCTTGTGAGATTATGGATGGATTGGTATTGGATGATAGGTACAGTGTGGTGGATGATGTCATTTACTACAAAGGCAGGGTATATCTTGTTCTGGGTTCTCAGTTGAAAGAACAGATTTTGCATGCTTACCATGATACTCCTACCGCAGGACACCTAGGGTATGGTAAGACTTACAGGGTGGTTCGGGAGAGATTCTCTTGGAAGGGTCTCAAAGATGATGTTCTACGTCATGTCCGTGAGTGTATGACGTGCCAGCAGAATAAGTCTGAGCATACTTTTCCTGCTGGTTTGTTGCAGCCCTTACCTATACCGGAACAGAAGTGGACAAGGATCTCTATGGATTTCATTACAGGTCTTCCTCGAGTTCAGGGGAAAGATTGTATCTACGTCGTAGTGGACAGGTTAACTAAATATGCCCACTTCTTTCCTATTGCAATTGATTTCACAGCATCTCAGGTAGTTGAGCTATTTTTCAGAGAGGTGTTTAGACTCCATGGCCTCCCCAAGACCATAGTGAGTGACAGGGATAGCAGGTTCATGAGTTCTTTCTGGCAAGAACTTTTCAGGCTCGCAGGTACGGAATTGACACCTAGTACCAGCTACCACCCACAGACAGATGGGCAGACCGAGATTGTTAATAAGTGGGTTGAGGGGTATTTGCGCAGCTATGTGGCAAGACAGCAGAAGGCATGGGTGCGTTGGTTGTATTTGGGCGAGTATAGTTATAATACTACACACCATATGTCTATTGCTATGACTCCTTTCAGAGCCCTCTATGGTTACGATGCATTATCTTTTGTTGATCTGGTTGTAGGTGACAGTAGGGCTCCTTTGGCACAGGATTGGTTACAAGAGAACCAGGATATCATGAGATCTCTCAAGGAGAATTTGCAGCAGGCACAGAATCAGCAGAAGGTCTACGCTGATCGGCACAAGACTGAGCGGGTGTTTGAAGTGGATGATATGGTTTTCCTACGTCTGCAGCCTTACCGGTAGAGCACCCTTAAAAGGGGTGGAGCTGAGAAGCTCAAGCCTCGTTTTTACGGGCCATACAGGATTCTCAGGCGTGTTGGAGAGGTTGCCTATGAGATTGAGTTACCACCTGGCAATCGTATTCATAATGCGTTCCACGTGTCCTGTCTGAAAAAGGCATTGGGGCAACATATTGTAGCATCTCCCGATCTACCTTCCTTGGGTGAGGAAGGTAAGTTGACGTTGGTTCCTGAGGAGATCTTGGAAGAGAGGGAACGCTGACTAAGGAGCAGGGTGATTCGGGAGTACTTGGTTCGCTGGAGGGGTCTCCCCATAGAGGACGCCACTTGGGAGGGAGAGGCTATTTTGCAGCATCTAGCTTTGCAGTTGCTTGTGGGCAAGCATCTCCGAGAGGGGAGGACTGTCATGTCCCCTCTTTAGCTCTGTCTAGCAGAGCCCTGTGAGTTAGCCTATTATGGAGACTTGTAGGCTGGCAATGGTGGATAGAGACTTAGTCGAGATATTCAGTGTTTGGATTTGGTGTTTCTGGCAATAGTAGACCAGTTTGGAGCAGTCCCTTGATTTTAGGAGGCAATTCCTACATTTTAGGAGGCAATTCCTACTTTTAGGAGGTTGTGACAGCGTCCAGGGTTGGGGTTCCATGAGACCATTCCTTGGTTTCAGTTTCAGGAGATTTGGGTGTGTTTCCTAGTTTCTAGGAGCATCCCTAGAATTTAGGGATGAGACTGCCAGTTGATCCATGATTTCCGACATCAGTCACAAACAGGCGACAGGTTCAATTTCAGGCTTTTGGTGTGTTTCGAGCTTTCTATAGCTATTTGGGTTATATTTTTAATATATTTAAATATTTCCTAAGTTAGCGTTTTAATATTTTAAATAAGGCTATGTCTATAGCCATTTTAGAGTACTAAGGGGTTTTTGGCTTCATCTGGATTCGTATGCCCATGTGTTATAGCTCGTTGGAAAGGTCTTGAACTTTTCTAAATGATTTTCACTTGCCAGGGTCCTTTTGGTGCTTGGAGTTATTTTATATTGAAAAAGTGGTGTTTTCTCTATACTTGGGCGCCCAATATTGGGAAATATGACTTTATATTAAAGCGCACTTTTCATATATCTTTAGGGTTTGATTTGGAAGGAAAGAGATATAAGGAGAAGGAAACCTAATTTCTCATTATCTTTTACATATTGAAAACTTGTTTGGTGCGATATTGCTCTGGTAGAGCAATTCTTCAATCTGGGACGCAAACCCCATGATTGGTACTGGCTAGGACGTAGCCCTCAGCTATTGATTGGCAGTGGATTCTTTTGGCATTGGCATTATTGGTCAGAGTGTATGCGCTATTCCTTGTGGAGATTCAGATTGCTTGGTGAGGGTTTCAGCAGGGTGGTTGAATTTCCCAGCTGGGGCGTGATTGTTTCAGCTTGATGCCACCATTACAGCAGGTACACTATACGCTGGAAGTGGTGAAGACTTTCATTCAGCCATAGCTGGTGTTCGTGGTTTGTGTTCATCATCTACCCTTCAGTTGGCACCATTATTGGACGTAAGCAGATCTCCAGTGCGTAGGGAATAATCAGGATATTATAAATCAGAAATCTGCCCGGTAAGATTTGTATCAATTCTGATTTAATTGAATGTTCTTACTTGTTTCAGTTTCCTTCCTTATTTGTTGTTCTTTATTCATTACTTGCTTATATATTCAAAAAAATACAAAAAGAAACCAAACATTCTGCAACTTCTCTCTATTCTGTAAGACCATCAGCAAAAATCACAGGAAAATATAGTTTATTATTTTTAAAATTACAACAGATCAGCAAGGGGATCCATCGGGGATCTTTCATGATTGACAGCGGAGCATCTCGACACATCACTGGATTTCGTGAGCACCTAGATACACTTGTGGAAAATTCAAATGAAGAAGTGACAATTGGTGATGACTCAAATTATCTAGTTATGGGAATAGGACCCTGCAATATCAACCTAAAGTCAGGCATATCCCTACAACTGACTGGAATTCTATTTGTAACTGGTATAAAGAGAAACCTTGTCTCAGTTTCTGCACTTGAAGATAAGGGTTACAGATTAACCTTTATGGAAAGGAAAGGTACTTGCTTGGCCAAAGAACTCCACCATCAAGAAAACCCACACCATTGGAGTAAGACAAGGGAGCCTCTACAGACTTTGCACCACTCCACCTCAAGCCTTGATTCATGAGACTCCAGATTTGAATGAACTTTGGCACGGAAGATTAGGGCACCTTCATTTCCATGCCCTACCTAAGATAGAGAAGATGGTGATTGGCTTACCCAAGCTAACTCAAAATTCGGAAGGAGCCTGCAAAGGGTGTGCCTTGGGAAAGAATACTAAAGGGTCTTTCAATTCTAGCAATAGTAAATCCAAAAATGTATTAGAATTAGTTCATTCTGATTTATGTGGACCCATGTGTGTACCCTCCTTAGGGGGATTTTTATATTATGTAATATTTGTAGATGATTATTCTAGGAAGACCTGGATATATTTTCTGAGGTACAAAGAGTCTGAAGAAATCCTTTCTAAATTTAAGGAATTCAAAGCTCTTGCAGAAAACATGACAGGTAAGAAAATCATAACCTTAAGAACAGACAATGGGGGGGAATACACTTCTAATATGTTTAAAGATTATTGTATAAATGTTGGGATTAAGAGGGAGTTAACTGTACCTTGTAACCCACAACAAAATGGGGTAGCTGAAAGAAAAAATAGGACTATAGTAGAAGCTGCTAGGGCTATGTTGTTTGACAAAAATATAGAAACCTCATTTTGGGCTGAAGCATCTAGGACAGCTGTGTACATTCAAAACAGATGTCCTCATTATCTTCTTGACAATAAAACCCCTAAAGAAGCCCTTACTGGTAACAAACCTGACATAAGTCATCTCCGGATCTTTGGGTGTCCAGTCTATATTCATGTCCCCAAAGAAAAGAGATCAAAGTTAGAACCTTCTAGAAGGAAAGGGGTATTTGTTGGGTACAGTGAAACCTCTAAAGCTTACAAAATATACATACCTGGTCAAAGGCAAATTGAACTAAGCAGAGATATCATCTTTGAAGAAAACATAGCATTCAAGAGATCCAAAAGCTCTAATGAATTAGAACACCAAGATCCTCCTACAAGCATGGATGAGGATTCCACCCTTGAGATTCAGAGGGAGACCCCTGAAAATGCTGAGCATGAAGTTCAAGACTTACCTTTAGAAGAACATTATCCCGAAACTAGGAAGAGAACACTTTGGGCTAAAAAGATGCTTCAAGAAGCTGAAAATTATGCTGCTCCAAAGGGGACCTTCATAGAAAGTAAGAGACCTAACCTATTTTCCAGTTATACTACCTTGATGAGTGAGATCATTGATGCAAAACTTTCATGTGTTGGAGATGCTCTCAAACATCAAGTTTGAAAAGATGCTATGTCAGAGGAGTATCAGTCAATTCTAAAAAATGATGTCTGGGATATTGTGCCTAGGCCTAAAGGCAAATCTGTGGTATCTTCTAAATGGCTCTTCAAAATTAAACAAGCAGCAGATGGCAGCATTGAGAAGCACAAAGCAAGGTTTGTTGCCAGAGGTTTCTCACAGAAAGAAGGTATTGACTATGAAGAGACATTTGCTCCTGTTGCCAGATACACTTCTGTCCGAGCAGTTTTGGCTATTGCAACATCTAAAGGATGGAAAGTCCATCAAATGGATGTTAAGACTGCTTTTCTGAATAGTAAGATTGAAGAAGAAGTTTATTTGGAGCAACCTAAAGGTTTTGTGATTCATAAGGCTGAATCACATGTCTGCAGATTAAAGAAAGCTCTATATGGACTGAAACAGGTCCCCAGAGCATGGTATGAAAGAATTGATCACTATCTCTTGGAATTAGGGTTTTCCAAGAATGAAGCAAATCCAAATCTCTACTACAAGGTAATCAATGGTGAATTATTAATTCTTATTCTTTATGTTGATGATCTACTAATCACAGGAGAGGATAATTGTATTTTTCGATGTAAGAAGGAATTAGCCTCCGAGTTTGTTATGAAAGATTTAGGAATTCTTCACTACTTCCTTGGATTGGAAGTTTGGCAGCAGGCAGATGGTATAATCCTTAATCAAGGAAAATACATCATTGATATACTCAAAAGATTTGGAATGATGGATTGTAGATACATTACCACACCTATGGAGACAAATCTGCACAAGCTAAAGGAAGCAGCTGCAGAATCAGAGTTTGCAGATCTTACCCTCTACAGAGAGATTATTGGATCTCTGATGAATTTGGTAAACACAAGACCTGATATATGTTATGTTGTTAATGCACTAAGTCAGTTCATGTGTGAACCTAGGGAAATAAATCTTGTTGCTGAAAAGCATATTCTGAGATATCTTCGAGAAACTATTGGTTTTGGTCTGAAATATAAACATGTAGACCTTGACCTACATGGATTCACTGATTCTGATTGGGCTGGAAGCGTAGTTGACTGGAAAATCACATCGTGATGTTGCTTCAGTTTAGGATCAAGAATGATCTCATGGATATGTAGAAAACAGTCTTTAGTTGCTCAGAGTTCTACAGAAGCTGAATACATTGCAGCCTCCATGGGAGCAAGAGAAGCAGTATGGCTCCGGAAATTGCTTGTAGGACTGTTTGGTCAGCCCTTAAATCCTACTGTCATCTATTGTGACAATCAGAGTTGCTTCAAGCTTTCAATAAATCCAGTATTTCATGACAGGTCTAAACACATTGAGATTCCTTATCACTATGTTCGAGATATGGTGGAAAGGAATGTGATCCGACTGAGTTATATTAGTACAGGTGATCAGATTGCAGACATTCTTACCAAGCCTCTCTCCAGGATCAAGATTGAACACTTTAGAGATAAACTTGGTATGGTTGAAAATGTTATTTAATTTTGAGAGATAGTCTCATTTATTCTGATATACTAATATATTTAAGTTGTTTAATGTGTAAACTCTTTTATTTGTCATGTGTGTGACTCCATGACTTCATGGGCCCCCTGTGAACATATTGAACGGTGACGACTTTTCAATAATAAACACTTGTTTCAAATTGATATTGTAAGGTGACGATTTTACAATTATCAATTTATCTATCTTGATGGATATCATGTGACTTGATATCTGTGGACACGTCATGATAGTATATATATCTCTGAGACATTATGGTAGATATCAGTTGGTTGATATCATTAAATAAACCATAATTATGATAGAGATCTTCATGGTGAATATTATGAACATAATTTTCGTGGACATGCCATGAATCATTATCAATATGGTAGGCATCATGTGAATTGATGCCAATGCACATACCTTACTTGATAACTATGAGTTATAGTGAGTATCATGAGACTTGATATTCATTGTTGAACCATATCTCTGAATATCACTATGGTGTGATATCTCTTCTCTTCACAATCAATGGATGAATTGTGATGTTTTCTCTAACATGAAATGTGTCATCCCTAGTTAAGAGGGAGTGTTAATTCTTGTAACGTCAGTCGTGCAATTTCATGATTCTGATGCATAAATTTGATTACATGTTAACATATATAATAATAGATTAACTATTAGTATATATGTTAACAAACAATGAATAAATCAAAATCGAATTATTGTGTTTGCCACCGGTTACACCGTTTCATGTTATCGGGTTGTGATTAAGCGATTCTTAATAAATCACGCTCCTCACGATCAGTCAAGTAAATGATCCTTAATGCTTGTTAACGTGTTGTGGTGAGTGGTACGTAGGAAAGAGATGTGTCTTCCCACGTGGGAAGACATATCTCTTCACTACGTAACCCCTCATTCACATATATAACATGCATACAATGAGGAGGATGAGGACACCGAAATCAAAAAGTGTTGTGCATCCTTCAATTCACACTACAGCAGTTCAAATACAACTTTCAGGTTATATCTCCATCTCTTCTATCTTCTTGATCACAGAATTTGAATAAACTTAACACTGAATGCAATAATCACCAATTTGACTTCTGAATGAAGCCAACCACAGCTGCAACAATTCAACTGATCTTTCATGGTCTCACCATTACCATGCATTGAAGAATGGGCGTTCTCCAATGAAGAATCCAGTCTGAAACCCTCAAGCTCCAAAACCCAAAGAGGAATGAGATATCAAGTATTCAACAATTAATGAAATTGATTTCTCAAAAGGGGGGGCTTTATGCAAAAACCCACAATTTGCAATTAGGGTTGCTTTTAGGGTTATAAAAATCTAATAAGTGTTAAAACACTTTTCAATATGCGCCCAACTATAGAGAAAATAAATAAACCACTTAAATAAATTTAAGTGAAATATTTTATTAAAAAGTTAATGTGACTTTATAATAAACGTCATTAATTAAATATAACCTGTAATTCACTGAAAAATTAATATCTCTCTCAATATGACTCCAAAAGATGAACTGTCATAAGCTGGAGATAAAGCTCACAAAACCCATGTGACCAGGGGCCTGTCTAAAAATAGCCAACTTCCCATCCATAAATAGAAAATCCCTCAAACGAAGTCAAAAACTGCTCAAACGAAGCCTGAACTGAACCCAACACTGAACGGAAGAACATCATCCTCCATCCGCTGTCTCCATGACCCTTAGTCCTATTGGTGTCTGTTTTATCATCTACGAAACATTAGGATAGGATACCCGAAGGAATTCTATCCTCTCCAGAAAAATCACTACTAATTCCAAGGTCTATATGTGCGAACAAGCGACTTTAGTGGAATAGCTTCTTGGGTAGTGTATGCTGAAATTTCAAGGGGGACTTACGTTTAACAAGTATCTTGAACTGCTGGACTTAGATGGATTTAGCAATTTTAAGCTCTCTTTTTTTTTTTGGATTTTCAGGGATTTAGGCTTTCAAAAGAAAGGGAAAAAGGGATAGGATTTGAGAAGGCTAATCTAATCCTACAAATTCTAGAGACGGTATCAACTGGGTGCTCTCGAGAAACCAAACCTTGCTTCGCCACACTAGGGACAACTGCACAAGGACGGTGCAATCTTCAATGGGTTGTGCTTATGATCGAGATGTTGGGATGCACAGGGGATGGGCTCAGACTAACTTTGCACGGTAAAATGGAAATCATCCATTTACCAAAAGTATGAGTGGAGATACACCATCAATTGACACTTATCAAATCCTTCATTCAAATTGACAACAATGAAAGCAAATCTAAATTAATTCTAACTAAGTGTTGAGGCAATTGAAACCATGAAAATCATTCAAATAATAGAGCTTACAAAGCAGCGCCATGCAATATATTATCTGGAAATGACCTTAAGCAACAATACATCAAAAACCTCACACTCTCCAAATGAGAGGAGGCAACCTTATATAGTTCTTCAAAATAAATGAATGGCCGAGATCAAACAGCGATCAAGGGCCAAGATTGAAAGTCTTAAACCCTAATTAGGGTTTCCCAAAATACTACAGCTCAAACAAATGAAAAAGTGACACGTGGCGCAGCTGCTAATTTCACTGAGGTGAGTGGCCACTTTCTTCTTTCAGAGATTCGACGTATCTGTACACAATGAGCTTGACCTCCTCCATGGTGCCACTTGGCAAACCGCCAATCTGGAAGTCGATGATGTCCACATCGTCGGTACATGTGGCGAGGATGCCTTCCCACTCAACTGCTTGGGTGAGGAAGTTCTCATCGATGGAGAGGAAGTTTGCAATCTTTGAAAGATCGCCTTTGTCAATCATCCCTGAATCCTTGAAGAAGCTTGCTTGAATCCTGGCTCTCAGGTTCTCTGCTTGTAAATGCTTCTCCCTTAGGCTTTCCTTCTTCCAGATTTCTGACGCCACACGAAATACCTTGCCCAGGATCTCTCTAACACTTGCCTCTGTCTCAAAGCACTTGGTCTCGGATTTCTTCAAAATCTCAATCCGAGTGACCGGAGTATAGTACCATGTGCTGAAGTCGTACCCATCTCCTGTCTGTATGATGCTCTCTTCGACATCCCTCGGATAACCTTCAAATGAGGGAGTATTTCATTCTGAATTTCATCCACCTCTTCCCAGTTGGAGGCTAGATCCTGGATACGATCGATCAGTAAAGAGGCTGACTCATGTGTCGATACTAAGTTTTCTACCAGTGTGTCAGCACGCACCGAAGCGTCTGAAATCCACTCCTTTGCTTGAGTGTACGAGCCCTTCATATCATCATAGTCTTTCATTGATTCCTGCTGAAGAGGCTATGGCGGGGTAACTGGAATCTCACAGTTGAGTGGGCTAGTAAGATGGAGAACATACTTCCTCCACTGCTGGTTCTCTTCTTCAACCTTCTTCCTCTTTTACTTTTCGTGAGCGAGACTCGCCTTTAGAACGTTGCAGGAGTCGTTGAAATATTGGACCTCTTGGTCCTAGGTGGGCTTACCCAGTTCTATGGTGGTGACCTCATAATCATCCGCGGTGACATTGTCTCTAGTCTTCCCTTCTTTGGGCACCGTTATCTGGACTGTCTTGAATCCTGCACTGTCTCTCTGAATTAGGGAGAACTTCCTGTCGGATTTGGGTGGTTTAGTTAGAGTGGGTTCATTCACCTTCTCCAAAAATGTTGCGGTGACCTCTTCGGAGCGGGCCTCCTTGGGAACCTTGGCCTTTATCCTTTCCCTCAACCAATCCGGAATGGTTGATTGCTCTACAGTGTTCCGGTCAAACTCATCATCTAACTCTCTTAGGTTTGCTGGTATGCCATCCAAGAAGACTGTAGGTGCTTCAGTTTGCTCTCTGTCTGGACTTTGGAAGACCTCTTCCACTACTTCCTTAACTGGTTCAGAAAGCACTCTTACTTCATCAATCATGCAAATGTTCATCTCTTGCTCCCCAGTTCCATTCTGATCGGGCGCAATGGAAGCAGCACTTAGGATGGAATGGCCTTCGCTGGACTTTCTTCTTTCACCTACAACCCTTTTCCCTGTAACCTTTGTGGAGCTTCCAACCAACTCCTTCCTCTTTCGAGACCCAACACTTTCTGGATTTCGAACATCCTCGGCGGAGGTACAAGGATTGATGGACATAGTATCATCTACTCCCATTAATTCATAAGTCAAGGTCACACCTTTGGCCTTCAACTGCTTTGTCTTTTCAGCCGCCCACCACCTTGAATACTCAACCACCGACCTCATGAGGTCTGCTAGATTTGATTTCTCTCCCTCTGTCCAATCTATCAAAACTAAGGGTCCATTTTTCATCTTTTCAAAGCCTGGCTGCTGAAGTTCTAGGCTTTCTTCTACCTGATCGGCAACTCTGGATACCTCTGTTGCTCTTACCATACTCAAAGGGATTCTTGACCAAAATCTCTTCCTAATCTCGAAGCTATCGGCTACATTAGCCCAGTAGTCTTCTAGATCCAGTTTGTGCTCAAACGTTGTTCCTTCGACCTTCTTTATCCTATGGAATGGGTCGAAATTCCTCCTCACTTTGTATTGATAGAAGGGATACCAGGCCAACTCCTTCTCAGCAGTCGCAGCAGCTTGTGATGACGGACATGTTTCCAGCCCATTGCCAATTGCAAGTGAAGACGTTCCTGCCTTCTTTTGCTTATCCCTTTGAATCACTATATACTCCTCCAACTGTCTTACAACCTCGAGCAACACTACTCGGTTGGTAGGGTAAGCTGGAAGCTTGTATGGAGGTCCGGAGAATCCTTGAATTCAGAGGTAAGTGAACTTTGGATATTGGATGTACCAATACCCGAATCGACCGATGAAGTCCATAGACTCCTGGGAGAGTCTTTGGTGCAGCCCACCTTGCAGTGTCCGAGTGATGTGCATAAGGAAAGTATCATTCACTCTTTTGAAATGGAATTTCTCTTCCATGTGGAGCTGGGGATAGCAGTCATATACTGGAAACTGGTTCTCCTTGTTCCCTACTTCTCCTCTACAAGTGAGACCTCTGTATCTGTAAGTCCTGGCCAAGGAATAAAACAGGTAAGAACTCATGAAGAAAGTCCTATTTGTCTCCAGGTTCCTCAGTTGGCTGTCTAGGTTGTCACTGATCATCCTGGCCCAGTCTATCATTTTTACTCCATTGATTATTTCATTAATGAAATAATACATCCAGGGTTCGAATGGAGCTCCTTGAGGATTTCTCATTCTTCTATTGAGCAGGACAATCATGTCCCCAATGTCCTCCTTGAAGTATGCTCGCAATAGGCTCTTTCTCTGGAGTTTGGAGGCGCCCTTCCTCGGCTTGTCTAGCCAGGAGTACACACCGTCAGCTTCGTCCTTTGTCATATACACTGTGTTGTGGTACTCTGGGATTCTGAAGACCTCTCTGATGGCCTCATCACTGATATTCGCAAACACTCTTCCATCAGGTGCAACAATGTCCTTACTGATGGGGTTGTAGTGTTTGGCACATTCAACTACTAGTTCATTGCACTGCATGGTGGGGAGGAAGCCAGCAGCATGCACGATGCCACTCTTCATCATCTTTCGCGCAATGGTGGTAGGCACAAGGTTGTCCGGACCAAACATTCGCTTCTTGAATTCCCTCAGATTGATGTGTCCGAGGTTGGTGTCGCTGATGTTCTTCCATTTTGAAGTCATCCACGACTCGGGAGGAGCATCTTTGTCTACTTGAAATTTCATAATGTCTAGGGCCTGCAGACAAACAATGAAATTCTAAGTTAGAAAATAATTTGCAAAGTTTTGAAAATAATGGGGTTGTGAAATGGCTAAGTGTTGGAAAATTTTCATTTTATTCCCATACTTAGCCAGAAGAATTGGATTTTCACCTCAAAAACCCTCAATCTTAAGGCTGGTCGTAGTTACCACCAAGTGTCAAAACTTTCAAAAAATTTCATACTTAGCCAAAAAAAAATGATTTTCTTTCTCCAAAATTTTGGAAAAAATCATTTATTAAATTCTGGAAAATATTCAGAAAATTCATAATTTTAATTTCACCTCTGACTTGGATAGAAGTAAGGCTAGAATTTTCTCCAGAATACTCAGAAAATTCAGAAAAGTTTAGATAATTCTTCCTCGTACTAGTTGCCTTTCTCCAAAAATCTGTAAAACTTTTGTTAAAAAAGTTATCTAACTTCCAGCCAAAACTTTCTCCAAAAATCTGTAAAACTTTTGTTAAAAAAGTTATCCAACTCCCAGCCAAAACTTTCTCCAGATGATCTTCAGAGTGAAATACTTCACTAAGCTCTCCTTAGTAACTTTGAACTTCTTGGTGTAATAATGAAGTTGATAATAAAGTATTTGTAGACAAGGTTAAATCTTCAAGTAGACACCCTTAAAATCTTCCAACTCATACTTCTAATTTTAACTTCATGTTTCCTAATTTTAAGAAGATATCTCAAAAAAAACTTTCCATTTTGAATTAAGTTTGAAAATATCTAATAATCCTCCAATATTCTCTTTCAAAAAAAAGCTTTCCATTTTTTATTTAATATCTCAATAATCTTCCAATATTCTTTTTCAAAAAAAACTTTCCATTTTTGATTTAATATCTCAATAATCTTCCAATATTCCTTTTTCAAAAAAAACTTTCCATTTTGGATTTAACTGTGAAGATATTTAATAATCCTTAGATATTTTCTTCATTTTGGATTTAATTTTGAAATCTTTGTGGACTTTTGTGACATCATGTTGATTTTGTTTGACGTTCCATGTGTAGGCGGACTTTTGGAAGTTTATCTTCATCTTCTTCAAGTTTTGGCGGACTTTGCCTACCTCTCCAAGGTATGGCTGAGTTTAGAGGTTGCTCTCTATCTTGGGCGGACTTGGGGGACCTCTCCTCATGACCCTCCTAACCTTGGGCGGACTTTAGGCAAAGCTCAAGCACGGCGAATTTTGGCTAAGGCATAGGGCAGACTTTGGGTGTTGGCCTAGGCGACTTACACACCATCATGGGCGGACTTCAAGCACCAAGACCTTGGGCGGACTTCTAAGCAACATCCCCAACATGGCGGACTCTGGTGGCACCTCCCCATGTGAAGATCTTGGGCGGAGTTTGGATGCATCTCCTCTGGGCTCTCTTAACCTATGGCGGACTTTGGAGGCTCTCCCACCTATGGCGGACTTTGGAGGCTGCTCCCATATGACCTCCCACATACACATGGCGGACTTTCTTGTCCATCCCCTAGGGCGAACTTTAGGCAAGGTCCCCATCACTTGGCATGCTTGGGCGGACTTTAGGCTATACCCCTATGCACCCCGCACATACATGGCGGACTTTGGACATAGCCCCTCTTCATGGCATCATTCATACAAGGCTCAAGGCGGACTTTAGAGGGTCTTCAACACATGGCGGACTTCTAGAGGGTCTTCTCTTCATGGCCTCCCGCATCGTGGTGGAGTTTGAACCTGCAACAATACTTTAAAACCCTTGTTAGCCAGACTTAGACGAATTTCTTAGAAAAATTTCAAAATTTCACAGCTTAATCAAATTTAACAGGATTAACTTGAAATTTGAAATCCATGCCTAGGTGGATCATATGAAGCAGCAAAAAGCCTAAAATCTAGGGATTTATCTTTTTAGGTCAAAACTTGGAATTTTCGAGTTCCGGTCGAAGCTGGTCAGTGGTGCAAGTGTAAACCCTAGGTTTGCATCCCGAAAAAGCAAAAAGCCTAAAATCTAGGGATTTAGCTTTTTTAGGTCGAAACTTGGAATTTTCGAGTTCCAGTCGGAGCTGGTCAGTGGTGCAAGTGTAAACCCTAGGTTCGCATCCTGAAAAAGCAAAAAGCAGATATCCCTTAAAATAGGGAAAACTTTCCAAAAATAGCCATACCGGGGATCGGGCTGAAAATGCCAAAAACCAAACTTCCTAAAAAATAGGAAAAAGCGAAAAAGCAAACTTGTCCAAATTCGTCCAAATCAATTGCGATCTTCGTCCTTTGGCCTTTCTAGGCACTTTGACGGCATCCGAACTCTAGTATCACTTGGCTTGCAAAAACTAGCTTTCAATCTCTAGGACTTGAACCGTTCAAAACTGAGCAAGGCTTGGTGAAACTGCAGCAAAAGGTCATAGGACACTAACAAAACCCTAGAAAGCAGGAAAAGAGAGGGTCCCCATTTGCAATGGGGCGATGTGTGAAAAAGGTCACAACATGTCCATACCCTGTTAGCCTACGAGGGTCCAGGAAATAAGCTAACTCATCAACTCTAAAGCCCTGACTAGGATGGGGACATCACAGATATTCTAGCTAGCAGCATAAGTTGAGAATCGTGTGAATTCTTGGAAGTGATAGAGGATGTTGCGAGGCTAAAAATCATAATAAACAAGGATCTGATCCATATTACATACGGCTCATACCTGGTGTATAAGATTCATTATGCAGATATCAGATTCAAAGTCAGTGATTACACTTGCGCAGTGTTAAGGAATAAGGGCTGGTGAATGCAGAAATCATCATTAACAGCGTGTAAAGAAAGAACAATAATTTAATATGAAAATGTCAATAAATAAAGGAGCACTGAAAGCAGCGATAAAATATTTTATATAAAGGAAGCCGCTAAAATAAAGAAATCACTACAGTTCAAAAGGTAGTAAAAAACAGACAGCGATCATAATTCCTAACAGCGATTACAAGGAGAAAGAAGTATGCAAACAATCCAGAGTCTGTAAGCATTCAGAAGACGGTAATTTATAAGTAATAGCGATATCAACATTAAGACAAAGGCTGCAATTTTTTAGCATGATAGTTTGAAGGCTGCGATGGGTTAGTAGCACCGATTATGGTCTGAAAACATTATTTATTCTATGATAAGATTCAGCAATTATGAGTTAAGGAAAAGACACAAGTTTAGGAAAAAATGATACGATTATGAAATGGAGTTTTATGTTTATTAAAAAGACACAATGAAATAATATTATATGACAAGGTGTGAGTTAATATTAAAAAACAAATGGTTAGCATTAAAGAGAAGACACAACCTTTCTATGAAAAGACATGTGAAGATGTGAAGTATATAAAGAAAAGATATAATTCATTGATTGGTGTGAGAAACATGTGTGAAAAGTGAATATAATGCATATGAAAGGAGAATAAGAAAGGAAACTAGTAACTGTGTATATGTTTCCTGAAGATAATCAATCTCTATAGCAGATTAAGAGAAGGCTTTATATAGAAGAAATTTATTAAAGGGGAAGAGTATGAAGAATGTGTTGCAGATTTAAGAAGACAAAGTGATCAGTTTTAACAGATTTATTTATATTCTATGAGCACCATTATGAATATATTATGAGACTTGTGAAGAGGATTCCATGCAGAGGTAAAGAAGACTTTGAAGCAGAATCATAAAGCATATTGAAGTTAGTTTTGTAAGAAATGGTATGGCAGATTTATGAGGAGATTGTAATCAATTGTAGTAGATTTATTGTCCCCATAATACCAGTTTGAAGAAGAAAATTTGTGTATGAAAAGATTGAATTGTCCATCATACGTTGAAGAAGCAACAATCAAGGTGGAACCGAGTTCTGATTTGAAGGTTGGTGCCTCATAGAAAAGAGATTGGTGTCTCTTGCTGAGTTGGTGCTCAGTTGTGGCAGTTGGTGCTTCCAGTGGGTTGGTGCCTATAAATTCAGAAGTGGGAGTTTGTGCTCACAAACAAACTTAGGAGTCGATACCTCTACTAGGTTGGTGCCTACAAACATTGTAAAAGAAGAATTATATAAAAGCATTGATTTGTCGTGGTTTTCTCCAATTTGGGTTTCCACATAAAACACCATATTGTTGTGTTCTTCTATGCATGAGTGTTGAAAGATAGTGAACAATGCTATTGTGATTAATAAATTTAAATTGGTAAAATTTGTTATTATACTGATTCACACCCCCCCCCCCTTCTCTCAGTATAACAGTGTCCTTCACTGTAGGATGGACAGATTTTATACCAACAAGAACTTCTTTTATTTTGAAAAAAAGGGAGATCGAAACTGTGTCAATGTTATCCTTGGCACTCTTTCCAATAACCATCCTATTGATGCCATGATCAGATTGCAGAAGTTTTCAGGTGAAGAGAAAGTCAGGAGGTCTAATAGCTTGAAAATTAACACTAGCCTTCTCAGTAACCAAAAATGTATTAATAGGGTCTTCACTATTACAGAAATTCATAGAAAATTGTTCAATGAGATGTCCTAAATTGATCAATGGAAGAACAATGTGAGCAGTTGGAAATGTCTCTCCCAAACTATTGGGAAGAACTTAGCTCTAGACAACATATTTAAAAAACAAGAAAAACTCCCGTATTGTGAGAAGCTCTTACAAGATGACCCAAATAATGACATTCTTGTAGAGAATTTAATTAATGCCAAGCATGAGTTAATGAAAATTCAAAGGTTTGAAGACAAGGGCCAAATTGAATTGGAATAAAAAAAGGTGACAGCAAAACCCAAAAAATTTCAATTGCATAAAGGCTAAGTTGTCAAGTTCTGCAGGGAAGCCCCCGAGTCCCGGTCCGGTTCACCACGGCTCCAAGCCCGGGTCCAATTCCCTGTGGGTTCGAACAAGGTTCAGCCCTGTGAACCCAAGATGAACCCAAAGAGAATAGGAAGGAATTTCAAGGAACCCATGAGGAATTTGGTGCTTAAGTGAAATTTTTTCGACTTTTTTATTGTGTTATTTTTACCAAAAAAGCAAATCCGACCCCCTCCCTCTTAAAACACCAAAAAGGTAAAACCCATTTCATTTTTTTGCACAATAGAATGAAAAACAAAACTTCTTTGCTCCATTGCTGAGCTTTATTTTTTGCTTGCCATTGCTCAAAGAGAGTTGAAGATTGATTGTTGCTTGTTCCTAGCTGGTTCTTGTGCTACTCTTGCACGGTAGCAAGTGTAGATTCGTTCTCAAAGAACATTGAAGAGGAAGATTTCAACAAGAGAGGTAGGTTTTTGTAGTTCTTTTTTTTTTCCTTGCAATTTTTTTACAAATTGAAATGAACTCTATAGTTTTGTTTTATTTTTTCATTTTGGTTTGTAGAATGGGAAGTGCTTCTAGTGCTAGGAACAAACCTCATTTTAAAACAGACCCAAACTCTCCCCTTTGGAAATATGTGGAAATGGTAGAACAACTTCCAACTGGAAGAGATTATCTTTGGATTTGGTCTCATTGCAAAGAACCATATAGGAGCTCATACAATTAAGTAAAAGGACATTTGTGCTTTATCCCTCAAAAAGGCATCAAATTTTGTCTGGAAAAGCCAAAAGGTAAAGGCCTTCTTGTAGAGGCACAAGAATTGGCATATGTTGAAGAGCAAGCAAAAGCGATGAAGCAATTGGGAAACAATCTTCTCATAATTTGGCAACCATCATTTTCCAATCTTGAACATATAACGGGGCATGCATTCTTGTCTATACCTCAAGAACAACCTCTACCATCACAAGAGAGCAAAGGGACTGCTGGAAACATCATTTCACAATGAGGGTGGACAGACTATCAAGCAAGACATAGCTAGATGCATTTCTACTAATTGATTGGCATTTAATGTTGTACGCTCACCTTATTGGCGAAAAATGGTGAGATCAATTAATGAGGCTCTGAAGGGGTTCAAGGGCCCAAGTTATGAGAAGGTGCGTACTTCCTTATTGCCGAAAGAGGTGAAACATGTAGAGAACTCCTTGAAGCCCATCAAGGATTCATGGATCGAAACAGGGGTGTCCATCATATCTGACGGATGGAAAGATGCAATAAATCGCCCATTGATAAACGTTATTGCAGTGTCCCCTAAAGGGGCAATGTTTTCAAGATCAGTGGATTGTGAAAGGTAGATGAAGGACGGTCCATTTATTGCTAATATTCTTTTCCAAGCCATTGAGGAAGTTAGCCCTCAAAATGTTGTTCAAGTGGTAATAGAAAATGCCAAAAATTGTAGGGCTATTGGGTTATTGATTGAGGAGCCCTATCAACACGTTTTTTGGACACCTTGTTCTCTCCACTCACTCTACCTAATGCTGCAAAAAAATAGCAATAAAGTTGATTGGATCAAACATATGTATGCTAAGGCCAAGGAGATCCAAATGTTTATCACCAACCACCCTATGTCATAAGGCATATTTAGACAATTCTCGAGATTGGAGTTGTTGAAGGTAAGTTAAATTTAAAATTTAAATTTATTATTTAGTTATATAATAAATGTTTAGTAAACTTTTTAATTTAATTTTAATTTTAATTTTTTTCTTATTTTGATTTTGAAATAGGTTGCGGAGACCCATTTTGCCTCCAACACACTCGTGTTGAGACGACTTGTGAACATTCATGTGACACTAGCTAGCATGGTAATCAGCCCTAATTGGAGAATATGGAGGCAATCTAACACTACAAGAGCAGCAAACATTAAGAGAATGGTACTAGATGACTTTTGGTGGGATCGTGTTGAGTACCTCCTGAATTTAACTAAGCCTATATTGAGCATGATCCATTACACTGACATGGATGGGCCTTATTTGGGTGAGGTATATGATGGCATCGACTCAATGATTGAGAAGATGAAAGTCGTCATAAATGCAAAAGAGCAAGATCCAAAAGAAACATTCTTCAAACAACTAAAACAAATCATTGTGGAGAGATGGAACAAAATGACCACTCCATTGCATCTCCTTACCTTTGAATTGAATCTGAAGTATTATAGACTGATCTCCTATTGACACAAGAGCTGTCCCATGTAGAGATCCCAAAGTTGCTCAAGGGTACAAGGCAGCCCTTCATAGACTCTTTCCCCAAGATCTACGACCTGCAGTGAGGGCTGAATTCATGAGTTTTTCAAGCACAAATGATTGTGATCTTGAAGCTCTTTTGGACAAGGGTAAAGTTCCTGCTCATAGTTGGTAATACTTCCATGGAGGAGCATACCAGCACCTACAACCTATTGCCATCAAAATCTTATCACAAATAAGTTCTTAGTTATTTAAAAAAATCTTCTATCCTGTTTTTATTTTTATTTATAACTCTTTAACTCTCTAATTTCAAAATATTAATAGGTTGCTAGTTCATCTTCATCAAAGAGGAATTGGAGCACATACTCCTTCATCCATTCAATAAAGCGCAATAGACTACACTCCAAAAAGGTGGAGGACTTGGTCAAAGGCGGAGGACTTGGTCTTTGTACATTCAAACTTGCAGCTCCTCACACACAATGAAAATGCCTACAAACAATGGGAGACAAAATAGTGGAATATTGTTCCAAAGCATGCTTAGTTAGATGATCCAGTGTCCTGCCTTGCTGAACTTAAAGTTGATGATGATCATCATGAGCTACCAAGCGATCATTAGATGAAGTTTGCTAGTACCATTGCCAGTGCCAATGCCAATGGCACTGTATGTGGTTCTTCTAATTTACCACAGCATATAGAGGATGATGATGTTATTTTTTATGACCCATATGATATTTGATCAGTGATGGCTGATTGTTGACACTTGTCATTATTATTTTTGAACCAAAACATTAACATGGTGGTGTATTTACTATTTTACTATGTTATTTGAGCTAAAACATTAATATGGTGGTGTATTTTTCTATGCTATTTGACTATCAGCATAGTGGTGTATTTTGAATTTAACTACTACTGCATATATGCACATATTTTTTATTTTTATATGTTTTTGTACTAATGAACCCAAAACCACAAAAAAAATTTGGCCGAACCCGCGAACTTGAACCTCAAACCCAAAAACCCGAGCCCAAACCAAGACCGGCAACTTAGCATAAGGGCTAAGAATGTGAAGGGGGAGATCAGGCCAATTCTTATAAAGTTCAGATTACTGGTGCATAGGATATCAAAAAGGAAGTCCATAAATTTTATCAGGAGCTCTTTTTAGCTGAAGACTATAGTAATTCTTGTATGGAAGTTGAAGAACTTAGTGAGGATGTCCACCAAGATGAAATTAGTATGGTCATTAGCTCTTTCTAGAATGATGAAACCCCAGGTATTGATGGTCTACCAGCTGAGTTTAATGAAAAAAAAAAATGTCAGCTGGATTAGCCAAGACTTCCTGAATTTGTATAAGGACGCTACTGACAGAGGAACCTTAAGCAATGAGATCAATAGAAGAGTCATCAGGCTTTTACCTAAAGACGGGGATAGAGCTTTAATTAAAAATTGGCAACCCATTACACTCATTAATGTCTCTTAAAAAATCTTGGCAAAACTGCTATCTCTTAGATAGAAGGAATCTTGCCTAACTTTATTAACTACACCCAAACTGACTTTATCAAAGGCAGATACATTCTTGAAAAATTAATGACTAGCTGGGAAGCTATGAAATGGGCTAGGTACTCTGGACAAGATGTGGAAATGATGCTTATTGATTTTGAAAAAGCTTTACAGAGTTGAATGGTCCTTTATCTTATTGATGCCAGAGGCTTTTGGTTTTCCAGAAAAATTTTGCAGTATGGCGAGTACCTTATTCAAAGATGCTAATACCCAGATTCATATTAATGGCTCACTTCCTGGTCCCATCTCTCTTCAGAAATCCATTAGACAAGGATGCTCCTCAGCTCCTACATTGTTTTTAATTATTGTTGATGCCCTACATTACCTTTTGAGAGCCTCTTTGAGTAATGATCCCATCGAAGGTATTTCTCTGCCTAAAAAGGATAATCTTTTGAGCATACAATTTGCAGATGACATAGCACTGTTTGTTGAGATGGAAGAAAATATTTGAAAGCTTGATACATGCTTTAGATGCTTTTTGCAAAGCATTTAGGGCAAAGGTCTCAGAGAGCAATTCTATCATTCTTAACTGGAAAGATGACCCTCCTTCTTGGCTCAGTAAGTTTGACTACCAATGGAGAGGCCCTAGCAAACAGTTCGATATCTGGGGATCACATTTGCTGTCGGCCCCACTCAAAAATATGTGGAATTGGATAGCTGTTATATTTGAAAAGGAAATTTTGAAGTGGAATCCAAATAATCAATACTTGTCCTTGGCAGGCAGAGTACAAGTTTACCAAAATAATTCTGTCCTCGTACAGTATTTACAATGCCTCCATGTGGTGTTTAGCAGCTATTAATTTAAAGATATTCATAAAAGCATCAGGGAATTTTTATGGTCTAAAGGGAAAAGCACAAGCAAGAGGAATGCAGTCCATTGGAAGTGGTGTTGACTGGAGAAAAGTAGAGGGGGCTTAGGTCTTAAGGACTTGAAATAACAAGGTATTGCCCTTGCTAATAAATGGATTCTTATTACTTAACTCCTTTTGTGGGAATGACCCCTGGAAGGGAAGGTCTTGATCAGAAATAATGTCCAACTGAGTGTTCCTAAGAAGGCTAAACAGTGGAAGGGGTAACACTCGCAAGATTTTATTTTGGTAAGTTCCATGTCCCTCCATTTGGTTCTAAAATCTTCAGGAGTATCTAGAAGGCTTGGGAGTTGGTCAGAGATTGTACTAAAGGTGATAACCAGATAATTAATGGTTCCAATAGAATCTGCAGTTTCAGATCCATTTGGTGGAGTCTGTATTGGAAGAATAAGCCTTTGGCACTCTTCAAGCCTGTTCTGCTAGGCTTGGATTAATAAAGGGATTTGTGATTTCAGTCATATTTTTATTTTTTTTATTAAAACCAGCTCCAAAGTTGCCATTGTATTAGCTCTAAATTTTTACTTCCCCATACTCAAAAAGAAACTTTTGTCACTATTTAAAAAGCTTGTCAAATTTTTCAGTTTCCCCTCAAACTCAATTTCAATACAGAGATTTCTGAGAACCTTGTTTGGTGGGATAAGATTACAATTGAGAAGGTTAACACAAAGAAAATCTATTCCTCTCTTATCTTCCCCCTGGATCTCTTCAATCACTTTAATTGCTGCTGTCATCTTTCTCTTAGTCGATTTCAGCGGTCTAAGGTCCTCAAAAGATGTTGGTCTTCTCTTGTTGATGCTAAGAAGTCTTGGTTTAGGTGGTTTTTGTTACTTAAAAATCTTGCTGTTAATTTATCATTCTTGAAAGCTGGTAACAATTGTTGCTCTGTTTGTGATTGTGTTAGAAACTGTTGAATATCATTTCTTTGATTATGTTTTTACAAGAGAAGACTGGAACCTTTCATCTCACGGTAATGGGAATTGAAACAGATCTAACATTGTTTCTTGGCAAGAGGTCTTTTTTGGTTATGTGGATGGAGTTAAATGGTAATTGCAATCTGTTTTGGTTTATTTTTACTACTGATGTCTTGTGGTCCTTGTGGAAAATGAGAAATAAAGATGTATTCCAGGGAAAGAGTAGACAACTTACTAATGTCAAAAAAAATTTCATTGTTCTTGTGATGTAAGTAGAGATTCTCTATTTGGTGAAATACCTCGACACTATTTGTACTATATAGTAGATCATCATGCATGATATGATCTATCATATTAAATTATTAAAACATTCATAGTGATCTTGTTTTTTAACATACTCTACAAGAATATCAGAACCAAAACGATTAAATTCTTCTTCTTTCAGTAGACCAAAATAACGATTTTTAAACCATTATTTAAATTGTTTCAAGACCAGATATCTTTCCATCAAACAGATCGCCATACGTCTTCACAGTGAGAATATTTTTATTTCTTAAAAATAAAATTTCTATTTCAAATGCCTCCTACATTACCCGAGAGATTTGAAAGCATTAACGTAATTTGATATAGTCATTCAATCTGAATGCTACATGAAAAAAGAACATAAACCCAAAACCATTTCTTTTTGAAGTTCATCTTTCTATATAAAGGGTAATATGGATATTGTACGATTTCCTATTAACATGCTGAATTATTTCTACCGAGTGAGTCCTCCAAGAGACTCGTGATGTTTTCTATTACTATGCAGGTTACTCTTACCTTAGAGATTCCCAATGAAAAGTTCAGAGAATTGCTTGATACAGGTCAAACTAATATCAAAAGAGCAGAGATTAGATTTGCCAAATTCTGGCCACATGGAAAAGAAGGAAAAAATAAGTTTGTCAAAGGGTATATGGAGTTTCAGAATAGATACCATAAATGTACTTATGAGATGCTGTTAGAAGACATGGGTTTACAGGAAAAAGTTGAGAAACCTGTTCCGGATATTGACCTGGAATTGGTGGAATCAAATGGCAAGAAAATGTCCGAGATCTCCCGTCCTATTCGCTTCTTTGAAAGGGGCAGGGGCAGAGGCAGTGAAAGTTGGGACATCTATTAGCTTCAGTGGAGCTCTTTTTTGGTGTTTTGATATCAGTTGCAGACCTTTTATGACGTCATGTCTTATGTAACAATGTAATCATCTTCTATTATCTGTTTCAGAGCTACTCTCGGTTTTGATGTGCTTTGAACTGAAAACTCTTAGTTCTGGGTTTGCTCAGAGTGATCTTGAGCATATATTATAACCTGCATCTTTTACTAATATACAATCAATTCAAAAAAGAAAAAAAGAAAAAAGAAAAAAGAAAAAGAAGATGAAACTAAAACTGAAAATATTGAGATGGACAACAAAACTTGTTGAAATCGAAAACTTTTCTTATGTCTGTTTTCGGAATAGTTATTAACCACTTGATCCTGACCTCATGCGCTCTCTTGTTTAGTTCAGAAACCATTATCTTAAGTGCAGATATGAACTATTCTCTATGAGAGAGAATCAACCCGAGGGATTTATAAGAGTCCGGTTTCAAAAACATATATCACCTAATACAAATCAGCGGAATGTCTATATGTCCCTAGGTGCACCAGTACCACACACTCTCATAACCAAAGTTAACCCCATAGATTTATTTGGCTGTAGTCCTAAGCCCACCCTCCAGTTTAAGCTGAATTCATTCTGGAAAGTAGTTTTAGTCCCCGAAGAAAGAGACGGGAACTCATAAAAAGGATAGATCTGCCAATACTCTCTGCAGAACTATATCACGAATTTCGCATGTACTTACATGATGACAAGGACAACAAAATAGGAAAGCAGAATTAAATTATGATTGGGATTGGGATTAGGCAGTAAAAGCAGAGGTTATTTCATGTGTGAGATAAATAATTCAACAATCTCTCTGTCAAATATGTATGTAAGTTTAATCCTTCGTTTCTTACACTAAGAATTCCGATTTCTCGTGCACCCAAACAACCCGAACAACGAGAAAAAAAATTCTGTATTCCTGCAAACAACAACAAAAATCAAAAAACTGCAGGGGGTGCTACAGCTCAGATGCAGTGGATGGTCCTGGTGAACCCTGGCTACAATTTCCAAATACATTTATTTACCTTTCCGTCCATTGCCACTAGAGATAAACCCTAAACAATATTTGTACATGACTGCTTCTACTTTTGCATAAATAGTAGGCAATGTGTCTCAGGAAGGATACCTGGCTGCTGGGGTCGGTGGAGACGAAGTCGACTTTTCTACTGTAAGCCGATCCATTCTGTTTCGCATTCCAACTTCACTGTCGCTCTCGCTGATGCTGCTACCATTAACCCATGCCCCCTTCTCTTCTCTTATCGAGGTGATCTTTGACCTCGACAAGCTGAATGCTTCTTTCAAGGGTTATCAGGTGCGAAAGCAACGCTAGTTGAGAATGGAACTCCAGACCTGGCTTAAAATGACCTAGTATAATGAGAAAATAAAAACAACTTAAATTATAGTAAAAAATTTGAGAAATTTGAGACCTTTGCTAAATGAAAGTTTTGAGCTTATTTATAACTGCAATTATATATAGACAAGTGGTCACATAGGGAAGAGTAATCATTTTGATGATTTTAAGGGATCACGAGACATAAAATTAGCACATTGTCAAGAGATATGTTGGCTATTAGATAGATAATAGTTTTTTTTTTAACAATGCTTTCAGATATTAGATAGATAATAGTTTTAACGAAGTCATAAGCTTTTAGTTGTTAAGATACTAGTATATTTATATTTTAAAAATATATGTAAAAAATATGTTGAGAGATGATTTTAAAATAGATCAAGTGGCAAAATGGCGGAGCGGAGTGGGTTCTATGGCTTCTGGAAGCACGAGGGTTTTCGTTACAGAGGCGGAACAGAGCGGTGATGGTCGTTTCAGAGGAATTTCAGCCACGGCTAGAAAGATAGCAATCGACAACCACCGATACAAAGCTCTTGGTCATGGAAGGCTTCGGGGGAACACAAAGTTTTGGAGCAGGGGGAGAGAAGACAGACACAAATCTCCACGAATGCAAAAGGCAGGTTTCTTTCGGGGATATCGTGACTTTGGTTCTGGCCCCAAAGTGGATTTCAGGACGGTGCAGGAGAAGTTCTGACAGTCGAAACTATCCTCAGAAGAAACTAAGGTCCTAGAGGTAAACCCTAATGCTGAAATAAGTAGAGTAATCATTGTAGAGCTTTCAACTGATGCATGGAAGGATTCGCTCAGTTTTTTGTCTGACAAAGCCCTTTTTGTCAAATGGGGAGGACTATGGTCGACCTTTTCCAAATTTAGGAACTGGTGTGACAAAAATTGGGGGAAAGGCATGGACCTCAAAACGTTGGGAAATGGATATTATCTAGTAGTCTGCCCGACCGCACAGGATAGAGACTAGATTATAGAAAATGGGCCTTTCTTTCTTGAAGGGAAAGGTTTAAACATCTCAGTATGGAAACCAAATTTTAACCCGTGTGAAGCCCTAGTTGAAAAAATCCTCATCTGGATTAAACTTTCGGGGCTCCCTCAGGAGTATGAGGATGCGGAGACGCTGAAACAAATAGGTAACCAATTGGGGGAATTTGTAATGTCTGAAGAGCTTGTCGACCCATCTGACTTCAGCCTGGTCTCTAGATTATGCATCAACTGGCAGCCAATTCACAACCTACCTGATACTCTAGAGATTAAAACAGGGATGGGGATATGGAAACAAAAAGTGATGCTCGAGGAAGACATGGAATCATGTGCCAAATGCACCAACAAAATTCATCCATCGAGCTTCTGTCAAAAAGAAAACAAAGGCAAAGAAGGTGATGCAACACCATCTAGAGAAGGAGATTATTAGAATGTCAGAAGTCTATCATGGAGAATGCCAATGGAATGAAAAAGATTGGGAGATTCAATCACTTGCAAAACACAAAGGAAAATTTGCAAAGATAACTCAGACAGATAAATTAGACTCGCAAAAGAAAGTCATTGATGAATCCTTTGTGTCAGAGGCTCACTCTTTTGATCTCTATAACAGGGAAACCGGGCCTAGGGAAACAAGAGCAGAGCAGTTTTTGAGTGCCACAGGGGTAGCAGATGTCACATCAGAGAAATGTGCTACGAGAGGAGAAAGGTCTTTAGAGGACACAAGAATGGAGGCAAGCAATTTTACATTTTCAGAAGCTAGAGCTCCCTTTGAGGATGACAAAATCCCTACCTCTCAGACCTGCGAGGACAATGATCAGGCATCACAACAGGTGGAAAGGATGATAACATCCCCTCCAAACACAATCAAACATTTGGAGGATAACATTGTCCGAAACAATCTGGAGACTGATATAGATATGGGACTTGAGCACTCTCCGAGTAATTTAGAAATGATGGGAAGAATTACAGACCCCCCAGTGGAGGATCCAGTCTATAAAGACATCCAAATTTCTCCAATCAGAAACCTGGACAATTCCTTTGAGGGTGTAGAAGACAGTGGAGGGAACTTATCAGGGTCAGATTATGATTTTGATACATCGGGATCCCAGGATGAAGATGATGATTTGGGCCTTTCAACAGTAGCAGGAATGCATGAAAGGCGATCATTGGAGATGACTTTATCTCTCCAATCCAAAGCCAAAGTGGGAGAGAAAAATAAAAGAGGTGCAAAATCAAACAAGTTTAAACTGGAATTGGCGGGAAATGCAGCAGGCCAACGCAAATTGAGATCGAGAAGAGGCTATGCCTTTTCCCGGGGGCAATGAGGACCCTTTTGTGGAATGTCAGGGGCTGCAATTCCCCTAACAAGATACGCTTGATCAAGTGCGACAGGACATTTTTCTTTTACAGGAAACAAAGATCAAAGATGAAGATGTTAGTGTTTTTTCTAGGAAATTTCAAACCTGGAAATGTAGTTTGGTGGGAGCTCAAGGTGCCTCTAGAGGCCTAGCAGCCTTTTGGAAGGATTCGGTGGTGGATGTGGTTGTTATTCGAGCCACTCGGTGGTGGCAATGGCTGAAGATAAATTCAATGCAACTTCAGACAAGTTTTTTCCTTATCAACATATATGGGCCTAATAACACAAACATGAAAATGCAAGTCTGGAGTGAGCTGTCATAAATATTGAGGAATGATAGGGAGAACTTATTTATTCTAGGAGGAGACTCTAATGCTCTGCTCCGACCTTCAGACAAGATGGGGGGTGTTGGTTGGAACAGGCAGAGCCAAAGAGATTTCAGCTCCTTTGTCATGAACTCAGGACTGATAGAAATTCCTTTCAAAACGGGGGAGTTCACTTGGACCAATAGGAGGAGTGGCTTCCTAAAATCGTTGAAAGATTGGACAAGTTTTTTATAGCTGGAGATTGGACGAAGAGCCATTGGAACAGTGAAGCAGAGATGGAACAGAGAATCTTTTAGAAATATCTTTAAAGAGAAGGCGGATTTAGAAGAGGGCTTAAAAACTCTACATGAACAAATCATCAATCAAGGGATGGATGAAGATCTTTTTAAAAAAGAGAAAATACTAAGCACAAGATATTCAGAGGTTTTAGCAAGAGAGGAGATTTATTGGAGGCAAAAGTCTAGAGAAATTTGGCTAAAGGATGGAGATAGAAATACAAAAATTTTCCACACTTCAGTCAAAGTTAGAAGATCTCACAACAAGATCTTTTCTATAAAAAACAAAGAAGGGGAGACAATTTCAAATCTCAAACAGATAAACCGGGAAGCAATAGACCATTTCTCAGAAATTTTCAATAGAATGGATGATCAGGACGGAACCATGCCTCACATTCTGGGGGTTATTCCCTCATGTGTCAAGGAAGAACACAACAAAAGGTTAATGACGCATGTTTCAATGGAGGAGGTAAAGCTTGTCGTCTTTAGTTTCCTGGATGGTTTCCCAGCTTTCTTTTTTCAAAAGTTTTGGGACATTCTGACGAAAGACATTCTTGGGGTCGTGGAGGAATCTAGGAAGGGAGGTTTTGTTTTAAAAGATTTCAACAACACATTCATAGCTTTGATCCCAAAGAAGGTTGAAGTAAACTCTTTTGATGACTTCCGCCCAATATCCCTCTGCAACTCCATAGGAAGGGCCGGATGGTTTCCCAGCTTTCTTTTTTCAAAAGTTTTGGGACATTCTGACGAAAGACACTCTTGGGGTCGTGGAGGAATCTAGGAAGGGAGGTTTTGTTTTAAAAGATTTCAACAACACATTCATAGCTTTGATCCCAAAGAAGGTTGAAGTAAACTCTTTTGATGACTTCCGCCTAATATCCCTCTGCAACTCCATATATAAAATCATTTCCAAAGTCATGGCAAACAGACTAAAACCAGTTTTGGATTTAGTCATATCAAGTGAGCAAAGTGGTTTTGCTCCAGGCAGATCTATCTTTGAAGGAATAATCCTTGCCCATGAAGTTGTTCATTCCATCCAGACAGCAAGGACTGAAAAGATGATGATTAAGGTTGATATTAGGAAAGCATATCATGAGGTGAATAGGGACTTTCTCATGTCAGTCCTTCGGTGTTTTGGTTTCAGCAAAGGCTGGATAGCATGGGTTAGAAGTTGTATTAGCTCCCCAAGATTTTCAGTCATCATAAATGGAAGTCCCCAAGGTTTTTTCGAATTAAAAAAAAGGCATAAGGAAAGGTGATCCTCTCTCACCGTTTTTGTTCATCATTATGGCAGAAGTGCTTGGGTGTTTTATTTCTAAGAAATGGGATGAAGGTGTTTGGAAGGGTGTTCAAATTGCAATAGGTGTAAACCCAATAACACATCTAACCCTGGATACTTATGAAAAAGCCTCAGGAAAAAAAGTAAATTGGCACAAATCTGAAATATTTTTTTTCAACACTAAACCGTGCAAGCAACAGGAAGTATGCAGAATTTTGGGCATGAAAGTGGGCTCCCTACCAGATAAATATTTAGGAATTCCTTTCTTTGGAGGAGCAAACAAATCGGATTTGTGGAAGAAGCTAATTGATAGCTTTATAAATAAAATGGAGGGGTGGAAAAGCAGATGGCTTACATCAGCTGGCAGAATTTTAATGTTGAAGACAGTAGTGTCAACTATCCCTATTTATTTTATGATGTGCCTAAAAATCCCAAAGAAGGTTATCAATTCAATACAACAAAGGATGAGAATTTTTTTCTGGAATGGGGCAAATGATCAGGAAAAGATCCCACTTTTGGCATGGGATAAAATATGTCAGGCGAAGATTGGGGGGGTGCTGGTTTGAGGGACTGGCATAAAATGAACAGTGATTTAGGGGCTAAATTGGTGTGGAATATTTATTGTAATCCAAATCATATGTGGGTAAAAGTGTTAAGAGAAAAATACTTAGATTCTCCAGAGGAACACAGAATTTTCACAATCTGCAACCCTCCTAAAGGGTCAGCGATTTGGAACTTCATAATGGAGTGTCGCAGGGTGGTTACGGACCATCTAACATGGCAGATTGGAAAAGGGACAAAATCCAAGTTTTGGGAGGATTCTTGGGCAGACTTCCCTACAATAAGAGAGTTAGGAGACTTCTCAGAGGCAAAGGAACTTTTGGTGCATTTATGGGGAGACAATGTAAAGGATTATATGCAATGCAAGGAGGGTGAAGTAGGCAAGGAATGGATTTGGAAGGACCTTTTGACAATAGGTCTATCGGTTTAGGTGCAGTAGAGACTACAGGATGTTCTAGAGCAGAGGAAGATCTTCCTCACAGGCACAAAGGATAAAGTGATTTGGTGTGGTGCTAGGGATGGAAAGTATTCAGTGAAATTGTGCTATTAGCTCTTGGAAGGGAGGTGAACCGGTAAAAAATATGGGACCTTTTTTGGAGTAAAGAATGCCTACCCAAAGTTGGTGCCTTTGCATGGCTAGTTATTAAAGGCAAAATACTAACAGGGGAAAGAAGAAAAAGGTTTGGTTTTGTGGGCCCAACTAAGTGTGTGATGTGCAATCAGTTAGATTAGTCAACTGGTCACTTGCTTTTAAACTGTGAGGTTGCACAGAGATGTTGGTCTGAGCTCCAAAGGAGTTTAAATTAGCAGGGTCCTTTACAATGTTCTCTAAAAGAGGTTTTTGAAAGTTGGTTGAGGCAACCTAGGAAGTCGACCCTCTCACGTGTATGGAAAATTAGCCCCTCAATAGTAATATGGGAGATATGGAAAGAATGTAATAGAAGAATTTTCCAGGATAAGATTGAGGATGAGAGGAGGTTATGGTCAAGAATCAACAAGGTAATTGAAGAGGTGGTAGGCTCAGCGACATCCCAAACTTTCTCACTATCCACCCCCTTCACTTTAATGGATAGGAATGTACAGAAAGCTTGGCCGGGAATTAAAGTAAGACATGGATCGGTGGCAAACAACAAGGGAAAGAGTAATAAAATATTGGAAGCGTAATGGAAGCCGCTAGAGAAGTGCTGGTTTAAAGTTAATTTTGATGGGGTAGCACAACTCTCTAGAAGATTAGCAAGGGCAAGATTTGCAATGTGGGATGACAATGGAGAGCTAATCAAATATGGAGCCAAAAGACAGGAAAAGCACAAATAATGAGGCTGAAGTGCAAGCTGCCCTTCCTGGGATTGGATTAGCAAGAAGAGCAGGTGTTTGAAATCTCCATCTAGAAGGAGATTCTTTAATTATAATACAAGCAATTATGAATGGAGAGATATATGCATGGCATCTTCAAGGCTTCATAACAGTAATCATAGAGGAGTTAAATTTTTTTGAAAATTTTAAAGTCAGTCATATTAGAAGGGAAGGTAATCAGATTGTTGATAGATTGTCCAAATGGGCTCTGTCGTTTGAATTAGAAGGCGAAATTAAACTGGATGACGTCCAGGGGATCACATCTCTGGGAGATGTGACAAGGTAACGATTGGATGCTTGGAGTGGGACGAGTGAGATCAGGTTGATGATGTCACGTATTAATATTTTAGCATGGTTCTTGCCTGGGAATGATGATTTGAAAGCCCGCACAGGTCAAGAAATGATGATCCTTTAAAATTCCAGCAACAAAGGTTGGAAATGGCAGTTTCACGGGGATGAATATTTGTCATGATGTCCTTCTCATTGGAAAACATGAAACGCCATCATTAAGATGAATGATCAAGTGGAGATTGAAAGCGGATGAAAGGAAACTCTGAGGTGGCAAATGGTGTGGCGGCATGATCATCGGGACGACGTTTAACACAAACAACCAAGACCTGTGAAAGGTCTATAAAACCAAGGGTGGCAGTGTAAATTAATGTGTGTGGCAAAGATAGTGGAAAATCTCAAGGAAAATAAGCGGAGATTTTTGAGAGGGGAGGAAGTGCAGACATCGTTTTCATGGAGGTAATTTTTACAGTCGCCACCAAAAAGCAATAGAAGGGCTTCAAGGGAGCCGTGAGTAGAGATAGGATGTCAGGGTTGCTCAGATTCAAGGAGGATGAGATGATTAACACAGTTTTGGAGGTGGTGGGACCTTTTTTCATGGAGAATGTTTCACGATGGAAGGTCAATCTGGATATCATTTCAATGGTAATAGCTTGGGGCTTGGAGATAGGTGAAAACACAAACACGGTGAAATGGGTAGTTACTTCAATCTTCGAAGATGCTATGCTCGGAGGGTTAGATTCCATTCTAGAATGGGAAGTGCCAGGGGTTGGATTTGACTACTCTGAGGGTTTTGCAGAAGCCAAGGATGCGGATGAGTTCGACATTGTTTCATCCATCCGTTGGATAGGGAAAGTCGACAAGGAAACACATGTCTTGGAAAGGGCGGGAGCTTGGGAGAATCTTAAATGGCTTATTCTAAAGCATGAGCAGGAAGATAATGAATTGGCAAGAGCATGGCCTAAGGCTCATCCCAAAGGCAAGCGCTCAGGGGAGAGGAAACAAAGATTTTTTCCAGCTCAATCTACAGAAGGTGTAGGAACAACTCAAGATTAGAATGGGAGGAAGGTAAATGCACATAACTTAGTCATGGTGGGTGTGAATAGCTAGTAGTGTCTGGTCTTTTAAAATTCCTAGTTTAATAGGCGACTTATAGTTTTTTTTTTGTCTATGTAAGCTCTAAAGGGGTCTGGATGGTTTCTGTTGGTTTTAGCTATTACGAGAATGTATCCCGCCTTGTGAGAAATCTAGGGATTTGGATAGTATGGTGGGTTTTGTTGTTTAGATGTTTTTTGGATGCCAATTTGCCAAGGAGAATACGGATATTGTATGTATGAAAAGTCTATGATTGGGCATATATGCAGTCTGAAAGCCTGAATGTTGACGATGTAATAACTATATTTGACAATACAATAAAAACAATTATTATCGACCCAAAAAAAATATTAAAAAAATATGTTGAGAGATATCTTATAATAGAAGAGAAACATCTATTAAATAAATGCTCTTCTAAAATACTAAACACCAAGAATACAAATCCATTAAAGTCCTCATGCAAAAAGTTGTGAATCTAGTTGGAGACAAGTGGCCAAGGTTCTATTTTATTTGGAGTAATAAAATAACACCTCCACAAAAGCTAAAACATGGCATATTCCATGCATTTATGCATGTCAAATTGTTTTAAAAATGGGATTTTGTTTATTCATATTTTGATGTCATTGTAGATGGCATAATAAAAATTATAGATGTTAAGATTACATTGGTTCGAATTCAATTAGTATTAGATATAAATATGATTATTATAGTTGAATTTGAATTTGTTTAAAAAAAAAAATGTAATTTTAAATATTCATGGTTAAGTAATTTGTTAGTAGAATCATTTTGTAATCAATTAGTTGATTTGTGAATATTAAAGGTATAGTTGAGAATAATTAGTGAAGGAGAAAGAAATATTGCTTGTTGTGATTACTTTGCAATTCATTTAAAAACATGAGTAATAATAATAGTTAAAATTACAAGACGATTTAATTTGGTTAAAAAATAGATTTAATAATAAAAAAAATTAAAATTAAATAAAATTAAATAATTCTAAGGTAAAAAGTATCCCCTAAATAAATGTGATAAAACTATCTTACAATTGAATTATAATTATATAACAGTTGTATCATTCTACGAAGGATTTGATATCTTCTATTTTTTCTCACAGATATATACACGTAAGTTGTTGGTGCTTTTATATATACATAAGATCTCAATGTTTTCAATAGTGTACACACAACTTACAATACATACAAATTATAGAGATCTCAGATATTCATAATAATTGCAAAGGTATACACATTATTATGTCTTGCATACATACCATATATTTTAACTAATTAAAATGGGGACCCTCTCCCTTTTCTCTCTTTTTTCCTTTCCCCTTTTTCTTTTTTATTTTCCCCCTCTTTCTTTTTCCTTCTATTTTCTTTTTTCGTTTCTTGGTTGTTTTGTTTTATTTTGTTTTGGTTTTGGGAGTATTGGACTCGAAGGAATCTAAGGACTTTGTCCTAAGATCCTTAGTCAAACCAAAGTCATGCCCGTACAACCTTTCCCTTTGTTTTCTTCTCTTTTTCAAAACATTGAGTCTTAGAAGGATCTCGATATTTTGTCCTAAGATCCATGTCTAGCTCAAAGCTCACTTTCTTGCTTATTTTATTTGTCTGTTGGTACTTTTGATCCCATAAGCACATTAGGGCTTTATCCTAATTCACTTAACCAAAATCAGACCATTAAATAAATAAATAAATCATATTTGTTTAATTAAATCTTCTCTCACATTTAAATAAATTTATATTTATTTAAATCTCCCAAAATCCCATCTCTCACATTTAAATAAATTAACATTTATTTAAATCACCTTTATCCTCCACCCACTTGTATTTCCTACAAATGCAAGTTGCACAACTATTTTAGATAAATAAATTATTTATTTAAAATCGTATTTATCCTCGCCCACTTGAAACCTTTAATGGTTTCCCTTAAAGTCTTCAAACTTAGTGGCTTTCTTCTAGAGTCTTCTCAAGCTTTTAATGGTTTCCCTTAAAGTTTTCAAACTCAATGTCTTCCTTCTAGAGTCTTCTCAAGCCTTTAATGGTTTCCCTTAAAGTCTTCAAACTTAATGGCTTCTTTCTAGAGTCTTCTTAAGCCTTTAATGGTTTCCCTCGAAGTCTTCAAGCATTTAATGCTTTATCTTCCTTTTTCTCATATAAATAAATTAAGATTTATTTAAATAAATCCAAATTTCACATACATTTTAAAAAATTAATATTTATTTAAATATCTATCCAAATGCAAATTGCACCATTTAATTGAAATAAATGATTTTACTTCAATTGAAAATCCCAAAATTCCTCCCACTTGCATTCTCCTACAAAATCCACTTGCATGCCCAAATCCCTTCTAGATTCTTCTAACTCTTCTAATTAGCCTAATCCTATCCTAATCATTGTCACATTCCTAAATAAAAGGAAGTCACTTCTCAAAAACCTCCAAAGTCTTCAATAACCATTAAAGGCTTTATGTCTTCAAATGGTTAACCTCTAAAGTCTTCCAAACCATTAAAGGCTCTTACATAACCATTTATGGTTAACTCACCTTTTACCTTTGGTTAGAGACTTTCCTCTAACTTAACCATCCTTTTGACTCATGGGTCTCTTCAAAGCATTTATTTCTTTGACTAAGGTAACCATTTAACCCTTGCACATTCATTTATCCCTTGGATAAAAGGAATATCCATTAACCTAACCCTAACCCAACCCCCTAGGGTAACCATCATGTCCCCTCAAGCATTTAATGCTCCTTATCTCTCCTCTCAAGCCTCCTCATGGTGACACTTGTCAACATGGGATTGGGTTGAAAGTCTCACATGGATTGAATATCTTTCAATCCTAACCCTTGTTAAGATTGTTCAATCTTAACCCTTCATTTCCCCATTTCTTCTATAAATAGAACCCTTCTCCTCAAGCAAAGAAGGAAGTATTAAAGTATTGTTGTTATACTGGTATTAGCACAGAGCTCTTTCATAGCATCACTATCTACACTTGCATGGCATTTGTTTATCATATTCAACCATCTTGAATCTCCATATGGCATCCATGGCTAGTGTTAAAAGCTAAAAGCTACACTCATGAGGAACTTGGAGAGGAGAGGAACAAGGGAGGAGCAACTATGAGCATCTTGATTAGCATTTGGAGGAGTATAGTTTATCTATTCTATGTTTGTATGCTTTCTATTCCATGCTTAATATCTCTCTTGAAATGCCTGTTTAGGATAATCTTTTGTTGCTAACACTAATGTTTGTTTCTTGTGCTCTTGTGTGTGTTGCTATCAAACAGATTTTCTAATCCTTTTTGTAGAGCATCAGCAAGATTATGCTATGCTAAATACTCAAAATAAACTACATGTGAATTCAATAGAGTAATGATGCATAATTAAACTAAGTGCCAAGTTCTCATTGATTGAAAATGAGGGTTATTTATAGGATTTCCAAGGCCAAGGTTGAGGTGGCAAGAATCGATAGTCAAGATCTAATCTAGAGATATCAATGGCTAAGATTGAGGAAGTTGGAGGAGAGGTTGGAAGGAGAGACACATGTCATCTCTGTGGTGACAAATACCAAGGATCTTCAACAAATTGTCCATGAGAGGGAAAGTATCAAAGGATAGAAGGCATGTGGCCAATAGTGCCATGTGTCCTCAAAGGGGTGTGTACACTCCAAATAGGTTAGAAAGAGGTTAGGATGTGCAAGTTGGAAGGGACAAGGTTTGTTAGACCCAGGGTCAAATTGAATGGGTTAGGTTAGGGGGTGGTTAGGCTAGGTGATTAAAGGTAGGAGCCATGTGCTCATTTGAATTTAGAAATTCAAATAATTAGGAAATGGAAAATTAAATTCAACAAACGATCTAATATGTTTTATTTAATTATAGGATTAGGAGAAATTGAATTGGATTAATCAAGAGGAATGATTGAATGAACTAAATGAATAAATCCTTAGATTTAGTCACAAGTAGATGAATTCAAAGGGGTAATTAGTTAAATCACTTGTGTATTTAATCAATAAGGAAGGTTCATTAATTAAATAATTGTGTATTTAATCAATTACCTCCCGACCATTTTTTAGTGTATACATTTTGCCCCTCTTTGAAGCGATGTGTGATGACGCATTGATTCAAAGAAAATTTTGATTTGATGTTGATTTTGATATGATGCCACAGACGCTGATTGTTGAATGGCTATATGAGGATGCCCCCTTTGGAGATGAATCATAATTTTTTTTGAAATTTTTAGATTTTTTTTTATGTTTTTGAATTTTTAGGTTGTATCCGATTAATCTGCCGATAAATTTTTTTGAATAGTGCCCTGCCATGGTGATTAATTTGATGTTTTAAAACAATGAGATAAAACATCTCACTTAAATACCCTTTTTAACCCCTCTTTTAAGTTTAAATGGTAAAAGTCATTTTTCACCACTCATTCATTTTTACACTTGGAAATTTGAAATTTGAGCTCTAGAGAGAAAATGGTGATCCCTTACCACCAGCATAGGTTTGAGTGAGTTTGGAGACATGATTGTCTTCCAGCCTACGGTCCTCTAGTACATACCCCGAGAAAACCCTCGTTGTACGATTTTTGTTATTTTTTGTTAAATTTAAATCAAATTTTTAAATGATTTTCGTCGATTTTAGTGTATTAGAATTGTCATTTATGGTTTTGGTGTTTCGATTTCATATAGTTGCATTTGTGTGTATCAATTTTGCATTTCTAGTAGTCGTTTTAGCGTTTTCGTGAGCCAATTCAGTGTTTTTTAGTTTTTTTTAGGGTTTTGGGTTTTTAGATCCTTGCCGAGCGTTTTCATAGAATCACTTGGAATTTTGGGTGATTGATTTTTTGTTAATTACTGCTGATTTTTATGGAATCAACATTTTTTGTTTTGTGTTTCGACGCTCGTGGTTAGTCGCCTGGTGTTTTGGTGTCGTGGCGCTCTTAGTAGCCATGCCGACATTTTCGTTCAGACACGTAGCACTTAGAGCCTACGGTGCTATTGATTAAGCGCCTAACACTCTCAAGGTTTTGGTGCTCCATATCGAGTGCCTAGCACTTTTGGTCAATACCATAGCATTGTGGGTAAAAAACATAACACTCTGTGGATTTGGCGCTATGGGTTGAGAACCGAGCGCTCCCAGAATTTAGCATTTGGAAACCAAATGCTAAGGTTTTCGATGTCACTGTGTTCGACATTTTAAGTTGATTATGGAACTTTGTTGCCAAATGTTAGGGTTCTCATGAGCCTGATTAGTGTTTTAGTGTTGATTTGGACGTGTTAATGCCAAATAGGTGTTGATGAAATTGGTCAACGTTTTAGGTTTTTGATCATCTTGATCAACGTTTTGATACCAGATTGATAGGAAAATAGATTTAGATACTCCTATTTGATTAGTTGTTGATCAGTTTCAATTATCTCAATTTGCATGTCTAATAGGATAGGATGACAACCTCATGATAAGTGAGATTCAATGATAAGTGGTCAACAAGATTTGATAGAAATGTCACGTGAGTGAGATAGATTTATAGATTGACCAATAGATAGGTTGATAAATCAAATTACTGATATGTTGATATGATATGATTGTAGGAGCCCCTAGGTGTTCTCCAGTCTCGGGAGAGAAACCTGAAGACGTGGTAGTTGATCAAAAGTTTGACACAGGTGGAGCTTAATTTGATTGATAGATGTGGATTATCTTCCCTGATTGACATGCCCCAGTATACGATTTAATCGGGGTTTTTTGACCATGTTGGCCAAGAGATGGCATAGCGAACATAACACTTTTCACCTACCAATCGACAAGATGACAGTGATGCCGAAGGATGTCTACTAGATATTGTGGATACCTATCATTGGAGATATTGTCTATTATGATCTATACGAGCAAGGTGGGATAGATGCCTTGAGGAGGGTGTTCCATGATGATTAGATCTGTGGATATGATATCCCTTGGCAGGAGATGATTGATCTTGCATACGCGCCACTTCCTTTAGTCTTAGCAGGTTTTGTCGAAGGCTTCCTTTGTCCTAACCATAGGTCGAAGGGATTATCAGTTGGATAGGGTCACTTGCTCGAGTAGTTGATTACAAAAGGTATGAGGTTATCTTAGGGATCCTGCATGTTAGCCCACTTATACCATGTTTTTCACAAAGTGGTTTACCAAGGACCAGTTACCTTATCAACAGGTGACCTTACTATAGATATGGGCCTAGGAGCACTTGGCCATTTCATGCCCTTTGGCAGACAGGGATCATTCAGTCGAGAAACCTTACGTTTATGGTTATACAGGTGTGGTTGTCTAGCGAAAGCTGAGCAAACTTGAGTACTGGATACAAGTTTTGGATGATCTCGATATAGTTATTTGGAGGCCATACAGGGATTGCGAGCCATGGGTTGAGGACGCACTTAAGATGAGTTATGTTTTTACTTCACGATACCTCATTGGCTCCACACCATATATCATTGAGTGGTTTGTCATCACTTGGGTGTTGTGACAGTATAGTAGAGTGCATGGACCACCATAGGGTACTGCCATCTACACACGCTGATGATAAGATGTGTTAGCTTGGGGGCCAACGATCCCAACGAATGCTGCATCTGTTAAGTATCAGGCACTTGGGGGATAGGATTGGGACTACCTAGCCGATGTGATTGATCCAGGGACTACTGTTGAGTATGCCTAGTACTTCATGACACATATGCTCCAACAATTGTCTCGTATTGATGAGCCAGTATCAGGATTCGACGACAGGGAGGATAGACCACCTCACAGGGTTGCTAGACTGAGCAGGGATGGTGATGAGGGAGGAGCAAGTGGTGAGGGAGATGGGGGAGATGATGGAGATGATGGTAGTAATGGAGATGGTGGATGAGGTGGGAGAGATGTAGGAGGTGGGGGTGATGAGCCTAGGAGTTCAACAACAGGTGCAACAGGAGATGGCATCTGTAGGCCTTTCAGAGAGCTACCTAGTGATTGGGAGACCTGAGTGGTCAGATGGAGGAGGTTAGGATAGGTAGTACAGGTGCAATAGGCACCATAACAATAGGGACCACAGGGATAGGAGGCACATGCACCTTCCCGATAGATAATCATTAAACTGCCATCCTAGTAGTAGTAAGTACAGATTAGTGGTCTACAGAGCTAGGTGCAACAACTACAACCCTAGATTACATAGTTACAAGGTCATCTAGCATAAACCCAGACTCATGTGTGGGCATATATTACCACATTGTTGGTGGAGAGAGATTCAACTCAGGAAAGGTGTCGATAGGCAGAGACGCAGGTGATAGCGTCGACAGGGACTAGTTCCGTGAGGGCCCTCAAGATGGTTCAGTGCTCGACTCAGGAGGACGAGTCTTACAAGACTTTTTATTTTACAGTTGCTCTTGTTGATCAGAGGGCTTCTAGTTTCAAAGAGGTGAGCAGTATGAGATCGAGGCAGAGCCAATCCGAGAGTTGAGGAGTGACAGGGTCACTCCGGAGAGATCCCCCAGTTGGGGACCTAGGTGCAAGGGCATTAGGGGGTGCTGCTAGATTGACCGCATCTGGATAGAGTTATACCCTGTGTCCTAGTTGATACACATCATGAGACATTTATTATTGATGTATACGCCCTTGTGATGAAATATTGATGATTCTTGCAATGTATTTTTGTGATGTATCTTCGACATTTTTGTGATATCATTGTACATTAGATATCGATCCTTTTTATGTTATATATGACATGCGACCTAGATTATTGCTCTACTTGTTTCATGATGGATGCACTTATTTATGTGTATGCTCTACTTTCTATATGATGATATGTGATCTATATGATGGATGCATACTTTGATTTCTATATGATATATCATTATGAGTTTTTATTGATTATTGGATGCAATGCATGATGCATCTTATTTATGATGATGTATATGCTTATCAATGATGAAATGCCCGATGCCATGATTCTATATGTAATATGCTCTTATGTTCATGATTGATGCAATGGTTCCTAATGTATGAATATGCAATGATTTTATATGCGATGATGAATATGCTTATGAGATGTCGATTGATCCTAATTTATGGCCATGCGATGATACTATATGTGATGTGATGCCTTCGATTCTTTTGTTGCTTTTTATGATTTAACTTATGCATGATGATATGATATAGATGTAATGAATTCAATGCAATATTGTACAAGATGTGATGTTATATGCCATGAATGAAATAACAATGAATGATTATGATGAAATGCTACAAAATGTAATGGATTGACCTATAATGTAGGATGGATGATTTGCTTTATTTTTGTTAATGTTCAATGTCCTCAATCACTTGATAGAAAAGATAACACCTGTTTGAAGCCTTTGGCCTTGAAAAAGTGAGCACCTATCATATCCATGCAAAATGAAATGCAATCTATTCTAACTATGCAATGCTTATTGAATGCAATATTGTGATTGGACAGGTCATTTTGATCATGCTTTTTATCATCATTGTCTTTAAAATGTGTCAAGCGAGTGTAAACATCGATGGTATAATTGAACCATGATGACCTGAGCATTGCTTCCCTAGGTTTTGATATTGCAAGTTAGCACAAGTATCGAGGTGTAATTGAACCAAGATGACCTGAGTGTTGCTTACATAAAATAAGTAAAATTAACCATTCCTGCGTGCAAATCTGAAATGTCCTTGATGATGCCTTGCGGATCATGTCTTGAGAAAAACTTACACATATTAATGATTAATTTATGAACATCTGACAATAAAATATTGCGTTCCTTCCTTGTTCCTCTAGTTGAGACATCCTTGAGTCACTCAGGAAACATGATAGCGAAAATATAAAATACCGCAGTTGAACAATTCAAGCAGAGTATTTTAAAACTATTATTCAAAAGATATGATCCATTTATATTTGTTTTATTGTTGTAGAGTTGAAAATATCACCCTCATCACCTTTCGTGGCAATTGCGACATGTGGTGCCTCCCCCACGCTGCTTGGAGGACAGGTCCGCCAACTTTTCCTTTTGTCCACCAAAGAAGTCCATGTCATCTTCCCTAGAGGCATTATCAATTTTGCCAACCTGACAGGCTCGGGGACAAAGATGCGACGCACTACCGTCCTACCAACCTGCCAGCCAACAGGTGGTTGTTGGGACGTTACGACCCGCGCCAGGAAGGAATCGTAACACCTCCCTATGTGACCACCGACATCCAAATTCATCCCTTAATCTATATCTTTGGTCTTGGGACATTTCCAAGGGATCCTTTGGTAGATTGAAGACTTGCTCTTGGAGACACCACCACCATTGTTGCAGCATCGTCAAGCTGCCAAGTTTACCAAGCATACCAACACTTGCCAAGAACTAGAGGAGTAATATAACTCTATCTTGCATTTCCAACATCTCACTTATTTTCCAATTATCAAATAGGATAACATTTTCTTTATATTGGCTCTCTTCTTTGTCATCTTCTTTTCCCATGGCTTTTTGGGTTGTTCGTGGAGGTGGAAACACCAAAACCGGGGTCTAACTTAGGGAGGATCCAAAACACAACCCCCAACATTTTCTTTCTTGCATGTGCGTAGGTACAACTTCGTGGAGACAGGATTATCTTGTGGGAGGCTTCATAGTGTGGACCGGTTGTTAGATTTTCCTAACCTTTTAGTATATTTCCCTTATTCTATTTCGTAATTTGTGTTTTTTGCATATTTCAATATTGTTTAGCTAATCTGCAAGTTCTGTCAATGTGTCCTGAGCTTTCTACTTGGACTTTGTACAACATCTGTACAGGACAACAATGTGTCGCACTGACGTCCCTGATCTACGCGCTCATCCTATGGATAGAGGCTTTGTAGAGAGGTTCAGGGATGTCTCTTAGGCATCTGACATTCCTTGCATGATTTTGTTATCCCCTAGCTTAGCAGTGCGCCTGTTCGAAGATGTAATCAGAAGGACAATTTGTCCATAAGGAATCATCATCCTTGAGGTGAAAAATTCCCTCCATTACATTTTGGTGAACCCGACGTGAAGGAGGATTCATGTGTGTTTGCTTTTTCTATTATAGATTAGTTGCTTTATTTCTTTTCCTTTTCCAAACTTAGCATAGTTGTTTTACTTTTCATTGCACTCATTTAAAAACTCAAAAATCTAAAAAAATTAAAAAAAAGAGTAAAAAAGTAAACACCTTTTTCCCTTTCGTGTTTTCATAAAAAAAAAGATAGTCCTACATCTTCTTCCAAAGACTTGCATAGGTGTCCTTGTTTCGTGATTTGGTTGTCAATCAGCTTATGAGCTTTACGACCCAAAATGCGACATGAGCCGTAGTCAGGAGGTCGTCCAAGAGGAGCTTCCCTCCTGATCGTTACTGTCCTCCTCTACCCGACACCATGTAGGTGGACAATCATTTGATCCGAATGAGTTCTTGACCTCTCACAGTTTGAAGTCTATTCTGACTGGGGGGCCTTCTCCTTCTTATTTGCAGCCTAACTCTCCTAGGATATTTGCTCCTTCTTCCCCTCCTCCTATCAATCACGATTATGTCATCTCTATCAATTTTGAGCAAATCAATTCTTTAGAGCAGAATCTGAGAGATTTCGAGGGATTCTTGAACCAAGAGAACATCCTCCCCCAAGGCGGGAATGTCATCAGTACATTGAGAGATATGTTGATATTTGTCAGGAGAGGACTAGAGATGTTGCAGGCCATATCCATGATTGTTAAAAGCCATGTGCCCCTAGCCGAGGTACCCCTTATTGACACCTAGTTTGATCCATTCATGGCCTAGATCGGTGTTAGCATCCCGGGGATGGGAGCCCAAAAGGTGGATTCCACCATCCCGAGCATTAGTGTCTGCTTTGTTTCTTTAGGTTACGCGAGCATGGCTAGTGATTTGACTATTGCAGTTGTATCTGCCAGTACCACGTCAGCTGGTATGTCATCTAGCGGGCGAGGTGGTGGTGCTTCACCTCCTCCGCCTACGAACCCAGTTTTGAACACTATATTGTAGAACATGGGCCAACTTCAGTTGCAACTCACTTCTCTGGCTTCTTCTTCCGGTCAATCATCTGCACCTACATACTATGGAAAGAGCCCCTTAGACATCACTACCCTGAATACCATCCTTCCAATGGCCACCGAGTCATTGAAGTTTGATAGGTTCAGTGGCGATGATGACCCAAACACTCACATTGATTCATTTATGACCATGTGTAGTGACTACCACAATTTGGACATTGTTCTCCTCAAGTTGTTTGCTCGTTCTCTCAAAGGCACTGCGTTGGAGTGGTACAATTATCTGCCTGACCACTCCATCTGCACCTTTGACCAGCTAATGGATCTCTTTCTCAGGAGGTTTCAGGCTAACATAGGCAGCAAGGTCACTATATCCGACCTTGTTCATTGTAAGTAGAAACCAAACGAGAAGGTGACAAATTTTATCTCATGATATCAGGCAATCTCAACTAAGATCCCCTTTTCCATTCTAGATAGCGACTTGCAGCGTATGTTCATAGGCAACCTCCACCTGATATTGAGGGAGAAGTTGTCACTAAATCGTTATTAAAACTTTTCCAACATGTGCTCTGCCTTGATCGATTATCATCACACTGTGACGCAGTTCGGAGACTCCTCTTCAAACCCTCATGGTGGGTCCTTTTTTGGCACGTCCTCAGATGGGTCTAATAAGAATAAAGTTGTCGCTAATATAGCGGCTACTCCTCTGATTGTTTCCTCTCAATAGTTGCAAAATTGAGTCTTCACAAAATTGAACGACTCTTATTTGAGTATCATGCAACGGTTGTTGCGAGATAACCTGATCACCCTTCCTGAGCCTAAACCTTTGTCAGATAGTCGACCCTACCCCTGTTGGTTTGATGGGTCAAAGTATTACCATTACCACCATGCGCCTAGCCATGACACTAAGAGATGTTATCATCTTACACACATTATCCAAGACCACATCGATAATGGGGCTATCAATGAAGACATGCTAAAGTGGGGGAAAAATAGAGTCAAAAATATCACCCTCATCACCTTTAGTGGCAATTGTGACATGTGGTGCCTCCCCCACACTGCTTGGAGGACAGGTCTGGCAACTTGTCCTTTTGTCCACCAAAGAAGTCCATGTCAGCTTTCCCCAAGGCGTTATAAATTATGCCTACCTAACAGGTTCGCAGACGCAGACGCGACGCGCTACCATCCCACCAACCTGCCAGCCAGCACGTGGTCGTTGGGACGTTACGACCCGCGCCAGGAAGGAATCGTAATGCCTCCTTGTGTGACCACCAACATCCAGATTCATCCCTTAACCTATATCTTTGGTCTCGGGGCATTTCCAAGGGATCCTTTGGTAGATTGAAGACTTTCTCTTGGAGACACCACCACCATTGTTGCAGCATTGTCAAGCTACCAAGTTTACCAAGCACTAGGGGAGTAATCTAACTCTATCTTGCATTTACAACATCTCACTTATTTTCCAATTATCAAATAGCATAACATTGTCTTTGTATTGGCTCTTACACTCTTCTTTATCATCTTCCTTTCCCATGGTTTTTTGGGTTGTCCGTGGAGGTGGAAACAACAAAATAGGGGTCTGACTTAGGCATGCTCCAAAACACAACCCCCAACATTTTCTTTCTTGCATATGTCTAGGTACAACTTCGTGGAGAGGAGATTATCTTGTAGGAGGCTTCATAGCGTGGACCGGTTGTGAGATTTTCCTCACATTTTAGTATCTTTCCCTTATTCTATTTCATAATTTGTGTTTTTCACATATTTCAATATTGTTTAGCTAATCTACAAGTTCTGTCAATGCATCCTGAGATTTCTGCTTGGACTCTGTACTCCGTTTGTACAGGATGACAGCGTGCCGCGCTGGCGTCCCTGATTTGCGCGCTTGTCCTACAGACAGAGGCTCTGCAGAGTCGTCTAGAGACATCTCTCGGGCGTTTGACATTCCTTGCATGATTTTGTTATCCCCTGGCTCAGTGTTGCGCCTATCCGAAGAGGTAATCGGAAGGACAATTTGTCCTTAAGGATTCATCATCCTTGAGGTGAAAAATTCCCTCCATTAAATTTTGGTGAACCCGACGTGAAGGGGGATTCATGTTTGTTTTCTTTTTCTAGTATATCTTAGTTGCTTTATTTATTTTCCTTTTCCAAACTTAGCATAGTTGTTTTACTTTTCATCGCACTCGTTTAAAAACTCAAAAATCTTTTTTTAAAAAAAAGAGTAAAAAAGTAAACACCTTTTTCCCTTTCGCGTTTTCATCAAAACAAGATAGTCCTATATCTTCTTCCAAAGACTTGCATAGGTGTCCCTATTCCGCGACTTGGTTGTCAGACAACTTATGAGCTTTACGACCCAGATTGCGAGAGGACTCATAGTCAGGAGGTCATTCAGGAGCAGCTTCCCTCCTGATCATTATAGTCCTCCTCTACCCGACACCATGCAGGGTCGACAAAAATCTAATCCCAATGAGTTATTGACCTCTCACAGTCTAAAGTCTATTCTGATTGGGGGGCCTTCTCATTCTAATTCACATCCTAACTCTCCTAGGAGTTCTGCTCTTTCTTCCCCTCCTCCTATCGATCACGATTATGTCATCTCTATCGATTTTGAGCAGATCAATTATTTAGAGCACAATCTAAGAGATTTTGAGGGAATCCTGAATTGAGAGAACGTCCTCCCCCAGGCAGAGAATGTCATTAGCACATTGAGAGATATGTTGATATCCGACAAGAGAGGCCTAGAGATGTTGAGGGCCCTATCCATGATTATTAAAATCCATGTGCCCCTAGCCGGGGTAACCTCTGTGGACACCTAGTTTGATCCATTCAGGTCCCAGATCGATGTTAGCATCCTGGGGATGGGAGCCCGCATGGTGGATTCCACCATCCCGAGTATCATTGTCTCCTTTGTTCCTTTAGGTTACACGGGCACGACTAGTGATTCAACCATTGCAGTTGTATCTGCCAGTACCACGTCAGCTGGTATGTCATCTAGCAGGGGAGGTGGTGGTGCTCCACCTCCTCCTCCTTCGCCTACGAACCAAGCTCTGAACACTATATTGTAGAACATGGGCCAACTTCAGTTGCAACTCACTTCTCTGGCTTCTTCTTCCGGTCAATCATCTGCACCTACATACTATAGGAAGAGCCTCTTAGACGTCACTACCCTGATACCATCCTTCCAATGGATGCCAAGTCATTGAAATTTGATAGGTTCAGTGGCGATGGTGACCCAAACACTCACATTGATTCATTTATTACCATGTGTAGTGACTACCACAATCTGGACATTGTTCTCCGTAAGTTGTTTGCTCATTCCCTCAAAGTGACTGCATTGGAGTGGTACAATTCTCTGCTTGACCACTCCATCTGCACCTTTGACTAGCTAATGGATCTCTTTCTCAAGAGGTTTCAAGATAACATAGTCATCAAGGTATCTAACCTTGTTCATTGTAAGCAGAAACCAAATGAGAAGGTGACAAATTTTATGTCATGATATCAGGCTATCTCAAATAATATCCCCTTTGCCTTGCCAGATAACGACTTGCAGCGTATGTTCATAGGCAACCTGCAACCGACATTGAGGGAGAAGTTGTCCCTAAATTGCTATCAGAACTTTGCCAGTATGTGTTGTGCCTTGACTGATTATCAGCACACCGTGACGCAATTCAAAGACTCCTCTTCGAACCCTCGTGGTGGGTCCTTTTCTAGCACGTCCTCAAATCTATCTCGAAAGAATAAAGTCATGGCTAATATAGCGGCTACTCCTCAGATTGTTGCCTCTCAGTCATCGCAAAATTGAATCTTCACAAAATTGAACGACTCTTATTTGAGTATCATGCAGTCGTTGTTGCGAGACAACCCGATCACCCTTCCTGAGCCCAAACCTTTGTGAGATAGCCGACCCTGCTCCCACTGGTTCGATGGGTCGAAGTATTGTCATTACAACCGTGTGCTTGGCCATGACACTGAGAGATGTTATCGTCTTAGACACATTGTCCAAGACCACATCGACTGTGGGTCTATTAACAGAGACATGCTAATGTGGGGGCAAAATGTAGAGTCGAAAATATCACCCTCATCACCTTTAGTGGCAATTGCAACATGTGGCGCCTCCCCCACACTGCTTGGAGGATAGGTCCACCAACTTGTCCTTTTTTCCACCAAAGAGGTCCATGTCAGCTTCCCCAGAGGCATTATCAATTCTACCAACCTGACAGGTTCGCGGACGCGGTGCGCTACCGTCCCGCCAACCTGCCAGCCAACAGGTGGTCGTTAGGACGTTACGACCCACGTCAGGAAGGAATCATCCCTTAACCTATATATTTGGTCTTGGGACATTTCCAAGGGATCCTTTGGAAGATTGAAGACTTGCTCTTGGAGATTGAAGTTCTTGGAGACACCACCACCACTGTTGCAACATCGTCAAGCTACCAAGTTTACCAAGCAAACCAACACTTGCTAAGCACTAGAGGAGTAATCTAACTCTATCTTGCATTTCCAACATCTTAGTTCTTTTCCAATTATCAAATAGGATAACATTGTATTTGTATTGGCTCTTACACTCTTCTTTATCATCTTCCTTTCCCATGGTTTTTTGGGTTGTCTATGGAGGTGGAAACACTAAAATGGGGGTCTGACTTAGGTAGGCTCCAAAACACAACCCCCAACATTTTCTCTCTTGCATGTGTGTAGGAATAGGTTCGTGGAGAGGAGATTATCTTGCAGGATGCTTCATAGCATGGACCGATTGTGAGATTTTCCTCACCTTTTAGTATATTTCCCTTATTCTATCTCATGATCTATGTTTTTCACATATTTCAATATTGTTTAGCTAATCTGCAAGTTATGTCAATGCGTCATGAGCTTTCTTCTTGGACTCAGTACTTCGTTTGTACAGGACAATAGCGCATCGCGTTGGCGTCCTTGATCTGCGTGCTCATCCTACAAACAAAGGCTCTGCAATGCCATCCAGAGATGTCTCGTGGGTGTCTGACATTCCTTGCATGATTCTATTATCCCTTGGCTCAGTGTTGCACCTATTTAAAGAGGTAATGGGAAGGATAATTTTTTCTTTAGGATTCATCATCCTTGAGGTTATAAATTCCCTCCATTACAATTGCATTTGACGGTTGATGTGTTAAGGTTTAGATGTTGTGTTCAACGTTGGATGTCTTAGTTTTGTCGCTTGACAAGCATTGTTTCAATGTTGTTTTTTTGCTTGTTTTGTTTAAGCTCGTATTTTGCCCCTAGCTAGGTTCAGGATTTTGCCCCTAGTTCAGAATCAAATTTATTATGGATATATACGATGATCCAAGCCATGGCGAGACATCAATTCTCGATTATGTACAAAAGGCTTTTTATGATGGATATATACAAATGTGATGGAAGGATGCAAAAAGAAAGCATGAACTCCTAGATGGAATAGCCAACTGACAGATAGCAACTGTTGCCAGGTTTTCACCATTTGTTCTTTTTTTCTTCTTCTAATTTTCTACTTTTCCACTATTTTTGGATTTATTTTTTTCACTGTTTTTGGATTTTTTGCTTTTTCGCCGTTTTGTGGATTTTTTACTTTTTTACTGTTTTTGGATTTTCTGCTTTTTCAAACATAGAACTTCCGCAGATGTATAGTATTAATAGGTTTGTCGAACTAGTCACCTTCTGGCGTTGACAATTTATATGCGTCAGACCCATATGCAGCAACCACAACAAAAGGACCTAACCAGTTTGGTTCAAATTTTCCCTTTTTCTCTCGATCTTGCTGGTTGCGTGGATTTTCCCTCAAGACTAGATCTCCTAATTGGAACATTCTAGGTTTGAATTTATGATTGTAGCTCGTCATCATCCTTTGTTGATATGACTTTAATTGATTAGAAGCATTTTGGCGATGCTCTTGTAGCAACTCTAGTTCTTGCAATCTAGATACCCATCGTTATTCATGTGGAATGAACCCTTTCAATGACACTCGTAGAGAAGGTATCTCTACTTCAATAGGCAAGATTACCTTTGATCTGTACACAAGACAATATGGTGTTTCCTCAGTGGTTGTATGAATACAAGTACGATAAGCCCATAAAGCAGGATTAAGCTAAACATGCCAGTCCCTACTAGCCTCATTAACCGTCTTCTTCAGGATTCTCAAGATAGTTTCAACCCGCCCATTCCCCTTAGGATAGTATGGAGTGGAGAATCTATGTTGGATGCAAAATTTCTCACAAAGCTCTTGGACATGGATTCTTGAATGGTCTTCCATTATCTGTGATGATGGAGATGGGAATACCATAGCGGTAGATAATGTAATTCAGGATAAAGGAGGAAATATGTTTCCTAGTGACCATTGTTAGAGGCATTGCCTCAATCCATTTGGTAAAATATTATGTTGCTACCAAGATGAACTTGTGTGCATTATAAGAAAGATGAATTTTATCCACCAGGTCTAGACCCTATTGATAAAAAGGCCACGATCTGCCAAAGGATGGAGTTCATGTGCTGGTGCATGTATGAGATTGTTGTGAATCTAACATTGCTTACATTTCTTGGCATATGTGAATGAATCTTTTTCCACAGTAGGCCAATAATAACCCAATCATAAGAGTTTCTTAGCCAACGTGAGACCACTTGAATGAGTGCTACAAATACCTTAGTGGACTTCGTTTAAAACCTTCCCAGATTCATCATGTTTGAGGCACATTAGGAGAGTACCATCTAGACCTCATCTATAAAGGGTATCAACGACTATAGTATAACGAGCGGATTGACAGATAAAATTTCACTTTTGGTTTCTTGAGAGGTCGAGGGGAAGGATATTATCTTTTAGGTACGTATAAGTTTGGCCATAGTGAGAGGAATCAGGTCTAGATATTTGACAAACCAGTTGGGTATTAGGGGAGTCATGAGCTGGGTAAAATAATTCTTCCACCAGGAATTCATAACACTCTTTATTTTCTCATGTTTTCAAGAGAGATGCAATGGTATCCATGACATATGTTGCTTTGTTTTCATTCCTTGGGATTTGTGTGAAAGTGATCTCAGCAAAGTACCTTTTGAAGTCATCAATCAACTTTTTATAAGGCATGAGTTTATCATCTTTGGTCTGATATTTGTCATTAATCTGATTGATCACTAACTGAGAATATCCATAAACCTATAGCTCTTTGATGTTTCATTCAATAGCCATTTTGATTCCAATGACTAACATTTCTACTTTGTCATGTTGTCGGTAGATGGAAAGATCAATCTGTATGATTTTGGGATTGTATGTCCTTGAGGCGTTATGAAAAGTATGTCAACGCCTGATCCATGCTATGTGTAGGAAGAATCAAAATATAGTTCCCAGGTTTTCTTGCTTTGTTTTCATTCCTTGGGATTTGTGTGAAAGTGATCGCAATAAAGTACTTTTTGAAGTCATCAATCAACTTTTTATAAGGCATGAGTTTATCATCCTTGGTCTGATATTCGCCATTAATCTGATTGATCACTAATTGAGAATCTCCATAAACCAGTAGCTCTTTGATGTTCCATTCAATAGCCATTTTGATTCCAATGACAAATGCTTCATACTTTGTCGTGTTGTTGGTAGATGGAAAGATCAATCTGTATGATCCTGGGATTGTATGTCCTTGAGGCGTTATGAAACGTATGTCGATGCTTGATCCATACTGTGAGAACATCCGCACCAAGAAATTTAATTTGCAATGGAGTATCATCATGTAGGGGTACTTTTGCTAACTGATCAATGATCACTTGTCCTTTTATATCCTTTCTATCAACATATTCGATATCGATTTCACTCAGGATCATGACCCATTTTGCTAGTCGACCTATCAATGTTGCCTTGTTGAGAAGATATTTCAGAGGATCTATTTTTGCTATCAACTTGACTGAATGTGTAAGCATATAGTGTCGCAACTTTTGGGATGCGAATACTACTACTAAACTTGTTTTCTTGACTGATGTCTAGTTAAGTTTGTAGCCAACCAAGGTTTGACTAATATAATAAATTGTTCTCTCTTTTTCTTCTTGATCTTGTTGTGATAGAAGAGCTCCCAATGACACTTCTATGGTAGAAATGTAGAGCAAAAAAGGCTTGCCTTTGATTGGCGATGCCAAGATGGGTGGAGTTACTAGATATTCTTTTATTTTATCAAAGTCTTGTTAACATTTATCATCCCATCGAAATGGAATGTTTTTGTGCAATAGGTGAGTGAATGGATGACACCTATCATCCAGTTAAGCAACGACTCTTCTTATAGACTGTAGTCTTCCTTGGAGAGAATGTAGTTGACTGGTGTTCTTAGGTGATTCCATTTCCATGATAGCTTTCACTTTATCCGGATCCACTTTTATTCCTTGAGTTGAAATGATGTATCACATAAGCTTACTTGATGTGACCCCAAAAGCGCATTTTTTTGGATTCAACCTCAACTTGTATTGCTCCAGTCTTTGAAATATCTTATCTAGGATCTCTAGATGTTCTTCTTGTGTGTGCGATTTTGCTAGTATGTCATCTACATAATCCTCCATGTATGTATGCATCATATCATAGAAATAGTTGTCATAGCTCTTTGATACGTAGCACCTCCGTTCTTGAGTCCAAATGACATGACGTTCCAACAGAAAGTACCCAAGGGGCATGTAAAAGTTGTTTTCTCCTGATCTTGAGGTGCTATTTTGATTTGGTTATACCCTGATAATCCATCCACTAAAGAAAACATTTCATGTATGGCTGTTAGATGTATGATGATATCGATGCTGGGTAGTAGAAAATCATCTTTTGGACATGCTTTATTTAGGTCCCTAAGTCTGTGCAAATTCTGATACTTTTGTTGTGTTTGGAAACAGGTACAATATTGGACACCCAATCTGGATATATGATTAGTCTTATGAATCCTGCATCCAATAACTTCTTTAGTTCTTCTTTGACGAGAAGAGCTACATGAGGATGCATCTTTATTAGTTTTTGTTTGACAGGTTTAGCTCCTAGAGTGATGTTTATGTGATGCATTATGAGTTCTAGATCTAGCCCTAACATGTCTGCATATGACCAGGCAAAGTTGATTTGTCTCCTCTTGAAGAACTTGTATATGGTGAAAATGGATAACAATAATAACAATATTGAAAGGCTAAATGAATTCAACCACAAAACCCTAGCCTAACAATTAACAAAGATCCACCATAACATATGAAGATTACCTTAGACAATGCAAATCAAATGAAATCACAAAGATTATACCATCACATGTCCAATAGGGTTTTTGATCTCCATTCTTCCTATCTCCATTGATCTTGCTTGATATATTTGCTCTCAGATTTTGTATGCACAAGAGCTCAACAAAGAACGGAATGTGGTTGCAAGTAGGATCGTAGTGTAGTCAAGTCCTTAAAATGATTCCTTAGGGTTTGATAATGAAGGAAGCATCTCCTTATATAGAAGACACTATATGAAATGGAGGGATAAGATTGAGAGGTGTAAAAGGAGGTCGGCTATGATTAGAGGGTAGGTAAAAGAAATAATAAAATAATGAGAGGGGTAGGTAGTGTATGAATTAAGAGATGAATGACATGTGTCATGGGTAGAAAAGGTTAATGAATTAATTAAATAAATAAAGATTTATTTAATTAATAGAAGAAGTGGGATCAATTAAATAAATAAGATATTTATTTAATTTAGGAAAAGGATAATTTAAATAAATAAATGTATTTATTTAAATGAGAAATAAGGCTAGAAGAGGATAAATGAATTAATTAAATAAATAAGGATTTATTTAATTAATAGAAGAATTAAGCTTAGATAATTAAATAAATAAAATATTTATTTAATTAGACATGACAATTTTAGGTGTCTACATTTTGCCCCTCTTTGAGACAATGTGGCTTGTCGCGTTGTTTCAAAGAAGATAAGATGAACTAATACAGAGTTGCCCCAGAATGGGAATGATATGCCCCCTCGAGAGATTGGATGAAAATGTCTGAAAAGATTGCAGACAATCTCTCGATAAGAAAGAAAGGCTAGAATGAATTGACCGGATAAAGTGACAAAGTCACGGGATAATGAAGACTGACTCAGAAAATGAAGGCTAGGGCTAGGGTAGGCTATAAGATAGACCACGGGGGAAAATACATCCTCATTGTCATCTACACATCCACGAGATTAGAGTGCAGAGAGAGAAAAGAGCAGCAACAGTCAGCAACGATAGCTTTTGTTCACAGATTCGACCGCGTTCGTCGATTTCAGAGGCCAGCAGAGGCAGGAGAGCCGGTAAGTACCACCAAACCTCCTCGTACTTTGATGCATTTAATTTTGTCAATAATGCATGCTAGGTAAAATAATAAATGCATGTTTATATCAGGAAAATGCGTTTGCGTTTGAAAAGTATGAATTTACATCTTCTAGGTCAAATCGGCAGTTCTGTGATGAACATACGCTGTCGATTGGATAAGCTGCTGAGAGGATACACTCAAGCAGGTCCTCTAGGAAGACTAGGATAGATCAAGGCACTTTGTGATGAACAGTGAGTACCAAGATAAAGTACTTTGTGATGAACAGGGAGTACTGAAATATGAGTAGCACTTTGTGATGAACAGGGAGTGCAAATGTGAGTAACACTTTGTGATGAACAGGGAGTGTCACACACGTAGTACTTTGTGATGAACAGTGAGTACCACTAGGATAAATAGCAACACTTTGTGATGAACAGTGAGTGTCACTAGGGTAGATAGCCATATGCATTTAGATAGCGAGTAGCATTTTGTGATAAACAGTGAATGCCACTATAACTGACATGATTGAGTTGTTTGACTGCAGGAGTATTTGCCGATGTTAGAGTCACGGGAGAGATTCCCGTCGACACAGAGGTTGCGACCTGAGTTGTCACTCGAGGACAGAGCTGCCATCGAGGAGATGGGTTTGAGACATGTGCTGTATGTGCCTGAGTTTCGGGAAAACATGGGTTTGCTGACTGCGCTGGCTGAGAGATGGCACTCTGAGACGTGCACGTTTCATCTGTTGATGGGTGAGATGACAGTCACCCTGGAGGATGTATACAAGATTATGCAGATACCGATTGATGGGGAGCTGATTTCGTACGATCGAGATGGAGACAGGGATGCCCTTAGACGAGTGTTCCAGGATCCAAGACTGGAGATGAGGGTGGGACACGTGGCATGGGATACCATGACATGGATATGATTAGCACTACCAATAGTGTTGGCAGGAGTGATCAGTGAGTTCCTCTGTATCAGTTTTGTACCATTTTGTATAATGATGTAGACACCTGCGGGTGATTGTAGCTATATGATTTTGACATCATTGTATCATGACACTTTATATATATATATGAGATGATGCATCTTTGCGGCAGCTATATGCATGTGTACCTATGTGATGAGATGTTCTTATGTGATGCTTATGATATGGATGCAAATATGTACATGATGCAATGCAATATTTTTTTTTTTTTTTTTTGTTCATTTATGTTTTATATGTGTATGCATGATGCAAATGTGAATGTAAGTAATGCAGATGAATATGATAATGCAAATGTAAATTGTGCTAACAGGTGTTGTGTGTAGGATGTGATGCAGTTGTGATATCTATATGTATGTATGAAATGCTTATATGTGGTAATGTAGGTGCAACTACATGAAATGCAAATGTTTTTGGTGTGTCATTATACTCAGTCATGTGATAGCAGGCTACGCGGACTCGAGAAGGACGATGGAAGTCAATCAAGAAAGGGGGATGGAAGACAGAAGATATGAAAGTGAAAGAGCTTCTTGTGTGTTATCATCATTGAGCTTTATTATGGCAAGTAGGTTATGACAATCGAGGCATATGTTCGACCCAGAAAGTCATTGTACCTGTTTGCATGGAGATAAGACAGTCACAAACAAGGAATGCCCCAGTTCACACTAGACTCACAGTGTCCTCATATGCTTGGACAAGTCATAGCATTACTAAGAGACAATCCATAGACAACAAATACAAATAGGTGACGATACCCCATCCTCGCCTTTCTAGTCAAAGATATCCTGGAGATAGAATCTCTAGTCAAAGACATCCCAGAAAAGCTAAAAGACATGTCACCAAAAAAGATGAAATCAAAAGAAAACCAAGACTCGACACCAACATCCACTATAGTCCTCAAGTTTAGTGTCTCTTGTCACTTGTATAAGTCTTATTTGATTGTGGTCACAATGTTTACTTTCACAGAAAGGATAGATAGCACTGAACCATAATGTTGTCTGAGTCTGTTGAAAGATTTGATTTGTTGAAGCCCATTGCTGCTATTGTGTCTCATCTGAAACTGACTAAATCCATGAAACTGATACTTTATTGCGAAGAAGACGGAACCTTATTGCAGATTGGTGATGCAGATGCTACTTTATTGCGGATTGTGCGCGGACAGACTGAAGAAAGCTGGAAGAAACTGTACTCCTCGGAACGTGTGATGTTCTCAGTTCCACACCCATTACTAGACGTAGGATTTGCCTTAGCCACAGATAGGATCTGATTTATTATGGATGGAAAGGGAGGTGAAAAGGGAGGTTTATTATGAATGGCGAACCAATCTTGGGTAGATCAATAACAAGCCATGATGGGAATGGGTAAGTTTATTATGGATGAATTGGTTGTGAGTGTGTGCAAAGTGAAATGATGAAAGAGAATCTTGAAGGAGGGAGGGCAATGTCTCTACGCATGGTGCTGGTGACCCAGTTTTCACCATGTTACTTGCCCAAGGCACCACCGAAGTGGTTTTCACCATTGGATGAAATTATTTCTCTTTACTTTTTTTTATTTTTTCAATGTTTTTGTGTCACAAAGCGCCTGTTTGCCAGGTTTTCACCAAGTAACGATTTTGTTTGTTTTATAATTTTTTTTGTATTTTTGAAATTTTTGATTTTTTTGTTGTATTTTCTGAATTAGGATACTCTGAAGAGCTATGTGTAGAACCTGCGAAGGTGCATGCTATTGATAGGATCCTCCAAAGGTTCACCTTTTGTAGTTGAGAGCTGATATGCACCAGATCCATATGCTGTTGTAATAATGTAGGGACCAAGCCAGTTTGGTTCGAACTTGCCCTTCTTCTCTCTGTCTTGTTGATTTTTAGGATTTTCTCTGAGGACTAAGTCACCTACCTCAAATGTGCGAGGCTTGACCTTGTGATTGTAGCTGCGACTCATTCATTGTTGGTAAACCTTGAGGTGATTGAAAGCAGTTCCAGCTCTTGTAAGCGAGAGACCCTATAGTCTTCATCACTGATGATGTTTTGCAAAGAGACCCGTAAAGAGGGTAACTCGACCTCAATAGGCAAGATGGCTTCAGAACCATAGACTAGTGAAAAGGGTGTAGCTCTTGTAGGTGTACGGACGCTTGTGTGGTAGGCCCAAAGTGCAGGATTAAGTTGAATATGCCAATTACAACCAGCATCGTCGACTGTCTTCTTTAGGATTTTAAGGATTGTTTTTTTAGACGCCTCAGCTTGGCCATTACCTTGGGGGTAGTATGGTGTGGAGAAATGATGAGAGATATGGAAGCGGTCACAGAGTTCGCGAACATCCTGATTTTTGAAGGGACGTCCGTTATCAGTGATAATGGAAACAGGGATACCATATCGGCAAATGATATAGTTGAGGATGAATGTAGCAATCTATTTTCCAGTAACTTGTGTAAGAGGCACGACTTCAATCCATTTTGTAAAATACTCTGTGGCGGTGATAATGAATTTATGACCATTGGAAGAAGGAGGGTGAATCTTGCCTATGAGATCGAGTCCCCACTGACAAAAGGGCCAAGGAGACACAAGTGGTTGAAGTTCTTGTGCTGGTGCATGTATGAGATCTCCATGAATTTGACATTGCTTACATTTCTTGACAAACTGATATGAGTCCTTCTCCATATTGGGCCAGTAATATCCAGTCCTGATGGGTTTCTTGGCCAAGGTAGGACCACTAGCATGTGGACCACATATCCCTTCATGCACTTCCCGTAACGCAATCTGAGCTTCGTTGCTTTCTAAACATCTAAGAAGAGTGCCATCTAGACCTCGCCGGTATAGGATATCAGCTAAAATGACATATCGAGAGGATTGGCGGATGAAAGTGCGACGTTGGTTATTTGATAGATCAGGAGGTAAAGTATTGTCTCGTAGGTATGTGAAAATGGAACCATATAACTAGGATTCGGGACCGACAACACATATCATCTTAGTAGGCATTATCTCATATGAAGGGACCAAAAGGTTATCCACCAAGAACTCATAGCGGGTCTCGTTTGGAGGTAAATCAATTAATGAAGCAATTGTAGCCATGGCATCTGCGACTCGATTCTGTTCTCTTGGTATCTGCTCAAAGTCTATCTTTGTGAAGTGTTGTTTCAGATCATCCACCAGTTGTTTATAAGGCATTAAATTTTCATCTTTTGTCTGGTAATCATCAGTTGCTTGACGGATGACAAGTTGGTAGTCCCCCAAAACACGAAGTTCCTGGATCTTCCATTGAACTGCAATTCGTAATCCTGTTGTTAATGCCTCATATTCCGCTATATTGTTAGTGCAAGGAAATGATAAGCGGTATGATTTTGGTATAGAATCCCCTTGAAGAGTTATAAAGAGGAATCCAGCTCCTGCCCCATGTTGTGTATATGAGCCGTCAAAGTATAGTTTCCATGACTTTGCATGCGACATTGTCAAAATGGATTCATCTGGAAATTCTGAACTTAGAGGAACATCATCTATCATGGGAGCATCTGCTAATTGATCTGCGATGGCTTGTCCTTTTATTGCTTTTCTGTCCACATATTCGATGTCGAATTCACTTAGTATCATTACCCATTTGGCCAGTCGCCCAGTAAGCGTTGCCTTATCGAGAAGGTATTTCAACGGATCTATTCTTGCAACTAACTTTGTCTTATGAGTAAGCATGTAATGTCATAATTTCTATGAAGCAAAGACTACAGCAAGACATGCGTGCTCAATTGGTGTGTAGTTTAGCTCGTATCCCACCAAGGTGCGACTGATATAGTATACTGCCTTTTCCTTGCCTTCAGCGATTTGTTGCGCTAAGAGTGCCCCCAGTGCTGTTGGAGTAGCTGATATGTATAGTAACAGTGGTTGATCTGAAACTGGTGGCATCAGAATTGGTGGATTTAGAAGATAATCTTTGAGCATCTGGAAAGCCTGTTGACAGTTGTCATCCCATTTGAATTTGATGTTTTTATGTAGCAGGTGCTGAAAAGGATTACACTTATCTGCCAGTTGTGCTATGAATCTTCGGATGGACTGGAGTCTACCTTGTAAGGATCGAAGTTGACTGATATTTCTTGGTGGTTGCATTTTCAAGATAGCTTTGACTTTTGCTGGATCCGCTTCAATTCCTCTTTTGGATACAATGAATCCTAGGAGCTTCCCGGAGGTTACTCCAAAGACACATTTCTTAGGGTTTAATCTTACTTTGTATTTTTCCAACCGATCAAAGGCAACTGAAAGTATGTCCAAATGTGTATTTCTGTCTATTGATTTGACCAAGAGATCGTCAACATAATCTTCCACAGTTACATGCATGAGATCATGAAAGATAGTAGTCATGGCTCTTTGGTATGTAGCACCTGCATTCTTTAGCCCGAAAGGCATGACATTCCAGCAGAAAGTTCCCCACGGACAAGTAAATGCTGTTTTATGTTGATCCTCGGGTGTGATCTTTATTTGATTATAACCAGAGAATCCATCCATTAATGATAGCATTTCATGACTTGCTGTGAGATCAACAATCAAGTCAATGTTTGGTAATGAGAAGTCATCCTTAGGACAAGCTTTGTTAATGTCTCTGAAATCTGTGCAAATTCTGATGCTGCGATCTGGTTTACTGACAGGTACCAAGTTGGAGATCCATTCAGGATAATCAATTGGGCATATGAATCCGACATCGAGTAATTTCTCAAGTTCTGCTTTGACTAGTAATGCCACTTGTGGATGCATTTTTCTTAATTTCTGTTTTACTGGTTTTGCCCCCGGTTTGACTGTCAGATGGTGCATTACCAAATCCGGATCTAATCCAGGCATATCAGCATATGACCAGGCAAAGTTGATTTGTCGATTTTTGAAGAAACTTATGAATTTTGACCTTTCAGACTCTGTCAATGATTGAGCTAGGAATATGTTGTGTGGAACCTCTTCTGTACCGATGTTTGTTTGATAGTCTCCTCTACCAACATGGATGATTTTTCCTCATATGATGCTGGGAGAATGTCGAGCCTTTCGTCTTCGGGCACCTTAGAGAGGTTTTCACCCTCAGATATGTCCTTTCTTTTTACTTTTTTGGGGTCAGATAGCGCCACAGTGTGTTTTTCGCCATAAGACCCTTGATTTGTTCTTATTTTCACATTTTTGCGACTGGAAGGTCCGACACCCTCACCAAAATATGCCACGCTATTGAGTTCTATGGTGTATCCCGCTTTATGGTCTCCAGGGGGAAGATCATCTCGTATGCCTAGATAATCAATAAAAGCTTCATCGTTTTGGAATGTATCCAACTATGCAGGTCCTTCATTATCTCAGTCAATGAGTTGGTGGTGAACAAGGGGAAGGCCGTTAATGTCTTCGAAGTTAGCGGGGCTAAGAGTGAAGATGTGGTTATATTCGGGTATGTCAAGGTAATTATCGAGGTCATCGATGGCACTCTCCTCATCGGTCTCGATCACAAATGAATCCAAATTATCATCACTAGTAGCGCATTCTGGGACAGGTGTTCTCATCCTATGTGATTTCAACCTAGAACCTTGAGACAAGGACTGTGTAGACTCCTCATGGGTTTTTTCTTGACCAACTCTGAATTTGTTATAAAACTCCTCCTCTTCTGTGGGTTCACCCGGCTCTCTGAATGTCTTAGTGAGCTCGTAGTCACTGGAAGACTTGTCGGAACCCCATTCCCATTCATTGGAATCTATGGAATAGCGATTCTCTTGTCGAATCTTGGTAGCTTTGATTTGTAAGGCTTCTTCTGTCCTTTGGGTGTGGAATTTGGAAGTTAAGAAACCAAGTCCTTTCGAGCGTTCCTTCTTGAAAGTCAATTCAGGTTGTAAAGGTTCAATAATGCCTTCCTTTCGTAACGCCAGAGGGCTTTTTCCATCATACCTGAATTTTTGTAGAATTTTGAAGCCTTTGCCATATTTCTCACATGGTAGATTGATGTGGTCTTGTGTTTCCTCTTCATTGTCTCTGAAAAGAATTTGGTATAAATCTTCCTCTTCTAGTTCACCCCATCTTTGAAAGGTAGTAGGGTCCCATTTGAGCGTCATGATGGAGATTTGCTTGTTAGGATGTGGTCTTCCATATTCTTTTGGGGAACTCATGACTTGTCTTAAGTACATGGTCTGATTGAAAGTATATTCCCCCATGCCTTTGTCCTGAAACTTGCCTTTAAGCTCACCTTGTTTTGATGTCGAAGGTTTTAATGACTCAGGATCAATGTATGCCAATGAAGGAACAACCTCCCGATTACTAGGAATGATGGTTTCAGTCTTTGATTTCAGGTTATTGCAGTATATGAATGGATTAGGATCACCGTTAACTGTTACTTCCACTCCATTATGAGGAAACTTAATGCATTGGTGATATGTGGATGAGACTGCCCTCATTTCATGAATCCAAGGACATCCTAGCAATATGTTATAAGTGAGATTTAAATCCAGGACCTGACAGACCACATCCTTTGTAACTGGCCCAACTCTGAGAGGTAAGATGACTGTGCCCTTGGATGAACGCTCTTCGTCATCATATGCCTTGATGGTGATTTTATTTTTAGAATTCACAGCTTTATCAGAATATCCCAATTGCGTGATAGTACTTAATGTGCAAATGTTTGGACCTGCTCCTCCATCTATCAGGACTCGTTTTATTCGATGTTTGTGTATGAAGGCTTCAATGTGTAACGGTGCATTATGCGGCTGACTTACAGAGGCGTCATCAGCTTCTGTGAAAGTAAGGGAGTGTGGAATGGAAAGGTATCCCACCATGGCTTGAAACTGGTCCACGTTTAGATCAGTAGGGACAGCAGTATCTCTCAAGATTTTGTCAAGAATGGCTTTATGTGCGGGAGATATGCGTAATAGTTCAAGGATTGAAATGAGCGCGGGTGTCTTCCCTAACTGTTCTACAAGGTCATACTCAGGTTTGGTTGATGAAGAGGTTGTGTTTTTAGTTGGAGCACCTTGCAAAGTGATTTTGCCTCGACGAGTTGTAACATGACATTCAGAGGTAGGTTCGGAAGAAGATCCAACACTTTTTAGGACAATCCTGGGTCTCTGAGTAGCATTCTCAGACGCTTTGTCCTTAATAATAATGGTAGAGACATAATTGTCCATTGAAATGTGATTAATAGTTGAATCATAATTGTAAGATGCTCTGGTATAGTGTGTTTGATCCTCTGTGACTTTAGCTTTTCCCTTGTCATGTTTTGGGAATGGTTCCTTAAACATCTCATGTTCTTGATTAGACGAATGTCCCTCAATCTCAATGTCACCTCTATCAATGAGATCCTGTATGATGTTCTTCAGTCTATGACAATTTCCTGTCTTATGACCCTTGCTCTTATGAAATTCATAATATTCATCATCATTCCACCAATTTGGTTTGACCTTTGGTTCATATGGCCGGAAATCTGGAATTGTGATCACCTTGTTTGCCACTAACTTCTTGAAAACTGACTCAAGTGGTTCTCCCAAAGGGGTATACTTCCTTCGTGATCTAGAAGTTGTTTGAGTATTCACTTGATTGTTTGTAGAACTTGATCCTGAAAAAATGAATTTGGGTCGCACTGTGTTGGCATCGACAACACCATCATTGACTGTGTTCTTGTTTTTATTCCAAAATCTTGGCTTATCTTTTCCTTTAAAGTCATCTTTGTTTTCCTTGAATATTTTAATGACTCCTTGTTCAATTAGGACCCTTTCTGTCGCTAAGCCTTTTTCAATGACGTCCTTGAAGGTGGACAAACAAGCTTTCCTTAGATCATAGCCAATGTCTTTATTAACATTCTGGGTGAACATTTCTACCATTTGTTTTTGTGGAATTTCACAAGAGCATCTACTGGCTAGATTTCTCCATCTTTGTAAAAATGATGCAAAAGACTCTCCCTCTTTTTTCTTGGTGTTGCACAAAGTAGTGACTGATATGTCTGTCTCTATGTTGTAGGAGAAATGTTGAATAAATGTCTCTGCTAAGTCACCCCATGACTTAATTCCAGGTGGAAGTTGGGAGAACCATTCCATAGCTTGATCGCCTAAGCTTTGTGGGAATAATCGCATCAAATATGTCTCTTCTGCTGCTACCTCAATGCAAGCTGTGAAAAACTGTTTTATGTGTGCCTTAGGATCCCCTTTTCCTCTATACTTATCAAACTTAGGCGTCACAAAGTGTGTAGGAAAAGGAGGCATTGGAATGCTCTTGTCAAATGGATAAGGACATATGTCTCTCATTGTGTATGTTGGCTTTGGTGTATTTATGTCCTCCATTTTCTTTTGTAAGTCCCTGATTTGTTGTTCCAAACTGCTCTTAGGTGGAGATCGACTTCTTGGACCATACCCCATGCTTGAGGCACCAATTAGAGGAGGAGCATGTTGCATATATGGATGATATTGATCATACACATGTTCATATGGAGGAGGTCTGTAATGATGCTGCGTATATGGACCACTTGGTATAGATTCATGTTGAGGAACACCATATATATTTTGCGCATGTATACCATATTCTACAGGCATGTCATGTTCCATTGTGTTGCCCCCAAATTTGACGCGGGGTTTCCTTGTGTCCAAATTTTGAGCATGCCTTGGAATATCCCATTGCTTTGGTGGTTGATCCTTAGCATTGGTATGTGATTGAGCATATTTTTCTCCATAAGACTTCCATAATGGTCTGCAAAGGTGAGTATCATATGTTTGACCATGTGTATGTGGGACCTCTGGTTTTTGAAGCAAAGCTGATGGTGATTCAGGTACCATATGTGGTCCTCTATTTCCTCCACTATTAGGTCTCCTTTGATCCATGTTGGAGTGAGGTTGTTGCAAAGGTCTATGTTCCATTATTTGAGACATGTCAAAATCATGAGGTATCTTGGCTCCACTTTATGCCATCATTTGTAAGAAGTATTGTCTATCCCTCCTCATTATTTCCTCAACCAATCGATTGAAATGGGGATTCATGATGGATTCTTCCACATCTGCTGAATGTACTGAAAAGTTGTCCACATTGTCATTGTGTATAGCATTGTTGTTTATAGTGTCCATGTTCTCAACATTTGGATTGTTTCTATAGACATCCATGTCAGGTAATGTAGTATGATCAGAATTGAAAAAGATCTCATTGTCATACTCATAAGAACTCATGTTTGCGGACTCTTGAGCCTCTTTAGTTTCTCTCCTAGATTTTTGAAGACGGGTTTCAACCATGAACTAGGTATTGACCAAGATGTGAGAGACTAGATGAAAAATGGAAAGAGTATGGAAGACCAAGAGTTGAATGGAATGTAAATGAGTCTGAAGTGTACTTGCAATGTCCAAAGTGTAAGACCAAGTATGTATGTAGTAGAGTAGGTGTGACTTCCAAAGAGAGGATAGTTTCTCTTGATGAGGTAAGCTGACCTTGACCCTAAGTAAGACCAAATGAGACCCAAAGGTAAGAAACCTTGATGAGGGACCACCTAGCAAAGTGTTGTTGTATGTAGTGTGTTGACAAAGTATGATGAGGACAAGCAAGTGACCTTTTGACTCAAGTTTAGACAATTGTGAATGTAATGTAAGGTGTAAAACAATGATTGACTTTGTGAGACCCAAAGACAGGTTGAATGCTAAATGAAACCCTGGAGAAATGACCTAGGAAGCTCAAGAATTCCGAAACTGACTGTGTTTGTTTGCTGGACTGTAACAGTTTTTCAATTCTAGACACAGACGTGCTTGTATCTTTCACAAACGCAGTTTCCTGACACAGGCACTGCTCTTCTTAACACAGACGCGCTTCTGAGATTTTTTTGTTTATGTTTGCTGGACTGTAACAGTTTTTCAATTCTGGACATAGACGTGCCTGTATACTTCACAGACACGGTTTCCCGACACAGGCGCTTCTCTGTTTAACACAGACGCGCTTCTGAGATTTTTTTGTTTGCCAAATGCAATGTTGACTGTTGGAACACAGACGCGGCTAGACAACACAGACGCTATTATGCCCGATACAGACGCGTTTCTGCAAATTTTGTGCAATTTTTCCAATCTGTGAAGTTGTTTTGTTGTGACCCAATCTGACTGTTTGACTGTTTTTCGTGACAAGAGGACACAGTGTTGATGAAGACCCAATGTTTGCAAGTGTCTAGACTCAAAATGACTCTAAGAAAAATGTGTTGTTTGATGTAAAAATATTTTGCATACACTTGAAGACACAAAAGACACAATGTTTTGCTGTTTGGTCTTGAATGTTTTGAATGTTTAACATAAGTCAAGCACAATTTTTATGGCTGGCCAAGACAATAGTTGTTGATCCCACATGGGGTTTTACCCCCGAGGCTACACTATTCAGAGCGGATACTTAGATGCTTGACCTCACTGGCTCCACCCTCGGCACTCACTTCTCGGGTCAGCCAAACATCAGTCCCCATGAAAACTCCCCATGGCGAACTTTGTATCTCTACTAAGAACCGTATGTGTGTGGGCCGCTACCAGAGGTCTAACCTCCTGCCCCAACAACTGGAAGGATTTGGGCTTCTAAAACAAAAAGGTGCTAGTAAGGGCATCCGCTCGTGTGGCCATACATGCAGCACTTTCAGCTCTGTAAATACAGAAGGCTCCCAGTCGATAGGGGTTACGTCCTACAAATGATCAAATAAATTTGATCAAACGGGTTTATGGGGAGACATAGTGTCGGTATGAACTAATCAACACACGTTATTCATAGTTTTCACCATGAATACATTTATTTATAGTGGTTCGGAAGAAAATGGCTTTTCTTTTGCTACCACTTGGGTCGTTCTCTTCTCACTAGTAGTCCTAATGACCACACGGGAAGACAGGCCCTCTAAAGATTAAACAAAAAGAGCCTATTGCTCAAGACACAAAAGACAATGATTCAATTTTAGTGCACCAATGGAAGTGTTTGCTAGTCTATGAAAACAAAGCACACAATAAAAATCTAAAAACCCTTGCCAAGGACCTGCACCAAAGATTTGTTAGTAGTTTGGGTTGTTTCAAATGATCACCCCTTCCTGCAAGCACACAAGTTAGGTAAATTTTAAACCCAAAAGACTTTGTGAAAATAGGGGCCTTCAACCAAACGATTTAGCCTTCAAGACAAGCTGCACCAATTTCGTTAGCTAGATTTGAAAATGTTAGCTCAAAATAAACTGGATCTGAAACATTAAATGCAAGACAAAATGACGAAAAATGAAAACCTAAAAAAAAAAAAAAAAAATTTTTTTTTTTTTTTTACATAGACGCGATTTTACCTTACATAGATGCGATTCCGCCCTACACAGACGCGATTCCACAACACAGACGCGATTTAACACATCACAGACGCGTTTATGTAGAAAATCCTGCAAAGCACAGACGCGACTAGATCTCACAAACGCGATTAAATTGCCCACAGACGCGATTCCACAACACAGACGCGTTTTTGCAAAAATGCAAGACAGAAAATCCTACAGAGCACAAACGCGATTAAAACGATCACAAACGCGATTACATCTCACAGACACGATTAAAGTGCCCACAGACGTGCCTATAATGAAAACCTACAATCTGGAAAATGAAAATATTGCCAGAAACACAGACGCGGTTCAGAGGTTCATAGACGCGATTCGGGAACATAAACACGATCCCGCAATTTGCAAAAAAAGTGAAATAATGTCGAAGACGCAGACGTGGTTCCAGATGTCACAAACGCGACAGAAAATAAAAAACGCGACCCGAAAGTGCGCAGACGCGAAAATGTCGAAAATGTCAGATCTGCAACAAAATGTTAAATGCAAAAGGGACAAGAGTCCCACCGGGCGTGCCAAAATGTATATGGTGAAAATGGATAACAATAATAACAATATTGAAAGGCTAAATGAATTCAACCACAAAACCCTAGCCTAACAATCAACAAAGATCCACCATAACATATGAAGATTACCTAAGACAATGCAAATCAAATGAAATCACAAAGATTATACCATCACATGTCCAATAGGGTTTTTGATCTCCATTCTTCCTATGTCGATTGATCTTGCTTGATATATTTGCTCTCAGATTTTGTATGCACAAGAGCTCAACAAAGAATGGAATGTGGTTGCAAGTAGGATCGTAGTGTAGTCAAGTCCTTAAGATGATTCCTTAGGGTTTGATAATGAAGGAAACATCTCCTTATATAGAAGACACTATATGAAATGGAGGGATAAGATTGAGAGGTGTAAAAGGAGGTCGGCTATGATTAGAGGGTAGGTAAAAGAAATAATAAAATAATGAGAGGGGTAGGTAGTGTATGAATTAAGAGATGAATGACATGTGTCATGGGTAGAAAAGGTTAATGAATTAATTAAATAAATAAAGATTTATTTAATTAATAGAAGAAGTGGGATCAATTAAATAAATAAGATATTTATTTAATTTAGGAAAAGGATAATTTAAATAAATAAATGTATTTATTTAAATGAGAAATAAGGCTAGAAGAGGATAAATGAATTAATTAAATAAATAAGGATTTATTTAATTAATAGAAGAATTAAGCTTAGATAATTAAATAAATAAAATATTTATTTAATTAGACATGACAATTTTAGGTGTCTACAGAACTCACTGTAGTTATGTCTTTCTTGCTTAGATAGTGATGTTGTTGGATGTAGAATCTTAGGATTCTTTGAGGTATTAATATTAACTGTTTTTGTTGGTTCAATCAATATGGCAAATCTCTCTTGAAAATATTTGGGTAGAGTGTCAAATATCTCATCCTCAAGCGCCTCAAGGAGGTTTTCAGCATCAGATATGCCCAATCTGATATTAATTGGTTTTCAATATTAGACCTGATATTTATTTCTTTATTTTTCAGTTTTATGACTAAGAGATTTGGCACCCCCTCAACTAGAAGATGCATTAGTGAAATCACTGGGGGAAGTTGTTCTAGGTTCTACTGCGTTGAGATATAAGGCAATAGCATGATTGTTGGGGAAGGTTTCTATCTCAATGGATCCATCATTTTCCTAGTCAATAAGCTCTGGGTAGATTAGAGGCAAAGGATCATTAGGTTGGCTAGTTTCAAAGGCATTGAGGGTCATGACAAAATTGTCAACAATTTTAGTGATTTCTCCCAAGGTCAAGATATTACTCTCCTTGGGATATAATCTTTCAATCTCCCTCCAATTGTCCTCAGTGAAGTTAAAATTGATAAGTTGTGACTCTAATTCAAACGGTTTGTATTCTGACATTTGTCCCTCATGTGAATGAATTACATCAATGCCAACATCTTTTGTATAGCAAGATTCTTCAAAAAACAATTCAGAGCATGTGTCCCACTCCCACTCATTAGAGTCCACGTCACCAGAGGCTTGCAATTTTAGAATTTTCTCATAAAGGTTATGTGTCACTTCTTCTCTTTTGATAGGGTTCATGCTTTAACAAATTATCCATCAAACATCTTGGGAGGTTTTACCGCATGTTGTTGTTGTGAAATTGACGGTTTACCATAAGACCGTGGAGAGTGTGGTAAATATTGTAGAGAATATTCTCTCATTCCATCGGCATTCAGTTGTATCTTTTTCCCAAAATTGGCCAAAGTTGTTGTAAACGAGTTCTCCTTAAGTGATAGTTTAGGAGACGAAGACTCTCTATTATAGGGAACTGTTACATCTTGAGTTGGTCTCAGATTACTGCAATGTTGAAAGGGATTTGAATCTGCTAAAATAGTGATGTCTTCTCCATCATAGGGGAACTTTACACACTAGTGATATGTTGAAGGAATTGCCTGCATATCAGGGATCCAAGGTCTTCCTAGAAGTATGTTGTAGGATAAATTCAGGTTTAACACTTCACAAACTATGTCCCTTTGTTTTAGTCCTATTATGAGAGGCAATATCACCATCCATTTAGAAGAGTGCTCTTCTTCATCATACACTTTTATGGTGATATTCTTCTTGGGATCCACTTCTTCTTTAGAAAAACCTAAAACTTGGACCAGTCTTAATGCACAAATATTCAAGATAGCTCCCCCATCTATGAGGACACGTTTAATGCGTGTTTTGTGGATAAGCACTTCAATATGCAATAGATCATTATGAGGATGTTGTAAGGACATGTCATCATTTTCTATGAAGGATAAGCAATGGGGTGTTGTTAGGTGTCCTACCATGACCTTGAATTGCTCAATATCCAAATACTTAGATATAGTGGTCTCTACTAAAGCTTTTTCCGAAATCTCTTTGTGTGTTGGTGAAAGTTTTAACAACTCTAGTATTGATATTTGCGCAGGGGTCTTCTACAATTGATCTACTAGGTTATGTTGTCTAGAAGTGGATGTTGTATTGGTTATCGAACATGGGAATGCCACTTTATCTTTTCTTCTGGTGATAGCACGTGCGGGTTCTGGTTGTTTTTTTTTTCTTTAACAATGATGACGTTAACCACATTGTCATATGTGTGAGCATAGTTAACTTTTTTTGTCCCTTTGCCATCATGTGTGTTTGATGGTTCACCCTTCTCATAGTTTGGAAGTGGAATTTTTAATGTCATGTGTGATTCATTTGTCTTATGTCCATCCACTATTATGACCTCATTGTCAATCAAGTCTTGAATGACATGTTTTAGTCTTTGACAATCATTTGTTTGGTGTCCTTTGTTTCGATGATAATCACAAAAATGGTTGTCATTCCATCATGATGGTTTTAATTTAGGTTCAAAGTCTCTTGCCTCTAGAAACATGATCAGTTTGTTTGCAAGAAGTGTCTTTAATGTCGATTATAATGGCTCACCAATGTTGGTAAATTTCCTACGAAAGTTAGGAAAAGATAGTTTTGATTTGTTGTTTTCTTGGTTAACCACTGGTGTGCGACTTGATAGATTGAATATGGGCGGATTTGGTTGTGAGTTATTATCATCTACCACTTCATCATTAACAATGTTTCTATTTTTGGTCCCAAATTTGGGTTTATCATTGTTATTATAGCCATTGTTGTTGTTATTGTTGAAATAATTATTTCCTTCTTTGTGAAGTTTTAATTCTCCGTTTTTAACCATAACATCTTCTATCTTCATCCATTAAAACAAGGAGGACATTGCAACTTTAGCCTATAGCTCATTTCACTTGTGATATTGTCAATGAAGATGTCCATTTTCTCGTTATCTAGCACATGTTGAGAATATTTGGAAAACAAACGTCTCCATCTTTGTAAGAAGGTCATAAAAGGTTCCCCATTTTTTTATTTTATGTTGCACAAGTCCAGCATTGTGATCTCATGTTGTATGTTATAGGAGTATTGTGATATGAATTTATCCACAAGTTCTTCAAATGATCTGATTCCCGATAGTAGTTTTTAGAACCACTCCAAAGATTGTCCGCTTAGACTTCTTGGGAATAAACGCATGAGATATGTTTCATTATGTCCATGCTCATGGTGCAAAATTCTTTGATATGATCTTGGGGATCCATTTTTCCATCATATTTGTCATACTTGGGGATCTCACAATTGTGGGGAAAAGGTACCATGTTTAAACTCCTATCAAAAGGGTAAGGACAAATGTCCTCCAATGAATATCTTTTGATGGTTCCTCTTTGTATATCTTGTATTTGTTGTTGGAGTGTTTGCATTTGTTGTGTAAGTGTCGAAAGAGGATTGTCAATAGTGTTTATTATTTCCTAGTGGTTTCTTGTCTCATCATTGGTTTCATTATGCGTGCGATTTAGTGTATCCTCAGGTCGGTCATTAGTATTGTGGGTACCACTTGATTCTGCATTTTGTCTTAAATTTGCTATGTCAAAATTTTGAGGTAGTTTAGCTCCTGAATTAGCTAACGTCAAGAAATATTTCTCTTTTTTGGCTGCTAACATCTTTTCCATAAATTTCCCAAATTTGGGATCTTGTTGTATTTCTCTAGGTATTTCATTAGTCATTTCTTCTTCCTCATGTTCATGCCCAAATCGATGAAAGAAAGGATTCTCCTCTACCATTGTAGGTGTTTTTCTTTCCTTTCTTTTGAGTTTTTGTTTCTAAGCCCTGGTTAATACGGGCATACAAGTGATCCAAATGTTTTGAAAGGTTTTAATTTTTGAAATTGTGACTCAATAGGTGATTAGTTGTTGAGGTAAATATGACAAGTTGATTCAACCACTTCTATTGAGATATTGAGATAATCCTGATCTTTGTTCCAAGGCATGCGTTCTTAGAGGTTCATTGTCAAACTCGTTTCCACGATCGTGCACATGATCATGATAACAATGTAGGAATGTGCGATGCTTCAATAAGAGTTTGCAGTTTATGTAAAAAAATTTCTCCTTTTCAAGATTTCTTTTTGACTAAGCTTCCTCTTTTTCAAACAACAAGAAATGGTCATGCAAGTATTTGAGAATTTGCAAGTTTTTGTGATCCTTGGTTGGAGTGTAAAATTTCAATATGATTTGACCAAGTCTAATAGGAAAGATATATCCTATTAAGAGAACTAGGTTAATTTGATCTAGCGTTGCAGTTTCATGATGAAAGATGATAAATCCTGATAAGAAACTATGTCCGAGAGATAGGTTATCAAAGATGTTTTGATTATGCACTTGAGATATTTGGATCCTAAACTTGTTTGAGATGTATACTTGTGAAACCTATTATGCCTAGTTTTGAATCTACCTGATAGAAATAACCTGAGAAATGCTTGAAAAAGAAGTGTCTAAGGCTATCTTTAATTACCTGAAAAGGGGTTGTGTATGCTCTATTTTTGACATAGTTTACTAGGAACGCTGAAAGAATGACTAAAAAAGATGATTCTAAGACCAGGAATAGTGAATCTAAGACCCAAAACGTTGAACAATTGATTGAAAAATTATTTTTAAAAATGAAAAAATGGTACTTCGAAGACCTAGAACTCTAGACCGTTGACTGAAAATGTTGATTATAAGATTGAAAACGTTGTTTCCAAGACCTAGAGCTCTAAAGTCAAGACTGAGTGTTGAAGTTTAGACTGAAAGTGCTACTGTTTAGACCCCGATAGCTAATTTGCTATGAAATGTGTAAATCTGACGATTTGAAGTTTGAGTTTGAAGTTTTTGTTGAGTTTCAATGGATGATATTCAGATTTGATTTAAAAACATAAAACCCAGATTTTAAACAGACAACTTGCCTTTGTTTTAAAGGACAACATAAATTATATGTTCGAAGCCTTAAAGAAAGCCCAAGTTTTCATGGGTATATAACATGAAAGACACACCAATCAGTTCTAGCCTAAGGAAATTGGCTTTATTATCATTTCTCAGCCCACATCTTGGTACCCTTTCAGCTCACACAACCTTTTCATCCTCTAAAGAGCACCCGTATTTTTGCCTTTGTGAGAGCTAGTGGAATGTCATTATGAGCCTAGCAATAACCACTCAAAGGGGAGTTCACACATACGCTCAAGAGGGACATATGGTGAATGTCTTTGGGAGATATTCTTCCCCCTCCCTGCACTAAGAGAATAATAATATTCAGAGGTGATCCAGGTAGCTTCTAGTTAAAATTGATACTAGTAAAGGATCTATTCGGCGTGTCGGGGTATAAAATCAATTAAGAGGTCTCATAGCCTTGAAAACTGAGGTTTGATATACTTGAAGGTACGAAGAAGAGCTATTCCTAAGCACTGTCATTGATTCGATTTTCATCAAAGTCATGTTTATTTTGTAGTGGGTTAGATTACTTGGCGTTAGCCATTTCCACTTGGGTCATTCCCTTCTCACTAGCCTTATGGGCTTCTCGGGAGGGCAAGCCTACTAAAGATATGCACTAATGAAATGGAAAAACAATGAGTCTAGCTTTCTGATCACCTAGTGAAGGTGAGAGCATACTCGCCTATCATCAAAGACATGTAAGACATGCTTTGTTCTTTTCCTTGTAATTAGTCTATGTGCCCATTTTACCCAAACAAATAATACAATATCTCGCGACTGCAAATTAATGTTAGTAGTTTATAATTCAGTCTTTGGCTGTGAAATGTTTTATATCTCTGGCCTTTAGCAGCAAATAAGGTACCTACAAATAAACAAACTCCAAATCAGATTCTGGAAAATGACATTTTATGAGCAGAACTAAAAATGCAGAAACAAAGCATAAACATGTTGGATAAACTACCCAGAATGCTAGAATAACTACCCAAAACATTGTTTTGTTGACCCAGAAGTTGTTCTGAAAGAGCTAATCTATGTTTCCAGAATGCCATTCTGTGGATCTGTGAGAATATGTCAAGAAAATTTCCTGTAAGCAAGCTTTGTTTAAAATCAATGGGTCCGACCCCACGGTGGGCACCAAATAATGTGTGTCTAAAAGAGTGTCAATTAACAAAATACACATTGATGAAACAAGTATTAAACTAGGAAGCAATTCAAAAACAATAAATTCAACTTAGCTTCCTTTATGATGTTCCATCCTCCTCTAATCCTAAGGACCTTAAAGGTTAGTAGGTATGGCTCTCAACAACAAGAAATGACCATCAAGATGATAACTCAAGATATGAGTAGCTACATGATTCTAGATTAAATGCAAGATTATGATGATTTGATACTAGATTATGTAATGCTAAATACTCAAAATAAATTATATGTGAATTCACTAGAGTAATGATGCAGAATTAAACAAGTGTCAAGTGCTCATTGATTGAAAATGAAGGGTATTTATAAGATTTCCAAGGCCAAGGTTGAGGTGGCAGGAATCGACTGTCAGGATTTGATTTGGAGATATAGATGGATAAGATTGAGGAAGTTGGAGGAGAGGTTGGAAGGAGAGACACATGTCATCTATGTGGTGACAAGTGGCAAGGATCTTCAACAAATTGTCCATGAGAGGGCAAGTGTCAAAGGATAGAAGGCATGTGGCCAATAGTGCTATGTGTCTTTAAAGGGGTGTGTACACTCCAAATGGGTTAGAAAGAGGTTAGGATGTGCAAGTTGGAAGGGATAGGGCTTGTTAGACCCATGGTCAAATTGAATGGGTTAGGTTAGGGGGTGGTTAGGCTAGGTGATTAAAGGTAGGTTCCATGTGCTCATTTGAATTTAGAAATTCAAATAATTAGGAAATGGATAATTAAATTAAAAAATTAACTTCTTTGATTTATTTAATTATAGGATTAGGAGAAATTAAATTGGATGGGGAGAAATTAATTAATTTAGATTAATTAATCAAGAGGAATTATTGAATGAACTAAATGAATAAATCCTTAGATTTAGTTACAAGTAGAGGAATTAAAAGGGGTAATTAATTAAATCACTTGCGTATTTAACCGATTATGAAGGCTCATTAATTAAATAACTATGTATTTAATTAATTATCTCCAGACCATTTTTTAGTGTATACACATCCATCATGTTAGCACCTCGCAAAATGAGAAAATATTTTTGCATTGATTCTCAAAGTTTGATAATTTTTCGTATAAATCCTATAATTTTCCCACTATTATCCATATAAATCCTATAATTTTTCCACTACTGTCCATATGATTTTGAGAATTTTTCCACTTCTGTTCACTACCTCCTAATCCATCTTGGAATCAAACAAATAAAATGCATAAAAACCCTTGAAGGTCATAAAGCAAAATATGGCCAGAAGAATCATATTCAAACCATATTCAAATCACCCATCTCATTATTTCAAACATACACTCCTTTATCTCCATGAAAAGTGAAGTAATCCTTGTGCTATTTAAGATATTGGTGATATTTTGCCAAGATTCTGCATCTACTACATCGAAAGGAATCACATCAATTAAATAAGGCTGATAAAATTCAAAGGATGCTTTATCAAAAGGGAAAGTCATGTCGAAAATCCATTTATCTAAGAGACACATATAATCTCTCTTCAAAATATGAATATCGATATGACACTAAAGATCTACTAAGACTAAGAGGGGTTTCATTGAAGAGCAATGTCACATCGAAAGAAAAGGCCTTGAGAAGATAGGTGAGGATCTCTTCTAAAAATTGGCATTCAATTTAACAATGAATACCTAACAAAAGAAAAGGGTGTCCCATCAAAAGGGATTATGTCATTAAAAATATATTAGACTCCGAACAATCGATAAAGAAAGTCACTAAGTGTCTCTCACATAGAGGATGGTAAACAAAGTAATGTTGCGCCAAGTGAATGTCATGTCAACATAAGTTTTTAAAGTAAGGCACTTAATGACCATTTTGAGATAATTTTAAAGTGGCACAAATAAAATCTTCCAATTCAGATTCAAAACTATCTCTCTTCTTAATTGATGCTTGTGAACAAATTCAAAAGCCACTAAAATGAAAGCAAGAAGAATTGGAGATCAAACACTACCAAAGATTCAGAGTTATTCATAGAGATCCAAGTAAGTATCCAAATCATTGAAATATTGTACATATTTGGTTTTATCCTTTTTTTTGAAGAACACAATGGAGGGAACACCAGAAAGGCCTAGGGTTAGGAAACAAAAAGAAAAGGTAATGCAAGAGGAAACCCAAGAAGAAACAAAAGCTAAAAGACATAAGAAATAAGGAAGACATTTAAACCGAGACTTAATGGACCAATTCCCTAACTCTAGCCCTAACTCTAAAAGGACAGTTCAATTAAACCCTAACATAGAGTGATTGGGAGACAAGTTTGAAAATTTAGGAGATGTGTGGACTCTACTAAGAGGGTGTGAATTGTTCTTATACCATTACAAGATAAGGAACAAAGTATAACCAATACGTAACCCATGGGTTTACAATTTACGAAAATTGGCAATTCCCAACTTTTTGTAGATGTGGACTTAATAGTGACAACTACCAAAAATTACAACCCACAGACAAAAATAATATATAATGTTGTGGTGGAACCGTTATTACTAATAACAAGAGATTATATTTCTAGGGTGTTTGACCTAGATCTTTCTTATGACAAGCTAATTGATTTAGCCACTCTGGCCAATGAGTACTGCAGATTGGAAGAGGTGTATAAGAGGTGGAGGCTACCAGTTCACAAACCCAAGGATGACAAGAAAATCAAAATATTTGATACTAATGAAAAACCACCATTTGATGTAGAGTTATTTGAGGAGTATTTTAGATATACCTACTACTCGATTTGCCAAGTATTGGGCATAGAGGCCAACCCACTTATGGATAGTGCATCTATGGTATTGCCTGTAGACATTCAGACATAGGACGCTCACGCTTTTGATTATGTTTCATATTTAGTGGATTGAATCAATCATGGTTTGGAGGTGATAAGGAACAATCCTAGCGAGATTTACTTTGAACAATATTCTTTACTATTATATATACTTTTGTATGTTAGTCAGGAAATGAACTTATGGACAAATAAACTTAGCGTCATGGAGTATGACAGACAGGTTTTAAGAAAACCTGTGCAAATGTGGACACCCATATGTGATAGTAGATATCCAATGTACCAATATTTATATTTCAAGGAACACTTTGTCAAACCACTGCATCAACTTTGGGGCCATCCATGTCATCACACACTCACCCCAAAGATTAAGAGATTCCTCTAACCAAAGGATTATGATGAAATAAAAATAGTGAACCATAACTAGGGAGATTGGTATGCTTTTAAAGATCATACAAAGATAAGGGTTTATGGATTTGAAGGTGTCATTTTCCTCCTTCCCATGACAGTGCCCAATAGAACTGCTTATTTGGAAATTGTAAGGCAATTAGTTGCTTTTAGCTCTATTTATCTTGGTTCACATGGAAAATAGTCTCTCATGCCAAGAGCATTATGCTTTGGAGAATTTGTAGTGGTTACTACTAAGGGTTATGACTTCATTGAATCTAAATTGGCTTATTATGGTCTATCACATCGTGAGCCTAGGAAGAACTTTGATCCTGAAGGATTTATCAGTTGGGCAAAGAGATCACAAAGATTGCACTCATACGAGCATGTGCCATTTTAACAAGATGATATTATAAGAAACTTGGATGAGGTGTAAGCCATGGAGAAGCTAGAAGCGTTTGACAAAGTCACAAGGGCTGAAGAGTGGAGGAAGAATCATAATTTAGCAAGTTTTGATGCTTTCTCGAATATTGAGGACCCTGTTGCAAGAATGAATGAATTGATTTCTCATGTGCATGAAGTAATTGAAGGATCTCCATCACATGTCTTCAGAAGAGGGTCATAGAGGCCAATTGTAAAGAGTATTCAAGTTGTAACTCCTCTTATGCTTTTGTCACCACATCTTACCCCATGTTACAAAGTGATACTGAGGAAGTGTCTGAATGAGATGGAGGTTATGTTCCAGAAGGTAAACTTGACTAGGACAGAGTAGTTATAGTGGAGCCACCTCCAATTGATGAAAAGGATGATATAAGGTAGTTAGCTTGTAAAGAGTTTCTTTCAGACAATGAATTTATTCGTACTCTTAAATTTAGATCATTTATGTGTGAGTATAGAGGAAAGTTTTTGAGACAAGGGGTAGATGAAATCACCTTAGAAAATGAAGATGGTTTGTTGAAGAAAATTCAAGAAGAGGTGGATGCAGAGATGGACATTATGATCCTTGCAAGGGGAAGACAACTTCTATAGGATGCTAGTATTGTTATCATCCCAGGATGGGATATGGGCTCTTCTATTATATTTGACAGCTTTGTGAAAAATCCAAACACAAAAAAGAAAATGTTAACCAAGTATGTGGATAGAATATACACTGGCTCTGGATTTGATTCTGACAAGAAAACCTTGTTACAATGGGCACTATATCCAAAGGATAAGATACCCATTCTCATAGACACAAATAATGTTTTTGGCCACATCATGGTGTAAAGGGTTGGAAAAATAGATCCCTTGATCACTATAGACTTAAATATCAATGTTGCAAAATTTAATAAGGCACAAATAGAGAAATTGATTAGGAAAAGAGATGCTTACAAAGATAGATATGAGAAATCAGAAGATGAAAGATTGTAGATGGAGGACAAGCTAAAATCAATCACTAAAGGAGGATAGCCTCCACTTGAAAATTACCAACGAGTTGTTCTAGTATTGAAGGATATAACCTATTGGAGGTTGAGGGAACAAAAAATTGAAAAGAAGTTAAAGGAAAGAGGGCAATAGACTAATAAAGTTGTATATGACATGATGGTTGAGCTTGTCACACATCGGTTCATACAATTGATGTGTTATTCTAACAATTATTGGAGGACATATGCAAGTACCTTTTTTAGTGGAGGAAATTTGTTACCTCAAGGATGATGGATCCTAGAGAGAAAATTGACCCTCCAGTACCTCTTCTATACTGGCGCTAAGGGTGAGCCAAGGGATATGTTGCGTGAAAATTTTGTCAACTTGAGAGAGCTTACAAAATGTGGGTTTCACCATAGTAATGAGACCATATCTCTCAAAAGGCAAGATACGGTTCATCCTACATATGAGGGAAGGCTCCCCCTTTGTACTACAAACTATATCCCATTTGCCAACTTTACAATAATCTAGGATTATACAATTACTTTACTCTCTTTTTTCAGAGTAAGTATTAACCCAAGTCTCTATTTAGAATAGATTTTCTTTCCTAAGTCTGAAAACACTTCTTATTTGCAGTGATATAAAATCTATACTAACTTAGAAGCAAAGTGTCCATAAGAGTACAAAGCCTCTTGTTGCTCCCTTTTTCTGAAAATAACATTGGGACGGGAAAGTAATAATAAAGCTCAAAGTCTTATTTTTATCACCATCCTATCTGTTAGAGATTTTTCTTGCTACCTTCAGTTCTAAGGAGATACACAACACCATACTATGGGATTGGTAATCTAGGACATGAAATCAACACTATCTATAGAGTAAAGACAAGAAAATGTAACTGAACAAGGCTATGCAAGCCTTCTACTCTTCGAGCTCCACAAGGCTCAGGAGGGTGATCCTATTGCAGGTCTGAAAATGATAAACTTATATAAACTAAACAATAAACCTATTTAAAGGTGGATAGTTCTCAAATGATGATAATGGGTGTTTTATATTTCATTAAACTTGAGCATAATCCCATTTGCTCTTCAAAGTGTTGAGAACAAAAACTAAACTAATCCTACTCCTAAAGCATAAAAGGAAATGACATTTAAGAATATTTGGGACCAACTAAACCGGAACTTGCAAAGTATTGACCAGTGCCAAAGAGAGGGCAACTGAGTCATATGAAAAGCCACCTTTGTTGTTACATTCAAACATGCTTTGAAGATCTCCTAAATATTGTTAACTAGCAACAACAAGATCACTAAAATAATATCACACAATCATTCTTAATAATAGATTTGGAAACACAAAAATCTCATTACATTCATGAAAGCACTTATTCTACCCTTGGATAGAAAGCGACCACATAAAAAAACAACTCAGAACAACAAATATGCCTGAAGAATGAGAATAATACTTGATTATTTCACTCAAAGAAGTTTACATTCCAAAATGGAGACAATCATCTAATAATATAAAACCATGAAGCATATTTCAAAACACAAAACTTCACAACTAAGACTGACTTTCATATACCTGGCCCTAACTGGAACACCTTACAAACTTTTTACAATGTTTTGTTTACCTCTGTAGAAATCAGAACTGGAACCCTTCAAAAAGAGGAGAAAAATAAATAAATAGACGGAGGAGAAAATCTAAGAAAACCCTAGAATGCATCAAAATATGACACATGTCTTCATCCTTGTCTTCAATTTTAAATCTGCACTTTCCTCCTCCAAAATTGCCTTCAATCTGCACTCTGATCCTGAATTTGACATCTTAGAAATCTGGAAAATCTGAAAAGAAGACTCCTACAATCACTTGTCGCATTCACCTCTGCCCCCTTTGACTGGAAATATTCCCCATTTGGCTGGAGAAGTTTCGACTTTCTACTGACTTTTGGCATGAATTTTCTCTTTGATCAAAAATAGAAAACTTTCTCCTCACTAGTTGAAAGTGCTCTGTCATTTTCATTTTCTGCATATTTTCTCTTCTCATGAGAATGATATCTACCCTTATGAAAAAATAAATTTCTTGCTGTATCTTACATCTTTACATTAAGCACATACTCTCCTACGTAGCTTTGTCCTTTCTACACTTGCTTTACCAATGAAGGCATCTCTCTTAAACAGAAATAATTAATCCATGTGAAAATATTTCCCCACTTAGGTCCTCATGGAAATATTCTTTGTTTTGCAGTAAACATTTCATTGCATCATTTTTTTTTAATGTTGACAAAAGCTTTTTACACACTGTCTCCTTTATAAAGCAATCCCACTTGCTTGAATTGAATTGAATTGAATATTTGCTTCTCTCTTTGCAGTGTCACTTATTTAGCATCTTGTGATTTTAAATACATTTCATGCTGCATTTTTCCTTTTGTATCTATCCATCCTTACATTACCCTTCTACCCGTGAAGGTTGTTAGGATTCCCAAAGATATTGAGAGGGGAGGGGGGGGGGGGGGGGGGTGGGGGTGAATCAGTATCTAACTGGTTATAAGCTTTTCTTAACTTAAAACATGTAAGGCATATCAATACTGTATACCGGTAAACAAGAAATAATGCAATAAATAGAGATAACAACAACCACATGAAAAACACACCATAACACAGTAGTTTAACGAGGAAACCTGGTGTGGGAAAAACCTCGGTGGGATTTGTGACCCACAATATTCACTTACTGGCCAATAAGAGAATATTACTACTACAAGAGGGGCCTACACATGCAGGAAGGCCAAGTGCCTAGAGCTCACTGCTCAATTACAAAATGGGAAGTCTCACTGACTTACAAAATGGATTATATAAATCCAATGTCTTGTATTGCTTCAAAATAACATCTACTATGCCAGATCCAGTGCCGATTTATAGCTCTGCTTCATTCATAAACCCTTAACCTATAATTCGCATAATAGGTTTGCCTTATTTCGCCTATTAACTTCCTTTCACCCATCACTAAAATGTTCTACAATGATCTCTTATATATACGAGTCATTTTACAACTTGCGAAGTTGACTTACAATGATTTTACAATAATTTACAAAATATATTATAAACAAAATTCCTGTCGGCTTCTGTGCCGGTATACTTCCTTTCACTGCCGGTGGTCTGTGTGCCGGTGTAGAGTCTGTCGTTGCTAGTGCCGGTAAATTGTCTTGCCAGTGTCATAGGATTGTAAGGTTGCCATCAATGACAAAACCTTCAATCACCTACAATATCTCATTGGAGTGTGCATTTGCCAACAAAGGTGAAAACAGATACACTACATTTTACCCATTTTACTCCTTAATACTTGATATACCTACACTGTTACCTTTGATTTAGCTTGATTTCAATTTTGAGTAAACACTTGACCACAAGTGAAAAACATTTCACCCTCATTGTCTTGGTTTTTCACATTTTCTTTGAGTGGGGTAATTCCACTCTTCCCCTCTTATAAATACATTTCACCTGAATGTGAAAACATTTAGTGTGCTGCATACTTTGTGCTTTGAGTGTGAGGCATTTCATTCCATCTATTTACCCATAAATGAAATCCATATAGTTTTCCCCTAAACCCATTCGATAACCTGAGAGAATGCTTCCACTACTAATTCCACTCGAAAAAGAAAATCTTCCCCTTTGCAAGGATTTCCTTGTAAGCACAAGAAGTCATTCACCCACATTAGGTTGTCCACATCACATTCATCAATCCTGAAACCTATGCTAGTTGCTGCACAATATTAAATATATTACATTTCCATGCATACATATCCCATGACATGAAAATATTTCTTGAATAATCCATTCCCGACATGGGCCCTTGTAGTATTTAGAACTATTATAATTTGCCTTCCAGTATAGGTTAATCCCTCCTTACATTCATCATTCCACTACTTTAATTCAGAAGTACTCCATGCATTTGCAAAGACACTAAAATGGACCCCTCCATAGTGTTATGCATATTTTCCATGCCCACGGGTCCGTTCACATGCACAATTATGCACAAACTCCTCAAGTCACTCCCTTCAAATGATATCGAAGTTACAACAATGTTAATTGTTAGAATATTGAGGTATTTTACTGGAACTATATGTTCCTTTTTTTTTTCCACCTTCCACCACTGTAGGTTATCTAGCATGATATGTCGACAATGCTTTATTTCAAGTGTAGGTCCATTTATATTGTTAAAGGACAAAGCCATTGAAACAAATGAGCCTCTTAGGGATTCTATCAATCCTAGCTGATCCATCACTCAAAAATAACACTACTTGTCATTACCCTTTTATGGGAGCACAAAGTGCATACATTTAATACTTCCTGCTCTCACATCACTGACCATTAAAAAGAAAATCTGAAGCAAGGGCAGGGGAAGAGTACCAATAGCTGAAATAGTTCCAATAACCGTCACCTTAATACCATGTTGACCCCCCAAAACATAAAAAAAAATTGTTAGTACATAAATAAAAAAATACTAGCAAATATTTATTTTAACACCAATACATGTTCACAAATGAATTAGTAGTTGAAAACCAAAAAGTCAAAAAAAAAAACAACTGCTGGTACATTTCCTATTTTAATACAAAACATCTTGCACAAATAATAAACATTTTTTTTTTTTTTAAAACTTAATGTTTACATTTGCCACTTTATGCAAGTGGCTTAAGATTACAAATGTACTCCAATTACAATTACATATGCACAACTATTGGTGCATTACATGACATAAAAACAATCAATTGTAAACTTCTTAGACACTCAAGTGTACATTCTTCCAAATATCACTTCACAACTTCATGCATTAAATGGATCTGCATTTGGTACCTGCATTTGCAACAACTGGTGTAAGGCTCTCCAATATCCAAGAATTTGCATAAAATCCAATTTAAAAAACCAAGTTTCATTCAAAGCAGGAAAGAAAATTGAACAATTCAAAGCAATGGAGGACTGCATATTTAATATGACATGACCGACTGTTTCCAACAAAAATTCAAATTTGAAAATAGCTAGCTACCACAATCGAATGCATTGCACATTCAAATTATATTATAAGACAAAAATTTCCATGTTACTTTCACTACAATCCAATTCATTGCACATTCCTGAGCTCTGCAAATACCCTCTGCACATTCCTTACTCGAGGGCGCACATTCAGGTTGGTACACAGAAAATAACTAAATTCCCTCTGTTCAATGAATGTTAAATGCTATAAATATTTCAATTTCAATTATACTGTTTTCAATAAACCAACATTTCTTTCAATATAGTCATTGTAAATAAATAATATAAACTAGCATTTCTTTCAATATAGTCACTGTAAATAATATTAACAACCATATTGGATGTCCAATGATGGTTTACCTCCTTCCTAGTTGCATTATGCTTTGTCTATTGATGATTTCTTTGTATGCGGTTTACAATTTCATTTAAATGCTCTCTTACAGTTTAATAATAACAAAATCCTCACAAACAATGTTTAATAATGCCAAAATCATCACAGAGAAAGGCAAAACAACTGAATATCTTTTCATTTTCTTCGAAACCCCTTCATTATTTATCATTTCCTTTTATGGGTACGCTGTTAAATGGTGTCTCTCTATTTATAATACCAAAATTATTACAGTGAATGCGAAAAAAATTGATTATTGTTCATAATTGTTCGAAACCCCTTCATTATTTATCATTACAATAATGTGTATGCCTGATACTATTACTTATAGTGACTATATACTGACTACACACACACACACACACACAAACACACACACACACACACACACACACACACACACACACACACACACACACACACACACACACACACACACACACACACACACCAGGCCAGACAACTTTTATTACAAAGTTTAAAATGGGTGGTCAAAAAATATGTTGAACACCCATAACAGCCTTCTCGTGGACACGTTATGGGCCCATGTTGCACGAACTCCCGCTATCTTTCTTTCCCTAAAAACATAAGGAAATGAAGATTTTTTGTGGCATTTTCATTGTTTGCTCTGCCTTCAATTTGTTAATATACTCACTGTAAATAATATTATCAGGCATACCATGTAGTACTTCCAATAAATTTCATATGAGAAATACAACAACATCATTCAACCATTTACTCATTTGAGAAATGAATCTGCATCTTCATACTATATCAACAATATCCACTTTTCAATCACATCACAGTTGCATCTTCCACTCATGCATCTCGTGCTTGTAGTTTATCTCCTTGTTATATAATGTTTCAAGTTTTGTACCTCACAGAACCTCTACCCAAGCTTGAGAAGGAGAGGATGAAAGCTAAAAAGGTAGCCAAGCGTGCGAAGAGGACAAAAGATGTGGCCACAGTCGCAGAACCTCCACCCATCTGACACCCAATTCTCATGGAAATGATGAACCTCTTGTCCCCAGCCTTTGTAGCTATTAATACTATGCAAGTTGAGACTGCACCTGGATCCTCAGACACCATGCAACTTACTTCAGGTGTAAACCAGGCACTCCTTGCTCAAATAGAAAGTTGCTTACAAACCCCTCCCAGTGAAGAAAACAATTTGGTTGGGCTAGACCCTAGTAGGCCACAGTCCGCTGGGGTTGGATTTGTCACACCTCCTCCATTTAATACCCAAATGGATAATTGATCGAGTATGATGAATTATATTTTGTGAGCCCTCCGAAGAGCAGATTTTGAGTTTTGATATAACTATGATGTGATTATAGAATGACATACTGCCATATTTTGTAATGTCTTCAGAACTCCATTGTTTTCAGATATCTCAGATGGATATTCCAATTAATTGATGGTGTTGTTGTAAATCTCATATGTTTGTTTTTTGTGATGTGATATTTCTCATATATCATATTATCAGTTGAATTAATCTCGTATATTTCTCACTATCAAAAAAGGCCACATAAGTGTTCAAATTACTCACTATCAAAAAGGCCATATCAATGGCATTTGATTATTCAAATGCCACTGATATGTCCTCTTTTGATAGTGAGAAATTTGAACACTTATAAATATTCAAGTTGCAGTCATCATATTATAAGTATTCAAATTGCAGTCATCATATATAAATTGCAATGTGTAATATGTCTACTAGGTCATTGCATCGAAATGATAAAAGGAAGTGTCCCATTTGTAAAAAGGCACCAGACAAAGAACTATTTTCTACTGCCTTACAAGATATCTTCTTAGCTGCCAAGTTATCCTTCTTGGCAGTATCTAACAAGACATCTTTTAAGGAAATATAAGACAATTCTTTGTCTGGTTCTTTTTCTCAAATAGGGCATTCCTTTTGATCAATATGAACTAAGTGAGGAATTTAAACAAATTGAAACACAAACGATTCTGAAATTGAAATATAAACAAATAAGAAATTGCATTGTCTACTAGATCATTGCCCAAGTACAGATCAAAAAAAGAGAAGATTGAAACATATGACCTAAGTGACGAATTTAAACAAATTGAAAAAGAACAAAATTCTGAAATTGAAACATAAACAAATCAGAAATTGCATTGTCTACTAGATCATTGCGAAAGTACAATTCCAACAAAGAGAAGATTGAAACATATGAACTAAGTGAGAAATTTAAACAAATTGAAACATAAACAATTCATAAATTGAAACATAAACAATTCACAAATTGTATTGTCTACTAGATCATTGCCAAAGTAAAGTCATATGGACTTTACCTGAGAGGAATGCTTGTTGTCTTTGACATAGTGAGTCCTAGATCATTGCCTGCCATAACAATCACAACAAAATGCAAAACAAACTAAGGTGTGTTAAGAAACACATTTAATAAGAAATGCATAACTACCCAAGATATCTACACAAATTAATATAAAATGTAAGCATTAAAGGCACAATCTCCAAAGAATTGAAGTGTGTTAATAAACACATTTACATTGATATGATGACCTTCCACAAGTATGGTTCTTCCCTCGATGCTCTAGCACGCCTGCAAAAAACAACAAATCATCCATACATTATTGAATGCATAAGTACATACATATACATATCCAGCTACATACATATGCACATGTACATAGAATTGCACATATGCACATATACATACATATGCATATATATGTATAACATACATACATATTGCAAATAAATAGTTACCTAAGGAATGTGCAAAGGGAATTTGCAGAACTCAGAAATATGCAATGAATTGGATTGTAATCAAAGTGACATGGAAAATTTTGTCTTATAATATAATTCGAATGTGTAATGCATTCAATTGTGGTAGCTAGCAATTTTCAAATTTGAATTTTTGTGGGAAATAGTCGTTCATGTCATATTGAATATGCAGACCTCCATTGCTTTGAATTGTTCAGTTTTATCCTACACACACACATGTATATGTGTGTGTGGATGACAAACATATAGGCACACTAAACTGTAAGAGAGCATTGAAAAGAAACTGTAAACCGCATACAAATAAATTGTCAATATACAAAGCATAATGCAGCTACGGAGGAGCATAAACCATCATTGGACATCCAATATGGTTGTTAATATTATTTATAGTGACTATATTGAAAGAAATGTTGGTTTACTGAAAACAATATAATTTAAATTGAAAGATTTATAACATTTAACATTGACTGTAGAAGGAATTTAGTTATTCAATGTGTACCAATTTGAATGGCTGCCCTTGAATAAGGAAACTATTGTTGATTACATCAAGTTCTGTGGCTATATGGTTATTGTCCATATACATATAAAAATATATATAGACAATAACCATATAGCCAGAGAACTCGCATCAACCATCGTTATAGAACATATTATGCTATTAAGTGTTTCTTCATGTATACATATACATGTATATGTATATACATGTACACATGTATATATATACATATAGATATATATGTATATGTGTGTATATATATGTATGTGTATACATATATATGGACAATAACCATATAGGCAGAGAACTTGAAACTGTATATAACAAGGAGACAAACTAAATGCATGAGATGCAGGAGTAAAATATGTAACTGTGATGTGATTGAAAACTGGATATTGTTGATATTCTATTAGATAGTGAACAATTCCATCATTGAACATCTTTCAACAAAAAATAAATGGTACCGTATAAATATATAGCAGGAGAGACAAATCATTGAAATGAAACCCTCAATGCCATTGAGAAAAATGATGAAAAACAAATCTATTTCTGTAACTCATCATTGAACATCTTTCAACAAAATAAAATGGCATTGTGTTTTTATTTGTGTATGCATGATAATATAAACAATAACCATATAGCCAGAGAACTCAAAAAAGCCATGCAGGAGTTGTAAGTATGTAACTGTGATGTGTGTGTGTGTGTGTGTGTGTGTGTGTGTATAGACACACAGACATAGGTACAAAACTTGAAACATTATATAACAATAACCATATAGCCAGAGAACTCAAAAAAGCCATGCAAGAGTTATAAGTATGTAACTGTGATGTGTGTGTGTGTGTGTGTGTGTGCGTGTGTGTGTGTGTGTGTGTAGACACACAAACATAGGTAAAAAACTTGAAACATTATATAACAAGGAGACAAACTAGAAGCACGAGATAGTGAACTGTGATGTGATTGAAATTTGGATATTGTTGATATTCTACTAGATAGTGAACAATTACATCATTGAACATCTTTCAACAAAAAAAATAGTGTCATGTGTGTGTATATATATACACACACATAGGTAGAGAACTTGAAACATTATATAACAAGGAGAGAAACTCGAAGCACAAGATGCATCAGTGGAAGATGTAACTGTGATGTGATTAAAAAGTGGATATTGTTGATATAGTATTAATACGAAGATTCATTTCTCGAATGAGTAAATGGCTGAATGATATAGGCAGAGAACTTGAAACTGTATATAACAAGGACACAAACTAAAAAGCATGATATGTAGGAGTAAAATTTGCAACTGTGATGTGATTGAAAATTGGATATTGCTGATATTCTATTAGATAGTGAACAATTCTATCATTGAACATCTTTCAACAATAAAAAAAATGCTACCGTATAAATATATATACAGAGACAGATCATTGAAATGAAACCTTCAATGCCATTGAGATAAATGATGAAAAACAAATCTATTTCTGTAACTCGTCATTGAACATCTTTGAACAAAATAAAATGGTATTATGTCTCTATTTCTGTATGCATGATAATATAGACAATAACCATATAGCTGAAAATAAAATGAGTAAATGGCTGAATGATGTTGTTGTATTTCTCATATGAAATTTATTGGAAGTAATGTATGGTATGCCTGATAATATTATTTACAGTGAGTATATTAACAAATTGAAGGCAAAGCAAACAATGAAAACGCCACAAAAAATCTTCATTTAACATCACACCCATTAACCATTTAACACACACACACACACACACACGCACACACGCATGTGTGTGTGTGTGTAGCATTTAACAACACAACCATAAAAGGAAATGATAAATAATGAAGGGGTTTCAAACAATTATGAGCAATAATCAATTATTTTTGCATTCATTGTAATGATTTCAGCATTATAAACAGAGAGACAACATTTAACAATGGAACCATAAAAGGAAATGATAAATAATGAAGGGGTTTCAAACAATTATGAACAATAGTCAATTATTTCCGCATTCACTGTAATGATTTCGGCATTATAAACAGAGACACACCATCTAACATCACACCCATACAAAGAAATGTTAAATAATGAAGGGGTTTCAAACAATTATGAACAATAATCAATTATTTTCGCATGCACTATAATGATTTCATCATTATAAACAAAGAGACACCATTTAACAATGTACCCATACAAGGAAATGATAAATAATGTAGGGGTTTTGAACAATTATGAACAATAATCAATTATTTTCGCATTCACTCTACTGATTTCTACATTATAAATAGAGACACACCATTTAACAACACACCCATAAAAAGAAAAGAAAAATAATGAAGAGGTTTCGAACAATTATAATCAATAATCAATTATTTTCGCAATCACTGTAATGATTTCGGCATTATAAACAGAGAGACACCATTTAACAGTGCACCCATAAAAAGAAATGATAAATAATGAAGGGGTTTCAAACAATTATGAACAATAATCAATATTTTTCACAATCACTGTAATGATTTCGGCATTATAAACAGAGAGACTCTATTTAACAACGCACCCATAAAATGAAATCATAAATAATGAAGGGGTTTCGAACAATTATAAACAACAATCAATTATTTTTGCAATCACTGTAATGATTTTGACATTATAAATAGAGAGACACCATTTAACAACGAACCCATAAAAAGAAATGATAAATAATGAAGGGGTTTCAAATAATTATGAACAATAATCAATATTTTTCGCATTCACTATAATGATTTCGGCATTATAAACAGAGAGACACCATTTAACAACGCACCAATAAAAGGAAATGATAAATAATGAAGGGGTTTTGAACAATTATAAACAATAATCAATTATTTTTGCAATCACTATAATGATTTCGACATTATAAACATAGAGACACCATTTAACAACGCACCCATAAAAAGACATGATAAATAGTGAAGGGGTTTCGAACAATTATAAACAATAATCATTTTTTTTCGCATTCACTAAATGATTTTGGCATTATAAACAGAGAGACACCATTTAACAATGTACCCATAAAAGGAAATGATAAATAATGAAGGGGCTTCAAATAATTATGAACAATAATCAGTTTTTTTTACATTCACTATAATGATTTCGCCATTATAAACAGAGAGACATCATTTAACAACGCACCCACAAAAAGAAATGATAAATAATGAAGGGGTCTCGAACAATTATTAAACTGTAACAGAGCATTGAAATGAAACCCTAAATTGCATACGAAGAAATCATCAATAGACAAAGCATAATGCAGTTGCGAAGGAGAAAAACCATCATTGGACATCCAATATGCAAGGAGGAAGAGTGACCGTTACCTAGGAGCAAGGCGACAAGGAGGTTGCAGAGGAGGCCGAGGTTGCGAGTGAAGAAGAACATGCAGAGGAGGCCATTGACGAAGAGACGAGGTTATGGATGAAGAAGAGCTCGTAGAGGAGGTCGTCAATGGAAGACAAGGTAAAAAATGAAACCACAAACCTTCATTTCCCTAAGTTTTTAGGGCAAAAAAGATAGCGGGAGTTCGTGCCACATGGGGCCAGCAAACGTACGCGGGAAGGGGGTTATGGGTGGTCAAAATATTTTTTGACCACCCATTTTAAACATTTTTATATTCATCTCCATTTTAATTATATGCATATGATTTTTTTTTAAGTTAATTATTTTTTATAGAAAGGTGAAAAATATATTACTTTTTAGATAGTTTATAAATGGATATTGGCCTTTTGGTATGTGGGTATTGGCGCAAAAGAGGTCAAGTATCAGGTGACACTTTGAAATGACCACTTTTTGACCTCTCGACGCATAACGGCCCCTAGAGATCTGATCGTTACTACCCAAAAGCCGGATCAATAGGTTTAAGAAGTTAAGTCGCATACGAAGACAACCAAAAAAAAAAATCAAAATTTGATGTATCGTTTAGGCTTTGTGGGTGCGCGAAGTTAGCTATGATGGCTACTAGTGCTCTTCCCCTAGTGTGACACAATATGCATAAAAATAATCCCCATCTCCATTTGCAGTTTTGGGCGATGGATGCCATATCATCCTTTGATTCGTTATTTTTCCTAGATTACTTTACAACGCCCTTTGTGGTTCCATCCTTCAAACTGTCAATAAGCCTTGTCTCATTGCTAGCAATAAGGATTCTGAATGCCTCATCACTGCTTCCACCATTTGCATATATCTTAGGACGCTGCAATTACAACGTCTAACAAAATTCCTCATTATCCTGCTCTTACACTTTGATGCAAGCCTGCACTATTCCAAAGCTCTCCCACTGGGGCTGAGAAGGTCAAAAAAATTGGATTTACATCGGCGTTGCATTCACCTAAAGATTTACAAAGCCATTGTGTGCCGTTGTGCCCTAAATTTTTGCTTGGCAGTACTTTTTTATTGCCTCGCAAGTCCTTTGGCATGCTCACACATTTCGTGCAGGTTGGTGGAGTGTTTTTCTTGGCTCGCTTATTCCACCTTGTCCTTCCCCACACTACCTTTTCTCATCCTTGTACATCCTTACGAGGTGGTGGGGATATCCATCCACTCCTCGCTCCACTTACCCCGCTGTGTCTTTTGGTTTGTCATGAGATTACTGTAGGATGGCGGGGAGAGCATTCTAACTCCCTCGCTAGCCCACACCTCCCTTGAGCATGGTTTGAGAGCAATGTAGGGTGGAGGAAAAGGCTCCTTCATCCTTCCCCGCAATCTCGCCTTGGACTTCCTTCATGTCACATGCCCTACGGGACAAAAAATAATTTTTTTCTATTAAGTCATAGAGACTTAAAACTCTCTTGCACGCATTTTTTCTTTTTTGTTGTGGGCACACCACCTTCCAATGGGTAAAAGTAATTGATCATCTTAGATTTTAAATCACTATTAAAGTGATTTAAATACATTATCTTTCATCCCCTTTGCATTTGTGCAATACTTGAGTAACCACCACAATTACATTATTAAAATGAAATTATTTGTTGATATCAAATCATCATAAAATGACTTAATTTACACTTTGCTTGCTCTCTGATGGGATGGGGTTTGGGATAGACTAGCTTAGTCTATGCTCTTGGATCCTTTCCTTGGATCACTTGGTGTTCTCCTCACACCCTAGGGTCTCTAGGACTTCCTTTGCTTGAGGAATCCCCTGACCATGCCCAATCCACCCACTAATGAGTTGCTTTGCTGCTTCTAAGGTCTCACCTTCTCATGAGACTCAAAACCCCTTACTATGGATAATAAGGACTAATCTTGTTCCACACCTTCCAAGGTCTTAGCAAGGTTGTTTCAGGTCTATTTCATGGTCTATCCACCCATTCATGAGCCCCCAAGAGGTTTCAAGTTTCTAACCCCTTACCGATTTCACAAATTTGGGTTTTTGCCTTCAAATAGGGCTACAAGGATTAGGACCAATTAGGCCTCCTAACCAGTCTTCTAGGGCTCCCTCTCACAAATGGTGCACACACAACCTAATCTCCCAAAAAGGACTACCATTCATTTGGCAAGGACTCAAGGATTTGCTAGGTTTTAGGTCTCCAAGTGTCCGTACACTGTCCTTGGTGGATTTTAAGGTTTTCAAGGGTTTTTGTGAGGGTTTTTAGGGTCTGTCTGGGTCACAGTGAAGGTTTTGTGTTTATCCACCTTGTTTGGATTGGTGGAAACTCCTCCTTCACACCAATTATGATTCACTCACTCCTCTTCACTTCCTCCAAAGGATGCACTCTCCACTAGCCAACCTTGCTCTCCAAGACCTCTGCACCAACAACCATTCCTACCCGGGCACTGTCCAGTCTCGCCTTGGAATGGGTCTTTGCTTGGCCTCCTTGCATTTCCAAGGGCCCTTCTTTCTTGGGACTATAGTACAGGGTCTTCACACCCATTCCGCATGGTTTCATGGTGGTTCCACAATGGGGAATGGAGTTAAGACTTCATTTACTCAAACCGGTCCAAGACTGCAACTTACAAGTTATTTACAAACACACTCAACCAGTAAACAAAAAGCTAATATAATCACTCACAATGAAGATATATACACCAAATAAGACATTTCACACAGGTTTTCTCACAAATCAATCCATTAGTTTGCTCGGTAACTTCATTCAAACTGACTGGTAACTCAAAAACAGTCACAGTCAAGCTTTTCTTCCTTGGCCTGTACAAAGTCTGACATCCAACCCATGCATTTAGGGTTTTCAAGTACTTATACTACCCATACCTTGGTTGGTGTGCCAAAATTAGGGCTCTCCATGCACAACAAGGGTCTATGACCATTTTGGGTGGAAAAGTTGCTTGACAACTTTTAAAAGTTGTCATGCAACTTTTGCATCTTTTGAGCAACTTTGCCATTGTTGATTTTCATGACTCCTAAGCCTATTTTGGGCTATCCTAAGGACATCAACATGCCAATAAGGCCTAACACACATTCCAGGCACACTCAACCTCTCCTGTACAAGAAAACACAACAAAAACACTAAGGACCTAAAACTAGGACCTAGTCTAGCACACATGAGCTCATGGCTCTTATTCATGTACAATGGCTTCTAAAGAAGCATAATAACAACAAAACAAAGAAAGAGAAGGAGTTTGGAAGGGTACTCCTACACCATACTCCCCCTCTACACACAATTAAGAAATAGAAGAATAGATGAGAGCCGGGTCTATTCCAAGTGTCTTGAACCTGCTCTCCTCCACCCAAGTTGCTTCCGACTCAGGCTGTCCTGCCCACTTCACCAAGTGTTCCATGTAGACCTAGTGTCTGGTGGAATTCTTCACTCTTGATTCCAAGATCTCCTCTACTATAGGCTTCTTCACCTGTGGTAAGACATTAACATCAAGGTCCTGCAGTACCTTGGCTTGGTTCTCAGTCTGCCCTGCTATCTCACCCTTGTACATGATCAGGTCAGCTACATTAAAGACTGGTGATATAGCTAAATCTGGAGGCAGGTCAACTTTGTAGGCATTCTTACCATATTGTGACAGGATTCTACAAGGTCCTACTCTTCTCATCTACAGTTTGGTAGGCTTACCACCTTGCATCCTAGCTTTGCTCAAATGGACCATCACATAGTCACCCACGTTGAACTGAACTTCTCTCCTTTTCTCATCCACTTTGGCTTTCAGTTTTTGAGTGGATTCAAGGATGGCCTTCTTAACCTACTCTTGAACTTCCTTGATGGTTTGAGTGAAGTCTTCTACTTGCCCACTCTTCATTTCCAAACTACCAAGGTCTCTCAACTCACATACTCCTCTTGGATGTCTGCCATACACAACCTCAAAAGGACGTTTACCAGTGGTCCTATACACACTATCATTAAATGCATACTCTGCTTGAGGAATGATAAGGTCCCATGTCTGACCATACTCCTTAGTTAAACACCTCAACAAGTTACCTAACACCCTATTGATGACTTCAGTTTGACCATCTGTTTGTGGATGGTAAGCTGAGCTAAATGACAAGTTAGTTCCTAGTCTCCTCCATAATGTTTGCCAAAAATGACCCATGAACTTTCTGTCCCTGTCTAAAACAATGCTTAAAGGGAGTCCATGAATCCTAACAATCTCTTTGAAGAAGAGATGTGCAACATAGCTAGCATCATGTGTAGTCTTACATGGAATGAAATGACTCATCTTGGAAAATCTATCTACTACCACATAAATGCTGTCCATACCTATTTTAGTCTTGGGAAGTCCTACTACAAAGTCCATGCTTATACATTTCCAAGGTCTGTTAGGGACCGACAATGGTTGATATAAACCGACATTGCTTGATCCACCTTTGGCTCTTTGGCATACACCACACTGTTCTACATATCTTTTTACATCTCTTGGAAACTTTGGCCAATGGTAGTACCTCTGTACTAAATCTAGGGTCTTATTAATCCCAAAGTGTCCACTCAAACTGCCATTATGTTTCTCTTGGATGAGGTTCTCCCTCATAGATCCTCTAGGTACACACAGCTGGTTACCCTTGAACAAGAGACCATTTTGGAGAGTGTAATCTGCATACTCACCATGGAAATGGTTCTCAAACTCTTTACAAACCTTGTAAGCTGATGAGAAGTCTTCATCTCCTTCATAGAGGTCTTTGAAACCTTCTATTCCTATGCTCTGCAACTGTAACTCTTGAACTGTTAACAATTTCTTGCTCAATGCATCTGCCACTTTGTTAAGTTGCCCCTTCTTATGCTTAATGGTGAAGGTGAAGGATTGGAGGTATTCCATCCATTTCATATGTCTATTGCTTAGCTTCTCTTGAGTATTGATGTAACTCAATGTCTGATTGTCTGTGAACACTACAAATTCTTTTGGGAGTAGGTAATGCCTCCATTTCTTAAGAGACTGCACTAATGCATATAACTCTAGGTCATAGGCTAAGTACTTCTTCTTTGCTTCATTAAGCTTCTCACTGAAAAATGCCACAGGTCTTCCCCCTTGACTCAATACACCACCTATTGCAATTCCACTTGCATCACATTCCAAAGTGAATAGCTTATCAAATGTAGGTAGGAGAAGGATAGGTTTTGTGGCTACTTCCTGTTTCAACAATTGAAATGCTTTATCAGCCTTCTCAGTCCATTTAAACTTGGTTTTAAGGCCTCCATTAATGGTGTCAAGGACTGGTGCACATATACCACTGAAATTCCTCACAAACTTCCTATAGAATTGAGCTAATCCATGGGAACTTCTTACCTCAGTCCTTGTTTTAGGTGCAGGCCAATTCAAGATTGCCTCCACTTTGCTTGGATCCATCTTCAAGGTTCCTTTAAACACCACAAATCCTAGATAAACCAGCTCTTGCTTCAAGAATTCACACTTCTCTAGGTTGATGGATAGCTTCTCCTCATGCAACCTTTCTAAAACTAACCTCAAATGCTCAAGGTGCTCGTCCTTGGTTCTGCTATAGATGAGAATGTCATCTAGGTACACCACCACAAATCTGCCTGTGAAATCCTTCAACACTTCATTTATCAACCTCATGAAGGTGCTTGGAGCATTGGTGAGTCCAAATGGCATCACAAGCCATTCATACAATCCCTTTGTGGTTTTAAAATCAATCTTCCACTCATCACCCTCCTTAATTCTTATCTGGTGATAACCACTTTTAAGGTCTAGCTTGGTAAAATACACAGCCCCTCCTAAACAGTCCATTAGATCTTCTATTCTAGGAATAGGAAACCTATACCTTATGGTAATCCTATTAATTTCTCTTGAGTCAGTGCAAAGTCTCCACTTACCTTTTTTTTTTGATGCTAGCACTACCGGGACCGCACATGGGCTGATGCTCTTCTTAATCAGTCCTTGTTCCAATAACTCCTGCACTTGCCTTGCTACCTCCTTGTTCTAATCAGGTGTGAGCTTATATGTAGCCTTGTTAGGTAAGGATGCACCGGGAACAAAGTCTATTTGATGACTTATAGACCTTCTAGGTGGGAGTGTTGCAGGTGTTCCATCACTCACTATATCCTTATGCTCTTGCAACATTTGCTTTACCTCCTTGGGTATTTCTGCCTGCAACTTGTCTTCTTCCTCCTTTGGCTTCACAAAGATGGCACACTTCACTATCTCCTCCTAATGTAGTAAGTTTAAGAACTCTTTACCGGTAGCCATTAAGACACTAGGTGTCTTTGAAGTTCCTTCTTCATTCTCTGTCAAAGACTGAATCTTGAAGGTCTTGCTGTCCTTCTTAAAGGAAATGGAGTTCTCCTCTCCATCATAGATCACCTTCCTATCAAATTTCTAGGGTCTTCCTAGAAATAAGTGACATGCATCCATAGGTAACACATCACAAAGGATCTTATCCTTGTATCCTCCAATAGAAAACTCTACCCAAGTCTCCTCATAGACTAGCACACTCTGTCCTTTGTTCAACCAAGTCACCTTGTAAGGATTGGTGTGGGGTATTCGTGTGAGTTTCAACTTCCTAATTGCCTCTTCTGATATGATGTTGTTAGTTGAGCTTGTATCAACTATCACCTTGCACACTTTACCAAGAACTTTGCATCTCACCCTAAACAATGCTCTCCTATGTTTGGGTTCCTCCTTAACCGGTTGTCTGATCAAAATCCTATTGAACATCAGATTCTCACCAACTTCTGATTCAATCTGGTCCACATCCAGTGTCTTGCTGCTTGAAGAGTCTTCTTGTGCATAAGCAACCCTCTTTCCACTGTTTGATGTGGTAGGCTTGTCTGGGCATCTATATGTCGGGTGTCCCAATTGTCCACAATTGTAACACTTCATTGTTGCAAAATAGGAGTTACCTTTGCCGGTACCTCTACCCCTATTTGGACCACCTTGTGCACCTCTTCCTCTATAATGTCCTCCTCTAGGATTGGTTTCACTGCCATGTTCAGTCAACTTGGATTCTCCTTGGTTCCTTTGTTCGTTTGTCTTGCTTTGGTAACCACCTCGGTGATTCACTTGGTCTCTACCTTTGCCTCTACCCCTGTTATTGGAGTCTCCTTTCCTTTTTTTCCTCTCTTCTACCTTGGCAGCAAGCTTATGACACTTATGGACAATAGTAGGAGTCCATAGGCTTATCTCCTCTTGAATGTTCCACTTTAGACCGCTTAGATACCTAGCCACCTTAATGGATTCATCTTCTTGGACTTTAGATCTTAGACATAGCTTTTGAAACTCCTTTTTGTAGGAGGCCACATCAAGATCCTTCTACTTCAATACTTGTCTCTTCTTATGAAGCTGGACTTCATAATCCTCTGGTAAGTAGTTCTCCTTAATCTTACCCACCATAGCTTTCCAATTTGCAATAGGTAGCTTCCCCATACTAACTCTTTCTTCTTGCAGGTACTTCCACCATGTCAAAGTTGCTCCCCTAAATCTTGATTTGGCAACTTTAACCTTCTGAGCCTCTATCACTCCTTCACACTCAAAGTGGTTTTCCATGCCCTCAATCCATTCCATAACAGTGTCTATGTCCATTCTTCCACTGAAAAGTGGCAATCCTTCAAAAGACTTGGTGTTCAAGGCCTTAATAGCTTTCACAAATGGTTCTTCATTGAATAAGGGATCAGGTTCAGGGATAATGTCATCTATATCTATAGTCTTCTTGCCTTTACCCTTGGTGTCTTCATCCCAAGGTCCTTGTGTCCTCTGATCCACTACTTCCTGCAGTTTATCCCTCATCTCACTCATAAGGAGTCTATTTTTCTCCTTCTGTTCTTCCACCTCTCTAGCCAACTCTGCAATAGTGACCATTCTGCTCTCCCCTATTGGTTCACCAGTATATAGAGACATACACAGTCCAACAAGTCTTTTACTTGCTCTGATACCAATCTGATGGGATGGGGTTTGGGATAGACTAGCCTAGTCTATGCTCCTGGATCCTTTCCTTGGATCACTTGGTGTTCTCCTCACACCCTAGGGTCTCTAGGACTTCCTTTTCTTGAGGAATCCCTTGACCATGCCCAATCCACCCACCAATGAGTTGCTTTGCTGCTCCTAAGGTCTCACCTTCTCATGAGACTCAAAACCCCTTACTATGGCTAATAAGGGCTAATATTGTTCCACACCTTCCAAGGTCTTAGAAAGGTTGTTTCAGGTCTATTTCATGGTCTATCCACCCATTCATGAGCCCCCAAGAGGTTTCAAGATTCTAACCCCTTACCGATTTCACAAATTTGGGTTTTTGCGTTCAAATAGGGCTACAAGGATTAGGACCAATTAGGCCTCCTAACCGGTCTTAACAAATGGTGCACACACAACCCAATCTCCCAAAAAGGATTGCCATTCATTTGGCAAGGACTCAAGTATTTGCTAGGTTTTAGGCCTCCAAGTGCCCGTACACTGTCCTTGGTGGATTTTAAGGTTTTCAAGGGTTTTTGTGAGGGTTTTTAGGGTTTGTCTGGGTCACAGTGAAGGTTTTGTGTTTAGCCACCTTGTTTGGATTGGTGGAGGCTCCTCCTTCACACCAATGATTCTTCACTCACTCCTCTACACTTCCTCCAAAGGATGCACTCTCCACTAACCAACCTTTCTCTCCAAGACCTCTGCACCAACAACCATTCCTAACCGGGCACTGTCTAGTCTCACCTAGGAATGGGTCTTTGCTTGGCCTCCTTGCATTTCCAAGGGCCCTTCTTGCTTGGGACTATAGTATAGGGTCTTCACATCCATTCCCCATGGTTTCATGGTGGTTCCACAACGAGGAATGGAGTTAAGACTTCATTTACTCAAACCGGTCCAAAACTGGACAGTAAGACTGCAACTTACAAGTTATTTACAAACACACTCAACCGGTAAACAAAAAGCTAATCTAATCACTCACAATGAAGATATATACACCAAAGAAGACATTTCACACAGGTTTGCTCACAAATCAATCCATTAGTTTGCTTGGTAACTTCATTCAAACTGACTGGTAACTCAAAAACAGTCACAGTCAAGCTTTTCTTCCTTGGGCCGTACAAAGTCTGACATCCAACCCATGCATTTAGGGTTTTCAAGTACTTATACTACCCATACCTCGGTCGGTGTGTGAAAATTAGGGCTCTCCACGCACAACAAGGGTCTATGACCATTTTGGGTGGAAAAGTTGCTTGACAACTTTTAAAAGTTGTCATGCAACTTTTGCATCTTTTGAGCAACTTTGCCATTGTTGCTTTTCATGACTCCTAAGCCCATTTTGGGCTATCCTAAGGACATCAACATGCCAATAAGGCCTAACACACATTCCAGGCACACTCAACCTCTCCTGCACAAGAAAACACAACAAAAACACTAAGGACCTAAAACCAGGACCTAGTCTAGCACACATGAGCTCATGGCTCTTATTCATGTACAATGGCTTCTAAAGAAGCATAATACCAACAAAACAAAGAAAGAGAAGGAGTTTGGAAGGGTGCTTTTGCACCACTCTCATAGTTATTTGAAATGATCTAGCAAGCTAATGCCCTTTTGATACCATTTTTACCAGTCAAATGGTTTGAAAATTTTCACTTGCTCAGACTACCCCACTTGATTTAAATATGATCATTATTTAAATCAAAATGAATTAAATATATATATTTTGTTTACTAGGTTTCAATTGGCTATACCAGGCCTTATCACCAGTCGAGTGCCAAGGTGGGCTTGGCTATTATTTTTTTGTTTTCAGACAACTGACCTATGAAAATGCCTTAAAACATCAATTGGATTTACACTGATTGTAGAGATTTGAGCGGGTGACCATTAAATCTGATGTTTTCACATTTCTGAATTTTGGCCTAAACCACCTTATTAGCCCCCAGAATCAGTTTCAAAAAGTGACCAAAACACTTCCTTAATGCCTTCAAGATGGCACACTGGTAAAATGTTATGCATATAATTAAGGGCATCAAACAAATTCTCAATATGATATTTGAGGAAAAAGATATTAACGTTTGAAGTTGCCTACTCAGGGTTGTCGTAAACTGCACCTGTCAAATCATCTTGAAAGCCATCCAAACACTGAGTTGAAAAAATACCAAATCATCATTTCAAGAGATTCCATTTGACTCATTGGCACATTTGGATACCTTGAGTGTGTGTGCAAGAGGTATTTACCTGATTTGACCATATGTGCAAAATTTTAATGCCCAAAGTTGCCTCTGAAAAATTTGAACATGCTAATTACCAAACCCTGACAAAATTCATTTGAAAAAATAGCAAATGATGAGATGAGGGGATACAAACTGGCCAAGTTGGAAAAAACATAATAAAAAATCATGGGGAATATCCATTTTGCATGCAGGTCATCAGGGTCGACAAATATAAACTCAAATCCAGGGCTACTTTCTGCAGATTTTGAACAATCAACTTGCAAATCTGAACCTTTTGCAAATGGAATTGACTTTGAAAACTTATCAAATTAACACATAGGGATATGCTAATTGACATGGGGCCTAATTAAAATGCTGTGAATCACTAGAAAACATCATTTGGGCATAATCTTTGACTGGCACAAAAATGCAACACCACAAAGAGGGCCTACTTGAAAGGTTTAACAACTGCAAACAACAAACCAACTCCTGGACCTCCAGACAGGCGCATAAAAAATACATCAAAGTTGATTATGAAAGGCTGAAAATGAATATATATCATCTCTGATAGGTTCCTAACACTTTCCCAAAGGGGTTTTGTATGACAATTCATAGGTGCAAAAATACAAGCTCTCAAAGTGAACAACTTAGGCTTATTTTGCAAGGCACTTTTTGAGTGCATTATGCAAAATTTTACATGGGTCATAAAAAATTTAGCCAATTTTTCAGAGGTCCCAACACTATCAACCTTTACAAATAGATGACTCTTTCTTACAGTAAACTTTCAAATACAACCATGAAGCTCATGAAAGCTCAAATACTTTCTTTGACTTCCTATAAAGCTTCAAGAACATAGATGAAATATGTGTAGCTCAAAGACTTCAACATACACTTCACCTTAAATGCACAAATGTAGCAGGTAAAAGAAACACAAAGACTATGATTTATCTCTTTACATGAGCATAAAACATTAGCTTCACATGTAATAAGTAGCTTAAAGACTACAAGATCAAGTTTGACATTATATCATTAATTATACACAATAATTAGCTCAAAGACTACAAGATTGGGTTTAATTATGTTTCAAATAACACCAAATACTCACAATCAACTCCGAATAATGTCATCACATTATAACTTGTTCCAACACAAAGATTGAAAGAAACTTGTCTCTTTTATCGATTGCAATTTGATTTACGTCTAAAAACAAAGTTTTTGAGTGCTTCCCAAACCGATAGAGTTTTGTTGCATTGCCAAAAGATTCATCCAAAGATCAAAAGATCCAGAAAAGATCCTTATTACAATGAGCATCCTCATATATAGAGAGGAGAGGTGCAGCATGAAACTAGGAAAGTTACAACTAATTTGTGACTAAGTCAAAGGTAGAGTCCTATTTGACTCAGGACACATGCAGTCCTACATGTGTACTAGTGCATGCATAGAATGACACTCGAGGTGTCAAATTGATATTACAAAAGGACACTTGAAGTTTCAATTGAAATTACAAAGTGCCACTGCTCTAGAGATGCATAAAAAATGACTAAGTGTCTAGAGACACATCTCTATTATGATCATCCTTCTTTAAAAAATCTTCATATTGTTGTTAGGTAGCCTATATTTCAAATTCATCTAGTGTTCTCAATGTTTGACGCCACTAAGGATGAGAGGAAGAGCGGATAGGAGTCTTTCTTCTTGAATTTCATTGTCTTTTCCTTGGAGACGATTTTGACATCTGTACAAGGATGACACTGTAGCATTGGGAAATCATCCATATTTGTGAAGAACAATCACCAACCATCTTGACCATTTGAACTGAGGAGGATCATGTATGCACTGAATTTGGTGTTATTAGGGTTTCTAAAACCCTTATTGTATCATGGTAGAACAAGTGTAAATTGGGTCTATGACCTTAATTTACATGTTTGTATTTGGTGTAATTCGATTTTGCATGCTCGAATTACACTTAAGACAAAGTGTGGCTCAAATGTGCAATACGGGTTCGTAGACCAGTACTACACTTGGGAAAAAAAGGTTAGGTAGTGTTCGGATCTATAGACTTGAACTACACCTTGGGGAGAAACATGTGATTGGTGTAAATCGAACCTATAGGTCCAAACTACACCTAATTGAGTGCATACCAAAACCAGGTGTAAGTCGGACCTACAGGATGTACACCTAAGTGGAAGGATCAGAGTGTATGGCAAGTTTATAAACTGGCCATGCACTTGAAAAGGGTAGAACTTAAATCATGGTGTAAGGCAGATTTGTAAACCCTCCATACATTATAGCAACTAAAGATGGTGTAAGGCGGGTTCACAAACCCACCATACACTTAGGACATGACACGTAAGGTTGGTGAGGTGTAGGGCATGGTTGCAGACCTGCCATGCACCAAGTATGGTTTTCGGTGTATGGCAGGCCTACGACCTCGCCACGCATTGTCCATAAAAGAATGGAAAGGGAGATATGGTGTTGTTCAGGTTCATAGACCCACACAATACCAATAACATGGTGTAGCTTGGGTATACCAACCTAAACAACCCCAAAAGGTGTTGAGCAAATGCAAGGAGGTGCAATTCGGGTTTGCAAACCCGATTTTCTCTAGGAAGACTAAATGGTGTAATTCGAGTTTGTAAACCCGAATTGCACCTGAAAACTAAGAATTTAAAAGATGTACAAAACACCCAAAATACTTCAAATGAAGGTCATGAGGTAGAAAATCACTCATGGGAAGTGACACAAATTTCCTCGAAAAATGTGTATAAAGAATATAAGCTACAAATGGGTTAAAAACTTGTAGGGTTACCCCAATTTTTCCAAATTGAGGATAACATGACACTACATAACAAAACTAGGATAATATAAGATAGTCAGGGCTCCTAGACAACCCTGACAAGTCCTTGTGGACAAGATGAACGCATGTATCTAAGACTACAACGCGATGCGCTAGTGTCTTGTACGGATTGAAACATAGAGTCGTACAAAAGGATGCTAAACATTTGTATAGATGCACAAAAGATAAAATAACTGAAAGATATAAAAAATGCAGAGATTATAAATAAAATAAAAAGGACAGAGGGTAAGGCAAAAGATGAACACACAAGAGGTCCAAGCTATGAAGCCTTTTGCTAAGTGAGCTCCTCACGAACACGAACCTGCACACATGCAAAGGAGGAAAATGTTGGGGGTTGTATTTTGGAGTCTGTCTCAGTTAGACCCCCATTTCAGGGTTTCCACCTCCATGGACAAACCAGTAGATTCAACGAGAAAAGGAAGATAAAGAAGGATAGAAAAGAAGTAATAAAAGATGAATGAAATATAGATTCAAGGAGAATGTATAAAAAAATATGAGAGAGAGAGATAAAGAGATAACTCCCCTATGAAGCTCTAAAGAAGATGCTTTGAAAACATTGTGTTCTCCAAGCTTGCAATAATGGTGGACTTATGAAAACCTGTGAATATTTCTTAAGAAGATTTCCAAGAGCTTCAACCTATAAGAAATAATTCAAAATCCTCCAAAATGCCTTCAAACAGGAGAGATATAAGCCCTGGAAGGAAAACTGACGTCACACATGCAGAGGTGTTACGGTTTCTTCTAGGCTCAGGCTTAACAATCAAATGGCCACTTGCGGACTATCAGATTCATGGGATGCTAGCACGTCGTGTAGACATCTCCACGCTGCCCTAGTGTCCTAAGGAGGATAAGTCAACATAGTTGGTAAGATTCAAGTTTGGAGCTGATGAAGCAATCTAGGTGGACAAAAAGACAAAAGCGGCGGTACAGGACCTCTGATGACGTGAATGAAGGTGTGATTTGTTGCATTGAATTATACAAGGTGTGATTTTTGATATTACACTTTTAAATATCTCAATGAGCATATCAGGCTTGGAGACAAGATGAGAGAAAAGATTAACTAATTGAAACTTAAAGATCTTGTGTACTCGAATGATTCTAAAAGGATTAAAAAGTTGCTTGTGAAACATCAAGAATTTCAAGAAGAACTTCTGGAAGATATGGAATGCCTTAACAAAGAGGACACAAAGAGACTCCCAACCATTCAACATGATGGCTTGCTAGTTTCACTTGACCAGTGGAAAGACATGTTGGTGAAAGAGCTCTCTCAAGCTTTGGAAGATATCAATGACGAGATGCATGTACTGAATAATATGAAAATCATCATGGATGAATGGTATATAAAGGAATACGTCATGAGGCATTTCATCACAAACATCAACACTTACAAATAACAAGATTACATTGAGCACCTGGGGTTGTTAATTTGTTTTTATTAGAAGGATAAAGACATGTTATTGTTAAACAAATGATGTGATTAAGACGTGTTGTTTCATCATGAGACACACAATTTCAAATTAGGTGGATCTTCCTTATAAAAGGAAGTGTTTTTATTTTAAAGGACAACATATCTATCATATTGAAGTAGCAAGCAAGACACTTTCTGTTAATCTATACTAGACTTTATTTTAGTAATATTAAATCCTTTTGTTGTGGCGCTTTATATTAGTTCATGCTTTGAATTCACATTGACTTGTTGTATGGTTAAAGTAACCATAATTGTCTCAAGTATCATATATCCAATTCTCTACTGCTAGATAGTAAAGTGCGTTATGCTAGATAGCCATATGATAAGGCAACGATGTTTGCGAGATCATGCCAGTATGGATAACCATATGATAGGATGAGATTTTTTCAGCATGGGTAGCGATATGCTAGGTAGCTATGTGAATGGGCAATCAAAGATAGATATGATAAGTAGTAGATTGGTCCTGAAAAAGGTGAATAAAAGAAAATAAATCAAATGGTTTGGCCCCCACCTAGGAAACACATGATAAAGAAAAAGATCAAGTGGTTTGGCTACCACTTAGGCAATCATGAAAAAGTGATCTACAAGAAACATAAATGCAAGAGGCTAAATAACAAATGTAGATCATGCCAAAATGCAGATATGATGGCCCCCCCCTTAGAATGATATGCATGAAAGGCATTTTATTATAAGGAGAAGATCATTTGTGGCACATCAACATAGCAAGATGTTTTCATGAAATGCCACTAGTAGCTGGTGACACATAAATGTCTAGAACATCAATGATGAGTGCAAGAGGACAACGGGATCTGATAGTTTTGCATCAGAACCCATAACAGTGAGAAAAAATATGTAATACAATTGTGAGATGGGTATATCATCATAGTGCCAAATTTATCGGATCTGAAGAAGAGCACATGAAGACAAAGATAAAATAAAAATTTGGGTCAACATGGAAGAAGGCCAAAGATGCCCCCAACGCTTTGCATCGTTCTTGAATGTCGCAAAGCAAGATACGACAAATAGAAGAAGTAGACAGACAAATAGAAGAAGGTGCATGACAAAAAAACTCCCATATCTGAGAATTGATGGATTAACTTAGATCCTTTGGGAGAGAACAACAACTAAAGACAGTCAAGCTCTCGTATCCAAGCACCTACAAAATAACCTAGGTTCTCCGGGAGGGAACAAATGTATAAATCAAGCATGGGGGAACACAATCAATCTCACATGGAAAAAGATGGAGATAAAAGATAAAAATTCTAAAGGTTATCCCTTAAGAGATCATCATCCACCCAATCTAGATCATAGTGAGAAGGAGGATGGGCTTGGAGAAGGACTACCAAAAGAGCATCACCAAGAACCTCACCAGTAGCGAGGGTGATGGAAGAAGCAACAACAATGTCTACATCCACAAGCTTGGAGGAGTCAAGGGTCAACAATCATGAAAAGATCGTAGACAATTCCAGGATGTTCTCCAAGGAGTCAAACAAGAAAACCTCCATAGAGGGAGTAGGCGACTCATCAGGAGGAGATGAATAAAGAATAAGATTGTTGGTCCTCAGAAGAGGGGTAGTGACAAACTCAAGAGAAGGCTAAGCCTTCTCAACTACACACATAGAAACAGGCAAAGTAGTAGACACTAAAACAGGTAGTAAAAGGGATGAGGAACATACCTGTGAGGATTTCCCCATTGAAACTTTGGGATGAGGCCCTGCTCAAACTTGCATTTTGGCTGGACAGGAGAAATAGGTTTGCTATCAACTGTAGCAGGATGAAGGACTCCAGGAAAACTTTGATTTAGGAATGACTGTGAAATAGGGGGAGCAGACAAAGTTGTGCTGGAAACCACCTACATATACAACATATCAATGGGCTGAGACAATGGAGGTATGTCTGACAAGGGGGTAATGAGGGGTAGCTCCAAAGAAGAAGCAATGAAAAATTGCATCTATTTAGAGGGTTGTTCATTGATAGGCCCCGAAGTAGCAAGAAGTAAAACCAAAGATGATGTAGAAATAGGAGTAGTTGGCGAAACAAAATCTGATGCAACAAAACTGGGTGTTGAAGATGTACCAACAAATTGTAGAGCAGCATCCCGCTCTCGAGCCATGACCTGTTGATATTTCTATGATAGAGATGAGGGCCACCAACTGAAGCCCGAGAGGACTCAAGAGCATCATGTTCTATGGGCAAGGCCTCTGAAACCATGTTAGGGATAGGAAAAGGCCCAACAAATTTGATCAGTAAAATATTCATAATGATGGGTGCCCTACCTCGTTTTTCTTGAGGAACGATTGAAGGAACATGGGGTGTCGACGTTGGCTGTGAAGAAGAAGCCAATGGAGATGAATGATAGAAAGGAGAATGCTTCCTCTTAGGATAACAAGAAGGCCAAGGGATATTATCCAAGATCAGGAGCTCAAAGGGAGGGCAGATCATAGACTTGGATGTCGTGGGCATCTTTCCCCTATTCACATTAGGGGTGGATATGGGAATAGAAGACACTGTTGGAGGCCACACAGTTTCAGACAGACGAGGAGGTCTGCTTGAGGGAGTGGGTTTAACCTCAACTCCTGATGATGAAGGAGCAAAAGACACCACCTGCTCTAGCACTGAAATGGATGAAGCAAAAATCGATGCAGGAAGCGATAACGAATAACTAGGCTGCACTGATTTAGAGGCCAACTTCCCCGTCTTATACTGATAGTAAGAATGGTACATCAAATCACCATAGGGAAGCATGGGCCCCATCAAAGTAGGCTAGAGATGATCCAACAAAAAATATCCTCAAGCTACGGGTGTTGGTATCAAGTGTCCTAGATGACATGGATTGAACCCTCATGGGAGAACTTCAAACATTTATGCACAATTGAGGGGACTGTGTCCACTGCTATTAGGCAGGGAATGCCCAACTTAACTCGAAAAAAGGTTCAACTTAGGAATAATAAAAAAGGTTGATGAAATAGCCTTGGGTCCGATGAGGACCATCAAGGTAATGTTGCCTAAAGGAGGGATAAAGAAACTATTATGCTTCCTAAGGGTTGCTCCATATTCGTCATATGCACACCTATGCCAACCATTCATGAATAGAGTTTCCTCCTTGATGACATAGAATGTTCATGATGGGTCAACCATCACACCTGTGATAGTCTGGATGTTCAATTTAGCAAGGATGTATAGAGGAGCTAGGGAGCAAACAAACATGAGTGATAGTGACCATGTTCACAAATGGACCATTATCTAAAGGAGGATCTGATGGAGAAATAAAATTTGCCGAATGTAGGGGAAACAAATTGGTGTAGATCTGCAAATCATTGTTGGTCTTATCAACAAACTTGTTTGACTTATGCTTTTGCTCACTAAATTTAATCGCACCACTATCGATGTGGTCATGGACAATATTTTGAAGACGATAACATCACTCAATGTCATGACTAGGTACATGATGGTAGTGACAAAATTTTGACCCATTGTACCAACATAGATAGGGTATGTTATCGGACAATGGTCTAACCTCGGGAAGGGTAATAAGATTATCTTTTAGCAATCATTGCATTATGCTTAAGTAGGAGTCATTTAATTTAGTGAAGACTCTATTATTTTTTTAATTTCTGTGTAGCAACCATCAGAGGAACAACCACAACATTAGCTACAACTTTGTTCTTTCTAGGCCCTTCTGTGGACATGCCTGCGAAAGACCCACCGCAAGGGTTTGAAGTAGAATCTTCGAATTGCGTCATGGTGTGTTGGTAGTCTGTGAGTGTGGAGCACATATTGGAAAAGTTTTAATAACAATTAAGAGACAAATTCTCCCTCAAATTTGATTGTAGGTTGCCAATGAACATCCTCTGCAAATCACTATCTGGTAGGGAAAAGTGGATCGTGGTAGAGATTGACTAATATCTCGAGATAAAGTTTATGACTTTTTCATTGGGTTTTTTCTTACAGTGAACAAGGTCAGTGATAGTGATTGTGCTGCCAACATTAGCCTGAAATCGTTGAAGAAAAAGATCCATAAGTTGATCAAAGGTACAAATGGAATGATCTGGCAAGGAGCTATACCACTCTAATGTGGTTGGCTTAAAGGACCATGAGAACAGTTTAAGCAATACAAAGTCCATATTGTGGTAATTGTTGCACATGGTCATAAAAGAGTCGATGTGCACATTAGGGTCCCCATCACTATTGAACCTATCGAACTTCAATGATTTAGCCATAGGAGGAAGGATGGTGTTCAAGATAGTGATGTCAAGGGGACTCTTTCTATAGTATGCAGGCATAGATGATTGATTAGAAGTGTTGGCCAGAAGAAGAGGCCGGGTTTGTAAGCTATAAATGTAGCTTCCCTATGTTATGTAAGATAGTGTTCAAGACAGGATTAGAGGGTGGAGGAGGCGAAGGTGCACCATGTGTGCCACCACCTCCACTGGTACCTCCAAGATGACCAGTGCCACCGAAATATGTAGTACTACTATTGACCATAGAGGTATGAGCTGCAGTAGAGGAAGAGGTCAAGCTACTAGAAATGTCCATGTAACCCAAGGGAGTGTGTGAGGCATTGATGTTGGGAAAAGTAGAATCCCCTATATGCACATTCAACCCCGGTATGTCAACACCAATCTGAGAAGTAGAGGTGTCAAAATGGTTATCCTGAGGGAGTGGATCTCCCAAGGGTACATGGTGTTTAACAATTATGGACAATGCCCTCAACATCTCTAAACCTTTATTATCTGAGTTAAGCATGTCTCTTAGAGTGTTAACCACATTCCAAACCCGAGGGAGAACATTATCCTAATTAAGGAACCCTTCAAAATATCTCAAGTTCTCCTTTAGAGACTGAATCTAGTCAAAGTCAATAGTGACAGTAGAGTCATGGTCAATGATAGGAGGAGAAGGTGGTGGAGAGTTCATTGGGGAGTTAGTCTGAGAACTAGCGGTTGACAAGTCTCCCATGAAAGGAATTTGGAGAGGATGAGAGATGAAAAGACCGTTTGGGTCAGGCAAAGGATCTCTGATCATCACGTTGGATAAAGGAGGACTATAATGATCGGGAGGGAAACACCATATAGAATTCCTCCTAACTATGGCTCATGTGGTAGTCTAGGTCATAAAACTCATAGACAAGCCTCACGACATTGAGACCACACTATAGGGACATGAAGGGTTTGGTCTTCTAATAAAGCTTGTTAAATAGAAAGATAGAGAAAAATGAATGCAAATTCTATAATGGAGATGCAAGCTATGCTCTTTTTTTTTAGATTTTAGATATATGCAATGAACTAAAAGATAAATACAGGATACAAAAAGGAAACTGGCTTCACGTTAGGTTCACCAAAATGTAGTGGAGGAAATTTGTTACCTCAAGGATGATGGATCTTAGAGAACAAATTGACCCTCCAATACCTCTTCTATACTACCACTAAGGGTGAGCTAGGGGATACTAAATAACAAATCTAGGCTAATAGAAGATAGATAGGCCCCCCAAACAGCCCTGACAAGTCTCTGTGGATAGGAAAAGTGCACATATATGAGACTAGAGTGTGATGTGCTAGCGTCCTGTATGGACAAAAAATAGAGAGTCGTATAGAAGGACACTAAACGTTCGTATGAATGCATAGAAGGACAAATAACTGAAAGATATGCAATATGTAGATATCATAAATAAAATAAAAGGATGGAGGGTAAGGAAAAAGATAAAACACAAGAGGTCCAAGATATGAAGCCTCTCTCTAAGTGAGCTCCTCATGAAAACAAACCTACACACATGCAAAGGAGGAAGATGTTGGGGGTTGTGTTTTGGAGTTTGCCTCAATTAGACCCCCGTTTTGGTATTTCCACCTCCACAGACAACCTAGTAGATTCAACAAGAAATGGAAGCTAAAGAAGGATAGAAAATAAATAATAAAAGATGAACAAAATATAGATTCAAGGAGAATGTATGAAACAATATGAGAGAGAGAGAGCAAAAGAGATAACTCTCGTATGAGGCTCCAAAGAAGATTCTTTGAAAATGTTGTCTACTCTCCAAGCTTGCAACAATGGTGGACCTATGAAAACTTGTGAATATTGCTCAAGAAGATCACCAAGAGCTTCAACCTCCAAGAAATAATCTAGAATCCCTTTAAAATGCTTTTAAACAAGAGAGATATAGGCCCTAGAAGGAAAACTGACATCGATAGGTGCATGTAGAGGCATTAGATTTCTTCTAGGCATAGGTGTAATGCTCAAATGGCCACCTATAGACTATCAGATTTGCAAGACGCTAGCATGTTGTGGGAATGTCTCTATGTTGCGCTAGTGTTATGAGGATGACAAGTCGACAGAGTTGGTAAGATCCCACTCTGGAATCAACGAAGTGATCTAGGTGGGCAAAAAGACAAAAGTGGAGGTACACGAGCTCCGATGATGTGGAGGAAGACACCATTTGTTGCGCTGAATTTTACAAGGTGTGATTTTTGATATTACACTTTGAAATATCTCGATGAGCATATCAAGCTTGGAGAGAAGACGAGAGAAAATATGGACAAATTGAAACTTAAAGATCTTGTGTCCTCAGATAATTCTAAAAGGATTAAAAATTTGCTTGCATAACATCAAGAATTTCAAGAAGTTGTGGAAGATATGGGACACCTTGAAAAAGAGGACACAAAGAGACTCTCGACCACTCTGCATTGTGATGATGGATCACTAGTTTTGTTTGACCAATGGAAATACATGTTGGTGAAAGAGCTCCCTCAAGCTTTAAAAGATATCAATGACAAGGCACATGTATTGAAAAATATTAAAATCATCATGGACGAACGATATAAGAAGGACTACGTCATGAGGCATTTCATCACCATCATCAAAACTTACAAAGAATAGGATTACATTGAGCACTTGGGGGTTATTAATTTATTTTTATTAGAAGGGTAAAGACATGATATTGTTAAACAAACAATGTGATTAAGATTTGTTATTTCATCATGAGACATACAGTTTCAAATTAGGTGGCTCTTCCTTATAAAAGGAAGTGTTTTTATTTTAAAGGACAATATATCTATCATATTCAAGTAGAAAGCAAGAAATTTTCTATTAATCTGTACCAGACTTTATTTTAGTTATATTAAACACTTTTGTTGTGGTGCATTATATCAGTGCATGCTTTGAATTCACATTCACTTGTTGTATGGTTAAATTAACTATAATTATCTCAAGTATCATATATTTAGTTCTCTACTACTAATTATATTAATTTGTTCATCAAGGCTGAATTAAGTTAGTCAGAGGATTCGGATTCCTTTGTTTGGTTTCATGGATAATGCTTTCAAGGAAAGATATATTTGAGTAAATCACAAAAATAGTTAAGTGTTTGAATAGCTTGAGATAGAGATAATTGATAAATTCATGCAAAGTGTGGATTTAAAAATTGTCTAGTATGGTGATGTATATGATTATTTGATGCATTAATTGACTTTGTACCCAATAGTAGGAAGGCATCGATCTCACTCAACATTTTACATTTTTGTACATTTTCATTTTAGTTTACTTAAAAGGCCAAAGTTGTACAATATAATTTGATAAATTTGCTACAATTCACTTAAGGTAAACCCAACTAGGTATTAGAAAAACATGAAGTGTAGGGATTGGTAACCATATTTGGTTCATTCTGTTAGTTGGCCAAGAATGATTATTGAACTTGATCATAGAATTTGGCATATTCTTAGAGTTTAACAAAATTTGCAGTTTTGAGCTCCAACACAACACATCTGGTATCAATCATCATGGAGAAAAATCGAGCATCTGCAATGTCATGAGTACACATCAAATTGAAGAGCTATCAATTTGAAGCATATTTTGGTTTGCATTTTTCATTTCATTTGTTATTTCAATTTTTGTTTCCATAATGTTCTTATCTTGAGTGTTTGATATAATTTTGTATGTAATTTGGTTAATTAGTTTAGCTTTTAATCTCTTTTATTTCACGCATGATTCTCACTCACATATTTATGGAACACCCAGTGGGACCCACTTCATGGGTCATTTTAATGTTCTTTTGTTGTTTTAGTGATTTTTGATTGCAAATTTTTGATACTTGGTGGCAAAAAACGCATTTTCAGAGGTCATTTTATCACTGATATGTCTTTCGCAGTCTAGCGAGTTCGTGGTCAACTCTAGTGGGTTCACTACCAACTCTAGAGGGAACGCATTCCCACCAATTCATCAACAGGTATAAAATTTCTGCTATTTTTCTTACTCCTACGGGTTTGAATGTAACTATGGTTGGTTTGACTAGGTAATATATTTATGGGTTTTTTTGCTCTTGGGTTTGTTCATTTAAAATTTTGTATTTTTTTTATTAGTATAGCGGGTTTGTGGGTAGGTACAGTGGGTTCATTTTTTAAGCATTATGTTTGTGTTAGGCTTTTAAAAACTACATGTATCATTTCATACTATAGTGGGTTCATAATTTACTCTAGCAGGTTTGCTATTAATTATGGCGAGCTTCCTTTGTTAGGCTTGTGTTAATTCCTTTTACTATCATATCTGTGAACTCAAGTCATTAACTATGATGGGTTTTTTGCCTACTACAAAGAGTTTGAGGCATAGTATGGTGGGTGTGAAATTAACTATGGAGGGTTCGCAACATGTCAATGTAGTCCAACGAATTTGAACTGTGCTTTAGGGTGTTTGAGGTTTCTGTTTTACTATCATTTTTCCAAAATATTTATGTGACTATATTATTGCTAACTCACTGACTTTTTGTTGTTTGGTTGATGTTCACTAACATTTGTGCATGTTGGAATGATTGGCATAATTGATACAGATGAGGTGATGCAGTTAAAGACTGATGACTGCACTTGTAGAGGATAGAAGACTATTTGTGATGAAGAGATTGGGATTTTGTGATTAGATGACTTGATCAATTATTTGTGTTGTCATTGATGACAACTAATGTTAAATGATGTTAAATGATGTTAACTGATGTTTCTTGATATTTGGTTTGTAATCTAAGTGATTCAGTCTACCAGAGACAAGGTTTACCGACAATATACAAAAGCCTGTGAAATAGGACTTTAACTGATATATGTAGAGATGTTTTACTTGAAGCAGATGATTGGTGATTTGTAGTTTGGAATATAAGCTTTTATCATGATAATGAGTATCTGACCAGAACCACATCTTGTGATGACTATCAGAAGGCATGTTTCTATTTTCTGATGAAGTTTTGCCAGGGTTTAAGAAGGGTTTTAGAACCGGTAATGATTTTTGGTATGGCGGTGATCAACAACAAGTTCATGTGTTGATGATAATGCAACACAAACCGTGTGAAATGTTTGAAAGATGTTTTGGAGCATTTGATGAGTGAATTTCTTGGGAATGTGCAAAGTGCTTAGCAGAGTGAGCTAAGGGTTTGATTTTGTACCAGATCAACTTGCCGTGACGACATATGATCATTCAATGACTGATATTGATTTGTAATTGATTGTAATGATCAACATGATGATTTTTAATGAGTTGTAAAGATATGTGATGATCTATGATGTAATTTAGGGTTTAGTGGCCGACTTAGTGGAAAGAATTATTTATGTGGGCTTAGTTGATGTTTATTATGTCGGTGATCTTAGAGAAGAGTGTGAAGCCATACCAGAGAAGAGTGAGATCTTCTTGAGAGTTGCAGATAGTGAATCATAACTGGATATGATTTAGCAAGATGAGAAGTTCAAGTAACAAATCACTTTTTCATTGTTGCTCTCTAGCAATTGCAATAGATTAAATCCCTTAACTGGGTAATGTTGACGGGTGTTTTGACACACTCACCAATAGTCAGGTAATTTATGTGAACACTCACCACTTATCCTGAAAAGAAATAAGTTTTGGAAAATTAACTACTCCAAGGTCTTTATAGTTGGGTCTCGATGGTGATGGGTAGCTCAATGGTTGATGCAGTTGTACCTATCAAGGGGCCCGCTGGTTGAAAGAAATTCCAATAACATCCAATAATTTAACTTTTTTTTTTTGTATTTTATGATTTAGATTCTCTTTCGAAACAAACTACAAAAGATAGATCAAGGAAACAAGAAAATAACAATGAAACCAATATAATAACAACTTAATGAACTACGCAATTAGCACCCCGCAATCCAAAAATCATCAATATCATTCAAACCAGCATTCAATAAGGGACCTCCAATAAATATGCAAAGTCATGCAACCTCACAAATTAATGGAAAGAATACCACCACGATATCATTCTATCACATTAATTCTCATACACCACTTACATGTGCAATATGATTCATAAAGCAATAAAACATAAGACCAAAATAAGTTGCCGATTTCAAACAATAGACATTACCAGATTGCAAAGAACAAATTCATAGAACATACGCATAGACCAAGCAATCTATAAGCTATTTGTTATATCAACTCCAAAGAATGTATCACAAAACTACTCAAATTCATAACAATAATCTAAAATCTCTAAGTGGGCCTCAAATCATCAATTTGTGGACCCTTACAATGAATCAAAATTTCTAATTTATAGAGTTTCTTGCCCTAATTTCTAGAAAATAAATATATCTAAATTAAGCACTAAAAAGCAAGGAGTCACAGTTGACATGCAAGTCTCTTCCTTGAACTCCAGTTATCTACTACAAAACTGCGATTGGGTGAGCATTACGAAAATAGTGTTGCATGAGCCAACACTTCGTAATCATGCAAAAATGCAAGTCGCTACCTGTGAACTCCACTTAACTGTTACGAAACTGCGACTGGATGAGCATTACAAAAATAGTGCTACATGAGCCAACACTTTGTAATCATGCAAAAATGTAAGTTCGTGCTTTGAACTCTAGTTAACTACTACAAAACTGCGACTGTGTGAGCATTACAAAAACAATGTTGCATGAGACAACAATTTGTAATCATGTAAAAATGCAAGTCGCTACCTGTGAACTGATAGGACCTAAAATTAAGTCTTGCAAAATTTTGGTCATTTTGGTTTTGTTGTGCCCTCTGTCAAGGTTTCAAGGTTTAGGGTTTTAGGGGTTGTGATTTTCGGTTAAGTCTTGATATAAAAGAATAAATATTGAGCCTTTTATGTTCCATCATTACTTTTTCCCACTTAGGCCAAGGGTTGTTTACTATTAGTGGGGCCATTTTATTTCCTAAATGCTAAGTTGTGTTAGACCGGTCTAAGAAATGATTTTCCTAATTCGCATGAAAAATTTCCCTATAGTCAATCTCCTTTTAAAGTTTGTGCCTGCGCCCATAATTTTCCTAAGTCCGAAATTTCTAAGTATTTTGGCCAGTTGATAAAGACAGGATAGATCTAACGATTCACACTTCCCCATGGTCAAAACTGCATGGATGATAAAGACCACGACATCACAAGATGATGCCACGTGTGCTCAGCGGAGAAAGGTGAGCCGATGGTTTTACTTTTCAAATTTTGATATTACTGGTTCCCAACGAGTAAAACCCGAATTTATAAAAATGAATTTCTCTGCACATGCTTATATCAAGCGGTAATATTATAATTCCGGTCTGAGAAATGCTCAAGAGTTAGCGGCTATAATTAACTGACTGGTGCAGTTAGAAAGTAAACAGAAAGCAGATCCAACTATTTTTGTGATCCCGCGATCAAGAGATGCGAGGAGATTATGGAACATGACATCACAAGATGATGCCACGTGTCTAAGGTGGGCCAAGGAAAGATAATTTTTGGGTCACTGCAAGTGGTGAAATAGGTAGTGAGTTGGATGTGCCACATCATGCCAAGGATGGACCCGCTTGCCAGATTGGAGGGTAACTGTTAGATTGTTTGGTCCGTAAGATTTGCCAACTTGAAAGATGATTGACGGTCAATTTTTAAACTTTTTAAATGAAAGTTAAGAGTCACTGTTTCGCTCACGCGAGTAGTAATAGCAGACGAGACATTGGCATTTCATTCCAGGCAGTAATAAAAGTACTCTTAAAAGTTGTTCTTGATTCGTAAAATAATTTCATAGCGATCCAAAATATATTCCTACTGCTGAAGAAGGTTGAAACAACTCCTTGCAACACATAATCGCTATCCCTCTGGTGTAATCAAAATAGTAAGTTTGTCTGAGCTTTTTCATTTGTTCTTGAGACAATTAATGTTATAAATTGTGCATGAAATTATAAGAAAATAATTTCAATTGTTCTAGGGTTAGAAGCTAAACAGAGAAGAGTGAAATTTGCTTAAATTATTGTTGTAATTTAAATCTTGTGTTAGCCCTAGTCTTTTCTTTCTCAATTTGAAGTTGTAGTAGAAAACCCTAGTTCAAAAGATGGCTCCCTCATGAAAACATTTAAGGCAAATTGATTACATGAAAAGGAATCTTTATGATGATTTCTTGGACCAATTGAAGCCCTCGACAAATGATAGACAACAAGGGCAAAGATTTGTGAGTGGAAAAACCCTACGAGAAGGGTTAATCGATAAAGCGTTCCGCTTGGCGGATGTTAGTATACCAATGACCAGATTAGAAATGTTCAAACTATGGTATGGACATAGGAACTTGCATTCCTCACTATCCTGTCCCTGGCAGTATGATTTGGGTAAGTTAGTGGTGTCGGGTGTCTTCATGGATGTTGATCTTCTCAAAGCTATTGCAAATAGATATGACCCTGTATCGAGGGTTATTAGGGGAAATGAAAGAGAGATTTTGCTGACCATCAAAAGGGAAGAATTCTAGGAGATTTTTGACCTATATGAACCATCTGCAAACTTGGTGCAAGTAAACCTGAATGAGTTAAAAGTAGAATACTATAAAATGAAGGAGTTAATTAGAAGTAATTTCCTTCCAATGCATTTGGCTAGAGCAGGGAGCACAACATACCATATTGGCCCTAGCTCAGAGGAGCTATTCCCTATTGGTGCTTTTGCTCCTTATTTTCAGGATACCTTTTTCTCCCTGTGTTAGGTGTTGGGTTTCAATCCAATTACAATGATGCCACCTGATTTTATGTACATGGCCATGCAAATTCAACATCCATATTATATAGTGGTTTTTGACTTTTACCCATACCTTGAAGAAAAGATTCATGAGGGGTTACAGGATATTAAAAATGAAGTGGCTAGTGCTAAATTCTTTTGGTATTATTTACTCATGCATCTGTTCCTATTTAGGAATGCAGATTACTTTGAGGGTACCATAAACCTCAAAAGGACAATTGACAATAAGGAGATTCTAGTGCAACTTTGGAGCATGGATATGTCTTGGGATAGACAAGAGGCTAGCTTTGTAAGATTTGATAACAACTTTGCTTCTAAGTTGAGGCAAAGGTTGACAATTTAACCGCCAAGGATTATCAAAGGATTACATTATTTTGTAAGGCCCAAAGAGAGGTTGTCACTTGTCAGGATTGAGCACAATTGGGGGGATTTTATCCCTTATCATGTAAGAACTGTTATTAGAATCTACGATTTCTCCGGACAACCACATGTACTGCCTTTCAACATTCCTTTGAGAATGGTTTTTGTTGAGGTAATGTGGTAGATAGGATGCATTCATGAAAATGAATTAAAGGGAAGGGACAAAGGAACAATTTTCCCAGATTACACTATCATCTCTTATTTTGTAATCCTGAAAGGAGGATATGGACATTTTGATAAATTCTTTGCTCCATATCATTTGGGGTGAGTATAGCTAGACACAATGATCCTGAGGGGTTCTATAATATCTTCAAAACAAGAATAAAAGGAGGTCTATTGACTCATGAGCATAACTTTCTTGAGGACATAATTAGAAATGAATTTGATCTCAACACTCAAGAATGTTGGAAATAAAAACGGATAATCTTCAGAAAGTTATGGACTGCAATTCAAAAGATGGATCCAAATTATGATTTAGTGAAGGACTTTACCCCATTTTGTGCTAAGGTCGACTTTGTTATGAACAATTACAATGAATTAAAGTTAATTTTAAAGGAGAAGATGGCCAAACTTGAAGAAGTTCATGGCCGACGACAGTCATTCTCACAATTTCCTTTGTCTCAAAGAGTAGGTGGTATGGTAGAAAAGAGAACTATTCATGAATCTTCTAAGAAAAGAGAAAGAGAAGAAACAAGTGATGAAGAGGAGAGCAACAACGATAGTGGAAGGCTAGTAAGGAGAAAGGGTAAAAAGATAATGAGTACAAAGCCTTCCCCGAAAATGCAAATAAAGCCTTTTCAAGGAATCAAGATCATTGATATTGAAGACTCAGATAAAAGTCCTTCACTATCACCTGTGCCCTTTTCACCTATAAGGAAGGATGAAGAACAAATTGAGGAAGATATGTTCATAGCAAAAAATACAGAAATGCAACTCAATGTTCCTCTTTTGCCCCCTAATTTGGAGTTGGACATCACTCCTTTAGATATTCAAGGAAAAGATTTTAGGGACGCAAGAAAAGAGGCATGCGATAAATTCCTTGAAGATGATACTTTTGTGAGGAGCCCGACCTTTCTGCAACTAGTATGGAAGATGAAGATTGAAGAATACAAAAGAAGAATTACTGAGAAAAAGGCCCAAAGGCCAGATAATTTTGATCAAGAAAATCAAGAAGAAGTCAAGAATGAAATGATGGAAGAATTTAAGGAAATCACTGCTGATGAGAGCAGGAAGATTATAAATCAGGTTGGAGTCCTGATTTTACCAGAATGGGACATAGCAGATGCACTAGATTTTGATGTAATCAGGAAATCAAAAAGTCAACATTTCAATTCAGAGGAGGAAGAAAGGTTGGCATTAAAAGGATCATATTTTGTGGATGATTATGCAACCTTGGCAATATGGGCACTAGAGGAAGGACCTAGAAAGCCTAACATCAGTGACTTAAACCGCAATTTGAGGGGAGGCCTTATTAGAACAAGAGCATCTGACACATCAAGCGTAGAGGCTACAAAGTTGAATGTTGATTTTGTTAAGTTGGCACATGATACTTCAAAAAGAAAGGCCTTGGAAAAGGCGGAGATGATGAGAAAGTTTGATAAACTATTCAATTATTACAATGCATCTCAAGAAAGGTGTGTGGAGTTGCAAACGAGAGTGCAACTCTTTGAGCATAGACAAATAAAGATTTCCTTTCCTGCACTTACATGGCCATCTGAGCCATCAATATATAGGTCATCACCCGTGGTCCAGGAAGAAGAAGCAGTTCAACTTGATATAAGTGTTGGTTTCCCTAGTATGTCATTAATCCCATATGATGATGATGATGATGAGCCTGAAGCCACAAGATCAACTGAACCAATACAGTCTAAGCTTTTGGAAAAGATTGTTGAATTAGAAAATAAGCTGAAAAAATAAGAAGATCAATCAGTCGGGCAATAAAAGGATATAGTTAGTTCAAGGCTAACTCATTTGAATGAGAAAGTGGATAGTAGACTCAATATTGTTCATGCCTTATATTCTTTGTTATTTAATGCTATTCAAAAATTTGATGGTGATAAAGAAGTGGCAATTCCTTTGTCTACAAAATGGTTGCAAAGAGGAAATGAGCTCAGAATAATGTTCATGGCTTCTATGTATCATGTCGAGAGACCACATGCACTCCAACCAACATACTTGTTGGTAAAATCAATGCAGGAAGCCCAAATTTTGTTGGAAAATATAGAAAGGAAGGTAAGAGAACTGATGAAAAGTTTCAGTGAGTTCAACCAAACTCTTTTGCCAGATATTGAAGATGAATAAGGGGCAGTCAAGCCTCTACAATCTTGGAAGGAGGAGGCAGAAAGAGTTATCAGTACCCAGGTAGAGTTGATATGTGAAGGGCCAAACATGGATATGTTGGAGGATAGCATGGATAAAATAATTGCCACAGGGTCATTTGTTGAAACTTTTGAAAGAGAGGCAAACAAAGTAGTCGTTAAATATATTCCATATAGAGAAAAAGCTGATGAAGTCATGAGTTTTGACTGGCCATCAGATGAAGAATATAGTGCGTGGAGTAGTATGTATTTAAATGATTAATAAAGGTTGCAAACAATTTGATATAACTATTTTTGTCTTCTAGTGGCAGATATTTTTGAACCGGTATGACAGAAATAGCGGTAAAATTCATCATGAGTTTTAGAGAAGCGGTCGCAGACTTTGATCCTTTATGAGCGAAATCAAGGATGAAATATTTTTGTAACAAAATGCATTTGTATGTAATCATTTTGAGATGATAGGTGTCTTCTCTGGCCTGAAGCTTGTTTGCTCTCTTGTTTTTTAGAAAAGAGAATTCAAGGCTATGAGACAGGGTTCTGATTTTGGTCCCTTGAGTGATATGAATTTCTGGTTCCAATAGCAAAGTTTAGGTGAAACAAAAAAGCTGTAAAAGGTCATTTGTAGAGAGAAATAGAAAGGGTCTTATGTCTATTTTTTGTAGGTTCTTGAAGGAGTTATGTATGAATTGTATTTTGACAGAGACAGGCAAATTATTCAATAGAAATATAATTCAAACCCATTTCTCTCCAGTGTATTATTCTATCATGTCTTGAATGTATATCATCAAGGATTTTATCATTCATTGCACTGGTGTGGTGTGTGTATTTTCTATTCATGCTTTGGTCTAATGGGCCAATTAAATGCTTGATTAGAATTGCAGAGTGGTAGGGATATTTGTAGGGATTTTGATAAGTAGTTTTGGGTTGGGGTTGCAAATATGATGTATTGCAAGGCTATATTATCTTAGGTTTATATGTTGTTAGATAAATTATGTCAAAATGCATTTTATGTAGTATGAATTCATGTACGCAATGAAGTAAGGCACTGATCGTAGCTAAGCAACTATCTTGGTGTTGACTTTCTGTTCAGAATCACCACTTATTTGCTATAATTTGTTGAGTATCAGTTTATTTTCATTTACATGTATGTTATCATTTGCTTTTAATCATATCATGCTCCAAACTGGTTGAGGATCACTAAGGAATTTTCCATTCCTAAGCATTCTCGCTTTCTGTTGAGCCTTTATATGAGATTATCTATTTTGTTTCATGTATAATATGTGAGTGTGGTGTAGAAATCACAAATTGGCATGGGGATCACCCTCCTAGGTTTTGAAGAGCCCAAAGTGTAGAAGGATATTGTATCCTTGGTGATGTTGGTCTAAGTCTAAAGAATATTAACAGTTGGAAGCGACTTTCCATAGATATTTAGAGGAGATAGCTTGGTCTCTACCTTGTGTCAGTGTGAACCCGTTTTCAAGCACCAAAATGAAATCCACTTAACTGTTATGAAACTGTGATTGGGTGAGCATTATGATAATGCTGTTGTATGAACCAACACTTTGTAATCATGCAAAACTTGCTCAATAATCAAGGTACGTGTTGGAGCAATAGTTGAAGTCCCAGTGTAGTGGTGGTGATGGTAATCCAACATGCAAAAGTAGCATTACAAAATGATGGGAGACACAATCGACATGCAATTCAGTACCTGGGTACTCCACTTAACTGTTATGAAATTGTGACTGGGTGAGCATTAAGAAAATGGTGCTGCATGAAACAACACTTCATAATCATGCAAACCTAATGTCCAAAAAGCAAGTGTGACATCCAGTATTAGTTGAACCTATAGTGGTTGTGATGGTGGCACTTCTCCAACATGGATTTGGATTTTTCTAACTGCATGTTTGTCCTTCATTCCTCTTGTATTTCTGGTAATTGCTGATGAAACATTCTATGGAAGTGGTTGGTGGCTCAACAATATACTCCATTCTGAATTTAAAAACTCTGAGAACCTCCTCTGTACTCTCTAGTCTTCTTTTGGGATGAGGTGAAAGGTTCCATAAGTCTAATTCAAGTGTTAGAAAACCAGTACTCACTGCCCACTTCCATAACGGTGCTCCAAAGGTAGGTATTTCATAACAAGCAAAAAAAGATACATAATCAACTTTATCATATTAGCAAAATCATAAGGGACTCTCAAATTTTGGGATTCTGGGGTTCTACTTAACTGATACGAAACTATCGCTCACTGCTCACTTCCGTGACAGTGCTTTAGAGGCAAGCATTTCGTAATTTCAGGATTTTGGGGTTCATTATTGATGATTTTGATATTTCGAGGTTCCGGGTCCATTATTGAGTATTTTGGGATTTTAGGGTTTCAGGGTTCTACTTAACTGTTACGAAACTAGCGCTCATTGCTCACTTCCGTGACAATGCTCCAGAGGCAGACATTTCGTAATTTTAGGATTCTGGGGTTCCGAGGTTCATTTTTGAGGATTTTGAGAATACGAGAAACAAGGGAAACAACCTACGGATCGATAAAAATCAATTTTATTGAAAGCATGAAATCTAACTCTAAACCCTAAACTATGAAAATAGGAAACACCAAAAAAAAAGAAAACAAGGACAAGGAAATGAAAGATCAACCCAAAAAAGGAAGGATGAAAGAAACACGAACAAGCAATGACAAGACAACAACAACGACCAAGGAGAAGACACACAATGAAGATGAAGACGCACAAGCGACAAGCTTGGAACCTCAGGGACCCAAGTTTCTGAAAAACAAACAGAAAAACAACTTGGGAGTTCAGGAATCCGAACTTTCGGGGTGATAACCAAAAGATGAACTAACACTTCGAGACCCCAGGAAGCCGAAGTTATGAAGTGATGCTTTTAAATGACAAAAAGCGAACTCAAGAGTTAGGGAACCCAAACTTCCGAACAAGAAAATAGAAACACGAAACCCAAACTTCCAGGGCTACACAAACAAACAAACGAGACAACATCGAACTTGGGAACCTGGGGTCTCAGATTCCCGAACAAAGAAATAGAAACACAAGCAAACAACCCACCTAAGGAACCCAAGTTTCGAGGTGAACAAAATAAAAGATAAAAAGCGAAGGAAAAACTAACAAATAATGACAAAAGAGGAGACTCGTAAATGAAAATTATGGTACTAGATATGCAGGGCATAATAGGTAGGTCTTGACAAGCCTTAATCTTGTAAATCCCCTTACAGGGTAGCTCTCAAAAAGAGTGGTATCTATGGTGAGGGCCATAAGTGTTGACATGGGAGATCACTGCACATTTTGTCTGATCATCCTCCCTAGCTAAGAGGGAGTGTTAATGTTTGTAGCTTGAGTCGAATGATCATTTGGAATACATATAATATATGTTGATTAATAATAACATATATTATTAATAATATATTATTATGTTATATTATTATATTATTATTAATCATATAAAATTTAATATTCAATATTAATCTATTATATTATTCTAAATTAATAATTGATTGATGAAACATTATAATATTGATTAAATTATTATAATTAAAGGAGAGACATGTCCATTCAAGGACATGCCTCTCCAAAGGAATATATATAGTATAATGTTATTCAATTTGAGAATACATAGAATTCCAAGAATGCAAGTATCAGATTGAATTAGATATATACATTAAAATACATCCAATAAAACCTGGGAAAATCAACATGGTATCAGAGCCAGGTCTAGGCTAGGAGCCCCAAGCACACGAGAGGTGTGGCTTAAGGGGGGGTGTTGGTATTGGAAATAAGCCACACCCAGACCGATGATGGACTAGTCCAAGAGGGGCCAGTAGCTCAGTGGTAGAGCACTCCAGCAACATATGGAAGGTCCTAAGTTCGAGTCCTAGCTGGTCCATGTCTCAACAGTTAGTACCTTATCTAATTAAGAATATATTGATGTTCAAGGATTGGAAACTGTAGGTGAGGTTTGGGAAAAGTTAGATATAATCTATGGAGGAGATGAGCATGTGAAAAGAGCCAAAGAGGAAAGCTTGAGAGGAAATTTCGATGATATGAGATTGCTTGAAGGAGAAAAAAATATTGCACAGTATGGTCAGAGAATCACAAAAGTTATTGGTGGCATAAAGAGTGCTGGAGGTAAAATGGATGATGACGCAATAGTAAGTAAAATGTTTAGAGCTCTTCAACCTTAGTATTCTATAAGAGTATCTGTACTCCAAGAACTTAGATCTATTTCAAAGGACAAGGTAACTGTTGATTCATTTATTTGTAACCTTACAACTTTTGAGTTAAATAGTTTTGACAATAGTGTGACAAAATCTACTGAATCCATCTTTAAAGCTTTTGTTATCGGTTCATTTGCAAGAAAAGGAAAAGAAATATGTCAAAATCATGAGCATAGGTCAAGTCATGGAAGATACCAGGGAAATGAAGACAATGAAGATCAGGTGATGGAACTTGAGGCACTGTTAGCAAAGAGATTTCCAAGAGGCACTAGTAAGTATAAAGGAAAGCTACCTTTGAATTGTTTCTCTTGTAGTAAAATTGGACATATTGCTGCTAACTTCCCTAACACTGATAAGAAAGAGAAGTTTAGAAGATTCAAAGGAAAGGGCAAGAAAATTGTTATGTTGTAGTAGATGAAGGTGTGATCGATGAGGAGTCTGAAGATGAAGATGACAATGAGGAAATTGTGTTTGTAGCCATGAAGGAGGAACTAACAGATGAAAATGCACTGTTATCTCACATGGAGACTAGTGTTGAATGGATTATAGATAGTGGCTGCGAAATAGCACATTAATGGAGAAAAAAGTAAGTTCATAACTCTTGATGAATTTTATGGTGGTGTTGTTAGAATTGGAAATAACTCTCCCTGCACGGTGAAAGGTAAAGGTTCAATTTCTCTAAATGGGAAGAGTAAAGCTGATGATGTGTTTTGGGTTGATGGTCTAAAATATAATATTTTAAGTGTTGGTCAGCTCAATGATAAAGGTTATTTGCTTGAGTTTAAAAGTGGAGTCTACAGAATTCTTGGAGGTGGTGGTGAATTGATTGCTATCGGGAAGCAAACTAGAGGTAACTTATTCCATTTGAATAGTAATATTAATAACTGTCTAGTTTCAAGAATGGAAGATAGTTGGTTGTGTCATAAAAGATGCTGTCATATTAATTTTGATAATTTGGTTAAGATAAGCAAGTCAAGTGTTGTAAGAGGATTGCCCCAACTTGTTAAACTGGATAGTGTGATATGCAAATATTGTCAAATTGGTAAGATGACCTCTTTTTTCTTTCAAGAGAAAGAATTGTGCTTCTGAGAATATTTTAGATTTGGTACATATTGATCTCTGTGGCCCTATGAGAACAAATAGTTATTATGGTGATAGGTATTTCATTATTTTCACCGATCACTATTCTAAAATGATGTGGGTGACATTTTTGAAGAAGAAATCAGAAGCATTTAGTAGTTTAAAATCATTTAAAGCTCTGGTTGAGAATGAAACCTGTAAGAACTTGAAGTGTTTAAGATCAGACTAGGGAGGAGAATTCAAATCTGATGAATTTGTTAAGTATTGTGATGAACATGGTATCAAGAGACATATGTCAGCGTCGAGGAAACCACAACAGAATGGCATAGTAGAAAGGATGAACATAACAATAGTTGAAGATGCTAGAACCATTCTATTATAGGGTAATGCACCTAAAATGTTTTGGAGAGAAGCAGTTAGCACTGTTGTATAAACTTTAAACCGAGTACTAGTAAAAAGAGGTAACAACAAAACACCCTATGAGCTATGGTATGAAAAAACTCCTTGTGTAAGTTATTTCAAATTTTTTGGGAGTCAGTTTTATTAAGAAAGATAATTGCACTGAGAAATTTGATGCAAAATCTAATGAGGGAATCTTTCTTGGTTACTCTACTAAAAGTAAGGCATATAAATGTTACAATAAGAAAACTAAGAAGATTATTGAAAGTGCTAATGTGAAGGTAGATGATCTCTCTGCAAATTTAGAAGGTACTAGCAGATCCGAGCTTGAAAAAGATGATGAGAAACTTGTGATTATTGTACCGGAAGCATAGAACAATGAAGAAATAGCAAATGGAGAATTAGGTTCTCAACCGGTAGGTGATGATAGCAATGAAGAAAATGAAGAACAAGAAGCAAAAGATGTAGAACCAGTACTAGTATTGCCCATGTATGCTAGATTAAACCATTGACAAGAGCAAATGATTGGAGATAAGAATGCTGGTGTGCAAACAAGGAGGAAAATAAGAGAAAAAACATGTTTGATATCTACAATTGAACCCAAAATAGTAAAGGAAGCACTAAAAGATGATGATTGGGTTAATGCAATGAATGAAGAACTAGATTGAATTTAGAAGAATCAGACATGGTTGCTTGTTCCTAGACCAGAGGATAAGAATGTAATTGGAACAAAATGGGTCTTTAGGAATAAGTTGGATGAAGAAGGAAAATTTGTAAGAAAAAAGGCGAGGTTAGTTTGCAAAGGGCATGCACAGGAAGAATATGAGGATTATGGAGAGACCTTTGCACTTGTTACTAGATTAGAAGGAGTGAGAATACTGCTAGCATTTGTTGCATATAAGGGATTCAAAGTTTATCAAATAGATGTCAAATCGGCCTTTCTAAATGGGATTCTAGAAGAAGAAGTCTACATTGAACAACCAGATGGATTTTCTCTATCTGATGATAAAGACTTGGTATGCAAATTGCATAAAGCACTATATGGTCTGAAGCAGGCACCGAGAGCATGGTATGAGAGATTCAATGCACATCTGATCAAAATTGGATTCCAACGTACCAATGAGGACATCAACATTTATTTGATGACTGATGGAGAAAATATGTTGATAGAAGAAGTGTTTGTAGATGACATAATTTTTGGAGGAAATGATGATATGTGTATTGATTTTGCTGATATAATGAAAAAGGAATTTGAAATGTCTCTAATCGGTGAAATAAAGTTCTTTATTGGGTTACAAGTCCAACAACTGGATGGTAGTATCTTTATTTGTCAGAGCAAGTATGCCAAAGAGGTGCTGAAGACATTCGACATGGAAGACTGCAAACCGGTAGGAACAATAATGGTGACAAGCTGCAAGTACAACCGATGGAGCCTTTATTCTTGGTGGAAGATTAGTGGCATGGACGAGCAAGAAACAAACATGTGTTTCTCAATCTACATATGAAGCAGAGTAGGTTGCTGCATCCATGAATTGCACACAAGCAATATGGATGAGACATGTTCTAGAAAGATTCAAAATAGATATGTCTAAACTGATGACTATCTATTGTGATAATACAAGTGCAATAAATATTTGTAATAATCCTGTACTTCCTGCTAGAACCAAGCACATTGAATTGAAGTATCATTTTCTAAGGGAAAGAGTTCAAGAAAAATAGATCAAGATGAAATATGTGAAGAGTAAAGATTAGATAGCTGATATCTTTACTAAGCCCTTACCAAAGACTACCTTTGAGTTTCTTAGAGGTAAACTAGGGGTTAGACCTCTACACCAAAAGAATAGAATGATGGAGATGCATCAATCCTGTGGATCTAATGTTTATTCTTCATTAAGGATAGATAAGGTGCAAGCTACTCCATAGGAGGAGCATCTCAGATATAAAGTTATGATTTAATGATCTGATATAATGATTAGATATTAATGTTTAGATTTGGTTAGCGGAGACGATGATGACAGAAGCAGCAGTAAAGAAGATCGGTTTTGGCATTGCATGAAGATTGCATTGATAAACTATAGTGTTGTCATTGATGTTATTTGTAATTGAGAATAGAGTTGTATTGCAACCGATAGTGATGCAGTAATGCAACTGGTAGTTGAGCAGTGAAGGAAACCGATATTACTATTGAAGTAGAGAGATCAACCGGTAACCCTAACATGTTGGTATACCGAACCCTAACCTATGGATCTTGGTGAATTGGTTGTGTTTATCTATGATCGAATGGTGATAGGAGATTATTATGCCACATATGCATGATGCACATGATGAGTTTCAAAGTGGTTTTGATGCGTAGAGATAACTGTTTTATCTAGGGAATGAGCGAGTGCATTGCATAAAGTGGAAACCGCATGATGAGTTACAGGATACAATGTACAATGATCCAAGAGTGGTCGAGGTTGTCTTGAACAATGTGCAGATGATTGCTATGTAATCCAACAATCATGTTTGAACCAATTTGTTTGTAATCTCTATGAGATCTTAGGTTTTGTGATGTGTTACCGGCCTATTGTTTTGCTTATAAGGTCAATGAGTTGTTTTGTAGTAGTGTTGGCAATTTTGGTTAAATGTGTCAGTGTGATTGATTGCCAAACCAGAAGGAGTATTCATAGAATGTGTGAAGGAAGATAGGAGCATAAAAAGGATTTGATCAAGCAGAGTAGTGCTATTACCAGATCAACAAAGACACTGTTGTTCTCTAACAATTACAACAATTAAATCCATTAACCAGGTAAGCTTTAATAAAATTGGTGTTTTCTAAATCCTCTAACCAGGTGATCCATTATCTTGGATTTTAAATCCTTTATTGAGGTTACTCCTAACAGTGTATTGCCTTTAACAAGGTATTGTAGTCAATCCCTTAACCAGGTGGTCCTTAATCGGATCTGTTCCTAACATGACATTTTTGTAAAGCTTCTAACAAGGCTTGGCTCCTAATAGGGAAAACTTTAGAAGAATTCAAAATCATTGTGGGTATTCATCCCCACCGTGGTTTTTCCCATTTGGGTTTCCACATCAAAAATCATTGTGTCAAGTGGTGAATGGTTTTTGTGGTTATGTTTTGATATGGTTAATCTGTTTAACTGGTAAAGCCACTTAGATGTGTTAAGATGACCACAAGTGATCTGAAATGTGCTATTATTAATGTTAGTAAAGGGGTTTGATGTTTTGGTTAAATGGGTTATGAGTTTTAAATCTGTTACACTGTTATTTTGGTATTCTAATCTACTGGTAAACTTGACAGTGCAGTTGTAGTTTATAGTACAGTGTTAAATCGGTTAGTTCACTGATTGATTTATGAGTTGGGTTTGAGTTTGTTGAAAGTTTAGTTTGATTTCTATCTACTGATTCACCCCACCCTCTCAGTAGTTGACCAGATCATTATTGATTCATCATATCCTCAATTGGTATCAGAGCATTTCAGGTCCTCTAGTGTCTAAGCCTAACAACTTGAGGTAAAGATCTAGAAGAACATGATGAAGAAAGAAGGTCCGAAGTTTAATAGGGAAAACTATAGAATTTGGAGTGATAGGATGAAGATCTATATCAAAAGCTTAGGAAGTCAATATTGGGAACATGTTGTTACCAAATATATCTTTCCTAGTGGGATTTTTTCAGATGATCAAAAGAAGGAGCAACAGGAGAATAATCAAGCATTGGAGGCAATTATCAATTCCTTGCCTAATTTAGAGTATGTTGATGTCCATGGTTTGGAAACTGCTTATGAAGTGTGGAAGAAACTTGAGGATATCTATAGCAGTGATGAGCATGTGAAGATTGCCAAAGAAGAGAGTCTGAGAGGTAAATTTGATGACATGCAGATGGCCTAAGGTGAGAATATTGAACAATATGGTCAGAGGATCAAGGAGATAGTCCGTGAGATCAAAAGTGCTGGTGGTAAAGTGGAGGATACCAAAGTGGTTAGTAAGGTGTTGAGAACCCTTCTACCGGTCTACGCTATCCGAGTTGTAGCCATTCATGAACTCAAGTCTATTGATAAAACAAAGGTAACTCTTGACTCCATCATTAGTAAACTAACTACATTTTAATTAAACGGTTATGATGGAAGTGTTCAAAAATCAGAATGTGCATTTAATCTTCAGTTTCTAACCCACCGGTAAGGAAAAGCAGAGAAGCTAGTCACAGTCATGAGTCTAGATCCAACAGAGAAGTTGATGATGAAGATAGTCTGATTGATCTTGAAGCATTGTTGGCCAAGCGGTTACCCAGAGGTACCGGTAAGTACTGAGGTAAATTACCTTGAAGCGTTTTGCATGTAACCGAATTGGACATATTCCAGCTAACTGTACAAATGGAGATAATGAGCAGAAACACGAAAAGTCAAAGAAGTACAAAGGCAAAGGTAAAAGAGATTGCCTCATTGTAGTTGATGGATTAATTATAGATGAGGAATCTAAGGGAGATGCAAATGAGGAATTTGTCTTTGTTGCCATTAAAGAGGAAACATTAGATCAGAAGGAATTAGTCTCTCGTATGGATAGTTCTGATGATTGGATTGTAGACAGTGGTTGTTCACACCACATGACCGGTGACCAGAGTAAGTTTATTACTTTGAAGGAATTTGATGGAGGTGTTGTGAGATTTGGAAATGAATCACCCTGCATGGTAAAAGGAAAGGGAACCATCTCTGTTAATGGAAAGAGAAGTGCATATGATGTCTACTGGGTTGAAGGATTGAAACACAATCTTTTGAATGTTGCTCAACCTAATGACAGAGGTTACCCACTGGAATTCAAGAATGGAATATGCAAAATCTATGGAAGCAAAGGCGATTTGATTACAACCGGAAAGAAGACAAAAGGTAACTTGTTTCACCTAAATTCTAAAGTTAATAGCTATTTAATTGCTAAAGTAGAAGATAGTTGGCTTTGGCATTGAAGATTTTGTCATGTAAATTTTGATAACATCGTAAAAGTTAGTAAGTCCAAATTGGTAATAGGTTTTCCTCAGTTGGACAAACTGGTGAATGCTCTGTGTAAGGAATGTCAGTTAGGGAAGATGACATCCTTAACTTTTAAGAGAAATCTTTCTCAATAGAACATTTATTAGATTTGGTTCATACAGACCTCTGTGGACCAATAAGGGCTAGGAGTATTCAAGGTGATCGGTATTTTATGATCTTCACTGATGATTGCTCAAGAATGATGTGGGTCACATTCTTGAAGGACAAAACAAAACCCTTTTAGCAAGTTTGAGGTATTTAGGGCCTTAGCTGAAAAGGAAAGTGGAAAGAAGATAAAGTGCTTAAGAACTGATCAAGGTGGTGAATTTACTTCAAAGTAATTCAATAGATACTATGAAGACAATGGAATTAAGAGGCAAATTTACTCACCTAGGATACCACAAAAAAATGGTATTGCAGAGAGGAACAACTGGTCAGTTTTTTAAGCTACTAGAACTATGCTAATACAAGGAGGTGTTGCTAAAACTTTCCGTAGAGAAGCTGTCAGCACAACTATCTACACGATGAACCGAATATTGGTTAAAAGAGGTAAGGATAACACTCCTTATGAATACTGGTATGGTAGATCACGTAATGTCAGTTACTTTAAGATTTTTGGCATGAAATGTTTTATCAAGAGAGAGGACTATGTTGGTAAGTTTGATGCTAAGAGTGATGAAGGCATATTTCTTGGTTACTCCACCAAGAGCAAATCCTACAATGTTACAACAACTGGACAAAGAAGATCATTGAAAGTGCTAATGTCTGAGTGGATGAGTGTCTTGAAGATACAAGAGAAACCAGTGAGGAGAAGAAGGAAGATGAACCTAACATTTTGATCTTGGAGCTAGAACCGGTGAAGTCAGAAGTTGATGAAATGAATGCTGCAGCACTAGTTCAACCAGAATAGGTGGATTTTGCAGAAGATGAAGATAGTGAGGAAGAAGAACCTAAAGACCATGATGATGTTATTCCAAGGTATGTAAGACTCAATCATAATCTTGATCAGATTATTGGAGATAAAGATGCTGGTGTGTTAACTATAAGAAGAATAAGAGATAATTCTTGTATGATCTCCACTATTGAGCCTAGAACAACAAAGGAAGCTTTTGGAGATGATCACTGGATCAAGGCTATGGAAGAAAAGCTTGACCATATTGAGAATAACAATACATGGGACCTAGTACCCAGACCGGTGAACAAAACTGTAATATGTACTATATGTGTATTCATAAATAAACTGAATGAAGATAGAGTAGTGGTCAGAAATAAAGCCAGACTAGTATGCAAAGGATATGCACAAGAAGAAGGAGAAGACTATGGTGAGACATTTGCACCAGCTGCTAGATTGGAAGGTGTTAGGACTCTACTTGCATTTGCAACATATAGAGGATTCAAAGTATATTAGATGGATGTGAAGTCAACATTTCTAAATGGAATACTAGAAGAGGAAGTCTACATTGAACATCCAGATGGTTATGCTTTGACTGATGCAAAGGATATGCTGTGCAAACTACACAAGGCACTATACGGTTTGTAGTAAGCACCAAGAGCATGGTATGAAAGACTAAATTCTCACTTGGTTTAGATAGGTTTTTAGAGAACTAATGGGGACAATAATATATATCTCAACATTGAAGGACATAAGATACTAGTTAGTGAGGTATTTGTGGATGATATCATTTTTGGAGGCAATGATGAGATGTGTGATGACTTTGAAAATGAGATGAAAAGTGAATTTGAGATGTCTCTGGTAGGAGAGATAAAATTGTTTATAGGTTTACAAATTCAACAGATGAAGAATGGTATTTTTATCACACATTCCAAATATGTGAAAGAGGTATTGAAGATATTTGGAATGGGAGACTGTAAACCAGTTGGGACACCAATGTTTATAAGTTGTAAACTGTCTAAGGAGGATGATACTGCATCCGTGGATGAAAAGGAGTATAGGTCTATGATAGGGAAACTGCATTATGATGTTCACAACAGACTGAATATTTCTCATGTAGTTGGATTAGTTGCCAGATTTCAGAAGAACCCAAAGGAGACACACATGGTTTCAACTAAAAGGATATTCAGATATCTGAGAGGTACTATTGATTATGGATTATGGTATCCATATGTAGGTAACTTTGATTTCAAAGTCTATATAGATGTAGACTAGGCAGGAAATTTTGATGATAGGAAGAGTACAATCAGAGGTGCATTCTTTCTTGGAGGAAGGCTTGTATCTTGGAGCAACAAGAAGAAAAGCTGTATATTATAGTCAACTACTGAAGCTGAATATGTTACAACGTATATGAATTGTACCCAATAAATCTGGATGAAACACAATATGGAAGGATTCAATTTGAAAATCTCATAATCGGTTAGGATTTCTATGATAACACCAGTGCAAGAATCATTTAAAAGAACCTAGTGTTGCATGCTAGAACCAAGCATATAGAGCAGAAATATCATTTCTTGAGAGAGAAAGTGTAGAGTAAAGATGTGTTGCTGCAACATGTATCTACTAAGGAACAACTAGTAGATATCTTTAATAAACCTCTGCCTAAGGCTACTTTTGAGTATCTTAGAGGTCAGCTAGGGGTTGCGCCCCTACATGAGGTCAATTAAGCTGAGGAAGACATCAGTCCCAAAGCTTATTAAAGATCTTGAAGAAGGATTGGTGTAGAGTGGAGCTACTCCATAGGGGGAGCACCTAGTTGCAGAACAATGAAGTATGACACTATATGTTTTACTTTCAGTTTGGCATTATTGTCAAAGGGGTAGAAGAACTATAACCAGTTACCAGCTGAAGACATGGAGACTCGGTTGAAGGAGAGTACATGGAAAAATGTAAACCGGGATTCCTATACCTGTGTATGTGCATTACTCTCAATCATCACAATCAAGGGTGTTGATATTTGTATTGCCATCAATGCCAAAGGGGGAGATTGTTGGCATTTTTAGATACTTGATCAGTCCCAAAGACACTGAGAGGGGGGGGGGGTTAATCAGTGTCTAACCGGTAGATGAAAGATTTAAATTTGTTTGCAACTTTATAACCCAAATTAATATACCGGTAAGAAAATGATAATGCAACAAAGAGAAACAAAAGAATAAGCATCAATTCACACCGTAACACATATATTTTTGGCCAGGAAACCCAGTAAGGGAAAAAGATCGGTGGGATTTGTGACCCACAATATTTACTCACTGGCCAATATGAATAAATATTACTCAGTACAATAGGGGCCTGCACATGTAGGAAGGCCAACTGCCTAGAGCTCACTGCTCAACAACAAACGGGAGTCCCACTGACTATAATTGGATGGTTAAATCCAATGACAATGTACTACTTAAATTAGCATCTGCAATGGTGGATTTAGTACCAGTTTAAGCTCTATCTGATACCTCTGCTATAAACCTTGCTTCGCTCTGCTATGCTTCTTATTCGCTCTCAATATAAATACATCAAAGTGCATATACAATTATTCACTCTCATATACCGCTTACATACATACCTAATTACATTTCAAAATGACCTACAAGATCTCATACACATATGAGTCTTTACAATACATCATGCCGGCTATACAAATATATTTACAATACAAAACAATATTATTTCCAAGTCGGCTTGGACTGCTAGTATAATCTGTTGCCGGTGTAATTGGATGCCGGTGTGAATAAACTTTATTGTGACTGTCGGTGCCGATAGGTGAAATCTATTGCCGGTATAGCCTGTGAACCATATTACTAGTTGGTTTCCATCAATGACAACATCAACCATTCTCATCTGACTGTATAATGCCAACAATCTCCCCCTTTGGCATTGATGGTAACACTCATGAGAAAAATACAAAACTGATATCCAAAATGAAGTCCAAAAACAGAGAGTTCTCCCCCTAAGCAAATGATCTCCTTTTATATATTTTTCTCATTGCACCACTCTCGCTTTGACATTAATGAAAAAGGATGTCAAAAGTATCAAAAATTACTTAGAACCTTGTAGCCAGTTATGTACAATCTAGAAAATGTCTGCCAAAACTAAGTTAAAACCTTTCAAAAACTTAGTACTGTCAGAAATTATAGTCTCTATCTACTGGATCATACCGGCGAGATAATGCATTTGTTGCTCCGGTGATATTTCCGCTTGAATAGTTGCCTTAGATAACTCATTCCGATGTGTTAACGAATGATCCAATCTAGGACTAAGTTTGTTCTTTAACTCCCAGGTTTTCATTCTCAGCCTTGCCTTTTCTCTTTCCAACTTCTCAATCTTCTCTTCATAAATTGCCATCTCTTGATCCAAAACTGATGTGAGTTCCGAAGAACCAATCATATTGTCAACAATGTCATCAAATTCTTTCCGTGTCTTCTTTATTTGCTCATCAATATCTTCTATTAAATGGTGTGGTTTGCATGCTTCCCTGTACAATTCCTTGTATTCCAGAATGGTGGAATTAAGTGCTAGTAACAAAGAATCAATCTGTCCTGTATAGTCCTTTATTGTTTTGTCAAAGAAATTGTCCTTCTCCTTATTTACCCTTTCCTGATTAGTCTCCTTATTTATCTTATCTACAATTTGAATATTAGAAGAAATGAATTTGGACAATGTGTCCAATTTACCTATAGACCCAACAATGTGATCAACCTTGCACGCAGGTGCAATCATCTGCAAAATTGGTAAAGAATCATCAATAGCCTTAAATGCTAAGGCATTGCATTCTATTATCTTCTTAATGGAATCCAATAATACATCAGTGACATTTGTCAATCTGTAATCTGTGGTTGATGTACTGGGAGAAGTACTAGGTACTGCAATAATTTTCTTCTCTTCTCTAGATACCTGTCCAGTTACCTTAACCACTTTTGCTTCCTTGCTTCCATCCTTAACCTCTTCTTTATCCACTTTTTCTTCCTTATTCTCATTCTTGTTTTCATTCTTATTTTCATTCCCTGTCGGTTTAGATACATTCTGCTCTTGTTCCTTTTCTACTTCTGCCGGTATCCCAATGTTCTGCTGATTGTCAACAGTGTTGACCGGTGACTCAGAGATATCAACATTTGTAATTTCAACTTTGTTTTCCTCTGCAGTTTCCTTATCCAACACAATATTAATATCCTGAGTGTGAACATTCATGGTGAATAGAATGTCTGACTCAGGATCAACATTATCTGCTTTTACTTCCTTTGACTTATCTTCTCCAAGCTAATTTTGCATTTCTGCCGGTGCCTCTGCTACTAACGGTGGGGTGTCCTAAGCTGGTGGCAGTAAGTTGTCCTTAACTATAATATCTGGTATATTGCCAACCTTACCCTTACCCTTATCTTTCTTATATACTTTAGTAAATGATTTATCAATTTTATGTCTATCTTTCTCTTCTTTCTTCTCCTTTTCAACAAAGAATATATCCCATTTATCAGCTATTTCATCTGCAATCTCTTTAACTCTGCCAGCCATAAGACTAACTTGTCGGTGACCACTCGCAAAAACAATCCTGTTAGCTTCAGATATTAAGTCATCTATTTCTTACTTTGAATTAACATGATGAACGACTAACATAGCCTCAACCTTCAATTTCTTGTCTAACTCCATAACATACATTCTCTTTGCTTCAAGTCTTAAGTATAAATCATTAGGAAGAACATCTATAGCTTCAATAAGAAATTTCTTATATATATCAAGATACAAAATAATGCTTTCCTCAATAGTATCCTTGTTTGAATCTTGAAAAGAATGATAAAACTTGTTAACATTACTAATATTTCCTTCCCGAGTAATTTCATTTACCAATTCTTCCGGTGAAAGAGTATCTGGTTCCTTTTGTTCTGGTTGTTTCTTCTTTGGTGTGACTTTCTTCTTCTGACCACTAGGCTCTCTCATAGCCTGTTGTTTCTTTTTGAGTGTTCTTGCTTTCTTCGGAGATGGAGCAGGTGCCGGTGAGGGTTCTCTTTTCTTTCTGTCCACCCTTTTGAATCCAACTACCTTACCACTGTCAAAATCGGATGAGGTAGCCACATGATAAATATGTGCTACCGATTGTTGTTATGATTTTCTTTCTTGTTCAACTACACCTTTCATTAGATCTAGTTTCAATAAACCCTTCTTAACAATTTCTACAAACTTCAAAGCATCTTTTATTTCTTTTTCTCTTTTCTTCCTTTGCTTCTGCATAGCAACACCACTCTCTATAGTTTCAGCATTACCAAATATTTCCTCCATCGGTTCCGGTGGAGCATCTAAGAGTATTTTAGCATATGAATCCAAGATGTGTGAATCCACCTCATATCCCATCTCTGTTGTCCAGACAGTTCTAGGTCTAACTTCCTCCATCCATACTTCATCTCTTTTAATCACAAAGCATATTTGTTTGTTATATTTGTCTACAATGCTTTGGGGAATCCTTTCCCTTTGCCTCATTTTGGCTTGAAAATCCTTGAAGTATTCTTTTACCAGTTTGTCACTATCTGAGCCCATGCCGGTAATTGCTTCCTTTATCTATTTTCCAACACAAATATCATAGGCAAAGTCCTTGTGTCCAATACCGAGAATCACCTTTGAGAAATACAACATTAAGCACACAATCAGGTTCCCAAACTTGAAAGTTCCCTTCTTGTCACCTTTGATCTTGTGCAAATTTTCCAAGAGTTCATCTTTCAACCATTCATAGATGTCAATTTTAGCATTATTCATAATCATCTCATAGGCACTATGAATGCATAAACTTGATACAAAATTTAACCTATTAGTATGAGCAACTTTGTATCCAATAACCATACTAGCATATTTGACATTGTTGTCATTTATTTCACTAACCCTAAGTGATTTGTTGTCAAATGTAGCTCCGATTAAGTTTATAACCTCTTTGTTTGGAATTTTATTTTTCTTATCAGGCCTAGTATTGGTAGAAGGTAAACCTGTAACAACCTTAATTGCTTCCTTAGTTATCTTGAAAACTGAATCTAACCACAAAAATTCTCTGTGAACTCGGATAAGAACATAACGGATAATCTCATCTGAGAATTCAGGTGTATGAAGGATGTCATTGAACCCTAAATCCTCAACAATCTTATGTTCTGATTTGACTACACCTTGGTTGTCAGCAATAACATTTATGAACATATTCTTTAAATCTTTGATGTTACATTGAATGTATGCCCTAGTGTCTTCAACAAATACGACTCCCTTTGGAATTTTTGAAAATGCATCAATTTAGTCATCCAACTTAGCTATCTTAGGGGCGATTTTGAAGACAGGTCTAGGACCCTTGACATTTTCTACAATAGTAGGGTTTGCAATGAATTCAAGAACAAAAGATGAAGATGGCATGTCATAAGATAAATACCTTTTAACTAAAAAACCTTGGATGCCTTGAAAATCCTTTGCTGTTTTGCTTCCTGAATGCTGGTGCTCAAATTTCATGCTCTTCAAATTCTTGAATGCTTTGGTAAGTTGAAACGAGAAATTACCATGCTTTATAACAAAAAAAGTTAACTTACAACCGCATTAAATGCTTCGCTGGTGAGGTAAATTTTCATTGTAACTCAACATGTCTACTGGTAAAGAAGAAATATAACTTATTACCACCAACTGAGGGTAAATGCATGATCTTCTAAGGATTATTCCTTAGTTAGATGAAGAATCTCCTACCAGTGCACGATTGCTCTGTTCTGCCGGTTCAGAGACAGATTCATCATTTCTTTGATCTCTCTTCCTAATCCATTGTTTAGTGAATTCTTGCTTGATTTAATTTACCTTTTCTTTGCCTTTTTCATTAGATCCTTTATTGTTCGCTGGTACACTCTTGCTTCTACAAAATTTTGCAATATGCCCGATCTTGTTACATGCATAACAAGTTACATTGTTTCTCTGAATAGCTTTTCCATAACATTGACCGGTTTGAGTTCTGCATTGATTAGATAAATTTCCAAATCTACCACAAACATGGCATTTCACATTCATTCTACAATTCACTGAGTTATGACAATTTTTATTCCATTTGGAACATTGATTGGTGGGTAAGTTTGTATTCTAATTATTCCTAAATCTGCACTGATTTTCTCTATGACCAAATTTGTTGCAATTAGAACATTTCCCATAGAATTTATAAGCATTAGGTTTCCTTACCGGTTTGCTGTGATCATGATTGTTTGTAGTTCCAGAACTTTCTCCATGTTCAAATCCAAGTCCAACTATTTCTCTAGGTTTCTGACTTTTCAGCATATCATTAAGCTTGCCTGAACTCTTCTTTAATTTGTCTTTGTACTCATTTGCAGTGACCAACTCACTTTCCAAAGTACTAACTTGTCTCATAAGTTCCTCTTTGTCATGTTGCATGTGAATCAAATATGTTTTAAGCATATCATTTTCATAACTAAGCCTTAGAGATTCATCTAATCTTTCATTAAGTCTTCTGGCCAAATCTTCTTCATTCCTCTTTCTATCTTCAATATCCTTGCATAATCTCATGGTTAAATATTGCATCTCATACTTCATGTTACTGTTCTCTTGTCTGAGTTTCTCTGCAATGTCACTAAGAGTTTCCTTTTTTTCATCATCTTGATTTTGCAATTGCACATGTAATTCTTTTCTCTTATTCTTTGCTATAACCAGGTTATCTTGAAGTGCTTTGATAAATTCCCGACCAATTTTGAGTTCATCTTGTAGTTTGATATTCTTCAATTTTTTTGCATCAAAATCTTCAAGAGCTCCTTCCAACTGTCATCTCAAACTTTCCATCGGTACCGGTTTCAAAATCTTGCTCAAGCTGTTAGGCTTCTGCAAATAGAGGACTAGGCTCTGATACCAATTGTTAGATACTTGATCAATCCCAAAGACACTGAGAGGGGGAGGGGGTGAATCATTATCTAACTAGTAGATGAAAGATTTAAACTTGTTTGCAACTTTATAAGCCAAATTAATATACATGTAAGCAAATAATAATGCAACAAAGAGAAACAAAAGAATAAGCATCATTGCACACCATAACATAGATATTTTTGGCGAGGAAACCCGGTAAGGGAAAAACCTCGGTGGGGATTTGTGACCCACAATATTTACTCACTAGCCAATATGAATAAATATTACTCAGTACAATAGGGTCCTGCACATGTAGGAAGGCCAGCTGCCTAGAGCTCACTTCTCAACAACAAAAGGGAGTCCCACTGACTATAGTTGGATGGTTAAATCCAATGACAATGTACTACTCAAAATAGCATCTGCAATGCTGGATTCAGTATCGGTTTAAGCTCTATCTGATACCTCTGCCATAAACCTTGCTTCACTCTACTCTGCTTCTTATTCGTTCTCAAGATAAATACATCAAACTACATATACAATTATTCACTCTCATATACTGATGAATAATAATAAACTACTAAGGTCCTAACCGGTACTGAGAGGGTGGGTGAATCAGTACACACAAAAACTTGCTTTGACACTTTGACAAATCAAAACATAGATAACCAGTTGTCTACACCACTGTACTTAACCATAGAAATACCGGTTAAACAAAAATACTTCAGACAACATTCAACAGATCTCAAATCTTGATGACTACTTCACTGATATAATCATGCATGAGTTGTATCAATAATACCACAACCATTTAACACTGCATTCATATCTAACTTAATCAGAATCACACAATCATCACAACCCATAACATAGTTTTTTCACGTGGAAACCCAAATGGGAAAAACCACGGTGGGGATGAATACCCACAAGCTTGTTTGTGAACTCTTTGTTAGAATCAATGACAGTTCCAAAGACATTGAGAGGGGGGTGAATCAGTGTCATTGATGTCATTGATTCTAAGATAAGTGAATATTGTGGGTCATAAATCTCACCAAGGTTTTTCCCACACCGGGTTTCCTCATTAAATATCTTGTGTTATGGTGTGTTCTATACGCTATCTCTGTTATTCTTATTTTAGAATCAATGACATCTTATCTTTCTCTAGTCCTGTACCGGGGATCTCTTTAGTGAAATACAACATCAAGCATACCAAAAGATTTCCAAAGTGGAATGTCCCTATCTCCTTTAATCTTTTTCAAATTGTCAATGAGTTCATCTTTTAGCCATTTACACACATCTATCATTGCATTGTTGTTTACCATCTCATAAGCACTGTATATATAGAGACTAGAAATTGAATTTAGCCTATTAGCATGTGTGGTCTTGTATCCTAGAACCATACTTACAAATCTCACATTGGTGTCCTTAATATCAATTACTATCAGTGATCTATTGTCAGATGTTGCTCCAGTTAGGCTCATCACTTTGTTGTTGGGAATCTTTTTAGTCTTATCAGGTCTGCAGCCAGTTGAGGGTAAACCAGTAACTGCCCTAATTGCTTGTCGGGTTATTTTGTAAACAAAATCTAGCTATAAGAATTGTCCATGTGCTCTACTCAATACAATCCTTACTACTTCCTCTAGAAATTGAGGGATATTCAGTATTTCCACAAAACCTAGAGTTTCCACAATTTTATGTTTGGTTTTAATAGCACCATGTTCATCACAAATGACCTTAGTAAACATTTTCATCAATTCTTCAGAACCTAGTTCTTCTATATTGCAATGTATATAAATCCTAGGGTCTTCTGCAAATGCTACACCTTTAGGAATTTTTGAAAATGCCCCTACAGAGTCATCTTGCTTAGCAATTTCAGGAATTATCTTAAACACGGGCCTAGGGCGTTTCACATTTTCCACAATGGTAGGGTTCGGAATAAACTCAGGAGTAGAAGAAGAGGCCATTGAAAAATACCTTTTACTGCTTGAAAATATTTTGAATGCCTGAAGAAATCACTTCACACCTTCGCCTTGAACACCTTCACTCAGTTTTTGCGCTCTGATAATTTGAATATTCAGTGAGTCGAAAGAGAGGGAAATCAATTGATTTATAATGACATTTCTTCCACCAACCGCATTAAATGCTCGCCGGTTAAGTGAAAACTTAACACATCTGCCGGTAAGGAAGAAATCTATCTTCTCACCATCAACCGAGGGTAATCTGCATGATTTTCAACTTGCTACAATACCCCCAAAGAGTTACTTCTCAGTTGGATGAAGAATCTCCTGCCGGTGGAGGATTACTCTGTTCTACCGACATAGAGATAGTTTCATCAACTTTCTGATCTCTTTTCTTAATCCATTGTTTTGAAAATTCTTGCTTTACCTCATCTACCTTTTCTTTGCCTTTCAAAATAGATCCTTTATTGTTTGCTGGTGAAGTCTTGCTTCTATAAAATTTAGCAATATGTTCAATCTTGTTACAAGCATAACAAGTCACATTATTCCTCTGAATAGCCTTTCCATATCCTATGCCAGGTTGTGTTCTGCATTGATTAGATAAATGGCCATATCTTCCACAAACATAACATTTCACATTCATTCTACAATTTTCTGAATTATGACCAACTTTGTTGCATTTGGAACATTGACCGGTGGGTGCATTAATATTTGGATTGTTTCCAAATCTACACTGGTTTTCTCTATGACCATATTTGTTGCAATTGAAACATTTTCCATTAAACTTATAAGCATTAGGTTGTCTTACCAGTTTGTTCTGATCTAGATTGTTTGCAGTACCAAAACTTTCTGCAACTTCAAATCCAAGTCCATTAGTATCTCCATTAGGTTTCTGACTTTTTAGCATGTCATCAAGCTCCTCTGAAATTTTCTTAAATTTTTCTTTGTGTTTATTTGCAGTAGCCAACTCATTTTCCAAAATTCCCGTTTGTCTCATAAGCTCAGTTTTATCATGTTGCATGTGAATCAGATATGTCTTCAACATATCATTTTCATGACTAAGTCTTAGATTTTCATTTCCAACATCATTAAGTCTCCTAGTCAAGTCTTCTTCATTGTTTTTCTTGTCTTCAATATCTTTACATAATCTCATAGTCATATCTTGCATTTCATTCTTCATATTACTGTTTTCTTGTCTCAACTTGTTTGCAAGTTCTCTAAGAGTTTCTTTTTCATCATCATCTTTCTGCATCTTCTCATGAATTTCTTTTCTTTTATTTTGTGCTATAGAAAAGTTCTCCTGACTTCCTTTAATGAATTCCTATGTAGTCCTTAGATCATCTTCAAGTTTGATATTCTTCAATTTCTCTGCATCATAATCTACAAGAGATCCTTCCAATTATTTTCTTAAGTTCTCCATCTGTACTGGTGTCAAAATCCTCAAGCTATTAGGCTTTTGAAAATAGAGGACCAAGCTCTGATACCAATTGTTAAAATCAATGACAGTCCCAAAGACACTGAGAGGGGGGGTGAATCAGTGTCTAACCGATTAGCAAAATATTTAAACTTATTCAGAACTTTGTATCCCAAAACAGTGTACTGGTAAATAAAAATTAATGCAACAAATAAGAATAACAGAGACAACATAGAGAACACACCATAACACAAGATATTTAACAAGGAAACCCAGTGTGGGAGAAACCTCGCTGGGATTTATGACCCACAATATTCACTCACTGGCCAATGAATAAATATTACTTACAATGAGGGGCCTGCACATGCAGGAAGGCTAGTAGCCTAAAGCTCACTACTCAACTACAAACTAGAAGTCTCATTGACTTACAAAATGGATTATCAAAATTCAATACAATGTGTTGCTTCAGATCAACATCAACTATGCTAGGTTCAATACCGGTTTAAGCTCAGTCTATAACCAAAACCATCTCTTTCAACTATATCACCTTATACAAAAATATCATCTATATTCCTCTCTCTCTCTCACTCATATATCAAAATGACCCTTAAGATCTCATACATATATGAGTCTTTTACAATATGTCATGTCGGCTTTTACAAGAGATAATTACATTATAAAACAATAAACAAAAGTTTATTCCATGTCAGCTTGAGTGCCGGTATGCATTGTTGCCGCTGCCGATGAAGTGCCTGCCAATGTATGTAGAAGTCTATTGCTGGTGCTAGTAACTGTCAGTGGGTTGCCAGGTGATTGCCAATTGGTTGCCATCAACGACAACATCAACTATTCTCTTAAGAGTGTAGAATGCCAACACTCTTTTGAAGTTCACTTTGTTAGGAGCCTAGTCTGGTTAAAGACTTTACAATAAAGGTTCCATTAGGAACTGATCCTGTTAGGGATCACTCAGTTAAGGGATGGTTATATACATTGTTAAAAATTGAAACCTTGTTAAGAGTTACCTCACTATAGGATTTAAATAACTCAATGAACTTGAGCCACCTAGTTAGAGGATTTACAACAAATCCTATTAAAGCTACCCGGTCAAGGGATTTACCTTTTGTTGAAATGGTTAGAAGACAACATGTAGAACACCAATATGATAACAATACTCCTTGCTAAGGTAGATCCTTTTCAGTTCCTCTCTTCTGCAATTACACTCTATAGATTCCTCACTCTAGTTTGGCAAGTATCAAAACATGCGGACACAAACACAACTTTTTCCAACCACTACAATAACAAAACTCATTGACCTTATAGACAACAATTAGGTCGGTAGCATAAACCCAAAACCCTAAACATTTTAGGTTTACAATTACAAGTGGTCCAATCCTGACCGTCAAATACATTACGTAGAATGAAACAATCTAAAATAGATCTCAAGTCATTCTGCATCGTCCAATCTTCACCGCATCTGGAAAACAGTAACCCATCATGTGCTTTTCACATATCGCTAAAAAAAAATGCACATTCCCGAGGTAGACATTCAATGCATTCGATCTTCACATGCAAGATCCTCAAAGAGAACCTTCACGTGTACATAGCCGATGTGGCATCTAGATCCTTATCCTTGTTCTTAACCAACTCATCAAAAAACATCATCATTTGTACCACACAAGCCAAACTGGAAACCCTAGAGCTGAACTGAGACTACCAACCGGTAGTCACACTTAGTGAACCCTGACACCAGTCCACTCCATCCTGGTTGATCATAACCACTTCCAATCTTCATACCGGTGCATATCGGCTCACCTGCTTGAGAACTTATTGACATTAACACTTATTGACATCAATGACAACATACATTATCACCGCTTCATCATATGCCAACAATCTCCCCCTTTGGCATTGATGGCAATACTTAGTGTATCATTGCTCCCATTCTCAATAAAATACATCGGTTCAACTAAAAAGATCACCACCACCACCTGGACCAGTCAGTGTGCACTTTGCTCAGTTACTTCTAGCACTTGCATATTGTCCTTCAAACATATATCTTCTCCCCCATATATCTTCACCATCAGATATCTTCTCCCCCTTTGATAACAATGCCAAAGTGGAGGCACAAGCTTCCAAGCTCCACTATGTTGCTCCCCCTATGGAGCAGTATCCTTCAACACATCAATCCTGTAAGATCTGACATGGTAGTACCTAACTGATGTGGAGTACACAACTTTAGTTTACTTCATGAAGGGGCAAAACCCCTAATTCACCTCTTAAATAGGTAAATGTAGCCTTCAGTAAGGGCTTAGTGAATATGTCTGCTAGCTGCTCCTTACTAGAAACATGTTCTAATACAACCTTTTTATTTTGAACCTTTTCTCTCAAGAAATGATACTTGATCTCAATATTCTTTGTCCTAGCATGCAATACCAGATTTTGGAAATATTTATTGCACTAGTATTATCACAGAAAATACTCACCAGTTCAGATATAGTCACTTTGAAGCCATTCAATACATGCTTCATCCAGATTGCCTGAGTGCAGGTCATAAATGCTGCCACATACTCTGCTTCAGGTGTAGACTGGGAAATACAACTCTGCTTCTTGCTCATCCACAAGACTAGTCTTCCACCAAGGAAGAACACTCCATCGGTTGTGCTCTTCTGGTCGTCCACATTACCTGCCCAATCTGCATCGATAAACACTTTGAGATCAAAGTCACCATTGTATGGATACCACAATCCATAATCAATTGTCCCTTTTAGGTATCTAAGAATCCTCTTCACCGCTACCAAGTGGGATTCTCTTGGACTCTTCTGAAAATGGGCCACTATGCCCACTGCATGAGCAATATCCGATCTCCTGTGCACCACATAGTACAACTTACCAATCATTGACCAGTACTCCTTCTCATCCACCAACACTGTATCATCCTCCTTTGTTAATTTGCAGCCAGTCACCATCGGAATTCCAACCAGTTTTCTTTCCTCCATGCCAAAGGTCTTCCATACCTCTTTGATATACTTGGACTAGGTAATGAAGATACCCTCTTTCATCTACTGAATCTGTAGACCAATGAAAATTTTTATCTCTCCAATCAGAGACATCTCAAACTCCTTTTTCATCACATCTACAAATGCATGACTCATATCATCATCTCCACCAAAGATTATATAATCTACAAATACTTCACATATTAGAATTTGATCACTTCTAGATTTTAGGTAGATGTTGCTATCCTCACTTGTTCTCTAAAATCCCATCTTCACAAGATGAGAGTATAACCGTTAGTACCATGCCCTTGGTGCCTGTTTCAATCCATACAGGGCCTTGTGTAATCTGCACACCATGTCACTATCTTCTGACAAAGAAAACCCATCTGGTTGCTCAATATACACTTCTTCCTCCAGGATCCCATTCAAGAAGGCAGACTTCACATCCATCTAGTATACCTTAAATCACTTGAATGCTGCATATGCTAGTAGCATTCAGACACCTTCTAGTCTAGCCATTGGGGCAAAGGTTTATCCATAGTCTTCTCCTTCTTCCTGAGCATATCCCTTACATACAAGTCTTGCCTTGTTCCTTACCACTGTGCCTTCTTCATTCAACTTATTCCTGAAGACCCATTTGGTACCTATGATATTCTTGTGTTCTGGTCTAGGTACCACGGACCATGTTGCATTCTTCTCTATCTGGTCCAACTCCTCTTCCATTGCCTTTATCCAGTCTTCATCATTAAGTGCCTCTCTAGCGGTCTTAGGCTCAAATTTTGAAATCATGCAAGAATTTTCTGTCACCTTTCTCCTTGTAAGTATTCCTACATCTTTGTCTCCTATGATTTGCTTTGGATCATGATGTAGTCTTACATACCTAGGAATGATTGTAGCTGATGTAGTCTTACATAACTTGCTTTTCCTCTTCTTTTTCCGCTTCATCTTCTTCTTCACCTATTGAAGCTTCTACCAGTACAAAAATACTGAGGTCTTTGGAGTGTTTGTTACTTGTTTCTTTCTTAATCAGTTCCCAGAAGGCTAGACCCGGTTCATCTTCCGTTTTCTTTCTGCCAGTTTCCTAAGGCTTCTCAGGGGATTCATCAACCCTGACATTGATACTCTCAACAATCTTCGGAGTCCTCCTATTGTAGCACTTGAGAGCTTTGCTTTTAGTAGAATATCCCATAAATATTCCTTCATCACACTTAGCATCAAACTTTCTCAGGTGCTCACCTCTCCTGATATAGCATTTACTCCCAAAAACTTTGAAATAACTCACTTTGGGAGTTCTCCCATGCTAGTATTCATAGGGGGTTTTGTCTTTACCTTTCTTAATGAGTACCTGGTTCATGGTATAGACTGTAGTGCTCACCGCTTCTCTCCAAAATATTTGAGCTACATTTCCTTGTATCAACATAGTTCTGGCTGCTTCAACTATAGTTCTGTTGTTTCTTTCTGCTATGCTATTCTACTGTGGTGTCCTTGGGGCAGACAATTGCCTTTTGATCCCATTCTCCTCGCAGTACTTATTGAATTCATCAGAAGTGAATTCACCTCCCTGATCGGTTCTCAGGCATTTTATCCTTCTGCCGCTCTCCTTCTCCACCAATGCTCCAAAGGCGCTAAAATTTCCAAATGCCTCAGACTTGTCTTTCAATAATGTGACCCACATCATTCTTGAGCAATCATCGGTAGGAATCATGAAATACCGATCTCCCTAAATAATTCTAGTTTTGATTGGACCACACAGATCGGTGTGCACTAGATCAAGTAAGTTCTTTGCTGAAAAGGACTTACCTTTGAATGTTGAGGAAGATATCTTCTCAAGTTGACATTCTCTGTACAAAGAATTCTCCGGTTTGTTCAACAAAGGCAATCCTCTTACTGCCTTGATCTTACTAGCCTTTACAAAAATTGTCAAAATTTATATGACAGAGTCTCCTATGCCATATCCAATTTTCATCAAATTTCGCCATCAGGCACTGACTAATCTTGGCATTCAGCTGAAACAAGTTTCCTTTGGTCTTCTTACTGGCGGAAATATGTTCACCACTCTTTCCAATTATTCTGTAGACTCCACCTTTGAACTCTAGAATGAGTCCTTTTTCGTTCAGTTGAGCAACACTCAAAAGGTTGTGCTTAAGGCCTTCCACCCAATAGACATCATCCGCACTGCTCTTTCCATTCAGTGAGATGGATCCTTTTCCTTTCACCATGCAAGGTACATTGTTGCCAAACTGGACAACACCACCATCATATTCTTTGAGAGTCGGAAATTTTCTCCGGTCACTGGTCATGTGGTGAGAACCCTCGCTATCAATGATCCACTCATTAGAGTTGTCAATATTTGAGACAAGGGCTTTCTGGTCACACAACTCTTCCTTGATGACCACAAAAACTATGTCTTCATTCTCTTCATCCTCAGATTCCTCATTAGTAACAGCTTCATCCACTGCAACAAGACAATTTCTCCTACCTACTCCTTTATACTTCCTAAACCTCTCTGAATTATCCTTATTGTCATTATTAGGACAGTTAATAGCTATATGCCCTATCTTATTGCAGGAAAAACACTTCAGAGGAAGCTTACTTGTGTATTTTCCGCTGCATTTTGGAAGTCTCTTGGCAAGAAGAGCTTCAAATTCCATCAGAATCTCCTCATTGTTCATATCTCTGCTTGGCTTGGATTCATAACTGGTACTGACCTCTTTTCCTTTCCTGGTCAGTGTGGAGGAAGCAGACACTCTAAAGGATAACTCGGTCTTCTGAACACTACCATCATAGCCATTCAATTCATATGCAGTCAACTTTGCAATAATATAGTCTAAAGATACCTTGGTTTTGTTGATAGACCTTAGCTCCTGAATAACGACAACCCTGATTGCATAGATCGGTAAAAGTGATCTCATAACTTTACTAACAATAGTGGCATCATCAATTGTTCCACCAGTGCTCTTGATCTCTCCAATCACTATCTTGATTCTTATGCCATACTGCTGAATGGTCTCTCCTTCAATCATCCTCATATCTTCGAACTTTCCTCTAAGGCTTTCTTCCTTAGCCTACTTGACATGTTCATCACCACCATAAATGGATTCCAGTTTGTCCCACACATATTTCAGATTGTCCTTATCTTGTACATCAATGAACTCTACATTAGACAAGCTGCTAATAAGGGCTTCCATGACTTGCCCATTTTCTTGTATCTCTCTTTTATGATCATCGGTTAGAATGCCAGAGGGGATTACCTAGGCATTCTCAACATAGTTCTAGTGTTGTGCACCCAAACTCTTGATATATATCTTTATTCTATCCTTCGATATTTTAAAGTTATCCCTATTGAACTTAGGACCTTCCCTCTTCATCATTAAAGAAGGATCTTTTGCCTCAAGCGGTTAAGCTTATATCATCAAGGACTTGGATGCGCTCTTATACCAATTGATGAATAATAATGAACTAATAATGTCCTAACCGGTACTAAGAGGGGGGGGGGGGGTGAATCATTACGCACAAAAACTTGCTTCGACACTTTGACAAATAAACACACAGATAACTAGTTGTCTACACCACTGTACTTAACCATAGCAATACCAGTTAAATAAAAATACTTCAGACAATGTTCAACAGATCTCAAATCTTGATGACTACTTCACCGATATAATCATGCATGAGTTGTATCAATAACACCACAACCATTTAACACTATATGCATATCTAACTCAATCACAATCACACAATCATCACATGAAAAACTCACAACCCATAACACAAATTTTTCACGTGGAAACCCAAATGGGAAAAACCACGGTGGGGATGAATACCCACAAGCTTGTTTGTGAACTCTTTTGAAGTCCGCTTTGTTAGGATCCTAGTCTGGTTAAATACTTTACAATAAAGGTTATGTTAGTAACTGATCCTGTTAGGGATCACCTAGTTAAGGGATGGCTATATACCTTGTTAAAGGTTGAAACCCTATTAAGAGTTATCTCGCTAGAGGATTTAAATAACTCAATGAACTTGAGCCACCTGGTTAGAGGATTTACAAAAAATCCTATTAAAGCTACCCGGTCAAGGGATTTACCTTCTATTGAAATGGTTAGAAGACAAAAGGTAAAACACCAATCTGATAACAACACTCCTTACTAAGGCAGATTCTTTTCAGTTCCTCTCTTTTGCAATCACACTCTGCAGATTCCTCACTCTGGTTTGGCAAGTATCAAAACATGCTAACACAAACACAATTTTTGCCAACCACTACAATAACAAAACTCATCGACCTTATATACAATAATTAGGTCAGTAGCATAAACCCTAAACCCTAAACATTTTAGGTTTACAATTACAAGCGGTCCAATTCTGACCGTCAAATACATTACATAGAGTGAAATGATATAAAATAGATCTTAAGTCATTCTGCATCATCCAATCTTCACTGCATTTGGAAAACAGTAACCCATCATGCGCTTTTCACATATCGCTAAGAAAAATGCACATTCCCAAGGTAGACATTCAATGCATTTGATCTTCATGCGCAAGATCCTCAAAGAGAACCTTCACGTGCACACAAATGACATGGCATTTGGATCCTTATCCTTGTTCTTAACCAACTCATCACAAAACATCATCAGTTGCACTGCACAAGCCAAAGTAGAAACCCAAGAGCTGAACTAAGACTACCAACTGGTAGTCACACTCAGTGAACCCCGAAACCGGTCCACTACATCCCGGTTGACCATAACCGCTTCCAATCTTCATATCGGTGCATATTGGTTCACCTGCTTGAGAACTTATTGATATCGACACTTATTGACATCAATGACAACATACATTATCACCGCTTCATCATATGCCAACATATACCACTTACATACATACCTAATTACATTTCAAAATGACCTACAAGATCTCATACATATATGAGTCTTTACAATACATCATGTCGGCTATACAAATGTATTTACAATACAAAACAATATTAATTCCAAGTCGTCTTGGAGTGCCGGTATAATCTACTGCCGGTGTAACTGGATGCCAATGTGAATAAACTTTGTTGTGACTGCCGGTGCCGGTAGGTGAAATCTATTGCCGGTATAGCCTGTGAACCATGTTACCAGTTGATTGCCATCAATGACAACATCAACCATTCTCATCTGAGTGTATAATGCCAACAGGCATTGCATGAAGATTGCATTGATGAACTATAGTATTGTCATTGATATCAATTGCAACCGGTAATAGATTTGTATTGCAACGGGTAGTGATGCAGTAATGCAACCAGTATTTGAGCAATGAAGGAAATCGATATTACTATTGAAGCAAAGAGATGAACCGGTAATCCTAACCTGTTGATATACTAAACCCTAACCGATGGAGCTTGGTGAATTGGTTGCGTTGATCTATGATCGAATGGTGATCGAAGATGATTATGCCACATATGCATGATGCACGTGATGAGTTTCAAAGTGGTTTTGGTGCGTAGAGATAACTATTTTATCTTGGGAATGAGTGAGTGCATTGCATGAAGTGGAAACCACCTGATGAGTTATAGGATCCAATGTGCGATGATCTAGGAGCAGTCGAGGTTGTCTTGAACAATGTGCAAATTATTGTTATGTAATCCAATGGTCATTTTTGAACCAATTTTTTTGTAATCTCTATGAGATCTTAGGTTTTGTGATGTGTTACCGACCTATTGTTTTTCTTATAAGGTTGATGAGTTGTTTTATAGTAGTGCTGGAAATTTTGGTTAAGTGTGTCAGTGTGATTGATTGCCGAACTAGGAGTATCTGCAGAATGTGTGAAGGCAGATAGGAGCATAAAAAGGATCTGATCAAGTAGAGTAGTACTATTACTAGATCAACAAAGACCCTATTTTTCTCTAACAATTACAATAGTTAAATCCCTTAACCGGGTAAGATTTAATAGGCTTGGTGTTTTTTAAATCCTCTAACCAGGTGATCCATTAGCTTGGATTTGAAATCCTCTAACGAGGTTACTCCTAACAGGGTATTGTTGTCAATCCCTTAACCGGATTTGTTCTTAACAAGACATTTATGTAAAGATTTTAACAAGGCTTGGATCCTAATAGGGTGAACTTCAGAATAGTTTAGAATACTTGTGGGTATTCATCCCCACCGTGGCTTTTCCCATTTGGGTTTCCATGTCAAAAATCATTGTGTCAAGTGGTGAATAGTTTTTGTGGTTATGTTTTGATATGGTTAATCTGTTTAACTGGTAAAGCCACTTAAATGTGTTAAAATGATCGGAAGTGATATAAAATGTGCTATTATTAATGTTAGTAAAGGGGTTTTATGTTTTGGTTAAATGGTATATAAGTTTCAGATTTGTTACACTGTTATATTGGTATTCTAATCAACCGATAAACTTGATAGTGCAGTTGCAGTTTATAGTCCAATGTTAAACCAGTTAGTTCAGTGATTGATTTATGAGTTGGATTTGAGTTTGGTGAAAGTTTAGTTTGATTTATATCTGTTGATTCACCCCCCCTCTCAGTAGTTGTCCGGATCATTATTGATTCATCATATCATCAATTGGTGATACACATACACCTTTGGTATTGCTTTCAAAGAGGGAGAAGAACAAGATCAAATTTGGGAGAAGAACAAGATGAGAGAAGTATTGGTTTAGGGAGAGAAGACAAAAGAAGGAGACCGACATATGACTTGATACCAACAACAAGTTGTAGTGATGGTGTTTCCATCAATGCCAAAGGGGGAGATTGTTGGCATGGTTGGCATAACTGATACATATGAGGTGATGGAGTTAAAGCTTGATGACTGCACTGGTAGAGGATAGAAGACTATTTGTGATGAAGAGATTGAGATTTTGTGATTAGATGACTTGATCAATTATTTGTGTTGTCATCGATGGCAACTGATGTTAAATGATGTCAACTGATGTTTCCTGATGTTTGGTTTGTCATCTAAGTGATTCAATCCACCAGAGATAGGGTTTATTGATAATATAAAAAAGTCTATAAAATAGGACTTTAACCGGTATATACAAAGATATTTTACTTAAAGCAAATGACTGGTGATTTGCGGTTTGGAATCTGTTGGGTCTCAAATCAACAGATTGGATAGGTTCTAAGGAAATGCCAACTCCTATGATCAAACCCTCCAATTGACTTGGCCAACTTATAGAGTGAACCTATTAGTTACTAACTCTCTCTCTTTAGGCTCTGCAGGACCTAGGCGGGTATACCTATTCACTGAATGTCTCCAATAAACAGTGCTTTTTATAGCAGATATGTTATCCTATTCTGATATCTCCTGATCTTGAAATGGCATGAGTTCCTTGAATGGAGATATTGCAGACGAGTTCAAGATTGTTATTTCGCTTTGTGTTTCTTAATTACTCCTGTAGCTATCAAAATAACTAATTGTGAAAATAAACGATGAGTATGACTTGAGATTTAAGCCAGTGCCTTCTTTATTGCATGGGTTACAGAGTCATTACAATTTTCTTCAGGGCTTATAGTGCGAATCTGTGAGACAGTTTTTTAACTCATCCCTTATGAACCTGTCAGTTACTATTTCTTTCAAAACCAAATGAATGCTTATATTATGTGCTGATTGAGTGAATTTAACCCTACCCTTAAGGGACCAGTCAATTAAGCTTTGCAGGGAACAATTACAATCCGCAAGCAAAACTTTTGTTACAACATTATAACATAAAGCATAGATTTGATCTTAAGAATATGAATAACCCTATCTTTATCAGATAATATCACAGACGATTGCCAAAAGAAAATGAAATAATCCACAACACATATGCAGGGAAACAATTGATCAAGATTTGTATTCCATTGAAGTTCGTACACAAAGACTTACAGGCTGTCATTCTTTTTTGCTCATAATCCTATCTAATAATATCTCTCTTACATTACAAAAAACATTCTCATATATATATGAGGACGCAAGCTTTTCATGAAGAGACACGACTTTTCAAAATATTAGTCGTCAACTCGAGTGTTTCTAAACTTAAGCAAAAAGAGATTCAAAAGTCCCAAATGATGAATGTAATCATCGTCTTTGAAAGTTCTGATTCGAGGCGTTTGCTTTTTTAATTCATCCCCTAGCGTCAGGTACTTGAATATCATCTGGTTGATGGTAGGGGCCATATCCTTACTCCGATCAATTTCTGACAAGGCCCAATCCTTGACGCTGACAAGCTCCTTTCGCAAATCCTCCAAGGTTATTACCTCTCCTTCCTTGTAGACGGAAGGCATTCCAATGGGTCTTTCATCATCTAATTCTTTTAGATCTCTTCTCAGCATATCTTCGAGTTTGGCATGATTATCCATATACGCGTTACCCTCAGCCTTTTCTTCTGGCGTCATGGAATCGTCATTGCTTAGCACCCCCTGCAATCGTGCTCTTAACCGCTCATGCTCTGTTAGCGATTTTATGGTTCCATTGTAGACTATCCAATATGGTTCGACCTGTAAGAGCATGGTGTTAAACCGATGTCCTATGACGTCATTGACCAATTTGTCCATTTTTTGCTGGATATTGTCTGCGCGTTTATTGGCCTTCTCTGCCTGATATTTCCAGTACAGGGCATCAGAGACGTCATCCAAGCTGCGTCCTGCAGGGTATGAGGTGTATTCGCTGATAGGAGTCCCCGTTTCTAATTGCAATACCTTTGCTTGCAGCTTCTAGTTTTCCTCCTTGGATTTTTCATATAATCCCTTGTAGGTAATGTTTTCTCTGACCAGAAACTCTGTCTGGTCCAAGTTTAATCTTGCAACATCCAGGTTGAGCTTCGCAGTGACCCTAGGATCGGTCTTTCCAACCTGATGAACCATGAGGTGCCCAAAGGTTTCTTCTATATCCACAATGATTGGCCTCTTCCCTTTTGGATATAGTGCCCACTGTAGGAGAGCCTTTTTGTCTGGATCATATCCAGAGCCTAGGAACAGTTTATCTACCTCCTGGGGCAATACCTGCTGATTCAAATCTTGTTTCTTCATAAAGCCATCAAATAAGAGTGCTGAGTTGATATCCCAACCAGAGAAGATGATCACACCGGCCTCTTTTAATAATTTCCTCCCCTTTTCAGGAGTCATATCTTTCATGAGGACATCAATTTCATCCTGTAATCTCTTCATCTGTTCTTCCTCTGGTTTTCCAGCCATGCTTCGTTTGACATGAGCCCCTTTGTATTGATATAGAAATGAGAGGAATTCCCTAGAGGAGGCGAATCCATCATCAGCAATGAAGTCCTCATGCTCAGTCATTCTTATGTCAACAACATCTTTGATGTTGATTTCTCCTGTGTCCATGTTCATTTCTGTTTCGAAACCAGGAGGATAATCCTCTCGAGGAGAATCAGGTGGGATACTACTGGCGGTTGATTTTGGTGACATGTGAGCTAGGGGCTGATTGTCTCTTTCAGTATTAATGAAGCGAAGGAATTGTGAAGGAACTCTGTGCATAATTTCAGCTTCATGTTGAAGCAGCCTTTTAGCTACCTCCAGAGGATCTTGGAGATTTCCAATTAGGTCTCCATCTATCATTCCCCTTGCCCTTTTCCATTTGTAGGCCTCCCAGACTAACTCACTCTTTCCTTTCAAAACTTTGGCCTCCTCTCGCTCAAGGTTCTTAATCAGGTCGTCTGGCATTTTGGCCATATGTATCCCAGCTTTGAGTTTCTGTGAGGCTCTGACAGCTTTTATATATCCTTCGGGATCAAAATTCTCCCTGGGCTCACCCAGAGTCATGCCATAGTAATTTAATTTATTCTGTAATAAATGATACCTCTTTGAACTTTTGACAATGAAATCAGAGAAAACTAATAGACCTGGAACAATAGATTGTTTACCAAAATCAGTTAAATGTTTAGCACTGGCAATAGACAATTGCCTTATAATCTCCAAGCTAGCCACTCTGTCTGGCACCGTAATTGGAAGCATGTGTGGTTGCCCTTCATATCCAAATACCCTTATCTCTGTGTGATTATCATGGCAATACCAATCACCCCAATTGTGTTCAATCTGTGATTCTGGAGAGAAATCCTTTGGCCTGAGGAACCTCTTAATTTCAGGGGACAAAGTATAATCCCTGCGTTGTCCAAAAGCTGCACTGAGAGGTTTCACAAAGTATTCTTGAAAATGCCAATATTGGTTGTTCATAAACCTCTGGTCCCATGCTGATACCCACAACTGAACTGGCTTCTTCAGACCATTCTTATCATAGGACCTGATGCTGAATTCATCTAGCCAGAAGTTAATTTCTTGTCCACAATAAAGAAGAATGTGCATTAACATGGAGTATAATGAAAAGTGAACATTCACAAGGTCTCCTTTCATTTTTTCCAGCCCATGATTCAAGGTATCCGCAACATAAGTAGCAAAATCAAATGACCTAGGGTCTTTTGATTGAATATCAGCACACAAAACCATAATCCCAACATCCATGAGTGGATGAGCCTCTATGCCTAGTACTTGGGCTGCAGTATAATACGTATATTTGAAATATGGATGGAAATGGTTGACATCAAATGGCACCTTGTCACTTTTGCCAAACTGAACAAATGACCCACCCACTTTTGGCCTGTGAACAGGTAGCCTCCAAGTCCTGTAGATATTTTCCAAACTAAAGAATTCCTGTGAGAGTTTCTTCATATCGATGCTTTCCTCGACTTCCCAGTCTAGATCAAAAACCATATCAACAGTCTGCTTGTTGATTACTACTAATGTATTCCCTCTGTAATCACATATGGTTTTAGTTCTCGGGTTGTAGCAATTTACCAGAGCTTTCATTAATTCTACATCTACAAATACATTTGGAACTACTAACTTGCCTAAGTTCCTCTTCCACAGATTACTAATGGGTTCGGGTGCATCCCTTCTTTTGTAACCAAACAAAAATAACTCATGCCCTCTTATCTCAGTCCAAATGTCTCCTAGATTTTCAAATTTGTCCTCTAATCCTTCTTCTTCACTTTTAATCTCTTTGGACCTTACACTAGACGATGGACACTGGTCTAATAAGTCCTGAGTCAAAGCTCTCCCTTCTTTCTTCTGTCTCTTGGGCTTCTCTTCAGGGTTTAACTCTTTTCCTTTCCTACTCCTTTTAGAAGAAGAAGATGAAGGTTCCATAGTTACAGTAAATAAGAGAGACAATACTTACTTGGTAAAATGCTCAACACTTCTGGTTATCGTTTGCAAATCTCTGCAAGTTCTTCACAGCTTTCAATCTCTTAGCATCGATCTGATTCTTACGAAAATTCACTCAGCTTAACTGTAATTGAATGGGCAACTTGTGTATAGTTAATGTTCTGCATCTGTAACGGCTACTCAAGTGTTTTAAATTTAATTGCAGATGTGACACTTTTCAACTGGGCCTTTAATTCCTTCGCGGGAAGTACAGTCCGCTCAAAGTGCGCGCGTTTCAAATTATCGATGAAACCCTTGCCTTCGGCCGAGTGTTTGAATCTTCCATCAAAAGCTCATTTTCTTCGATAATACTGTTTCGGTGAAAAACTTACGTCGAGAAGCCACTTTTAAGACTCATCGAAATTACTTTTTCATCGATAGTCTCCCTTTTCGACAAGTTGCTCGCGAGTTTCATCGATGCCATACTTTCGATGAGTTTCTTTCTTCGATGAAGGCTTATGAGTGTTCATCGATATCTCCTTTTTCATCGATATCCTTTTTATCGATGAAACAGCTTTTCTTTTGCTCGACACCACGTTCATCGATGAAACTTGCATTTCGATGAATGTCTCTTGAGTTTCCTCGGTAACGACATTTCTTCGAAATCACCTTTTGCCTTTTCGCCTTTTACCTTTTCGATGAAACATGGGGTATCGATGAGCGGTTTCTTGCGTTCATCGAAGGTAACTTCTTGCCGAAACACCTTTGCTTAGCGCTTTATATGCCCTGTGTCGATGAAAACGCTCTTTCGATGAAACCTCTCCTGCAGTGCTCGACACAGCTTACTGGCCGAAATATCCATTAGTCTTCATGCTTATGGAAACATATAGTATTATTTTTTCATTTTTATTATATTTTTTCTTTTAAAAAATAGTGCTCAACAGAATATAAGATTTTATCATGGTAATGATTATTTGACTAGAACCACATCTTGTGATGACTATCAAAAGGCATGTTTCTAATTTCTGATGAAGTTTTGCCAGGGTTTAAGAACCGGTGATGAAATCATCAAACCGATAATGATTTTTGGTATGGCGGTGATCGAAAAAAAGTTCACATGTTGATGATAATGTGACACAAATTGTGTGAAATGTTTGAAAGATGTTTTGGTGTGTTTGGAGAGCGAATTTCTTGGGAATGTGCAAAGTGCTTAGCGGAGTGAGCTAAGGGTTAGACTTTGTACCAGATCGACTTGCCGTGATGACTTATGATCATTCAACAACTGGTATTGATTTTTAATTGATTGCAATGATCCACATGATGATCTGTAATGAGTTGTAAAGATCTGTGATGATCTATGATGTAATTTAGGGTTTAGCGGTCGACTTAGTGGAAATCATTATTTATGTTGGCTTAGTTGATGTTTATTGTGTTGGCGATCTTAGAGAAGAGTGTGAAGCCATACCAAAGAAGAGTGAGATCTTCCTGAGAGTTGCAGATAGTGAAGCATAAGTGGATTTGATTCAGCAAGATGAGAAGTCCAAGTAACAGATCACTTTTTCACTATTGTTCTCTAACAATTACAATAGATTAAATCCCTTAACCGGGAAGGTCCTGACAAGCCTTAATCTTGTAAATCCGCTAATAGGGTAGCTCTCAAAAAGATTGTTAAATCCTCTCACGAGGTTGATCCTAACAGGTCATTAAGCTCCTAACTGAGCTGCACATCCAAATCCCTTAACCGGGCGACTCCTAACAGGGTCTGCTCCTAACAGGACGTATTGTAAGCTCCTAACAGGGCATACTTCAAAAGAGTACAAATCTTTGTGGGTACTAACTCCCGCCGTGGTTTTTCCCTATTTGGGTTTCCACGTAAAAAATATGGTGCTCATGTGTGGAATTATTTTCATGTGATGTTATTGATTATCTTTAGTTTATTCATTATTTCTGAATACACCGGTTATAGTAGTTTATCAAAGATTACCAGTACTGTTTAATGAACTCGCATATATTGTTAATGAAGTTAGATTTGTTGCAAGTTTTATTTGGCTTTAAAGTTTTAAATTGGTGTTAATAATGATTCACCCCCCCTCTCAGTATTAACTAGATCCTCATAGGATTAATAGTGCAACTAATCATGTTTGTTGAAGACCCCATGCTTGTAAACACTAACAGTTTATTGCAGGATCAATAAAGAGGGGTGATGAAAACATATTTTTCTTGAATGTCTTTTACTATGAATTGTCTTTTATTGCTTAATCTAGTGGCATACTTCAATTTTATAAAGGAAAAGAACACTTGTTTTACATGATTGGCATGCTTGTGCATTTGTTGAGGGACCTACTGCTAACACACACTATCCTCTCCCATGGCTCTTGGTCCTGGGAATGATCCAAGTGATACTTTCTTTCGGTCCACCATATAAATATTCGTGATTTTGGCAAAAGCCATAATCAACTAGGGTCGTTGTGTTATACCAATAATTTCTCTCAGTATCTACATGTAAATACCTTTGTGGTCTTGATGAAAGTTAAAATCCCTTGGTGCTTGTTTGAGAGATGTGTGAAAACCTATGTTCTACAGGCTCAGATATCTCTTAAATGAGCTAGTTGCTACATGTATAGCCACTAGATTATCCTGAAAGTTCTCCCACTATAAACCATGTTTTAGTAGCCCAAATCCTTTTTACTTGCTAGTGAAAGAGGTCAGAACCCTCAAGCCACCCTAATTCATATTGTTCATAGTTGAGATAGATGTCCCTCATTTCATAAGATCTTGGGATCTTTGGGGTATGCAATTTTGATGTGCCTGAGAAGTGTGTGTCATGGTGGGCGAGCCAATGCCACTAAAATCTCTATCTGTCCATTGTGTTTCAATATTTGAAGAAATCTAAGTGGGGATTCAACATGTAGTATCACATTTCCATCCTAGGATGTATGTCTAATTTTGCATTTTGTATCATTTATACTAGTGGAACATATTGGGATAATCTAGGCCCCCTTTATCCTAGTTGTGTTAGATATTATTTTTTTCATGCTTGATGTTCTTGTGTCACAAACAATCATTTGCCAAAATTATTCTAAGTTGTCAAACATCACATTTCACCTAGTCATTATTGTACTACAATGGGTTTTCTTCCTAGTTTTGCCCCAAACATCTCTATTTTTTAGCTATATTGACATACTTAGCGTAGTCACTTTCATTCCAATTTTTGTGGGTTTTCTCTATATTCTAGTAGGTTTGTGCTATGTTTTACCTAGTTTCTCATTTTTCTAGTGTGACAGGTTTGCGCCCAACTCCAACGGGTTCGACCATTGTTATCACTTGTTCTTTCAGTCTTTGGTACTATAGCGGGTTCACACCTAGGTATAGTGGGTTTGAATCTTACTATGGTGTGTTCACCTCTTTCTCTATTGGGTTCACTCTTTTCATCTTGTTATGATGCCAAAATTTATCAGTGATGAGTTCGAACTTTAGTCCATTGGGTTTGTTCTTAGTTTCATAGGTTAGACTTTGTTGGTTCATCAGTTCGTCACCCAGGTTCTACCGGTAGTTGTCTTGGTCATCATCCGCATCTCATGACATCATTTTTAATACCATTGTCATCATTTGTCTTGTGTCACTTGGATTCCATCACCATTGCATGTTCTTTCTAAAGTCAAGGATTATCTTTCTAGTCGAAATCATTCTCTTTTTTCTAGTTGATTTGTGTCATCTATCCACAATTTCCATCAACCTCATTAATCATCCAATTCTCTCACCTGTCACTTCTTTTCTTTATTTTATTCACTAGTCTAAATCCATCAAATCCTTTTGGTCTCACTTATCTCAAATTACAATATAGTCAACATCTTTATATGCGACATTCATTATCAACTCTTCGACTATTCGTATCTAGAGTTTTTCCATTCATTGTGATCTTATCACCTCGAGCCAGAGGTCTGACTCACATTGATCCATGTTGTTGCTTCAGTGCATCCTCTTGAGTAAATTCAATGTTGTATTGCTTTATTCAAATGATATCTAATTTCAATTTGCATGTTAGTCTTTAAATCAATCCCTCTCCAAACTGATCATCGCTTTCAGCCTCATTTCTTCTTTTTATCAGTTGGATCTAACCAAATAGTCAATCAAATCCTTGAATTTATAGTTGCATTTTCATCACTTCCTCATTTTGTTCTATGGTTCTTGTCTGTCACTACCTGATCTCGATTTGGACAAGCTATGGAGCAACAACCATCCTAGTTTGGATTAGGATTCCCAGACCCACAATTAAATCCTAATTCGAGTGTCAACCCTATTGTGTTAGGAAATATTCCTACCACCTATGATCTGCTTAACTTTATTGTCCTCGACGATACCATGGTCAACTAACCTGATGAGATAGACACCCAAATTAATCCAATTGACTTATTCCTTTTGAATCCTGATAATGCCTACATTTTAGACAAAATCATAGAGAGGTGCAAGAGTCTCATCTTTGTGAACATGGTTTCCCAAGGCATGACTGTAGCATCTCTTGATACACCTATGCCTAGTAGTCCATGGGAACCTCCTCAACAATAGATTCCCTTACTGTAACTCTCATCATCATTTCTCATTGAGCAACAAACCCAACTACTAGTGGCACCACCACCACAAAGTGTTTAACTTGCATTGATCAGATTACCACCCTTGGGTAGACTTGGATGAGACTATCATCGATATTATGTTAATTTTTCCACACTTGCACCACCTCCACTCTCAGGAGGAGGTATCTACAATGCACCAGTTAGTGCATTGTCCACACAACTTATCACATCGCTTCCTTTGACAACTTAAATACCCATGACCTCTAGTGTGGTTCACGTTACACTTTCGTTAATTTGGTCATTCGGCCTATAAATGTGCCTTCTACACAAGGACTGGCTTGGACCATGGGAATTTCTAGTTGTCTTCCTCCATTTGTCACACATGCTATGACTGGGGACATGCATTACACAATAGCAGCATCATTTATACCCCCATCCGTATAGTCCATGCCACAAGTAGTTAGTGCCGATAGTATCAACCACAAGTGACTTTGCAACTTGTCATCTCACAACCACGATTCAGTTACTTGCAAGCACCACCTTTGTCCTATGTCATGACAAATATTCATCAGTTTCTCAATGACACTTATTCTAATCATTCATCATATAATTCTTAATCCAACATACATCCTAACTACACTAGGGGCAATTATCTACAAAGTGGCACTCCTTAGGTCCAACAATTCCAAAATGTGCAGTACGAACAACAACATATCACTCTTAAACAAAATGTTGTGACGTACTCATAGCCACCCCAATATCAATGATGATCACTTGTCCAACAACATGTTCCCATATATCAAAACATGACAAGTTATTGAAACTAGCCACAACAATCAAATTATCTTCATTCATATGAAGAGGCATATCTGGTACCACATTAGCAATCGACTATGTCGTATCCTAATTATTTTCTAGCCAATATTGAATGAGAAGAAATGAAAGCAACTATTAAAACCTTACAAGATAACAACTCCAAGCGAGTCTTCAAATTTGAGGAGCTTTGTCCTTACCCATTTGACAAGTCCATAACAACAATACCTTTTCCAAAACACTTTGAGATGCCAAGATTCAATAAATACAAGGGGAAAAGTGACCCACACCATCACATCAAAGAGTTCTTTATGGCATGCAAATAAGTGTCATGGTGTGACAACTATCTTATGTGGTTGTTCCCTAAAAGTCTTAGTAGACCTTCTCTGGAATGGTTTTCCAAGCTACCATTTGGCACTATTATTATGTTCACAGACTTGTCAGAACATTTTATGGCTAATTACCACTATAATATTGAAAATGATGCCTCTATGTTGGATTTATGTCAAACCAAGAAGAAGGGAGGTGAAAGCCTTTTAAATTATATTCAAAGATGGAGAGCCCTTGCTAGCCGCCTCCTATGTACAGTATTGAACACTCAATTGGTCCCGGTGTTCATCAACAACCTTCACCTGAAACTTGCCTATCATATATGACTAAATTGCATGAGCACCATTAAAGACATCATGTCTAAAGGGCCATCGACAAAATAGGCTTTGATCAATGAAGGAATCATCAAACTCTACAAAGATTACTCTGATAATCCTAGTCTCAATAAGAAAATGTATTGGAACAAAATTAAGAATATTGTAGGTGAGGGGGTCATTGATTCTAAGATGGTGCAAATGATCATGGCTGCAAAGCCACCACCCCCACAGACATATGTCAGTCCCCCACAACAATTGTACGTGAATCCTTCTCCGACTATTCATGTTCAACTCACCACCTCAAGCTTATCAACATCCATAGGCGCAAACACACAATGTGTAGGTTAATAGGATGAATGCGATAATTGTGTCTCAAGCTCCCCCCCACTCGCCCCATGACAAACAGGTCAAAATAGTCCTCGACATCAATTCACACCTATGGCAAAACTGTTAGATGTGATTTTCAAATGTATGGAGCAACATAACATGGTTGTGTATCCTCAAATGCAACCATTTGATGAGTCCAAACCCAAACCTGATTGTTACAAGGATAATGAATACTATGCCTATCATCACATTAAGGGTCATGATACAAACAAATGCATGAATCTTAAACACCTGGTTGAAGACCTCATTGACTAGGGTAAAATTGTCATCAACCCTATCGCAGGAAAGTCACCAAATGTTAATCTTGGCATGTATAGGATTGCTCTCCCTAAAAAACAAGGAGAAGCTAGCACATATAACATCTGTCAGGATCGTATGGCTAACAAAATTAATTATAATAATGTGCCATTTATTTGTGGTAGTATGATAGGTTGTATCACTCAGGTAGAGGATCATGTCAACATGATTTGCATCAAAGGAGATAACAACTAGTGTGCAGTAACCACCTAGAGAGATCGCATGTCGATACTTGGGGCCCCAGTGCCTAACACTACCCCAACAACGCCCATGTCTACATAGTATAACATCCTTGAACATCTAGGGAAAACACTCACATAGATCTCCATCTTGGATTTGATAAAAACCTCACTCACTCATCAGGAGATCCTTACTTGAACATTGCAAGAGGCTCGTTTCCCCAACAATATAGATCCCACACAATTTCAAGCCATGTTAGCATACGTGTCCTCCACATACCACTTCAGATTCATGAAATTTGATGTGATGATCCCTAATCTCAATCATATTCATCCACTAAATATCAAAGCCATCGTCAAACGTTATAAGGTAAAACAGGTACTGATCAATAATGGTTTTGCTCTAAACCTCTGTACATTGAAATTTCTTACTCATGTGGGGTACACTGTTGTGCATATGCATAATCAATGCATCACCGTCAAATCTTATCACAATGTTGAGAGAAGTTAAACAAGGATGATCACTCTCCCAATTAAGGTAGGCTCGGTAACATAGAACACATTGTGCCATGTCGTTGATCTTGACTTGCCATTTAATATCCACCTTGGTCACCCATGGATTCAAATCATGTAGACTATCCCTTCCACTTACCATCAGTGCCTCAAATTTCCATACCAAGGTTGCGAAATGACAATTTGTGATGATTCCCAACCACTGGAGTATTGTCATGCTCTCGAGACTTCCTCACCATATTCACACCATTGCCTACGTATGAACATTCAAGCTTCTCAAGCCACCTCCTCATCCTCATAAGTTGACCCTAATGCCATACTTGCTGCTGCAAAAGATAAAAATTCCATCTCATCCTCCTTTTCCTAACTCAAGATCAACAATGTTGGTTGTGGCAAAAATGCCCTACAAGACACCTTCACAATGGGCTTCCTACCTCTAGATCCACATGGTCACAGAAAACCTACAAAGGAGCAGAAGAAGAAAGAACCTATGGTATGAAAGTGTCGCTCCACCACATTCCAATCCCAAGGTGAAGTTAACCATGAGGTTATAGAAGAATATATTAACCAATGGCTCTTTAGAGATGTCTCTATAGATAATAATACCTGCCTCAATTAGTTCAAAGAGAAATATCCCATGACCCACAAATGGGCTACTTAGAAATGGAATTACCAAGGTGGCAGATTAAGACAAGAAGAACAAGGAATTAAAAGACCTATTGATCCATCTCCTAACATTAATCATCAAGGGATTGGTTTTGGATTTGCTTCTCATGAAGCCTCAACTTTGGTTGACAGTATCGAAAGCAGCCAAATTTTTTTGGTCGATATCAAAGACATACTTGAGGAGATTGTCAAAAAAGCATATGATGATATGGATAGCTCCTCTACCTTTATCACATCCACATTTTTTGACACATCCATTCTCCTAATTGATCATCCCCTTTGCCACCTTGAACTCATTGAATGGGGCCAAACTATTGCACACCTAGAAATGTTCCAAAATGATGCAATACTCTTGCAATTCCTAGGGGCAATTGAGTGTGCACAACATTATCATCCTAAGCAAAACATGGTGTAGAAGTTGGATCCTCAAGGTTACTTTGGGGAAGAAGGGATCCTTAACTGTAAAAGTGAAAATAAATTAAAATATCAAGAGCCTCATGGTGAATATATTTCTAAGGCACCTTATAGACCATAAACAAGTAAAAATAAAGGGTGTATCCTCTAGTAACAAGCTCCCCAAGGTGCTAGATAATGAGGAATCCCTTCTTCCCCTCATTGATACACATATTCCTAAGAGATCACTAATTTTGATAGACCAGATCAAAGAGAAAAATTTGGGTACACCAGAAAAACCACATGTCACTCATGTATCTGCCTCTCTATCTGATAATGAATTTTAGGTTTTTTTTGAAATCCTTCATCGGTGGCCCATGAACTTCACTTGGTATTATGCAGACATGTGTGGCCTCGATCCTAAATTATTAATCCATCACTTGGAAGTAGATCCAAATGCTAAACCAGTTAAATAGAAACTACGAAAGATGCATCCTAGAATCACACTATTAGTCAAAGAAAAATTGGAAAAACTCTTAGAGGTCAAGTTCATCTGACCCATTGATTACTTGGTTTTGATTTCCAATATGGCACCTATCTCTAAGCCTTGTGGTGCTATTAGAGTACACCTAAACCCTAAAAAGTGTGTGTTTGGAGTTACATCAGGTAATCTCCTTGGGTTCATAGTGTCCAGGCGCGTAATTGAAGTTGATACCAAGAAAGTCAAAGCAATCTTAGAGATGTCTCCTCCCAGAACATTGAAAAATCTATGCAGCCTATAAGGAAAGTTACTACCTGTTAGACATTTTATTGCACAACTTACAATAAATGTCATCCATTTACACGTCTCCTCAGAAAAGGTGTTGAATTTAAGTGGGATGCCCAATGCCAACAAGTGTTTGATAAGATAAAGGAATATCTGGCTCATCCTCCAATTTTAATGCAACCCATCATAGGTCAACCTTTGCTCCTATATATTTTAGTTACTCCAACCACCGTGGGGGCACTTCTTGCCTAACACAATGATCAAGTAAAATAAAGAGCAATTTACAACATTAGTCTAACCCTGGTAGGCTATGAGCTAAATTATTGTCCCATGGAAAAACATGTCTAGTTGTTGTCTTTTTCTCACAAAAGCTTCGATACTACATGTTAGGTCATATTGTTAATCTTGTTTGTAAAATTGATCCCCTAAAGTACTTGTTGTCTAAGAAAACACTCACTGGTCATATGGATAAATGGGTTATGTTGCTAAGTGAATTTGACATTTAGTATTTACATAGAAAGGCCAAAGGACATGTCATTATAGAAGTCAATTAGCTGAGACACCCTTGGTTGATACTTACCCATTGGTCACTAAATTCCTAGATGAATATGTATGCCTCATCACAACACAACCCCATTGGGAGCTCTACTTTGACATATCTCATACTCAGAAAGGATTGAGGGAAAGTTTCTTGTTTGTTACTCCTAAGGGTGATCTCATCCCCAAGTCCTTCAAATTGTCTTTCCCATGCACCAATAATATTGCTGAATAGAAGGACTCATCATTGGTCTCAAGACAACCATTCAGTGGAATATTGTAGATATCCTCATCTATGGAGATTCATAGCTAGTTATCCCGCAGGTGAATGATGAGTATCAAACTAAAGATGATAAAATCCTATATTCAAAGAGAATGGTTGATGATCTCAAGAAGAACTTCTAGAACATCATATTTGATAAGATTCCCAAGGCACAAAACAAAGCAAATGATGCAATGTCCACCATTGGGTCTCTTCTCACAATCAAAACTAATAGTCTTAAAAATGAGTTCTTGGTTGAACAACTCCTCCAGCCAACATTTGAAACATCATGCATGTAGAATTGGTGTGCAAGATCTTTGGACACCAATCACTTCGGTACCACAACATACACACATGCCTTAAAGATGGTATCCTTCCACCTAACATATCTTGTGATGATCATTGAAACCCCATTCATCATTATGCCCAATTTATCCTTATAGGAGATAATCTATATTGTCATGGCTATCTTGATATCCTCGCTAGATGTTTAGATTCAATCGAAGTTAATCTTGCGATGAAAGAAGTGCATGTTGAAACTTGTGGCACTCATACGAGTGGACATGTTCTTTCCAAACAACTCTTAAGAGTGGGATATTACTGGCCCACCATGGAACATGATTGTTGTGAATTTGTCAAAAAGTGTGTGCCTTGTAAGTGGCACAAAGACCTAATTCATGTTCCAGCTTAGGATTTGCAGTCGAAAACAACACCATGGCCTTCTTCTACATGAGGCTTGGATCTTGTTGGTAGCATTTGTTATCTTTATTTTGATTTCATTCTCATTTCTCTAATGGTTCTCTTTTCGAGGCATTTTAGTAGCCTCTTAGTCATTGGGATGCTTTTTTCTTTTTCCTTGATTTTTGTTTTAGTGGTTGAATTTTAAAATTCAATTTAAAACAAATTTTGGATCTTTTGGTGTAAATTCAGATTTTAAGTTCGATTCTACAATTTCTTTAGGTCCTTAGTGCAAAATCGGACTTTAAAGTAGACATCGCACTTGTCTTAGCATGGTTGGTGCGAATCAAACTCATAAGTTCGATTACACATTTAATTCCCATGACTTTCATATTTATTATCTTATGACTTCTAATTGGTTTCAATTTCTCCATCTTTTATTTTCTTTTTTATCTCTCTTTCTCTTTCATTTGTTCAACCATTTCAAGTGGATTGTGGAGAGCCTTTGTTCGAGGTCATCGCTATCTCTATCGGTATGTTTTTCATTTTCCATTTCGGGCTTTCCTTTGAGTTTCCCTGGTTAATGCCATGTGTGTAACCCCAACATATGTTTTTCCCATGCCTTCATTTTTCTTTCTTGGTGAGCATTAGGCCGATAGCCACGACATACACCAAAGCTTTGGCTCCTGATGTATGCCAAGACTATCCTCCTGCCCCACACCATTTTTGCTTCTTTTGAAAGATTCACTCTATTCGGTGCATGTGGGATATGTCCTTAACATACAACGAAGCCCTAGCTAGTGGTGCATGTTGGGGCCATATCCCCACACCACACCATTTTTCTTGTTTCCATGTTTTCTAAGTGCTTTTCAAGGTGCTTGTTGGGGATATAATCCCAACATACACCATTGATCATAGTTTTTCCTTTTGGTGTAGGATGGAGTCACGACCCCGCCATGCACCAAAGTTATTCCCCTATGGTGCATGTTAGGGCCATGGTTTTGCCTTACACCATTGGTATACTGTTTTATGCTAGGTTTTTCCCACATGCTTGCACATGGTGCATGTTGGGGGTATAACCCCGACCCACACCATACATTATTTTTGTTTATTCTTTTTAATGGTGCATATCAGACTTATAAGTTTGATATACACCATTCCATGTTTTTTGTCATTCCTAAGTGTAAATCAGACTTATAAGTCCGATATGCACTTTGTTATCTTTTTCACTAATTTTTGGTGCAAATTGGACTTATAAGTCTGATTTACACTAGATGCACACACTTGCAGATTTGAGTTGCAAATGAAAATTTGCACTCAATGAGGTATTTTATTCTATTAATTGGGATTTTAAGAATCCTAATAAGAAGGTTCTAATGTGCTTGAGCTTGGTGATGATCTATTTTGAATGTTACAGTTGCAATCATACTCAAATGACAGAGCCCTCACCAAACAAGAAAGGAATGAAGTTCAAGAAGCAAGACCCTCATCCTCTCTTCCCACCTTTATCCATTTCTTATAGAATTGACCATATTAGGGACATTGAGACAGGGCATGTAGATATTGAATATTTCTTGAATAAAGTCAAAGAGACACCACAATACTACAAAATGGAGGCAACCATCAATATTGACATTCATTTGGTTGCAGTTTTCCCCACTTCAACATGAAATCTTGAGTTTGTGTTAGCTTTAGCTAACATATATGATTGAATAAGCAAGTCGGATAAGGATGCAAAAGGAAAGAAGACTCTCATCAATTTGGATGAGGATTTCTTTGACACTATTTTCAAGTGTTTGCATATAGATCAATATGCTAATATTGACATGCAATCAATTTTAATATACTATGAGAATAATTCGGATAAATGCAAAAGGAACATCAATGAAAATTGGTTGAAGACCCCAAGGCCCACTATTGAAAGATGGCTTGAGACTATTCACTGAATTGACTTCATTAATGAGGTAAATGATTTGATTACTCTCCTCAATAGAGTAAAAGGACTTCCTATTTTAGATACCTACCATAAGTGGATGTATTAGTACATCCACATTATCCAGCAAAATAAGAAGAGGATCTACTAGGGCAAATAGATAGCTGATCCTCTATGTGAGCAGCTAACCAAAGTTCCTACAACCTTGAAGTTCTACATGAATTCTTATCTAGTATATGTGGTAGCCTCAATGAGGCATTTTATAGGGTTGTCTACCACAAGAGACAAGAGTCAAGTTCCTGTTTATCTATATTTCACATAGTTGACTCTTAAGAACAGTTTGTAGCATTTCAAGAGGGTTAATGATTCTTTCTTCGCTCAGTATATGTGTATTTTTGATAAATATTTTTGAAAGAAGAGAGTATAAAATGAAGCATAGAACATGGTAAATCAATATGGGTTCATATTCCTACAATTCCCCACTTTTACATATCTTAAAATAGGTTGTTTTGACGGTGAACCCTTCATGCTTCCTAGATACCCATCATACAAAATTATAATCATGGAGTTAGCTCATCAAGTGATAGCAGTGCATGAACACTAATTTGGTTCTCATAAGACTGGTCTCAATTTCTCCATTACCATTGGGAGATATTCTATCAATTCTATCTACAAGGCCCGAGCCATGGAGGAGGAAATGAGGAGAGTAACAATGAAATTCTTTAAAGTTGGAAAAAACTTTGATTACAGGGGTATGAAGAATAAACTAAAGAAAAGTTACACTCATGTTCATTGGGTAGAGGACATTTGGATTTATTGTAGAACAAAAGAGGATATTAGAAGGCTTGATTACTGTCGCCTTACTCTGGAGAAAATTGAGAACCTGAATCTTGCTGATATCCCTAAAGATCTTGAAGATGATGGGGACATTTTAGATCTTGTGTATGAAAAAATAAGGTTGTTGATTCACCTTTACCTCTTATCTAATGATCCGAAAAGGAAAATACTTCAATAAGGACTAGATTTCAAAGCATTCTTGATAATACCAATGTCTGGCTAACTTATAAAGGGATTCAATTGAAACCTTTCCAAACTAGATCTAAAGATGACAATGGAGGGCCAATTGGGAAAACCTTTGAACTGAGAATAAAGAATAAACAAGATCCAACAACTCTAAAGGCTACCAAATTCAAGTTCACAGTTGGAAAATATAAGGATAAAAGCCAAGGAGAATTCTCAGCCCAGGACACTCAAACACAAAATGAGGTTGAGGAAGAGTTGCTTGATGAAGAAAGTGAGAAAATAAAAGAAGAAGAGATAGAAAAGGAATAAGAAGAAGAATTTGATGAGGAAGGCTTACCAGAAATTCCGACTACTTCCCAGTCTCAGGAGACATAAGAAGGTATTCCTCCTACTTCATATGATGCTATAGGTACTACTTCAGTTTTAGTTTCTGACATTGTTCCTTTTGGTTCTACTATCTCATATTCATCCCAAGCTTCTGTGATTCATACCATTCCTTGTACAACTACTAGTGAGTCAACTCTTGACACCACACATGAAAACATTGAAAATGTGTTTCTTCCTAGCTTTTCAAAAGTATCCTCTTCTATGTTGGATGATTTTGATAAGTCTATGTCAAAAACTGAACTTCCTCCTAAGGTTTCAAATGTTGAAAATCCACCTACCAATATTGACTTCTACTCCTATTATTGTGACACAACTGTACATAATCAAGAGCTTGCATCTCAGGTATTGATTACATGAGTAGAAAATTATACACCTTTTCTACCTTGGTTAGTTTATAATACCCCTAAAGAGAAAAAGAATATCCATCTCCCTAGATGACTTTGAATTCAATCAGTTGGTTCCTATGAAACCCAAAGGTATAAAGAAGGCCAAGAATTTATCTAGGACAAAGGTAGATAAGTCAATAATAAGTATGTAGAAATGCCAATTCCTCCCCCATATATATATTTTGATAAAGTTCAGACTAAAAATTATGTTATCAACAAGATTGATCTGGGTAATCAGACACAAGAAGGAAAAGTGGAAGATGCTCAAGCGACTTTTGATAAAATTGTAAGAAGTTATAATGAATAAAATATCAAAAAGGATAAATTGAAGAAATAGGTGGATCAACTCACTGATGTTTTGATCAAGATAACAAACTTAACTGAGGTATTTGAACTATTCACCTCATCAGTTGATGAACAAATCATCAGGCAAGTTGAATAGGTTAATTCATGGATAAGGTCAGTTGGTGAATGGATGGACAAAATTTTGAGCCAAGGTACACATCTCTTATGTTCAACAGTTACCCAAATCAATAATTTAGAAGATGTAAAGTTTGAGATAGATAAAACTTTGGATCTATTCCGAAATGAGTTGGATACACATGAGAAGAACTTTGATTCTTGGTTGATGTTAGAAGATTTCCAATTAGATGCTCTGGTTGACAATGGTGTACTTCCTTCAAGGGATATGTATATTGAATGAAGGGAGGTATTAGAACATAAAATGAACACCCTAGAAATACTTATCAAAGATATGAGAAAATCCCAAAAGGAATGTATTTAAAAGGGAAAGGACATCATTGAAAAAATATCAGCACTTCTAGGTATATTCTTTGATGAAAACCAAAATCCTCCTCATGAAGATGCTATTATCAAAGAATTCAGCTAGCTCATTAGGGAAGAGGTTGATAAAAAGGTGCACAAGAAATGCTACATGAGCCTTAAAGATTATCTCACTTGGGTCAAGGTCATCACAAGCCACACCAAGGGACTTGATGAAGAACAAATGAAGGAAGTGTTGACATTTTGGAGGAATTGATTATGTGTTGCATTGATGTTTTGTCATTGATGGCAACACCGATTGTTTTGGTTATTTACCGGTTTCCAGTTGGTTTTGGTAGAGTGGTTGGTTTATTATATTAATTTGGTATGCTTTGGTTTTTGGAATTGATTTGGATCTATCATTCATGCTATTCAGATGTGTATCATGATCAGTTGGTTCGGGATTTGATGACTTAGGAGCTATCATTTGTTTTAGTAAGGCTTCTGGGCACCGGTAAGGGTTTTATCGACATAGATTTGTTGAAGATATTTTGATGCATGTATAAGTGGTGTTGGTACAAATTCTAGATGGCTTTTGGGATGCTTTTGGTTATCATGTTCATGTTCTAGTTCATCAATGGTGTTGGATTTGGTTTATGGTAGCCTATTTTGGGTCTGGTGTTATCTAGGTTATGAACCGGTTTATGTAGTGTGTTGGAGGATGTTCCTGATGCGTTATCAACAATATTTAATGATTGGTTTACATTATTTTTGGCCTAAGATGACTTGGTTGATAATTGGATTATGTGTTTATGTTATGAACTTATTGTATTATCTTGTAGGTGGCTGACCTAATTATTTAGGTCCTGGGTTGGTATATATATGATGTAAGATCTCTTTCTAGATCATAGGTCAAGGTTATGGGATGATATATGTGTGAATAATGTTATAATCATATGTAGAAGGTTTGGTTGATCATAGGTGATAAAATTGGGTTTGTGTAAGAGGTTTAAGACCTCCGGTACTGAGCTTAACCGAAACTGTCCTTAGGCATAGGAGACGCTATCTTTGCAGTTCACTCTTCTTTCCAGATTGTAGTTTGGATTTATTTTGTATTTAGTGAGGCTCCCTTTAGTGATGAGCAATGTGCTCTAGGATGTTGGCCTTCCTGCATGTGCAAGCCCATCATACTTTAATCACATACTTACTGCAAAAGTATTATCTGACTATGGGTAGGCTTCCCACTGTGGTTTTTCCCTTTACCGGGTTTTCCACATACAAATCTTGGTGTCATGTGTTCTAGAAGGGTGGTAACTGTTATGTGATTTATGTTTATATTTAATTTCTATATCAATTATTCTAGTATTTGGTTTATGCATTCCGGTATTGAGTTTATTTGTTTCGGTAATAAGGATTTGAATGCTTAAAGTTCTGTAATCAGATGACAGCTGATTCACCCCCCGTCTCAGTTGTCCTCTGGTTATCTGAGTTGTCTAACAATTGGTATCAGAGCTTGGTCCTCTCTGTAGAAGCTTAACCTCTTGAGGAAGATCCTATGTCATCTAGCAATTCAAGTTCATCAAATACATTTGCAGCTGTTTTCCGAAGAGAAATTCCTAGGCTTGATGGAACAAATTACAGGTTATGGAAGATTCAGATGGAGACTCATCTAAGATGTCTTGGAAAGGAAATTTGGGAGATCAGTGAGAAAGGTGTAACACCATTTAATTCAATATCTAGAAATCCTCTTCTGATAGGTTTGGATAAGGAGCTCGAGAATGATTGTAGAGCTAGAGAAGCCCTTTTGTGTGCACTTTCTGATTAGCAAATAATGAGACTAACTGACAAATAAACTGCAAAGACTATATCGAACAAATTGGAAACTCTAAATGAAGGTGACCCTACTGTTAAAATTGCTAAAATTTATGGTTATCAGGTGAGGTATGAGAACTTGAAGATTGAAGAAGATGAAAGGATTACTGCTTTTATGGAGAGAGTTAATGAGATTGTTTTGGGAATTCAATGTTGTGGTGGATCTCTGAGAAAAGATGAAATAGTTTCTAAAGTAATGAGAGATTTTCCACCAGCTTATAAGATGAAGGCTATTGCAATTAATGAGATGAGAACTATGGAAAACACCTCTGTTTATAGGGATACCTTGGTTGAGAAGTTATTCGCTTTTGAACTTGAGGAATTTAGACCTTTTGGAGATGTAAAATCTGAACTTGTTTTTCATGCATCTACGTCATCTACTAGCAAGAGTGATTGGAAATATTTACATGCAAAGGAACTAGAGGATATGAAGAAGGAAGATGAAGAGTTTGAGCAACTTGAAGCCTTATTTGCTAGAAGAGTACCTAAAGGACCGACAAGAAGTAAGTATGAAGGAAAATCACCTTTTAAATGCTTTGCATGTAATAAGATAGGTCATTTTGCATCTAGATGTCCTGAAAGGAATTCAAGATTTGAAGAAAGAGATAGAAGATCTTTTAGGCTTAACCATGATTATGAAAACAAGCATAAGTACAAGAGGAACAAAGACAAATCATGTTACTATGCAAATGAGGAAGGTGTGACTGATTCTGATGATGAATCGACACAAGATTTTGCTAGTGGATCTGGCAATGGAAAAGAATGGGTATTTTTGGCTATCAAGGAAGATGACGGTACTTGAATAGAAGGCCCTTGCTGCTAAAATTTAAGACAAGGATGAATGGGTAATTGACATTGGATGTTCACATCATATGACTAGAGATAAAAGGAAGTTCTTATCTTTGTAAGAATTTAATGGTGGTCTGGTTAGATTTGGAGATGACAAAGCATGCATGATCAAGGGAAGAGGAACAATATCATTGGATGGTAAGCATAAAATTGATAATGTTTATTATGTTGAAGGTTTAAGGCATAATATTATGAGTGTAGGACAGTTGGTGGATAAGGGGTTTCAGTTATAGTTCAAGGATGGAAAATGCAAGATTATCAATAGATTTGGATTGGAGATTACAACTGGTACAAAGACTAAAGGTAATATCTTTCATTTGAACTCCGGTGAGAAGACATGTTTGATTACACAAATTGATGAGAGTTGGCTATGGCATAAGAGGTTGTGTCATGTGAATTTTGATTGCATTGTGAAGATCAGTTCTACTAAGGCAGATAGAGATATACCTAAAATTGTAAAGCCCTATAATCCGGTATGTAAGGAATGTGAAATGGGAAAGCAGGCCAGAATTTATTTTAAGAGTATATAAGAAAAATCTAATGATGTTCTTGATCTTATTCATATTGATTTGTGTGGTCCTGCTAGAATCAAAAGTTTTCAGGGTGATAGATATTTCATGCTAATCATTGATGACTATTCAAGAATGATGTGGGTTACTTTTCTAAGGGAGAAGTCTGAAGCATTTGAAAAGTTTAAAATCTTTAAAGATAAAGTTGAGACAAAGACAAGATTGAAGATTAAATGTTTAAGGTCAGATCAAGGTGGAGAATTCACATCCGGTGAATTTAATAGCTATTGTGAGAAGAATGGGATAAGGAGACAGTTGTTTGTACCCCAAAAACCTCAACAAAATGGAGTTGTGGAAAGGAAGAACAAAACTATCTTGGATGTAGCTAGAACTATGATGATGGAAGATAATCTTCCTCATGTCTACTGGAGAGAATTTGTAAGAACATCGGTATACACATTCAACAAAGTTCATATCAAAGGAGACACCGATAAGACACCTTATGAGTTATGGTTTGGTCATACACCAATAGTTAAGTATTTTATTATCTTTGGTAGTAAATGCTACATCAAAAGAAATGATTCCATTGGAAAGTTTGATCCTAGATGTGATAAAGGAATATTTATTGGTTATTCTAATGAAAACAAAGCATATAGATGTTATAAATTTTTTTTACAGAGAATTATGGAGAGCACAAATGTCAAGGTGGATGAGAAGAACATAAGTCAAATTAGAACTTATGAGAGAGAACCGACAGTGGATGATCATAACTGAACTGTTAGCACCTACACCAGAACATAATGTTGAACCAGTTACTCTAGCATTATCAAAAAATTCAATAGTAACTGAAGACCGAGACATAGGAATAGAAAATCAAAAGACTCCTAGGTATGTAAGGTTGAATCATTCAGAAGATCCGATCATTGGAGACAAAATGTGAGGCCCTACCCCGACCCATCCTAGCATTTCAGTGATTTTCATGTTGGAACTATTATGGATGCTTTATGTTTATGCATTATAGATATAGAAGTTTATATGATCCCAGGAATTGGATAACATTGATATATTGATGCTTCATTTCTATGCATTGTGGATATATAATTTTATATGATTCTAGAATAGGATAACAATGAGATGGTGTATGTCATTATTTGATTTGCAGGACTTTATTATGATGCTATAAATATGATGCATATCTTATGAATGGATTAAATTTATGAGGATTATGATAATTGCTTATGTGGATTTGCCTTGTTATATGGTAAATTGATTTGTATGATGTCAATTGTATGCAGAGTGATTGATTTGTATTCTTATTTATGTGTTTAATATTATATGAGGCTATTGGGAAGTACTAATGTGTAATTGAGATGCGCAGGAAAATTATCCATGTGACCATGGAAACATTATAAAGAATCAAGCCTAGGCCTATGTACATTCGTAAAACTAGGGGTTGTCTATTTGGAGAGGCAACACCCCGTATGTATCGTATTTTATTTGTAAATGTAAATGTTTGCATGTGTGTAAATTATATTAATTAAATTGTTTAACTTATTCAAGAGACAATTGCCATGTGTGTATTTGTGATGTGGAATTATTTTTGTAGTGTCACTTGACACATATGTTGTATGTTGTGTTGGCAATTGTCATGTCACCTTTTTGAGAATTTTTTTTTTTTTTTAATTGATATATTTCCAAATTATCCTTGAAGGTTCCAATAAATCTAGAATAGTGAGCCATAAGGAGGGTCAACTCAGAGTTGACCCGTAGGTTAACTTTAGGTGGACTTTCTAAGGGTTAAACCAACTCCTAGAGTCAGTTTTGGAGCATTTTTAGAGGGCCCTATGGTGTACCTATGGGTGGAGGCCAAATTTGGCCATGTGTCCTTCTCCTAGGACTTGTTTTACCTCCCAAAAAAGTGGGTTTTCCTAGATGGTCTAATTTCATCTTTAGGAGTGCCATCCTTGGTTAGATAACCTTCTTGGCATGTGTCATTCCTCTTCCCCATTACATTCCTCTTCTTGAGGTGCTTTGGTTAGGGAGTGTGTAAGACCAACCAATGGGAGCCTCTCACTTTATCCAAGAGGTTGGAAAGAGTGGGAGAAGTCTTCTTAGGCAAGAGATTGAGACTTAGTGAGTTAATCACCCACTCTCCATCTTTGGAGATCTTGCAATTTTGAAAGAAACCAATTTTAGAACAAAATTTTGGCTAAGTGTTGCAGAAAAGAATTGTGGAATTGGGCTGCTCTTCTCCAAGCTATCTCTAGAAAACCCTTGGCAGATTCAAGGTTGGTGCATTTTCTTACTTGTATGTTGGAAATCTATTTGTAGGATTGCTTGAATGTAAATGTTGCTTTCCTTGTATTTCTTTTGTGAAAATATTTTGTGATCTTTCTCTTATTTGTTTTTATGCATTTTCTTGTGTTTTGGGAGTATCCAAGGCCTTCTTACCCTTGGGAGGGTAGAATGGTCTTGGGGGTGGAAGGAGTTTGACAGCCTTAGAGTGAGAGGCTCTCATTATGAGAGTGATATCAAGGGTTTGTTTATGTGACCCTTGCTGCATAGTTTTGTTTATGCATTCGGGGGTCATAAGGGGAGAAAGTATGACATGTATGCCTTGGGGGTCATAAGGATGTTGGATTAAGATGGATTTTTGTTGTGTTCTTAGTTGCCATGAGTTGACTGTGATCTACTATCTTGCAGTTCTCCTCAAGGTACTTGGTCCACTTCCACCCATGTAAATATCACACTATGTGATAAAGTTCAGCCTTGGGATGGGAATGTGTTTGCTTGAGTTTTTCCCCTTGCTTGTTTATGTTTGCTTGAGTGTAACCCATCCAGGACTTGGTTTTCCAAGCTCGGGGGTGGCTTCTAGTAAGCCTAGGCTGGGAGGTGAGCACTCCATGGTCACAACCTTAAGATTTTGTATGCAGGTTGCTTGGAAAAGAAGGAAAAAGGAAAGCTAGGAGTTGCTAATTTTATTTTAATTCCAGAAAGAAAAAAAAAAGAATGTAATTTTTTTTGTATTTGTTGTAAAGAAAGGATATGAAAGGAAAGAGTTTTTCTACTATAAATATATTGTAAAATGATTTAGAAATCTATATTATTGACTGAGCCTTAAGATGCATTTTATTGAGGTATGGATCATTTAAAATGAATTAAAAAAAAGAGTGCATTTGGTTAACTCTATTTTGTATAAATTGCAAAGGAAAAGAAATGTATTATGTTGTTGTCTTTTCACTGAAATCTGTCATTTATCGGAAATCTGTATTTTATTTAAATCCGTCTTCTATTGAAATCTGTCATCTATTTATCTCTGTAATTTATATAAAGAAAGAAAAAAAGAAATGCAGAAAGTGGAATGATAATGTTTTAAGTGTTTTCCTGTACTATTTAAATGCTGTTGTTATTGTATTTATTATTGTCATTTTTCTACTTCAAAAAAATGCAGAAAGCTAAAATAGACAAATTTAAATTTACCTCTTTCCTATAGTTATCTATTAGAAGTTAAAATGAAGGGAAATGCTGTTAAATAAATCTGTTAGTTTAGAAAGTCTGTTGTTATGTGTTGTTTTTTAAAAGAAAAGATATGCATACATAGACTTAGAAAACCAGAAATTGCAAATAGATCTATGTCTAATTTTAAAAGAGGAAATGAACTAGTTGATATATTTATCAAACTATTAAAAACTGACAGTCATAATGTTGTTAATGTTGCATAATATAAATCTATTTAATCTAGCTAAATGAATATTTGTATACATGTTAACTAGATCACATTTTACATAAAAAAAAGAGAAATGAATGTGTATCTATTTTATGCTGTCACTATTTTGCTATTTCCTGCATGTAAAAAAAAAGAGATAAAAAATCTAACTCTAGAAATATATGTGTGTGTATATATATATATATATTTATATCAAATATATTTTAAATATAAAAAAATATAACAAAAAAAAAAGAAATTCCTTTTTTGAGGCCGAACCACTGTGTTAACACACAGTGGATGACACATGGGCCGAACCACTATGTTTACACACAGTGGACAACGCGGGAAGGTGCCACCACTGTGGGTAAACACAGTGGACGACATGGGCCACCACTATGTTTACACACAGTGGACGACACGGGCTACCACTGTGGTTGGCACGGGGCCGCCACCGTGGGTAACCACAGTGGACGGCACCGGCCGCCACTGTGGGTGCCCACAATGGGCGGCACTGGCCGCCACTGTGGGTAATCACAGTGGGGTATGGGGAGCCCCCCCCCCCACGTAGACCCTAAAACCTCCGCCGCCTGCGTGAGAACCCGCCTCCATGGCCACCGTACCCTGCAACACACACACACAAAAAAAGAAAATAATAAACCCTAACCCAATTTCAGGTTAGGGTTAGCATTTAAATAATAAAAGTATATTAAAAATGTAACTTTAGCCCATATTCGGGTTAGGGTTAGCATATAAAAAATAAAAGAGAGATTTGAATTATAGTTTTTATTATAACTTTTAAATTTAGGGTTTTTGGTGTAAGATGTAGTATTATAATTAGTTGGTATAGCTGGATTATTTGATTTAACACCACACATATATATATATATATATATATATATATATATATATATATATATATATATATATATATATATATATATATATATATATATATATATATATATATATATATATATATATATATATATATATATATATATATATAAGAGGTTAAGTTGAAACCAATTTGATTTGATTTTATTAATAAATATTAATGAACGCTTAAGTAATAATTAGACCCCTTTCACTTTTAGCTGAAATTAAATTGGGGGATTAATTTTATATAGTCCTAATATCGCAATTATTGACGTAATTTTATCAAGGATTATTAATAAGGATATTTCATAGATAATTTCTGTATGTAATTAAATGTGGACGTCAAGTTAAATTTTATTTGGGGGAAATTTGTAAATGAAAATTATTAATTATTTTATACGAATTTATAGCCTATGAGGCCAATTTTGGCCAAATTATTTAATAGTTGAAATTTGAAGGTTTAGGGAAAATGAAAATTGGCTATAGTATAAATTAGATTTATTTGGCAAATAACATTATTGAATTTGTAACCTTATTGGTTAAAATTAAATAATGAATTTGCATGCGCCCAATTAATTCATTTTAAATTTAAGATAGCATTATCATTATTTTTGGTCTGGAATGTTTTAAATGCAATTGAGATATTTAAATATCCCTCGACTTTAATTAGCGGCAAATTAATTAGGTTGATTAAATTAACTAATTAAATTGCGATGACCCTCTTAGGAAATAATTAGTCTCCATTAAATATCATCACTTCATTGATGGAGTTAATCATTCCAGCTTTAGTAAACACTTCTATTTACACCTTAGTTAAGACAAAACTTAATTGATTTTGTTTTAAATGTAGATTATTTTGTGAGTTTATGCTGTTAAAAAACATAAAAAAATTTGTTGTTCTATTTTTGCCCAAAAGTTTGGGCACGACATTCTGGTATCAGAGCAAGGTTTCCAACACTAGGAACCTTTCTCCATTACGTTTCACTTTAATTATTTAATTAATTAAATTTTTCTCCAAAAATTATTTATTTATTTTATTTTCTCATAAGGATGCCTCCAACTACGCGACAAGCTCGTAAGCGCAGAAGGGGTCCTAGGCATACACGAAAGGCACGCGAAGATATTGATAGGGTGGAACTGGTTCTGGAAGGGAGCCTAAAGGCCCCTCCCGAACCATCGGTTGACCCAAACCGAGACATCTTGTTAGCACTTCAGAACCTGATTCGGATAGTTCAGGATAGGCTTCTAGCAGTCGGCCATCATGCAGAAAATCAAAACTCAGGGAGCCATAGATCAACAGTTAGGGAATAGAGTAGGGGTCCACCTCCTAATCCCTTAGAGGGCTAGGTTGAGCATGAGCCTAAGTCCGTTCATCTACCTGGACCACCTCCAGTAGCCGCACCTATTTATATTGAGAGGGCACGACACAAAAGAAAATGAGTGATGACAAGAAGAAGGTTGGCAATTGATGAGGTATGTTTTATTTCTCAAGTTGAACTGACATCAGTAATTGAAGCTTGTAAAGATGAATTTTGGATGAAAGCTATGGAAGAAGAATTAGATCAGATAGAAAAGAATAACACATGGACTTTAGTTCCCCGACCTAAAAATAAGAATGTTATTGGAACTAAATGGCCTTTTAGGAACAAATTGAATGAAGATGGACATGTTGTGAGGAATAAAACTAGATTGGTTTGTAAAGGATATTTTCAGAAGGAAGGAATTGATTGTGATGAAACCTTTGCACCAGTTGCTAGGATTGAAGCTGTGAGATTATTTCTTGCTTATGCTACACATAAGAACTACAAGGTTTATCTGATGGATGTTAAGTGTGCATTTCTGAATGGAGATCTTGAAGAGGAAGTTTATATTGAGCAACCTAATGTATTTTCACTTTCATATGACAAAAACATGGTTTGCAGGTTAAAGAAATCTTTATATGGATTGAAACAAGCCCTAGAGCTTGGTATCCAAGACTAGATAGATATATTTTGAAGCTTGATTTCACTAAAGGTAATGCTGACAGTAATTTATATTATAAGATCATTGATAATGACATATTGATTATTGAGTTCTTTGTTGATGATATCATTTTTGGAGGTGAAGATAAGTTGTGTATTGAATTCTCTAACAGTATGAAGAATGAATTTGAGATGTCTATGATTGGGGAGATGAAATTATTCTTAGGTTTTAAGATTACTCAAACTAATAAAGGTATTTTCAACTATCAAACTAAGTATGCTAGAGAGTTGTTGAAGAAATTTGGGTTGGAAAATTCTAAACCAGTTGGTACTCCGATGGTTACAAGTGAGAAATGGACAAAGAAAGATGCATCTACACCGGTAATCCTACAAGGTACAAGTCTATGATTGGAGGTTTGTTATATTTGACTCAGACTAGATCAGATATAATGAATGTAGTTTGTATTGCATCAAGATATCATAGTGATCCTAGAGAAAATCACGAGAGTGCGGTGAAAAAGATTTTTAGGTATTTGGAGGGAACAACTGAATATGGTTTGTGGTATCTAAAAATGATGACTTTACATTATGTGCATATATAGATGCAGATTGGGCTGGAGATGTTGATGACCGAAAAAGCACATCAGGTGGAGCTTTCTTTCTTGGAAAGAAACTTGTTTCATGGATCAACAAAAAATAGTCATGTACCTCTTTATCTATTGCTGAAGTTGAGTATGTTGTTCTTGCTACTAACTATACACAAGTTCTATGGATGAAGAAAATGTTGAAGGATATAAAGGTCGATTGTAATGAATTGGTAGTTATTCACTGTGATAACTCTACTGCTATTGATATATCAAAGAATCCAGTATTTCATTCTAAGACAAAGCACATATATATCAAGTATAAGTTTTTGAAGGAGAAGGTGGAAGAAAATGAAGTCAAACTGGTTTATGTGAACACTAAAGAGCAGATTAAAGACATCTTCACAAAACCTTTGCCTAAAGAATCATTTGAATACTTCAGAGATAGATTGGGGGTTTCTGCCCCTTGGGTAGAGACTTGAGTGATGCTGATTGACATCAGTCTGGTATGCATTATAAGAGCTATTACTCATTCCAGATTGATGTGGTGGTGCTACTACCCATGGGGAGTAGACAGCTGAAAGAATCAGAGGATTTATGGTTTTTATTTGATATTTATGTCAGATCTTTGGCAATGAAGTCAAAGGGGGAGAGTTATTCTGGTGAAAAATATAAGGAGAGATATATTCATTAGGGGAGTTTGGTTCAAAGCTTCATTGCTATATCATTTTGTGGGAGATTGTTGGTTGTCTTTCATAGGGGGAGAATTGTTTGGCATTTCTTGGCACTTGGATGTTTTTCACATCTAGTGTTGCCATAAATGCCAAGGGGGAGATTGTTGACAATTTGGAGGATTTGATTATGGGTTGCATTGATTGTTTTTCATTGATGGCAACACCGGCTGTTTTGGTTGTTTACTGGTTTCCGGTTGGTTCTGATAGAGTGGTTGGTTTATGATATTGATCTGGTACGATTTGGTTTGTGGAATTGATTTGGATCTATCATTCATGCTATTTAGATGTGTATCATGATCAGTTGGTTCAAGATTTGATGACTTAGGTGCTATCATTTGTTCTAGTAAGCCTTTTGGTCACCAGTAAGGGTTTTACCAATAGAGCTTTGTTGAAGATATTTTTATGCGCATGATAAGTGGTGTTGGTGCGGCTTCTAGATGGCTTTCAGGATGCTATTGGTTATCATGTTCATGTTCCAGTTTATTGGTGGTGTTGGATTTGGTTTACGATGACCTATTTTGGGTCTGGTGTTATCTAGGTTATGGACCGATTTATGTAGTGTGTTGGAGGATGTTCCTGATGCGTTATCGATAGGATTTAATGATTGGTTTACATTTTTTTCAGCCTAAGCTGACTTGGTTGATCATTGGATTATGGGTTGATGTTATGAATTTATTGTATTGTCTTTTAGGTGGCTGACCTAATTGTTTAGGTCCCGAGTTGGTATATATATGATGTAAGATCTCTTTTTAGATCATAAGTCAAGGTTATGGGATGATCTGTGTATGAATAATATTGTAATCATATGAAAAAGGTTTGCTCGACCATAGGTGATCGAATTGGGTTTATGTAAGAGGTTTAAGACCTCTGGTACTAAGCTTAACCAGAACTATTCTTAGGCATTAGAGATGCTATCTTTGCAGTTCACTCTTCTTTCCAGATTGTAGTCTAGATTTATTTTGTAGTCAGTGAGGCTCCTTTTAGTGATGAGCAGTGTGCTCTAGGCTGTTGGCCTTCCTTCATGTGCAGGCTCCTCATATTGTAATCACATACTTAATGCATAAGTATTATCTGACTATGGGTAGGCTTCCCATCGTGGTTTTTCCCTTTACCGGGTTTTCCATGTACAAATCTTGGTGTCATGTGTTCTAGATGGGTGGTAACTGTTCTGTGATTTGTGTTTATGTTTAATTTCTATATGTTATTCTGATATATGGTTTATACATTCCAGTATTGAGTTTATTTGTTCTGGTAATAAGGATTTGAATGCTTAATGTTTTGTAATCCGGTGATAATTGATTCACCGCCCCCTTCTTAGTTGTCTTCTAGTTATTTGAGTTGTCTAATAGGAAGTCCTACAAAAATTTGAGGAATTCATGAAACAAGACCAAAATAGAGTGTTTGGTGACACTTGGTATTTTTCATATTTTCTAGAGCTGTAGGTGCACTTTTGTAATAAGACTAGACATTTTAAGTGTCGTTTTGTATTTGAGTTTTTGCATCTAGAACATGCACAAGTCCTAAGTCAAATAGGACTCTTCTTTTGATTTAGTCCTAATTATTCGTAGATTAGCTCATTGCAACTCACCTATATATATGAGGTTGCTTATTGTAATTTTTATCTTAATCTTATGCAACAAAACTCTGCCGAAGTGAAGAACAAAGTGAAACTTTGAGTTCATATTGTTAATTTGCAAACCTAATCAAATAAGAAGATATATTTGATATTCAAACTTGATGTTGGTTTAATTGTGTTTATGGTGAGAGAATTCTTACTAAATATTATTTTTATTAAGTAAAGGTGTTGTGGAAAGATATCATTAAAGAGTAGGACAAGATTCAATTTGTGAACTTTGTGTCTTATTTCAACACTTGTTAAATAGAGTTAGTAAATAGATATCAAAATAAAGACTTTGCGCTTTGTTTCAGTTATCTTTATAGAGGGATATTGTAATAAGATAACATGTCAAAAACTTTGTGTTTTGTTTTGTCATCTTGGTAAGAAGGTAGTGATTTGAAGACTTTGAGCTTCACTTTATTATTTTTAAGAGAAGGTTATCAAAATTGTAATAGGATATCAAGATAGAGACTTTGTGCTTTCTTTAGTTATCTTACTATACCCCATGGGTTACTGAAGTATTTGTAAAAAGGTTGATAAGAATATAGTGATTACAATACTTTGAGTTTGAACACTGTTTTGTCGTCTTGGAGAAGAAACAAAGGACTTTGTGCCTTATGGAAAATTTGCTTCTTTGTTTGTATTATTCATGCACATACACTTTAAGTTATTTCTTTGTAACTTTGAAGTTTTATTAATCATTACTACTCCACATTGTAAATCCTTTCCTAAAAAAAGAGGAGATAGTAACATCTATTCTAAAGAGAGAATAGGATGATGTACTGCCCAAGTTTAGAGTATGATTTATAGTTAAATTTGTGTTTCAAATAGAGGGAGTAGAAAGAAAAAGGGGGAGTTTTACCTTACAGTTAGGAGAGATTTAATCTCACACACTATGGCTGAAACCACAATTTTGTGATCTTCTCCAAGTTACAAAATTTTCACCCAACAAGATCCATCCTCCTTCCTCTGATGAACACAAGTTTATCATTGTAGCTACTAAATATTTCACTAAGTGAGTTGAAGCCATCCCTCTCATCCTTACCATCAGTGTCCAAGTGTCTAAGTTTATCCTATATCACATCATTTTCCGCTATGGAATTTCATCCACCATCATTATTGACAATTGAACCCCATCCAAAAACCAACATATGTGTGATCTCTACTCCACCTTTCACATACAACATCATTTTTCTACTCCATATTACCCCCAAGGCAACAACCAAGCTGAGGCAACCAATAAAACATGCTCCACATCCTTAAGAAGGTTGTGAATGAAACTTGTCGTGATACGCACCTCCATCTAAATCCTGCCCTTTGCGCTTATCACACCAGTATATGAAATCCCACTAGAGTCACCCCATACTCCCTTTTCTATGGTGCAGAAGTAGTCTTACCAATTGAGGTTGAGCTATCACCATTGTGCACATCCTTGAAGGAATTTGTTTCTAATGAAGACTACATAGTGGCAAGACTAGCTCAGCTTGATCTTCTTAATGAACAATGTCAAAAACCGTATGATCATTTGCAGATCTATTAGACTCAGCTTAAAAGACAATATTAGAAGAGGGTTCACCCTCGTAAGTTTGAAGTAGGTTATTTATTCCTTTGCGAAAATCCACAAAATCGGCAGGATTGAGAGAAGAAAGGAAAGTTTGAACCCAACTAGTTAGGTCTATATGTGGTAACTGTTAGGAATCCCACAGATACTAAGAAGGGGGGGGGGGTGAATCAGTATCTAACTGGTTAATGGAATTTCTTAACTTAAAACATGCAGAACATAATATAACAGCGTATCGATATGCAAGAAATAATGCAATAAACAGAATCAAGAACATCCACATGAAAAGCACACCATAACACAAGATTTTAACGAGGAAACTTGGTGTGGGAAAAACCTCGGTGGGATTTGTGACCCACAATATTCACTCACTGGCCAATAAGAGAATATTACTTACAAGAGGGGCCTGCACATGCAGGAAGGCCAACTGCCTAGAGCTCACTGCTCAATGGGAAGTCTCAATGACTTACAATGAGGATTATACAAATCCAATAACTTGTACTGCTTTACAATAGCATCTTCAATGCCAGATTCAGTACCGGTTCCTGCTATATTCTTTACATATACCCCTTAACCTATATTTCGCACAATAGGTCTGCCTAATATTTTTCTTATACTTATGTCTACTTCTTTTATGTCAACAATGATCTCTTTTACATATAAGTCATTTTACAATTTTGCCAAGTCGGCTTACAAAGTTTTTCAATAATAAACAAAATATAATAAAACAAAATCCTATCGGCCTCCGTGTCGGTATACTTCCTTTCTTCTGTGCCGATGCCGGTGTCCTAAGTGCTGGTGTAGAGTGTGATCTGCTGATGCCGGTATAATGTCTTTGCCGGTGCCATAGGATTGCAAGGTTGCCATCAATGAAAAAACCTTCAATCACATACAATGTCTCATTGGAGTGTGCATATGCCAACAATCTCCCCCTTTGGCATTGATGACAACACTCATGAGAAATTTCAAAAATGATCCAAAAATGTGAAGTCCAAAAATGTTACCAAAAATGTGTGTGCTCCCCCTGAGCATATGATTCCCGTGATATTGAATTTTCTCATCCTACTACTCCCCCTTTAGCATCAATGACAAAGGTTGTCAAGATGTCAGTAGAGTTTGTAGTTTCAACATTGTAACTAGGTGGTTACAATTTGAAAAGGATCTCCAAGAATCAAGTTTATACTGTCCATAAAATTTTTGCTATCCTTTATTGCTATTTCTATTCTCTTCACTATGCCGGTGAGATGCTGTAAATGCTCTGCCGGTGTTTTCTTTCCCTGTATTAATGCCTCAAATACTTCCTTCCGTAGAGATGCTAGATAGTCCAATCTTGGACTTAGCTTTGATTTCAAATGCTTTGCCTTATTTACTATTCTTTCTTTCTCTCTTTCCAATTTAAGTAGTTCTTCCTCAAAATTTGTTATCTTCTCCTCAAAAACTGATAGTGTATCAAGTGAGTTGACAAAACTATCTACAAGTTTATTGATCTCATCCTGTACCTTGCTCATTTTCTTGTCTATATCTGCAATCAAAAAGTTTGTTTTACAGGTATCTTTGTACAAATTTTTGTACTCTTTCAACAAATTACATAATTCCGGTAGAAGTGTGTCAAAATCTTTGTTACACTTCTTTATTTGCTCATCAAAGAATTTTTGTTTTTCAATTTCTACCTTATCCTTCAATGACTCTTCCTTTATTTTGTCAATGTTTTCTGTAATATATTTGCACAGTGTATCAAGTTGTCCTAAAGAATCTTTGTTATCTATATTACAGTTAGGAGCAATTACCTTCAAAATTGGTATGGTATCATCAATTGCTTTGTAAGCTTGTGAGCTGCAGTCGGTTATTTTCTTGATTGAATCTAATAGTACCTCAGTCACATTAGTTGATTTGTATCCTTATGATGAGTCAACATTCCGAGTACCGGTGGAAGTAACCAAGCTTGTATTGACCTCTGGTAGGTCTGTTTGTGTCTGCATTTCTTTAAGCAATGGTTTTTCTGCTTCACTAGTTGCCGGTGGCATTGTTTCCTTATGTACCTATTCTTGTTGCTGTTTTGGAGCCTTTTGCTCTATTTGTTCCTCTGTTTGTTGTGTTGTCTCAGTCTGTGTCTAAGTCTCTACCTTTTGCTCTTTATCTTCTGTCGGTTTCTCCTATGTGTTATCAGTTTCCTTAGCTACCGGAGGCTCACTAGCCATATTAGCCTTATCAGTTGTATCTTCGTCTACCACTATGTTGATCTTCTGAGTATCAACATCCACAGTATATAAGACTTCAGGATTAGGATTATTATCCTCTACATCCATACTCTCAGCTGTCGGTTGATCATCTGTAGTTGTTGTTTTTACCGGTGGAGTAATTAAAGGAGGTGGAAGTAAGTTGTCTCTAACCTTGATACGAGGTGGTCCACCAACTTTTCCTTTCCCCTTGTCTCTATCTTTTTGATAAACTTTTATGGGTTTGGGGTTCCTGTATTCTTCTTGTTTTTCTTTCTCAACTAGGAATATGTCCCATCCATCTTCAGTTTCTTTAGTCACCTCATTTACTCTTCCAACCATTAAAGCAATGTGCTGGTGTGCAGTAGAAAATACTATCCCGTTGGCTTGAGCAATTAGGTCATCAATTTCTTTGGGAGAGTTTACTGGATACACAACTAGTAGCTTTTCAATTTTTATTTTCTTATCCAGTTCTATTACTGCTTGTCTTCTTTCTTCTAGTCTTTTGAATAGTTCATCTGGAACGTCATTGACTACTTCCATTAAAAACTTCTTATACATATCCATGTGCAATATAACACTATTTTCAACTTGCTCTTTTTCATCAGCTGTTAAGGTGTCATATATTTTCTCTATGTTCTTCAATTTGCCTTCCTCTGTGATTTTACTCAGTAGTATATCAAGAGGGGCCAAGTCTTTGTTTGTCCTCTTTTTCTTCTTGGGTGTCAGTTTCTTCTTTGGTGTGGCCTTTCTTACCAGAGATCTCACTGCTTGTTGTTTTTGCCTTGTCCTCCTGGGTGAAGGTGTGGTTGCCGGTGAGGGATCTCTTTTTCTTACAACTCTTTTGAAAGTTGCAGGCATGTCACCTTCCGAAGAAGTACCTACCAGTGATAGGTGAGTTTCAGGTTGTGGAGCTGCTAACTCATCCTCTGTTATACTGGTTTTTTTTAATACATCTTCTTTGATGGCTTTTGCTTGTCTGGAACCTCTTCTCACAACTACTTCAACCTTTTTCACTCTCTTCTTAGATTATATTTGACTTTCTATGGTTTCAGCACTACCAAATACTTCTTCCTTAGGTTCATTTGGTGCTTCCAGAAGTGCTTTAGCATAAGTTTCAACTATGTGATCATTAGTCTCATAACCCATATCTGTTACCCAGATTGTTCTAGGAATGACTGCTTCCATCCAAATTTCATATTTCTTGATTACAAAGCATATTTCATCTTTGTATTTGTCAACAATCTTTTGTGATAACCTTATTCTTTTCTTCATTTTGGCCTTTAATGCTTGAAAGAAGTCATGAATATTGTTTTCCTTGTCTTTTCCCATGTTATTGAATAGTTCTATTAACTATTTGCCTACCGGTATATCATATCCAAGTTCTTTGTAGTCTATATTGGGAACCTGTTTTGTTATATGTAGCATCAGACATACTAACAGATTTCCAAACCTGAAAGTTCCTTTCTTGTCCTTCTTGATCTTTCCAAGGTTGTCAATTAATTCATCTTTTAACCACTCACATACATCAATTTTTGCATTATCTTTGATCATATCATAAGCACTCTTAATGCATAAAATTGAAATTGAATTGAGTCTATTTGCATGAGTAGCTTTATACCCTAATATCATGTTGATGAATCTCACATTAATGTCTGTTACATCATTAACTCTTAGGGTCCTCTTGTTGAATGTTGCACCAGTTAGGTTTATAACTAGGTCATTGGAAACTTTCTTGGTTTTATTTGGTCTTTTACCGGTGGTTGGTAACCCTGTGACAACTTTCACAGCTTCCTTGGTGATTTTGTGGACTGCATCTAACCAGAAAAACTCACCATGTACCCTGCTTAAGACTATCCTAATCACATCCTTGGGAAATTCAGGAATGCTAAGGATCTCTGTAAATCCTAGGGTCTCAATGATTTTGTGTTCATCTTTTACATTGACGGTTTTATCACATATCACAGTTTTAAACATGGTTTTAATTTCTCCATCTCCTAGTTCCTCAATGTTGCAATGGATGTACATTCTAGGGTCTTCAACATAAACAACTCCCTTAGGAATTTGAGAAAAAGCACCTAAGGTATCATCTTTCTTTGCTATCTCAGGAACTAACTAAAATACGAGCCTAGGTCTTTTTATCACTTCAACAACAGTAGGGTTTGCTATATATTCAATTGCAGAGGTGGATGCCATGATTAAATACCTTTTACTGCTTTTAGGGATGGATGATTGCTTGGAGTGTTCTTGCTTCTTGCTCAAAATGCCTTAGCTCGGAATCTTCGCGCTCTTTGTAATTTGAAATCTTGGTGAAATGAAATGGAGCCAAAACCTTAATTTTATAGTGTCTATTCACCATCTACCACATTAATTGCATGCTGGTTAAGTATTCACTTAACATTGTTTGCTGGTAATAAGTAATTTTCAACTTCTTATCTCTAACCGAGGGAATAATAATACACATGTCATTAGATTGCCAAACCCTCAAAGAAACTTTCTTCAATTGGATGAAGAACTTCCTGCCGGTGGAGCATTGCTCTGTCCTTCTGGTGAAGCATTGGTTTGTTCTATCGGTGGAGGAGTATTCCCAATATTTAGATCAACTTTTTTGATCCATTGTTTTGAGAATTCTTGCTTAACCTCTTCAACTTTTTCTTTACCTTTCAAGCTAGAACTTTTGTTGTCTACCGGTGTTCCTTTACTTGTACAGAATTTAGCAATATGCCCAATTTTGTTACATGCATAACAAGTTACATTATTCTTCTGAATAAATTTTCCATAACCTATGCCGGTTTGTGTTCTGCATTGATTAGATAAATGTCCAAATCTTCCACAAACATAACATCTCACATTCATTCTGCAGTTTTCAGAGTTGTGACCAACTTTGTTGCATTTAGAACATTGACCGGTGGGTGTGTTGATATTCTGATAATTTCTAGATCTACATTCATTTTCTCTATGACCATACTTATTAAAGTTAAAGCATTTTCCATTGAATTTATAGGCATTAGGTTGTCTTACTAGTTTGCTGTAATCCTGAGTATTTGCAGTACCGGAGCTTTCACCAATTTCAAAACGAATTCCAGAAGTGTCACCTTTATGTTTTTGATTCTTCAACAAGGTGCCAAGTTCCTCTGAGCTTTTCTTGAGTTTTTCTTTATGTTGATTTGGAGTTTCTAGTTCTCTTTCTAAGACTTCCTTTTGTCTCATCAGTTCATTTGAGTCATTCTGAGTATGCATCAGATCTGTCTTCAACATGTCATTTTCATAGCTAAGTCTTGTGTTCTCATTTTCTACATCATTTAGTCTTCTGGTCAATTCTTCTTCATTCTTCTTCCTATCCTCAATCTCTTTGCAAAATCTCATAATCATATCCTGCATCTCATTCTTTATTGTCATTATCTCTTGTTTCAGCTTGCTTATCATATCATTAATTGATTCCTTTTCATCATTCTCATTTTGCAATTTTTCACAAAGTTCTCTTCTCTTATTTCTTGCAATAGTAAAATTTTCTTGAAGTGCCTGAATGATATCCTGAGCTGCCCTTAAATCATCTTCTAGTTTGATATTTTTCAATTTCTCTGCATCATAGTCTGTAAGAGCTCCTTCAAGTTGCTTCATTAGATTTTCCATCTTTACCGGTGTCAAGATCTTCCTCAAGCTGTTAGGCTTCTGAAAATAGAGGACCAAGCTTTGATACCAATTGTTAGGAATCCCATAGATACTGAGAGGTGGGGGTGAATCAGTATCTAACCGATTAATGGAATTTCTTAACTTAAAACATGCAAAACATAATATAACAGTGTACCGGTATGCAAGAAATAATACAATAAACAAAATCAAGAACATCCACATGAAAAGAACACCATAACACAAGATTTTAACGAGGAAACCCGGTGTGGGAAAAACCTTGGTGGGATTTGTGACCCACAATATTCACTCACTGGCGAATAAGAGAATATTACTTACAAGAGGGGCCTGCACATGCAGGAAGGCCAACTGCCTAGAGCTCACTGCTCAATGGGAAGTCTCACTGACTTACAATGAGGATTATACAAATCCAATAACTTGTACTGCTTTACAATAGCATCTTCAATGCTAGATTCAGTATCGGTTCTTGCTCTATTCTTTACATATACCCCTTAACCTATATTTCTCACAATAGGTCTGCCTAATATTTTTCTTATACTTATGTCTGCTTCTTTTATGTCAATAATGATCTCTTTTATATATAAGAGTCATTTTACAATTTTTCCAAGTTGGCTTACAAAGTTTTTCATAATAAACAAAATATAATAGAACAAAATCCTGTCGGCCTCTGTGCCGGTATACTTCCTTTCTTCTATGCCAGTGCCGATGTTCCGAGTGCCGGTGTAGAGTGTGATCTGCTGATGCCGGTATAATGTCTTTGCGGGTGCCATAGGATTGCAAGGTTGCCATCAATGAAAAAACCTTCAATCACATACAATGTGTCATTGGAGTGTGCATATGCCAACAGTAACAACAAAGTATGATTTTGTTAGGATAACCCGTGGACAACTGAGAAGGGGGGGGTGAATCAGTTATCAACAGATTATAAAACCTTAAGCACACAAAACCTTTTACTAGAATGTATAAACTAAATACTAGAATAACAAATATAACAATTAACAACAAACATAAATCACAAAATAATTACCAACCATCCATAACACATAACACTGAGATTTGTACGTGGAAAACCCGATAAAGAGAAAAACCATGGTGGGAAGCCTACCCATAGTTAGATAATACTTGTGTAGTAAGTATGTGAATACAATAAGAGGGGCCTACTATAATACCCTAAAAATGGTCACCTAAGCCATGGGCCCCTAATTTCGAGAACATCACCAAGGTCCTAACCAAAGGCAATTAAATCAACCTTGAGCACCTAATTAATTAATTCTTCAATCATTAATGTTACATGGCAAATAAATCACCCTATATTAATTAAATATTTATTTATTTAATTAATCATTCCAAGTAAATCATTTTGATCAATTATTCTATTTATTTAATTAAATATCCTAGCATATTTAATTAATAAATAAATTTGCCATTTAAATGAAAAAAAAAGGAATCAAGTTAAAGAAAAAGAGCAATTAATTTATGTGAGGCCCTACCCCGACTCAGTTTGACATTTTCAGTTATTTGCATATTGAGACTATTATGGATGCTTTATTTTATGTTTTATGGACTTAGAACTTATATGATTCCATGATTTGGATCACATTGACATATGTTGATGCTTTATTTTATGCATGATGATTATGAAACTATAGTTATGTTGCTAGAATAGAATTACATGGTTATGGTGAATGTCATTATTGGAATTTGCAGGACTTCATTTTGATGATAGGAAGATGATGCTTTTGTATGAATGGTTCAATTTTGAGAATTACGTTAATTGCTTATGTGAAATTGAATTTAATTGAAAGAGATATTGAATTATTATTGTCAATGTATGAAGTGTTTGATGTGCAATGAAATCCATGTATTTGATTATGTATAATTGTGATTATTTGGAATTACTAATGTGTTGATTGAGATGCGCAGGAAAATTATTCATGTGACCATGGAATTTATATGGAGAACCAAGTCTAGACCAATGTACGTTTGTTAAGCCGGGAGTTGTCTATTTGGAGAGACAACACCCCATTTGTAATGTATTTTATTTGTGAAGTGTATGATGCTTGAGTGTTAAAATTAATTTATATGTATATGTGTAATCCTACAAGAGACAAATTCCATGTGTGATTGTTATATTGTATTTTTATTGTGTCATTTGACACATGTGCTGATTAGTGTCATTGATTTTGACTTGTCTCTTGGAGGGAGTTTTGTTTCTACCAAAGTCATTCAAAAACATGAGTGTGGTCCCAAATTTGCCTTGGGTAGGGAGTCTTGGGAGTGGTCAACTCAAGTTTGACCCGTAGGTAAACTTCAGTTGGGTTTCCAAAGGGTTAAATGGACTCCTAGGGTCAGTTTTAAGGCTTTTCCAAAGGTCCAAAGGGTATACCTATGGGTTAGGGGTATTCTGAAACATGTGACTTCTCCCATGTGACTGTTTAGTCACCTCAAAAAGTGGTGTTTCCAAGGTGAACGAAAATTCAACTTAGAAAGTTCCTCCTAGGATAGACAACCTTCCCTTTTGATGTCAAACTCTCTTCCCCATCTTCTCTCACCTTTTCCCTTTCTGGATTTAGTAATGTGTAAGAGTTTGGGAAGAGCAACCAATGGGAAACTCTCACCTCACCCAAGGGGTTGGGAAGTGTGTGAGAGGCCTTCTTAGGCAAGAATTGGAGACTTAGTGAGTAATCACCCACTCTCCATTTTTGGAGATTATGCTTTGTTTTTGAAAATTAGTAGTAGAATAGAACTTTTGGTGGAATTTGGAGAAAAGTTTGAGTGGAATTGGGCAGCTCATCCCCAACTAATTTTAGCATACCTATTGGCAGAATAAGGTTGGTTTTTATCTCCTCTTGTTTATGTTGTTTATGTTAGTTTATGTTGTTTTGTTGAAGGAAAGAGATGCTTGTAAAGAAAGTGTTTTATGAAGTTTTTTGTTGAAGTAAAGAATGTGTAGTTTTCATTTCCATGTGTTTTGTTTTGTGTTCTTGTTGTTTTTGGGAGTGTCCAAGATCTCCTACTCTTGGGAGGGTAGGAAGATCTTGGGGTGGAAGGAGTATGACAGCCTTGGGTGAGAGGCTCTCCTTATGGAGAGTGATCTCAAGGGTGTCCTTTGTGACCCTTGTTGCATATCCTTGTATATGCATTTGGGGGTCATAAGGGGAGTAAATATGGCCTTGAGCCTTTTGGGGGGCATAAGGAATGTGGAAGTATTTTGTTGCATTTGTATTGCCATGAGGTGGCTTGTGTTGTATTTGGCTTGCAATCTCCCCATTGGTACTTGGTCCAATTCCACCCATGGAAGAATCATCACGAATGTGGTGAAAGTGTAGCTTGGGATGGGAAATTGTATGTTGAGTGTCTTCCTATGTTTGTTGTGGAGTTTGCTTGTTTGTAACCCGTCTAGTGCTTGGTTCTCCAAGCTCGGGGGTGGCTTCTAGTAAGCCTAGGCTGGGAGGTGAGCTCTCCATGGTCAAAGATGTGTTTTTATTGTAGGTTGCATGGGATGGGAAAAGAAGGATTAAAGAACTATGTTGCTGTTTTGTGTTGCAGAAAAGTGTTTTAAAAAAAAAAGAAAGGGGATAGATTCAATGTTGTAGTTTGTATAAAAGAAGAAATGTGAGCTTTTGTTGTATTTACTTTCAAGAAGAGAAAGTGTTGTATTACATTCATGTTATCATGAAAAGAAAAAAAACATTGTTGGGTTTCCCAACCCATTTGTATTCATGTTTATTTTGTATCTATATTGCTAATGAAATGCACATTGTTTTTCCTACTTTGATAGTTTTGCAAAAGAAGAGAGAAATGTGTTAGTTTGCATATAAATCTTCTTGTTTTACAAAGAAAAAAAAGGAAGAATATATGCACTTTTGTGTAAACTGAAATTTCAAATTAGTTGTTACACCATATTTCTTCAAGTTAAATATGCTGCTGTAAATTTAAGTAAAAACAGTCATCTATTTTCCCATTTATTGCAGAAAATGAAATTTATTATAATAGTCTATTCTTCTAAAAAAAAAAACATTTAGCATTTAATATTAGTATTTTTGCTGCAAGAAAAAAAAGAATATATATATTAGAGAATCCCTTTAAATGCATTTTGATGTTATACAAAAAATAATAAACTCCCAAAAAGTCTATATGGGTTATAGGTCTTAAAAATAAAGGGGAACAAATAGCAAAATATATATATATATATATATACTCATTTAAACATTTTATTTCTCTAATTATTATTCTGATATTCTGTTATTAAATAAAAAGAAACAGAGATTTAAATTACAGAATTAATAACATATAATAAAAAGAGAGAAAACTGATTATTCGCTAAGTCATTAAAATATATATATATATATATATATTTATACATATATATATATATATTTATACATATATATATATATTTATACATATATATATATATATATATATTTATACATATATATATATATATATTTATACATATATATATATATATATTTATACATATATATATATATATTTATACATATATATATATATTTATACATATATATATAATTTATTGAGAAATCTGCCAGTTTCAAACTTTATAACTATATTTATCTTTCCTTATATATATATATATATATCTGTGTGTGTGTGTGTGTGTGTGTGTTTACATTTATATAAAAAAAAAAACGTTTTTGCATGATTTTATTTTCGCAGAAAAAGGAAGGGTTAGGGAGCCGAACCACTATGAAATCACAGTGGCTGGCGGTGGCGCGGGAGGCGCCCGGCCGCCACTGTGGTTACCCACAGTGAGCGGCGCTCGGCCACACTGTGGGTAACCACAGTGGCGCCCGAGGGAACCCCCGCCCACTGCACGCGCTGCCGACACCCCCTCCCCGCTTCGCCTTCTCCCTTCCTCCGCCCGAACGGGTGTCTCCGCCCGACGTCCCCCACTCCAACTTATGCTCCGCTCACTCCACTCGTCGGGAAACAAGGAAAGAAACCCTTCCACCGCCTCCTCCCTTCGACCTCGCCACGGGCTCGATGCTCGGCCGCTGCTCCTCCACCTGCGCACACACACACTCACAAAAATAAGGAAACACACTCCCAGCACACTCACACACAAAAAAAGGGGGAAAGTAAAAGATGTTGGCCAATTTGCCCTAACCCTAGTCTCGGGTTAGGGCAAACTCACATAGGGATTCAAAATAGTTATGTGTGTGTTAGGAGTGTATGGAAAGGGGGGGGGTTGAATAATTTAATAAAAGGAAGACCCCACCCTCTTTGGGAAATATAAATATAAGTTTGTGTATAGAGATATAGATAAATATATATATATATATATGTATGTATGTATGCGAATATTTTTATATATATACGTGTGGTTTAATTTCGATATTCATTTGGGATCAAATAGTTAGTTGTAAAGCTAAGTAATGTTTTCTTTTAAATTATTGATAAATGTAGGAGCATTTTAATAAAGTAAAAAAAAAAGGGAGAGAGAGAGATTTTATACTTTTGGGAGGGTAAATTCTAGAGGATTAAATTGACCATGTTGGCCCCTCTATTCTGAGAATTAATGGGCTTGTTTCAAATTAATGAATAATTGATTTAACAAATTTATTTAATCTAAGAGTTAGGATGAGTTAATATTTGACCCAAGTAGTTAATGAACTATAGAAAGTTTTTAACTTATTTTAGAAATTTTATATTTAGTTTGGAATTTCTTGCTAGAAAATTTAACCATTTAATAGAAGATTAATGATCACTAGTTGGGGAAATAATGGCTCGTTTTTAACATAGATTATTTTTGTCTCATTAATTTAGTTGCTTGGTTTATTTGAAACATAGTTAAGACCAAACTAAGTTGCATTATTTTAATTAAGTAAGTCGTTAATTAGTTAAGTATTTTAAATTTTTTTTTTTCCGTTTGTGCCCAAAAGTTGGGCATGACAATTTACAAAAAGAGATTAATCACAAAAAGGGAAATTAATCTGCAAAAGAAAGATTTAAATTAATCTCCAAAAGAAAATAATTAAATTGAGAGAAGAAATCAAACTTAAGATATTTCTTTTTCTAAAATTGAGATGACTTGAGAAATTTACGAAAAGCAACAAAATTGAATTAATCATTTTCTCTAAAATTAAAACTTAAAGCTTTTCTTGAGGAAAGAGGTTCAGTTACATTGAAAATGCTTTTTCTAATTAAAAATCTTGAGCTAATTTTATCTCATGTGCATGGAATCAACTAAATTTTATCTCAAGTGCATGGAATCAACTAATTTTATCTCCAATGCAGACTCAAACTTATGATTTGAATGCATTCAATCAAGCTATAATTGGAATATATCTCACAATTAATTTAATCTGATCTCTCAATTATTTCAATTAACTTGGAATGTGCTTTTTATGGAGGAATCTCAACCACTCATTGTTAATCGATCTTGACCATTGGTCTCTCTCTTGCGCTTCTATAAATTCAGCCTTCATCTCTCATTGAAGACATGTTGGAGATTTATTGTTATTGTGCAATTTTTGCTCTGGAGTCAATGAAGATATTGTTCTTTGAGATTATTGCATCTTAGTTTAGCTTTTTGCATATTTAGTCTAATCATGATTGCTTGAATTCATCTAGCTTAATATTCATTCATCTAGCCTAATATTCATTTATCTAGCATAATCTTGCATATCTAGCTTAATCTTGCATCCATTTAGCTTATCCTTGTGCTCATATAGATTAAATCCTCCATCTTGGTGTAGTCTAGTAACTGGTATTGCTTAGACAAATCTGAGAGCAAGTCTATACTCACATCTTTTAGAAGACAATAGGTCAATTTGTTATGGTTTTTATATTCATGATTATATCTATCCAACCATGCATGCAATGACTTAATTGAAGTGTTGTGTCTTATAGCTTGTAGACCTTATCCACTTTTCACACACACATTTTTGGCACCCACTATGGGGCAGAAGACTACAATTTTTGGCCTCGTAGATCAACTTATTTTTATTTTTCATATTTTTTCTGTACAGTTATTGCTAAAACTTGTATGAGTTTTCACAGAGGCTTGAACGATAATCTATAGGTCTCCTACGATCAGTGGTGAATTATCGTATGACTAGGTGAGAATTATCGTACAATTTTATAGTTCACAAATTGCATTTTTAGGATTTTTATGATTGTATTTTGATGGTACTAATTCTAACCCTGGCTTATTTTCTATCTGCTTGAGAGATTTTTTTACAGCCTAACTAGTTTTTTTGCAAAACATTTGTCGAAGAACACGTCTGTCGCACAAAAAAAAAAATGACTACCGATTCGTTGTTTTCGCAGGTTGCCTGAGGAGATTCAAGTGAATATTGTGAATTCTTTAAATTCACTTTTAGGCACTTAAATTTCTATTTGGTTAATGAACAAATCTATCTTTTGTGTTTTAAAAAAAATCTAAGAGTTAAGAGAGTATGCTCTTGTTTGCATAGACAATCAGAAATCCGGACCCTCGAAGCTTTTTCTAAGTTTGAGATTTGTGTACCTTTAGAGGGCCTGTCACGGTGGGAAAAAGTAATCATCTTGTGAGAGCGAGCTATGTAAGTACAACTGGACCTGAGTATTCCAACTCACTATAATAAATAGGCTTTTGGTGATTAAAGTCTCAGAGGACGAGATTATTTGAGTTTTCTCTTTGAGATCTCTCATATTGGGCATTTTGTAGGGCCTCACGATCTCAATCACATTTACGTGACTACAACTGGTTTCGGTACCTTGTCAGGATATAGGCCTCAATCATGCTTGTGTGACTTCAAGGGGTAAATTCAAACAGAATTCGTTACTAAGAACTATAAGATAGAGGCTACCCGATTCACCTTCGAAAGGGGGGTAATCTTTATACAAGAGAGATAGTAACTCTTTCAAGACACTTGCCATTTCATGCCCCCATTAGCATTTGGAGTCGGCTAATACGACGTTGAGAATCCATTGTGTGAGACTCAACGACCATATTCTGATTAGCTATTGGGTGTGTACCTGAGTATGCAAGCAAAGGTTTTCTTCTCTATGCTTGAAGTCATTATACATCTTGTGTGTTTACTATTTTTTCATCCTTGAAAATGAAATATTGAAACTCGAGAAAACAATAAAAAATGTCGAAAAACTCAGTGATCAAAACTTTGTCCGTGTCAAAAACTAGTCTCTATCCAGTCCTTTATCATATGAGTCTACTATTTTGTCATCTATCTATACATCTACTATCATACGAGTCTTCCTTTTTGTCATCTGGTTATAGACCTATAGTCGTATGAGTCTGAATCCATGCTATCATTTTTTCATTTGGTCTTGTCAAAATTGTTGTCCTGGTCCTTGAGAATTATCGTCTGACCTTATAAACACTATCGTATGAGTAATCATTAGCCTCATCAGATTGTCATCTAGATAAGATTAAACTATTGTGCTAGTATAGGAAGCAACTCGTACGAGAAACTACCTGTGTTGTCTGGGAGCCACTAAATTTTTATCCAGGTCTGAACACTTTGTTGTACGAATTTCTGATTTTGTTAGTCCAGAACTTGTCTATTTTCATATTTTTCTAGAATTGTCATACTTGCCTAATCAGTCTACAGTGAGCGTATATCTAGTCTTTTTCATCCCGAGCATAAACAATCTTGATAGTGTACTCCTACCATTGTGTTGCACTATTTTGTCGATCATCTTTTAGCTAGTTCAATTAACTACTTATCAAACTTAAGCTACTTAGATCATATCTTATATAGGATAGATCATTCCTGAAATCAGACTGATTCTTAGTCACTTCTCTCAAATCAAGCTAAGTTACTTAGATCACGTCTTATATAGGATAGATCATTCCTGAAATCAGACTGGGTCTTAGTCACCTTTCTTAATCACTACATTAAACATGTAACTAGCTCTGATTATCTTGACTTCTACATCATATCTAGCTCTCAGTCCCATTGGTTGTAAATGCCTGTTCAAACAAGAAGCTCTTCTAAAAATTCAGACAAAAATAAGAAGCCCATGGCTACCTTGGCTCAACAAATTCAAGATCTCAAGAGAGAAATATATGACATTCAAGCCCAACAAAAAGATTCAATGACCCCTCTTGAGATAAAATTTCATGATATCAAGAACACCAGACTTCAAGAAATGCTAAAACAATTAAATAAGGTGGAACATAAAGTAATTGAAAATCAAAAGCCAAATCTCATACAAGATCACAAGACACCTTCACCAAGACAAAAATACATCTATCCCCTAGATAGATAGTTTACACCTTTGGGGCAATCTATTGAGTCAGCTTTGGAAGAGCTTCTTAAGCACAATCTTATCATATTTCTTAAAAAGACCACATGTGGATGTGAAATTTTGAATAATTACTATGCATATCATAGGCATAACAAATATAAGACTTCAATGTGCATGAAATTGAAACATAAAATTCAAGACCTCCTTGATGATGGTGTTATTGAAATCGAAGATCCTAAAAATTTACCTAAGGAGAAACCAGATGTCATTACCAAGCATGATCAAAATTATGAACCCGTGTCTAGAAATGGCCCACATGTAGCCTCCATATCTTGAGGCTTCTCAATAGTAGTCCATATCATATCTCTCAAATAATGAACCTAATGTTGAAAATTTTCATGTTGACCCTCAAGGGCTATCTCAAGGACCATCCCATCCAATGGTTGAAAAGGATCTTACCTCCCTTTAATCCCATGATGATCCCATTATACCTTTCCATTTCTTCCAAGATTATCCCCTTCCATCTCAAGAGAAAATAATCCTTCCTAATAAAGATCATGATGCCTCTTCCACCTTTTCAAATGATCCTATCAAAATGAAGAGTCAAACATCCTTCCTACTCTATCAAATGGTCCTCTTCCATGTAAAGATCAAAGTTTACCTTCATCTCCTTGTCATAATCCTCCATGTTCACCTCAAGGATCCATCATGCCTACAAATCCCTCTCATGATCTCACAAGTCAAAATATTTATAAATGCAAAGGGGTGGACCTTCACAAGCAAGAACCCCTCCATATTAAAGCCAATATTAAGAGTCATGGCCTCAGTGACATTCCTCAAAATGTTGGTACCCTTACTAAACCAAAATCCAAGTACACACCTTCCCCTTCATCTCTTCCATCCATTTTAGGACCCTATATTCCTGCATCCCTTGTGTAGGATCAACAAAATGTACATCTTCGCGTACCTTGCATCCATCTAGAAGGACACAAAGGCTCACTGAGCATAAAAAACAAAAATCAATAGTTATATGGATTCCTAAGGCACTTGTAGAAGCAATGCGTTCCAAGAGACTACAAAAGCATGAAAAATAAAAAACCATGTGGATCCCTAAGCATCTCCTTGAAGCACAACAGTCTAAAGAAAAATCCAAATCAACAGTCGAGATTGTTGTTCCTCCATCCAAACCTTCCAATTCTATTTCTCCATCACCTCCTTCATCCATTTTCGATCCTTATGTCCCAAAATTCCTCATTGTTCCTCCATCCAAATCTCAAAATTTGAGATCCACTTTTCCTCCATCAATCCACCATCCCTTAAGATGTGTGTCAATGGTGATCTCGCAAATGTTTCCATTTGCTCATGCACCAAACTTTAAATATATGATCCATTATCCAACACCTCTTTTTCATCTTCCCATACCCCTTATACAATCCTTTTCATAAGACTTTACCCTAGTTTCATCACCAAATCCAAAAACTAAGGAAATCAACATTGGAGATGCTGAACATGAACACTTAGCCGAGTCCTTCTTGGAAATACATCTTTATGTTGGACCAATGAACTACCTACACAAAACTCCCTGACCCTATGAACAACATGCACCTTAAACGATACTATATCTAAGGGTTGGGTTAGTTTAAGTTTTCCTTTTTGCATTGCATACCATTTTATTCAAAGCATTGCATCACATATAGTTTCTATTTAAATGCATCACATTCGCAAAATTTCTGCATTTGCTTATAGTATCATTAATAAAACAAGGCAACTGTCCAAGTTTATAATTTGTTTGCATTCAAGACAAACAAGGGTCTTTTCCTTTCTTAGATATTTAGACATGAAGTATTTGAGGTCCTAAGGTCATTCATTTTCAACATTACTGTGTGATGACGCTTTACTTATGGTTGGGTATTGATTTTAGTATTTGAGACTTGTTAACCCAAAATATATCAATTGCTATATCTCAAACACATTAACAAAATCTCTAATTCATTCTAGGCACCTAGTTAATCATATGACTGGTGAAAAATCTAACATTCTACTTCAATGCCACTGTAATTGTCACACCCAAGTAGGTTTCATTACTTACAAGTCAAGGCAAGAAAAATAAAAAAGAAAAGTGCTATGCCAAATATTCATCTCAAGGCAAAAGAGAAATGATACATAACTGAAATATCATGCATATAATTGCGAGAAAAAATTTGACTATGGGAACATGCGAGTAACTCCATCAGGGCTATGAACACTTGCTAGCAATGGAGCAATATTCATGAGATTACAGTCTATAACCTCATCGGAGCTATAAAAGCTTTCTGGTAGTGAGGCTCTATTCAGGATGCTTTTGAAGTTAGCATAATCTACGTAGCTAGTCATATAGGATGCTAAGGATCTTTAGTGAACACAAGAGCAAGAATTAACTCATTTGCACTCACATGGGCAAAAGAAGATCAAAGTTTCAAGAATCAATGGGGAAGTTTTCCGCGTCTCCATTTGTAAATCCTAGTCACTAAGTGTGTTAATTTAGATGTTCCAAGGGACCTTAAGGATCGATTGATCACTTATCTATGAAATTTTTTGTACCTCCAATTCAATTGGTGTATTACAAAATGATGAACAAACATGGTCATCCTTGTTCGAATAGAAAATGCATCTTCATCATGCATATTGCATTAACATAGGTCATATAAAAAATTCATTGTCTCCACATGCATTCTGCAGATCATCATGTCATATAGGCCTGTATACAAGGGGCATAGCTGCAAAAAAAAAAATCCTAAAAAAAATCAGAAAATGTCCTGAAAAAAGTCTTGAAAAAATAAAGAAAAATAATAAAAAAACCTTAAAAATAAAAAATTCATAAAATAAAAAAAATGAAAAATAAAAGCAAGAAAGCATAGACCATCCTTCAAACCAAATCAAACACATACAAACTCTCAAGGTTTGCAATCAAACTTATCGCATGTTTTGCTAATAAATCTATCAAACTCTATCAAACATCAACATGTCTTATACAAGGAAGAGTACACTCGAAACCAAATAGATCAGTCTTATATGAGGTACTTACTCTTAGAAACCAGACATTCCTATCAATAATCACACAAATCAAAACAATGACATAGATCAGTATGGCTGTTGGATTTTCTCTAGGTTAGTTTTATCTCTTGCACTAAAGTGTTGTATCTTTGCTAAATCTTTTAGTTGCTTTTGTGACATCTTGGTTCTTTTGGAACCCTCATGGCTTGAAACCAATCAATGTACTAGTCTTAGGGTAATTGACCGATCAATCTAAATGTCCTAAGCAGTTTAACCAAGTCACCTTTTTGTTGGTAGTACCAGGTCATCCACTCTAAGTCAGTCACCTATCTCCACACTTCCACCAAGTTTTATCATTGAGTAAACAAGCAAAACAAGACTACTGAGAAAAATCATTAAACTATTTGAGATATGATTGAAATTTTCTTTGTGTTGTCTTTTAAATTGGTTTTTGATTATTATTCCCTCTAAGTAACTCGAGGAAGTCTATCTTGACTAAGAGGAGCAAGGTTTGAGGGAATAATACTTTTCTTTGTTTTCTTCTTGTAGGAGTGATTCTGATGATCTGGAAACATCTAATACGCTGGGTGTCTGTGATAAGTGCCTTCACATCAAGGTGAAATTGCAACACATACTTCGACTCCTCTTATTTGTATGCTACAGGGAGGTTGGAGTCATTTCTTTGTCTGTTTGAGGGAATTTCTTTAATGTGCAATCCGGATGCATGCGTAGTCTATCCAAGGATATGAACGATAAAAGGGTCATTGTGGACAAGATAATTAATATTGCATATGAAACAGAAGGAACTTTGTTTTGCCTACTATGTTTGTAAAACACTCAATGATGATAATTAAGCATACCAAATCCAGTGACTAAGTTTAAGTTGCATTCATTCTAAATTTTATGCATTTCAAATAATTTTGGCATGATAACAATGATCTCTTCAGCTTTTGAATGAGAGTTTGAAGCAATCATCATTTCTCGGCCAAGTGGTACCTTTTTCTTTTTCATCATCATTTCTCTGATTGAGTACTTGTGTATTGAGATTTTAGCTGCATACATGGGCATCTTATTAAGATTCATACATTTCATTATATACTTATTTGCATTCATATTATTGCATGAAAAATAAACATTTGCATTACTAGTTACTCATTTTTATCATTTATTTGCATATGAAAAAGAAAAAAAGAAAAACCAATCCATATTCATCTCCATTACATACATCCATACTAAAAAGATATGCATACATATAGATTAAAGCATATAGAAAGACATCTCATATTCAATGAACACAAGTACGATGAAATCAAATGAAGAGCTCGTATATCTCATCATAATCTCAGTGTCTAAGAGTACAAATGATATCAACTATCATATACAATGTCTCATCAGAACACGAATCGTATAAGATACAAAAAATAGGGTATATAACAAAATCTAGGAGGTATATAAATCTCTCTCTGCCTCTCCCTCATCGTTGGGTGGAGGAGGTGGTGGCTGCTGACAGACGTCCTATCTGGGTGCCCTGGCTCCCTCAGATCAAGCCATATATTGAGAATACAACACAACCTATTGAGCTACTGGGACCGCTATGCTATAAGCTGTAATATAATAAGCTACATGACTCGTCTGATGCAAAACCTCTCACTAAAGGGCATCTCACTTTTCTTTGATCTTAGTGAGCTATTGATCTCACTCTACTAGCTATGTCTGCACCACTATCAACTGTGACTACAAACCTATCACTCTCACCTTGAAAGACTGTACTATGTATGGTACTACCTGCTCTCTCTCCATCTCCCCCTCTACACCTCCCTTCCCATCCCTCGACTGCCTAACCTGCCTAGGAGATTCTCTCTTCTCCTCAACTCCAACCTCTACTGCCTTAAAACTACTAGCATCAACCCCAACAACTCCTAAGGATCCACCCTCCCCTCTCTGTCGTTGTCGACCTCCCACTGGTGCCCTGCTACTACTAGCACTAGGATCACCTCCTGTTCATCTAGGTACATCCACTCTCTATCCCTGTACCTGCACTCATCCCTGTACCTGACTTGGTACTTGTTCCTATGCATCCTCCTCAACCTCATCTACAAGAGGCGCATGCTCTCTAGGATCTGTAAACCAAGGAAAAGGGTGTCTCTGAAACCAATCTCTATACTTGGGTAATACCCCCGCGTCTACCACATCCTCCAGGTACTTCCATCTCTATGGTTGTAAACCCAACAACTCTGACATGCTCAACACATATGATAGTGTCGATGCCCATCCTCATCTCTCCTCCTCCCCATATCTAACATACGCTGTGAACTCTTGGGATATACTCTACGGTCTCCCATACTATCTCAAAACCCTAGATACTACAAATTGCTCAATAATAGAAGTTAATTTGCTGATTAGAGGTCTAGTCATAAACATATTTCTCTGTTGTACCCTCCAATCATCCCACATCTCTAGACCCCTATACTACAACTATCAAGTCATCCAACTGCCTCCTCCAATAATCAGTCTTGCCCAGGTGGGGCTGTGTGACATAACTTGAATACTAGTATATGATAGGTTGTTGTGCCTCCCTCAAATCATCCATAATAGGTCCACAAAATGGGATATGCTCCCATGCCCATATTTGCAAAACTAAGACACCTGCTGCCATGCTCTTCCCCTCACGATAGACAATTAAATGCATCTCATGGTATATATGCGTGAGTAAGCATGAACCCCACCCTAATCTAATTGGATGAGTCAGCAATCTCTCTAGCATTCTACCCCATCCACATAAAAATCCCTCCTGTCCTCTATTAGGCATCACGAAACAACCAATCATGCTAGCTAAAGCATATGCCAAAGGGTACTCTACACCATACCTACTCATCAAATCGACCCAAGTGATAGAATGATCAATGATAGTCTCATCATGGAAAATACGTCTAAGAGCCTCAATACCCGGTTGTGGAGTAGAATCATAATCTACCTTATCTCCAACAAATAAAATCCTCAATATCCTTTAAATATCCTCCAGAGTGATCGTCATCTTTCCAACTGACAAATGAAAAGTGTTATGCTCAAAATGGAAACGCTCAACTAATGTGGTCAACATACCATGATTCACATGGATATCGGGCATTTGTAACAAATATCCAAATCCACACAACCCTGTGTGACCTCTCTGTGCATCTGATAAATCATGCACTAATCTCATCGTCGGCGGATATGTACACTAAAACTAAATAACCGACAACTAAATCTGGAAAATTGAACACACAAATCATCAGTATGTTATCAACTTTGCACTAAGAATGTGTTAAACATTCTAAATAATCTAAAAAGACAACATTCAAAATCAAAAATTGCTCTTTGGACCTTCAAAACTACTTGCTGTTTTCCATATGAGTTACCACAGTCAAGCAACAACTCATATGAGAAAACATAACGATCCACACGAGTAAATAGACCCAAACAACAAATTCTAACATGTTGCATGATTAAATGGTCTCTTAAGAACATTCTCGTATGATACACGGGTAAACAACATACAAGAAACCCTACATTACCATACGATAAAATAAAAATGCCAGATACTCGTACGAGAAAGAGTATGACATCGAACGATAAAATGATACACCACGACTTCAAATGAAATTCAAAATGACAAATTCAACAAAAAATTGAAAAATTATAAATTTAAAAGGCTTAATATCGATCACTTATTGCTGGGGGATAGTTCCACGGTCGATTGTGTCATGTTTGGTGCTCGAATCGATGCTCTTGAATCGAAATTGTCATTTTTCTTCACAGGAGGTTTTTCAAATTTTTAACTTTGAGAGGTAAAAATGAATTGACAATGACATTGAACCCCTTATATAGCCCAAACCCTAATTTTCAAACTTGCTCCGATGGACATAAAATTTGCATCCTTGCCTTAATCGACTGTCCTGAGTCCATTTTCGAGATCGAAATCGAAATTTGACGTCAATTTTCTAGTCAAAATTTCATGACGTTGACCACTTAGCACTTTTATCCTCAAATTACTTTTCAAATCATTTGGCGCTCAAATCAATTCTCAAATTAAATTCTTACATCAATCTTCGTGCTCAAATTATCATCGCTAAATCTTTTTATCTTTTCAAAATTGCCTAAAATCGTTGTACCCTTGCTATCTTTCGATTTTGCTCCCGAGGGGGCATACTTATCACATCTTTTTAGTGATTATCATTATTCAAAGTCGACAAAATTTTCAAATCTTCATCTAAAAGTTGAGCAAAAATCTTTTTAGTCAAAGAAAATCAATTAAACCTTGTTACTAGGGGCATCTTAACTCAATCACATCATATTTAGTTGAGATTCTTCGATATCAAATAAAGCAATCTCTACGGGCATAACAATATTTGTCCTTATTTGAATCAATCTTTGAATCAATGTTTAGTTTCATCACATCAAATCAAGCTAGACATTCTCACTCTGCTTAGTCGATTCTTGTTAAATCAAGTTCAAAATCGATTTTATCTCTTGCTCAGTCGATTCTTGTTCAATCAAGTTTGGAATCAGTTTTATCTCTTGCTTAGTTGATTCTTGTTCAATCAAGTTTAGGATCGGTTTTATCTCTCGCTCAGTCAGTTCTTGTTCAATCAAGTTTGGAATTAGTTTACTTCTCTTCACTCAATATAGTTCAATTAAGTTCTAGATCGATGCTCATTTTTTTATCAATCAAGTTCAAGAACGATATCTCGCTCTTTATCGGTCCTAGATCAATCAAGTTCAGGATCAGTATCACTTTAATAAATCTGTTAAGTTTCATCGCTTCAAATCAAGCTGAACATCTCACTCTTCATCAATCCTAGTTCAATAAAGTTTGGGATGGGTATCGCTTTAATTTAATCTATTCAGTTTCATCACTTCAAATCAAGTTGAACATCTCACTCTTCATCAGTTTGTGATCCATCCAGTTCAGAACTGATATCTATTTGACATCAACTATTCTTTGAACCAACATGATGCTCGCACATTAATTCAAAGAGGGGCAAATGTAATACCCTAAAAATGGTCACCTCAACCATGGGCCCCTAATCTCAACAACATCAACAAGGTCCTAACCAAAGGCAATTAAATCAACCTTGAGCGCCTAATTAATTAATTCTTTAATCATTAATGTTACATGGTGAATAAATCACTCTATATTAATTAAAGATTTATTTATTTAATTAATCATTCCAAGTAAATCATTTTGAACAATTATTCTATTTATTTAATTAAATATCCTTTTTTATTTAAATGGCAAATTTATATATTAATTAAATATCCTAGCATATTTAATTAATATATAAATTTGCCATTTAAATAAAAAAGGAATTAATTTAAAGAAAAAGAGGAATTAATTTACAAAAAGAGATTAATCACAAAAAGAAGAATTAATCTGCAAAAGAAAATAATTAAATTGAGAGAAGAAATCAAATTTAAGATATTTCTTTTTCTAAAATTGAGATAACTTGAGAAATTTCAGAAAGCAACAAAATTGAATTAATCATTTTCTCTAAAATTAAAACTCAAAGCTTTTCTTGAGGAAAGAGGTTCAGTTACATTGAAAAGGCTTTTTCTAAATAAAAATCATGAGCTAATTTTATCTCATGTGCATGGAATCAACTAAATTTTATCTCAAGTGCATGGAATCAACTAATATTATCTCCAATGCAAACTCAAACTTATGATTTGAATGCATCCAATCAAGCTATAATTGGAATCTATCTCAAGATTAACTTAATTTAATCTCTCAATTATTTCAATTAACCTAGATTATTAATCGATCTTGACTGTTGGTCTCTCTCTTGAGTCTCTATAAATTCAATCTTCATCTCTCATTCAAGACACCCTGGAGATTTATTATTATTGTGTAGTTTTTTCTTTGGAGTCATTGAAGATATTGTGCTTTGAGATTATTGCATCTTAGTTTAGCTTTTTGCATATTTAGTCTAATCATGATTGCTTGAATTCATCTAGCTTAATATTTATTGATCTAGCTCAATATTCATTCATCTAGCTTAATATTCATTTATCTAGCTTAATATTGCATCCATTTAGCTTATCCTTGTGTTCATATAGATTAAATCCTTCATCTTGGTGTAGTCTACTCACTGGTATTGCTTAGACAAATCTGAGAGCAAGTCTATACTTGCATCTTTTAGAAGGCAATAGGTCGATTTGTTATGGTTTTTATATTCATGAGTATATCTGTCTAGCCATGCATGCAATGAATTAATTGAAGTGTTTGCATCTTACAACTTGCAGACCTTATCCACTTTTCACACACACACCTGCACATGCAGGAAGGCCAACAACCTAGAGTGCACTGCTCATCACGAAAGGAGCCTCACTGACAACAAAAGAAATCCAGACTACAATCTGGAAAGATGAATGAACTAAAAGAATAACATCTCCTATGCCTGAGTATAGTTCCAGTTAAGCTCAATACCGGAGGTCTTAAACCTCTTTACACAAACCCAATTCGATCACCTATGATCAACCAAAATCTCTACATATGATTACAACTTTATTCACACATAGATCCCATAACCCATATCATGATCTACAAAGACATCTCACATCATATTTATACCAACTCGGGACCTAAACAATTAGGTCGGCCACCTAAAAGATAATACAATAGATCTGTTACATACTCCTGCAAACCAATGATAAACCAAGTTGTCCTAAGACCAAAACAACATAAACCAAACAATAAATCCCACCGATAACACATTTAGAGCATCAAACGATACGTTACATAAATCGGTCCATAACCTAGCAGAATAACACTGGACCCAAAATAGTTCGCCATAAGCCAAATGAAACACCACAATCAACTGGAACCCGAACATCATAACCATTAACATACTGATAACCTTCTAGAAGCCACACCAACACCACTTATTCGATTCATCAAAAGATCTTCAACAAAGCTCTGCCGGTAAAACCCTTACAGGTAACCAAAAGGATTACTAGAATAAATGATTGCATCCAGATCATCAAATCTTGAACCAACTTAATGGGATACTAATCAGGAACACATGAATAACTAGTCCAAACCAATTCAAATAGCCAGACCAAACCATAGAAAAATCTCCAGATCAACATCAAGGACCAACCACTCTACTGAAAGCCGGTAGACAAAAAAACAACTAGTGTTGACATCAATGACAAACATCAATGCAACACATAATGAATTCCTCCAAATTGACAACAATCTCCCCCATTGGCTTCGATGGCAACACTAGATGTGAAAAACATCCAAGTGCCAAGAAATGCCAAACAAATCTCCCCCAATAGAAGACATCCAAAAAACTCTCCAAGATGATATGACAATGAAGTTCTGAACCAACAAACCAAACTCCCCCTATGAATCATATCCCTGCTAAGCTATGTTTTTCACATATATATCTCTCTCCCTTTGACATCAATATCATAAATCTGACATAAACATCAAAGAAAAATCATAAAACCTCTGAACCACACAACTGACTACTCCCCCTGAGTAGTCGCACCAACATCAATCCGAAATGAATGATAGTTCTGATAATGCATGCTAGACTGATGCCAATCAACATCACTCAAGTCTCTACCAGAGGGGTAGAAAATCCCAATCTATCTCTGAAGTACTCAAATGATTCCTTAGGCAAAGGTTTAGTGAAGATATTTGCAATCTGCTCTTTAGTGTTCACATAAACTAGTTTGACTTCATTTGCTTCCACCTTCTTCTTTAGTCATGTGCTTTGTCTTATAATGAAATACCCGATTCTTTGATATGTCAATAGCAACAGAGTTATTAAAATGAATAACTACCAACTCATTGCAATCTACACTCATATCCTTCAACATTTTCTTCATACATAGAACTTGTGTATAGTTAGTAGCAACAACAACATACTCAGCTTCAATAATAGATAAAGAAGTACATGACTTTTTCTTGCTGATCCATGAAACATGTTTCTTTCCAAGAAAGAAAGCCCCACCGAATGTGCTCTTTTGATCATCAACATCTCTAACCCAATCAACATCTGTATATGCACATAGTGTAAAGTCATCATTTTTAGGATACCACAAACCATACTTAGTTGTTCCTTGCAAATACCTGAAAAATCCTTTTCACCGCACTCTCATGATTATCACTAGGACCACTCTGATATCTTGATATAATATAAACTGCATTCATTATATCTGGTCTAATCTAAGTCAGATATAACAAATCTCCAATCATAGATTTATACCTTGTAGGATTTATCGGAGCTGATGCATCATTCTTTGTCAATTTATCACTTGTAACCATAGGAGTACCAACCGGTTTGGAATTTTCCATACCAAATTTCTTCAACAACTCTCTAGCATACTTAGTTTGATAGATGAAAATACCTTTATCATTTGAGTAATCTGTAATGCTAAGAAAAAATTCATCTCCCCAATCATAGACATCTCAAATTCATTCTTCATATTATTAGAGAATTCCATACACAACTTATCCTCACCTCCAAAAATGATATCGTCAACAAAGACTTCAACAATCAGTATACCATCATCAATGATCTTGTAATATAAGTTACTATCGTCATTACCTTTAGTGAAACCAAGATTCAAAAGATATTTGTCCAATTTAGCATACCAAGCTCTAGGGGCTTGTTTCAATCCATATAAAGCTTTCCTTAACCTACAAACCATGTTTTTGTCATCTGAAAGCAAAAATCCATTAGGTTGCTCAATGTAAACTTCCTCTTCAAGATCTCCATTCAAAAATTCATACTTAAGATCAATCTGATAGACCTTGTATTTCTTATGGGCAACATAAGCAAGAAATAATCTCACAGCTTCAATCCTAGCCACTAGAGCAAAAGTCTCATCAAAATCAATTCCTTCCTTCTGAGAATATCCTTTACATACCAATCTAGCCTTATTCCTCACAAATTGTCCATCCTGATTCAATTTATTCCTAAAGACCCATTTAGTTCCAATAACATTCTTATTTTTAGGCCGGGGAACTGAAGTCCATGTGTTGTTCTTTTCAATTTGATTTAATTCCTCTTCCATAACTCTCATCCAACATTCATCTTTACAAACTTCAATAACTGATGCCGGTTCAACTTGAGAAATTAAACATACCTCATCAGCTGCCAACCTTCTTCTTGTCATTACTCATTTGTTCTTGTCTCCAATGATCTAATCTTCTAAATGATTTAACCTTACATACCTAGGAGTCTTCTGACTTTCTATTTCTGTGCTCTGATATTCAATTACTATTGAATTTTCTGATGTAGCTAGGGTAATAGGTTCAACATTCTATTCTGGTACAAGTGCTACTGGTTCAGTTATGATCATCTCCACTTCTGGTTCTCTCTCTTAAGTTCTAATTTGACCTTTGTACAACTCATCCACCTTGACATCAACACTCTCCACAATTCCCTACAATCTTTTGTTATAACATATATATGCTTTGCTTTCATTAGAATAACCAAAAAATATCCCTTCATCACATCTAGGATCAAACTTACCAATGCAATCATCTATTTTGATATAGCATTTACTACCAAAGATTCTGAAATACTTAACTGAAGTTGTATGACCAAACCATAACTCATAAGGTGTCTTACCAGTGTCTCCTTTGATATGAACTCTGTTGAATGTGTATACCGATGTGCTCACAAATTCTCTCCAGTAGATATGAGGCAAATTAGCTTCCATCATCATAGTTCTGGCCCCATCCAAGATAGTTTTGTTCTTTCTCTCCACAACACCATCCTGCTGAGGTGTCTTGAGTGCAGACAATTGTCTCCTTATACCATACTTCTCACAATAACTGTTAAATTCACCGGATGTGAATTCACCACCCTGATCTGATGTTAAGCATTTAATCTTCAACCACGTCTCTGTCTCAACTTTAGCTTGACAGATCTTAAACTTTTCAAAAGCATTAGATTTATCCCTTAGAAAAGTAACCCACATCATTCTAGAATATTCATCAATGATTAGCATAAAATATCTATCACCTTGAAAAACTCTTTATTCTAGCAGAACCACACAAATCAGTATGAATAAGATCAAGAACATCATTAGATTTGTCTTGTATACTCTTAAAAGAAGTTCTGACCTGTTTTCCCATTTGACATTCCTTACATATAGGATTATAGGGCTTCACAATTTAAGGTATATCTCTAACAGCCTTAGTTGAACTGATCTTTACAATGCAATCAAAATTGACATGACACAACCTCTTACGCCATAGCCAACTCTCATCAACTTGTGCAATTAAACATGTCTTCTCACTAGAGTTCAAATGAAAGATGTTACCTTTAGTTTGTGTACCGATTGTGATCTCCAATCTAGTTCTATTGATGATTTTGCATTTTCCATCCTTGAACTGTAATTGAAATCTCTTATCCACCAACTGTTCTACACTTAAAAGATTATTCCTTAAACCTTCAACATAATAAAAATTATCAGTGTTAGGCATACCATCCAATGATATAGTACCTCTTCCTATGATCATACATTCTTTGTCATCTCCAAATCTAACCAGACCACCATCATATGATGTGAACATCCACTGTCTACCACCCATTCATCCTTGTCTTCAATTTTAGCAGCAAGGGCCTTTTCCTTATTTTGAATAATAGGTTCCAGAGCATCTTCCTTGATAGCCAAAAATACTTACTCATTTCCACTATCGGATCCACTAGCCAAATCTAGTGTCGATTCATCATCAGAGTCAGCCACATCTTCCCCATCCACATAGTAACATGATTTTTCTTTGTTCCTCATGTACTTATGTCTGTTTTGATAATTATGGTTAGGCCTAAAAGATCTTCTAGCTTTCTCTTCAAATATTGAATTCCTTTAGGGACATCTAGATGCAAAATGACCTATCTTATTACATGTAAAACATTTAAAAGGTGATTTTCCTTCATACTTACTTCCTATTGGACCTTTAAGTACTATTCTAGCAAATATGGCTTCAAGTTGCTCAAACTCATAATCTTCTTTCTTCATTTCCTCTACTTCCTTCACATATAAAGATTTCCAACCACTCTTGCCGGTTGATGATGCAGATGTATCAAAATCAGATTCAATCTTTTCAGCTCCTTGAGGACCAAATTCTTCAAGCTCAAAAGCAGTTAACTTTCAAACCAAAGTATCCATGTTAAGAGTGTTGGTATTATGGATGTGTTGCATTAGTTTTGTCATTGATGTCAACACTTATCATTCTGGAGATCTTTGGTTATGTTGAACACACACATTATGTTCACCGGCAAGTTCAGTGATTTATGCACAGTCACCGGTATATTTTACACCAACAAGTTAATTGTTCACCGACACTGAGGATGACTTGTTATCATCTGGAGATCACTTGGCTATGTCAAAGACATGGTTTGGATACTTGGTTTTGGTGTTTTGGTTATTGGTCTAATTGGGTTGACATATTTGCTGTTACCGACAAATTGATCTAGGTTATGGACCAGTATGCATTATCTATTCCAGATCAGCACGACACGTTATGGAGATGATTTATTGATTGGATATTATTGTAAATATATTGAGACGACATGATGCATCACATCTTGACTTATTTTTATTACTTGTAATATTCTTAGTGAACTGACCTACACATTTGGTCTTAGGTTTTGGTATATATGTAAGATCTCAATTGATGAGATAGATGTAGTAGATGAGGTAATGTAACAGTACATGGTATATGGTATTATAACATGGTATGTGCGAATATTGAAGATCATATGAGAAAACCATAGAGAAGGTTCAAGTAAGGTTTGAAGGTGATTATAAGAGCTTAATCGGTACTGAATCCAACATTGGAGATGCTACTTTGAGCAATACATTATCATTGGATTTAACCATCCAATTGTAGTCAGTGTGACTCCTATTTTGTGATTGAGTAGTGAGCTCTAGGCGATTGGCCTTTCTACAGACCCCATTTGTATACACATACTATTTGCAGTAGTATCATCTGATTGCGGTTAAGGTTTCCCATCATGGTTTTTCCCCTTACAGGGTTTCCACGTACAAATATTTGTGTTATGTGTTGTGGATGTTATTTCCCTTTCTGTTTCATGCATTAAGTTTCACAGGTATTAATATTAACTATTAATCTGTTAACCGACATTAAGTTTGGTTTACCGGTATAATGTATTAAGTTTGATTAAGTTGTATTTGGGTTAAAATTCATAGGCAACTGATTCAGCCCCCCCTCTTAGTTGCCTTTCGGGTCCTAACAATTGGTATCAAAGCTTAGTCCTCTTTCTGTAGAAGTCTAACAACTTGAGGAGATTCTATGGCAACAAAATTTTTCAGGAAGGACAATCCGAAACTTGATGAAACTAACTATGGTATATGGAATATCAGAATGGAGACTCATTTGAATTGCATTAGAAGAGACATATGGGATGTTACAAAGAATGGCTATGTTGGTCCTAGACCGAATCAACCTAATCCACCAACATTGGGTAAAGATCAAGAGAATGATTGCAAAGCAAGAGAAGCACTTTTGAGCACATTGTCAGATTAGCAAATCATGGGATTATCAGACTGATCTACTGCTAAAGGTATTTGGGATAAATTGGAGACACTGAATGAACGAGATACCACTGTTAAAATTTCAAAACTGGAATGCTTCCAGGTCAGGTATGAAAATATGAAAATGGAAGAAGATGAAAGAATTTTTGCTTTTATGGAAAGGGTTAATGAAATTGTTTTGGGAATACAATGTTCTGGAGGATCCTTAAGTGAAGATGAAATTGTTTCTTAAGTTTTAAGAGCATTGCCACCGACATACAAAATGAAAGTAACTGCTATTAATGAGTTGAGAATAATGCCTAATACATCAGTATCTAGAGATACCTTGGTTGGAAAACTTTCAGCATTTGAGCTCAAGGAATTTGGTCCTATTGCTACAATTAAGATAGATTTAGCCTTCAAAGCATCATCATCTGGAGCATCATCATTATCATCTAACAAATCTGATTGGAAAGCACTCTATGTAAAATAACTTGAAGATATCAGAAGGGAAAATGAAGAACTGGAAGAACTTGAAGCACTATTTGCAAGAAAAATGCCTAAAGGTCCTATTGGAAGTAAGTATGAAGGTAAAGCACCATTTAAATGTTTTTACTGCAGTAAAGTTGGTCATATGGCATCTAGATGTCCTGATAGACATGCAAGATTGAGAGAAGAAGCTAAAAGAACATATAAGCCTAACCCTGAATATCAGAGATACAAATTTAAGAAGAACAAAGATAAATCATGTTACTATGTTGATGAAGTAGTTACTGATGATTCTGATGAAGAATCGACAGACAATGGATTGGCTTTTGTTTGAATAAAAGAAGATCAACTAGAACCTACTATTCCACCGGTAGAGCAGGCCCTGGAAGCTAAAATTGAAGAAAAGGATGAATATATTATAGATTCCGGATGTTCACATCATATGACTGGTGATAACAGTAAATTCCTATCTTTTCAGGAATACAATGGAGGTCTAGTAATATTTGATGATGATAAAGCTTGTTTTATCAAAGGAAAAGGCGCTATATCTTTTGATGGTAAGCACAATACTGACAACATTTATTATGTTGAAGGTTTGAAGCATAATCTTTTGAGTGTTGGTCAATTAGTTGAAAAAGGATTTCAGTTACAATTCAAGAATGGTAAATGCAAAATCATGAATAGAACTGGTTTGGAGATTGCAAGCGGTAATCAGACTAGAGGTAATATCTTTCATTTGAATAATAGTGAAAAGGCATGCTTGATTGCACATATTGATAAAAGTTGGTTATGGCATAAGAGACTTTGTAATGTAAATTTTGATTGCATTGTAAAGATCAGTTCAACAAAGGCAGTAAGGTATTTCTGAGAAATCCAATAATGTTCTTGATTTAATTCATACTAACTTGTGTGGTCCGGCAAGAACAAGAAGTCTACAGGGAGATAGATACTTTATGCTAATCATTGATGATTATTCTAGAACGTGTTGGGTTACTTTTCTCAAGGAAAAATCAAAAGCTTTTGGGAAATTCAAGTTATTCAAAGCAATGGTAGAGAATGAAACCGGTAAGAAAATCAAATGTTTCAGATCAGATCAAGGAGGTGAATTTACATCTAAGGAGTTTAATACATTCTGTGAAGTGAATGGAATCAAAAGACAACTATCAATGCCTTAGACACCTCAACAAAATGGAATTATGGAAATGAAGAACATAAATATTCTGGATGCAGCTAGAAGCATGATATTAGAAGCAAATTTGTTAGGTCTCAGAGATAACTGAGAGGGGGGGGGGGTGAATCAGTTGTTAAATAAATTCAAACCCAAAAAAACTTAACAAACCAATGCTTAATACTGGTAAACCAGTTCAATATGCAGGTAGATAGTTTTAACAGTTAATTGCTATACCGGTAAGGATTAGTGCATGAAACATAAAGACAAAGTCATCCACAACACATAACACCAATATTTGTATGTGGAAACCCTATAAGGGGAAAAACCACAGTGGGAAACCTTACCCACAATCAGATGATACTACTACAGATAGTAAGTGTACATAAATGGGGTCTGCACATGAAGAAAGGCCAAGCGCCTAGAGCTCACTGCTCAATCACAAAATGGGAGTCACACTCACTACAGTTGGATGGTTAAATCCAATAAACATGTATTGCACAAAATAGCATCTTCATATGCTAGATTCAGTACCGGTGTAGTTCTAATTGTCTTCACAAAAACCCTCCTTCAATCTTCAAATGATGTCTGCGGGTATAGCTCTACTTATTCTCGCATATACCTTCACACAATCCTTTTTCGTATTCCACATGTGATCTTACAAATAAGATCTTACATTTATATCATAACCCAAGACCAATTTTAGTAGGTCGGCTCTACAAGATATTACAATAAAAATATTTTAGAAACAATACAATATCCGATGCAATAATTGATTTAACATGTCGACTTAATGCATTTACAACAATAATTAATCATCTCCATAGTGTGTCATGCTGATCTGGAAAAGATAAACCTGCTGGTGTAACCCTGGACTAGTTTTATTTCCTTTGCTTCAACATTTTCCCTTAGAAAATTCAATTTGATAGAAACATTTTTGGTTTTAGAATGTAATACCGGATTTTTAGATATATCAATTGCTGCAGTATTATCACAATAGATAGTAATAGGTTCCTTGCATTTTACCTTTATGTCTTTCAACATTCGCTTAAGCCATAGTACCTGTGTACAGTTAGTTGCTGCTGCAACATATTCTGATTCTGCTATTGATAAAGATGTACATCTTTGTTTCTTACTCAACCAAGAAACTAGTCTGTTTCCAAGAAAGAATGCTCCACCGGTGGTGCTTTTTCTATCATCCACATCTCGTGCCCAATTTGCATCTATGTATGCACATAATTCAAAGTTTTCATTTCTAGGATACCATAATCCAAGATTTATAGTGCCTTGTAAGTACCGAAAAATCCTTTTTACTGCTGATTCATGGTTTTCTCTAGGATTACTTTGAAATCTTGAAATAATACATACTGCATTCATAATATCAGGTCTGGTTTGTGTTAAATACAGTAAACCTCCTATCATAGATTTGTATCTAGTTGGATTAATAGGTGTAGATTCATCCCTTAGTGATAATTTGTCATTTGTAGTCATAGGTGTGCTTACCGGTTTAGATTTCTCCATCCCAAATTTCTTTAGTAACTCTTTTAAGTACTTGGATTGACTCAAGAATATACCTTTATCAGTCTGTGAAATCTGCAATCCTAAAAAGAATTTTATTTCTCCAATCATAGACATTTCAAATTCTTGCTGCATTTTAATAGAAAATTCTTTACATAATCTATCTTCTCCTCCAAAGATTATATCATCAACAAATACTTCTATAATTAGGATGTCATCATTAGTCACTTTATAGTATAAATTGTTGTCTGCATTACCTTTAGAAAAACCAATTTTCAAAAGATACTTATCCAATCTTGCATACCAAGCTCTTGGAGCTTGTTTTAATCCAAACAAAGCTTTTCTTAACTTGCAAACCACATTATTGTCATCTGTCAAAGAAAATCCACCAGGTTGTTCAATGTACACTTCTTCAAGATCTCCATTCAAAAATACACATTTAATATCCATTTGATAAACTTTGTAGTTCTTGTGTGCTGCAAAAGCCAAAAATAATCTGACTGCCTCAATTCTAGCTACCGATGCAAAGGTTTCATTGTAATCAATTCCTTCTTTCTGAGAATATCCCTTACACACTAGTCTTGCTTTATTTCTGACAACCTTACCATCTTCATTAAGTTTGTTTCTGAATACCCATTTGGTTCCAATTACATTTTTATCTTTAGGCTGAGGAACTAATGTCCAAGTGTTGTTTTTCTCAATTTGTTCTAATTCTTCTTCCATAGCTTTAATTCAAAATTTATCTTCACATGCCTCATTAACAGATGATGGTTCAATTTGAGAAATAAGACTCACCTCTTCATTTGCCAATCTTCCTCTTGTCATAACTCCTTTAAACTTGTTTCCAATTATTTGATCTTTAGAATGCTTCAGTCTTACATACTGGGGTGTCTTTGTTTGCTGCTATTCGTCAGTTACTGTGGAATCCTCAGATGAGACTGGGGTAATTGGATCTTCATTCTGTACTGGTGGATTCAATGTAGGTTCATTTGTTAAAATTTTTGTTGCTAGTTCAGAGTCTATATACCTTAAAGTTCCTCTGAATTGTTCATCAATCTTTACATTTGTACTTTCAACAATTTTCTGCAATCTTTTGTTAAAACATCTATATGCCTTCCTCTTAGATGAATAATGAAGAAATATTCCTTCATCACTTCTAGGATCAAATTTCCCAATATACTCATATCTTCTAATGTAACATTTGTTTCCAAATATTTTGAAATATTTAAGAGTAGGAGTATTACCAAACCATAGTTCATGAGGGGTCTTACTGGTTTCACCTTTGATGTGAACTTTGTTGAATGTATAGACCGCTGTATTGATTGCCTCTCTCCAATATACATGTGGTAGGTTTGCTTTTGATAACATACTTCTTGCTGCATCCAAGATAGTTCTATTTTTCCTTTTAACAACTCCATTCTGTTGTGGTGTTTGAGGTGCTAATAGTTGTCTTCTTATTCCATTCAATTCACAGAATGTATTAAATTCCTTAGATATAAATTCACCTCCTTGATCTGATCTTAAACATTTGATTTTCTTACCGGTTTCATTTTCAACCATTGCTTTGAATAGTTTGAACTTTCCAAGTGCTTCTGATTTTTCTCTGAGAAAAGTAACCCAACACATTCTAGAATAGTCATCAATGATTAGCATGAAATATCTATCACCTTGCAAGCTTTTAGTTCTAGTTGGACCACATAAATCAGTGTGAATTAAATCAAGAGCATTATTGGATTTTTCTGGAATACTTTTGAAACTAGCTCTAACTTGTTTTCCAAATTGACATTCCTTACATACTGTATTGTGAGGTTTGACAATTTTAGGTAAATCTCTAACTGCCTTAGTAGTACTGGTTTTTACCATGCAATCAAAGTTTACATGATAGAGTCTCTTATGCCATAACCAACTTTCATCAATATGTGCAATTAAGCATGTCTTTTCATTGTTATTCAAATGAAAGATATTACCTCTAGTCTGATTACCGGTTGCAATTTCCAAACCAGTTCTATTCATGATTTTGCATTTTCCATTTTTGAATTGTAACTGAAATCCTTTCTCAACTAATTGACCAACACTCAAAAGATTATGCTTTAATCCTTCAACATAGTAAACATTATCAGTGTTATGCTTACCATCAAGAGATATTGTACCCTTACCTTTGATTAAACAAGCTTTGTCATCTCCAAATCTTACTAAGCCTCCATTGTATTCATGAAAGTTCAAGAATTTACCTTTGTCTCCTGTCATATGATGTGAGAATCCAGAATCAATAATCCATTCGTCCTTTACTTCAATTTTAGCTGCCAATGCCCGTTCCACCGGTTGAGTAGTAGGTGCCAGTTGATCTTCTGTTATAGCAACAAAAACCTATCCATTGTCTGCCGGATCCTCATCAGAATCATTAGTCACACCTTCATCAACAATGTAAGAAGATTTGTCTTTATTCTTCTTAAATCTGTATCTCTGATATTCAGGGTTAGGCTTGTATGTCCTTCTAGCTTCTTCTCTTAGTCTAGCATTTCTATCAGGGCATCTTGAAGCCATATGACCAATCTTATTGCAGTTAAAACATTTAAAGGGTGCTTTACCTTCATACTTACTTCCAACTGGACCTTTAGGCATTTTCCTTGCAAATAGTGCTTCAAGTTCTTCAAGTTCTTCATTTTCTTTTCGGCTTTCTTCAAGTTCTCTTGCATAAAAGGCTTTCCAATCAGATTTATCAAATGATGGAGTAGATGATGTTGATGCTTTAAAGGCCAAATTTGTCTTTATAGTAGCAATAGGACCAAATTCTTTAATTTCAAAAGCTAAAAGTTTCCCAATCAATGTATCCCTAGTTACTGATGTATTAGGCATTGTTCTTAACTCATTTATAGTAGCGACTTTCATTTTATATGCTGGTGGCAATCCTCTTAAAATTTTTGAAACAATTTCATCCTCACTTAAGGTTCCTCCACAATATTTAATACCCAAAACAATCTCATTTACTCTTTCGATAAAAGCAGAAATCCTTTCATCTTCTTCCATTTTCAAATGTTCATACCTGACCCAGAAGCTTTCAAGTTTTGCAATTTTGACTATGGAATCTCCTTCATTCAGTGTTCCAAATGATCCCAAATAGCTTTAGCAGTAGACCTATATGATAGTCCCATGATTTTTTGATCTGATAATGCACTCAAAAGTGCTTCTCTTGCTTTGCAATCATTTTCCTCATCTTTAGTCAAGTTGGGTGGAGTGGGCTGACTCTGAGTAGGAGCAGTATAACCATTCTTTGTAACATCCTAGATGTCCTTTCCAATGCAATTTAGATGTGTCTCCATTCTGATCTTCCATATGCCATAGTTGGTTCCATCAAGTTTAGGACTGTCCTTTCTGAAATAGTTAGTAGACATTGGATCTCCTCAAGCTGTTAAACTTCTGCAAAAGAGGACTAGGCTCTGATACCAATTGTTAGGTCCCAGAGACAATTGAGAGGGGGGGGGTGAATCAGTTGTCAAATAAATTCAAACCAAAAACAACTTAACCAACCAATGCTTAATATTGGTAAACCAGTTCAATATGCCGGTAGACAGTTTTAACAATTAATTACTATACTGGTAAGGATTAGTGCATGAAACATAAAGACAAAGTCATCCACAACACATAACACCAATATTTGTGTAAAGCGGAAAAATTGAACCCTAGTCGTTCTCCCCTCCCCAACTCTGAGGAGAGAGAAGGGAGAGTCACTAGGGTTGATGGTTTTCACTTAGGGGAGACTTTACATTCAAAAGAGGGGTTGAAACCCACAAGATCCAATCCCACACAATGCAAGATTGGATTCTATATGAGTTTCAAGGGTTAAGATATCAAGGATACCCTCTTTTGTAAAGACATGTAGATAGGAAGATTGAACTAGGAATGCATGTAAAGTAGGAAAGATTCACTTATAAACAGAGATAGGGATATGATATGAAGCTGCGGACCTGGAATTAGTAGTAAAATGTCGAGACGGTGCTGTTCTGCAAATTTGAGCGAAAGTTGATGGGACGATGGTGCCCAGCGTGCACACGGTCCTTCGAAAAATCCGCGAAACGAAGGGGGATCTGTTCGTCTCTGCACAAGGATTCCAGATCTCCAATTACAGCCGCGTACCTGCAACCTACACACAGAAAAGAGAGGACAATTGGGGGGTTAGGGATGAGGGGTTTGCCTTTAGGTCAAACCCCGGTTTTGGAATTAACCAAGAAATGAGAAATGCTATAAATGTAATGTAAAACAAGTACTAATACCTTGTTGTAAGGATGTTTGTATCCTTATATGCGAAGGTATAGATGTTGTTGTATGTTGTATGTTGTATGTTGTATGTTGTAGTATGTGATCTCCTCTTCAATGGTTGAATCCTTGTCTTGAATGTAACACTTAGGCTTGAATGGAGACTTAGAATGATCAATTGCTTGAAGGAATGCTTGAATGCTTGAATGTTTGAATATCGTTTCCATGCCTTTTTTCCTCTTCTTCAAAATGAAAGAGGAAAAGTAGTTTATATACTTGCCAATTAGGGTTAAAAGATTGATTATCCCGACCTTAGGCCGACCAGGAAATGTTATTTTCCAAATTGCAAACAAAAAGACCCAAAGTCCCATAGGAGACCGGGCCCAAAATAGGGCCAGGGACCAGGGCGCTGGGCGCCATGGTCCCACCTCCCGAGACAACAGGGTGCAAGGAGGATCAGGCCAGGGTGCTGAGAAATGCAGTTTTTGATGTCATGAACAAGTTTCGGGGTCTCCATTCAAGTTCTGTGTTGCATCGCCATCGTGAAGACCCAAATGCAGTCAAAATTGCAAGTGTCACAATTTTAGGACGCTACATTTAGCACCCACTTTAGCGGGAGTATAAGCATACGCTCATACTTCTGGTAAAGTACAAGGAAACAACATTGAAAAACTTTCACCACGTCAAGGAGGCAAGATACACCAAGCCCCCAGTGGACTAAGGATCTTATGACTTCGATTGACAAAGTAAAAGGGAAGATCATGAGGGAGAACCATGACTGTCAGTAGTAAGGTTCCCTCACAATGAGTCATGCAAGAAAGATATCAAAAATTTTCAAGGCAAAGCTAAATTTTTCAAGAAATTTTCAAGTATCTTGAAAAGATATGAACGGGATGTATTCCCCCCTACGTTAAAGTGATCGCACACGCCTCACTGGGGGTGATTGCTTTAAGGTAGTGATACATATAAGAAATGAAAAAAAAGGAAAGGAGCATGTTATCACAAGGATTTAGCCCCGAAGTGTGAGATAAGCCCAAGGATAATAGACACAAAACACAAAGCACAAGGTGACTTCGCTTTCCTCGGGGTCAGTATGCTATATGATAATTCATGTATATCATATGTATGTATGCATAATTGTTCTTCATTCTCCAATCAAGGAAGGTCACCTAGAAGAAGGGAACACATGTGTCTTTTGAGTCAACATGAGAGAGACCAAAAGAGATCTCAATGCTTTGCATCATCCTCAAGTAGACAACACTAAGGACAACAAATAGAAGAATGAGAATAACACATAGAAGAAGTAACAAAAGAGAGGAGGAGAGAGTCTTCTATGCTAATGAACTAGTCTAGCACGTCATCTACCCCCCGATCTTGCTGATCAATATTTCGGGAAGGTAGGAAACATGCTAGAGGAGGAACATCCAACACAACAGATGGAGTTATCACAAGATCCAAACAAGGGCTATCTTCATATCCCAAGCTGCGGTGTTCTTGTCTAGGAGCTAGGATAAGTGTTTTAGAAAATTTGTTAGATAAATGGTTATCAACATCAACATATTCATATTCACTATCAGAATGCACAGGAGTAACATTTTCATCATGAATAACATTTTCATCTATATCATCATCAAGATTTATAAAAATAGGATCTTTAACTCGCACCGGATCAAGACCATCATGCATCTTATGATTAGGAGATTTTGGCTCAATCGTCGGCTGAGGAGAAAATGGAATAATACTGGCTGAAGGTGTTTTCGGGGATTGCAAAGTTTGAGAAGCAGCTACCTGAGCTCTAAGACGACGCTTTCGTCGGCGTTCACGTGCAGAATGATTTCGTCTAGTCTTAGTAGGAAGTTGAGGAGACTGAGGAGGAGGAATGTTCTCATCCTTATCACTTGGGTGTTTAGGTTGGGGTCTCTTAGGTTGAACAATAGGAGAAGAGGAAGGTCTCTTCTCTCCATACGAGGAAGGAGGAGGAACTGCTCCATATAAAGGAGGAATATTTGGTTTAGGAAGGAGACCAAGTCCATCATGATGAGGAGGTATAGGTCTACTTTTAGGAAGTTTATTAGATATAGGCATAGTCACATCCATAGGGATGGGTTGGGAATCTTCTTGAGGAAAGACATTAGTTTTATCTTTCAAAGGAAGAACTTCCTTCTCAAGAACGATAGCAATATCAAGTTTGGGTGTTCTAGGTTCACTTAGAGAAAGGATCATATCTTTTTTCCACTTTTGATAAGATTTGAAAAGATGATCACTTCGCAGAGGAAGAGATTGGAACTGTTTAGGCCAAAAGTAATCAATAGGAATGCTAGAAGTTCTTTCAGCTGGTTTAAAGAGACTATGATTGACAGTAACAACTTCACCATTATGGGGAAATTTCAAACACTTGTGAATAGGAGAAGCAATAGCTTTCATGGAAGATAGCCAAGGATAGCCTAGCTTCACACGAAATTGTTCGGATGATGGAATAATAGCAAAGTCCACATCAAGGGATTTGTTATGGACCTCAATAGGTAATGTAATAGAACCAATTGCAGGAGAAGAAAATGCATCAAATAGTTTCACAACCACATTTGTTTCGTCATAGATCAGTTGATTCAATTGCAAAGTAAAAAGAAATTCTTCAGTAATGATATTAACCATACAAGAAGGATCAATAAGCACTCCACGACAAGGTGTATTCTTGACCTTTGCAACTATATATAAAGGACTATCAGGAGCCCTGATAGTTTCATTGGAATCAAATGTGATGGAAGGTTTTTTAGGGATTTTCTGCTGCTCCTCAAAGTTAATCACATTCGGAGTCATGGACACAAGATCATCAGGTGAGACAGAGGAATCAGTAGTATCAATCACATTAGAGGTATGAGAAGGCAATGGATCAGTAGAAATCTAAAGATTTTGGTTAGGAGGAGCTACAGATGTGTTGCCTTTATCATTCACTCTAGAAACATAGATAGTATTATTATCAATCAAATCTTGAATTTTACCCTTCAAAGCAAAACATTTTTCAGTATCATGCCCAGGATGACGATGAAATTGACAAAAAGAATTGTTATCAAAATAGGGTGAATTAATCTTTGCAGGATCTATTTGTCTTATAGGAGGAAGAGTGAGCACATTTTGTTCCAATAACTTATTCATAATACTATGCAATGATTCATTCAAAGGAGTAAACTTTCTTTCTTTCTTGAAAAACTTAGAAATAGGAAGCACACCTGATGCTGCATTCACATTGTTGTTGTTGATGTTTTCATTGAATTTGATGGAATCTCTGTTCGGTTTAAACTTTCCAAATGGTTGTTGACTACTATCACCCTTATCACTCGGAGCCATAGGATGTGATTGTTCCATTTGACTCACAGTCAGTTGATAATTGTGAAGAGTTGCACACAACTGTTGGAAAGAAGTAAACTCAGAAAACAAGAGTTTTTCTCTAATATCTTTTTGTAAATTAGAAATAAAGATTCTTTGAATATCATTTTCAGGCACTGGAAAAGAAATTTGAGCATAAAAATGCTTATATCTACCAATGAAATCAGTCACTTTTTCTTTAACACCTTGTTTGCAATGCATTAAATCAATCAAAGTAACTTTAGGACTTATATTGTTTTGAAATTGTTGAATGAAAGCATTTGCAAGTTGTTCACAAGAAGTAATAGAATAAGAAGGCAACGAGCAATACCATTGTAGGGCTTTATCTCTTAATGTTCTAGTAAACAGTTTTGCAAGCAATCTTTGGTCATAAGCAAAATCGGTACATATTGTTTGAAAGGTCTTAACATGTGTTAGAGGATCACCCTTACCATTATAAAGCTCCAAATGCGGAATTTCAACATGTTTAGGAGGGATAGCTCGAACAATGTCAAGAGAAAGTGGGCTCGCAACATCAAATGTGGGCACACTAAACTTAGATTGATTCATAGAGGCAATTTGTTGCTGTAAAGAAGAGATAGTTTGTGCAAGATTGTTAATGGTCGCTTCAGTCGAAGAATTCATATTAGATGTGTTAGATTGAGATGGAGGTGTTATGTTATTGAAAGAAGGTAAAGAGTAAGGTGGCGGGACACTATGATAGTTAGTCATAGGAGAAGATTGGAAAAGAGGAACACTACAAGGAGGAATGGAATGGTTGAATGAATTTCCCCCTTGCATCATGTTCATTTGTGGAGATGTAATAGGGACACTCATTGAAGGAATGAATGAAGAAGTTGGATTAAATGAAGGAAGAGGATTAATTGAAGAGGAAGGATTGCCCCCATGACTGGTGATCATAGGAGGAATGTCTTGTATAGAAGTAGTCATTGTGTTTGATGTAAAAGTAGGTATGCTAGCAATAGAAGTTGTTAAAGGAATAGAATGATTGACTTGAGTGGGAGGTTGTGTATAACCTAAAGTTTCAGCACAACTCTTCATAGGCATCACATTCGAATCCACAATGTGTGCAATACCATGCAAAATATCAATTCCATTCTTATCACTTTGAAGCATATGTTTTAGACCCTCAATTAAAGGAAGAGCTTGACTATCGGGGTATTCTTGAGACATCCATTGTCAAAAATCGTCAAATTGGTTATCCAATTTCGCAAGTTGTTCTACAGAAACCTCATGGAGAGCTTCTTCATCATTAAGAGGATTAGAGGAATTACCCATGTCCTCATTAAAAAGGCCATTTAAATTAGGTTCCATCTCCTCAGTAATTACACCTTGGAAAGACTTAATTCTAAGGCTTCGTCTAACGGGAATAGTGTAAGTAGGGCTTATTGTTGTAAAACTCATACACTAGAAAGGGAGAGAGAAGATTTTGAATTTTAGAGGTAGCAAATTTCAATAAAATCAGCCGATCTCCTAGATTTAAGCTGTAAAATGCAATTAGGACAATCTCTCTAAATTTTGGAAAAAATGTCCAGGACCGTGGCGCTCGGAGTGCACACGGTCCTTGCAACTTTTTTTTGAAATTTTCAGGGATGAAAGTTATGATGATTTTAAAGCTAATCTGAAAAAATTGAGTGATTTTACGATCTGCAGATAGGCCAAATTAAAGTTGCAACCTCAAAATTGAACCCTACCAAGATTGTTGAAAAATGCAAAATTTGAATTTTGAAAAAGAGAGGGAAACTGAAATTTTGAATTTTATGATTTTAGAGCAATGCAAGTTTTGAAATTTAAAAGTTGACTCGATTTCATGCAAAATTCGAATTTGAAAGTGGAAATCAAAGTTGTTGTAATTAAGCACTTAATTTCAAAAGTCACAAATTGCAAGAATTTGAATGAAGCACTGAAATTTCGAATGAATGCTAACACACTTTTCAGATTTAGGACTGTAAGAAACACAATTTTGACATGAATTTTAATTTCAATAATTTTTGAATGATTAGAAGCCTTAATCCAAGCAATCACAAGACCAACTTTGACCTTAATTTTGAAAGTGTTAGAATTGATAAAATCAGCCAAAATTCTGGATTTTAGTAGAAAAATACAGTAAGATCTAGCTCCCGAAATTTTGGAAAAAATGTCGGGGACGATGGCGCTCGGAGTGCACACGGTCCTCGCAACTTTTTTCCAAATTTTTGGGGACGAAAGATATTATGATTTTGTTGCGGAATCCAAAGTTACAGCTGATTTGGAGATGTTTTGATCAGTGAAATTGTTGGACAAAGGTTGAATCAAGAGGGTTTCAAAAATTAGGGTTTTGACACTTAACCACTTAATTTTCAGAATTAAAGCACAGATATGAATTGATAATTTGTAATAGAAGGGTAGATCTAAAACAAGCATTAACAATTAAACATTTCGCAAGCTCAATTACTAAAAAGAAAATTTAGGGTTTTTATGCAATTAACCTCTAAACTTTGCAAAAGATCAAACATGGAAATGTAATCAAGGAATCAATTTTTCAGATCTAACCATGAAAAATCAGAAAGGATGTTCACGTCGGGTTCACCAAAATGTAAAGCGGAAAAATCGAACCCTAGTCGTTCTCCCCTCCCCAACTCCGAGGAGAGAGAAGGGAGAGTCACTAGGGTTGATGGTTTTCACTTAGGGGAGACTTTACATTCAAAAGAGGGGTTGAAACCCACAAGATCCAATCCCACACAATGCAAGATTGGATTCTATATGAGTTTCAAGGGTTAAGATATCAAGGATACCCTCTTTTGTAAAGACATGTAGATAGGAAGATTGAACTAGGAATGCATGTAAAGTAGGAAAGATTCACTTATAAACAGAGATAGGGATATGATATGAAGCTGCGGACCTGGAATTAGTAGTAAAATGTCGAGACGGTGCTGTTCTACAAATTTGAGCGAAAGTTGACGGGACGATGGCGCCCGGTGTGCACACGGTCCTTCAAAAAATCCGCGAAACGAAGGGGGATTTGTTCGTCTCTGCACAAGGATTCCAGATCTCCAATTACAGCCGCGTACCTGCAACCTACACACAGAAAAGAGAGGGTGATTGGGGGTTTAGGGATGAGGGGTTTGCCTTTAGGTCAAACCCCGGTTTTGGAATTAACCAAGAAATGAGAAATGCTGTAAATGTAATGTAAAACAAGTACTAATACCTTGTTGTAAGGATGTTTGTATCCTTATATGCGAAGGTATAGATGTTGTTGTATGTTGTATGTTGTATGTTGTATGTTGTATGTTGTAGTATGTGATCTCCTTTTCAATGGTTGAATCCTTGTCTTGAATGTAACACTTAGCCTTGAATGGAGACTTAGAATGATCAATTGCTTGAAGGAATGCTTGAATGCTTGAATGCTTGAATGTTTGACTATCGTTTCCATGCCTTTTTTCCTCTTCTTCAAAATGAAAGAGGAAAAGTAGTTTATATACTTTCCAATTAGGGTTAAAAGACTGATTTTCCCGACCTTAGGCCGACTAGGAAATGTTATTTTCCAAATTGCAAACAAAAAGACCCGAAGTCCCATAGGAGACTGGGCCCAAAATAGGGCCAGGGACCAGGGTGCTGGGCACCATGGTCCTGGGGGACCAGGGCGCTGGGCGCCCTAGTCTTGAAGGACTAGGGCACTGGGCGCCCTCATCCTGAAGGACCAGGGCACTGGGCGCCGTGGTCCCACCTCCCGAGACAGCAGGGTGCAAGGAGGATCAGGCCAGGGTGCTGAGAAATGCAGTTTTTGATGTCATGAACAAGTTTCGGGGTCTCCATTCAGGTTCCATGTTGCATCACCATCGTGAAGACCCAAATGCAGTTGAAATTGCAAGTGTCATAATTTTAGGACGCTACAATTTGTACATGGAAACCCTATAAGGGGAAAAACCATGATGGGAAACCTTACCCACAATCAGATGATACTACTGCAGATAGTAAGTGTACATAAATGGCGTCTGCACATGCAGAAAGGCCAAGCACCTAGAGCTCATTGCTCAATCACAAAATGGGAGTCACACTGACTATAGTTGGATGGTTAAATCCAATAAGCATGTACTGCACAAAATAGCATCTACATATGCTGGATTCAGTACTGGTGTAGTTCTGATTGTCTTCACAAAAACCCTCCTTCAATCTTCAAATGATGTTTGCGTGTATAGCTCTGCTTATTCTCACATATACCTTCACACAATCCTTTTTCGCATTCCACATTTGATCTTACAAATAAGATCTTACATTTATATCATAACCCAAGACTAATTTTAGTAGGTCGGCTCTACAAGATATTACAATAAAAACATTTTACAAACAATACAATATCCGATGCAATAACCGATTCAACATGTCGACTTAATGCATTTACAACAATAATTAATCATCTCCATAGCATGTCATGCTGATCTAGAAAAGATAAACCTACCAGTGTAACCCTAGACCTATTTGCCGGTAATAGAAAATATGCGAATGCTAATGTACCAATAAACAAAACTCCAAAACAAAGTGTCCACACAATGTCTTCGACATAACCAAGTGTTTTTCATATCATTCCAAGTGATCATTATATCTTGCTGGTGTACCAGATACCGGTGGCTATGCATGAGTCACTTGCTTGCCGGTGAATGTTGCTAATTCTCCAAAGTGCCAGAGTTGATAAGTGTTTAGTAGGTGTTGACATCAATGACAAAACTATACCAAAATACCAACAAAATCTACCTCATGTGTACTGGAGAGAAGCAGTGAATATAGCGGTTTACACTTTTAACAGAGTTCACATCAAAGGTGAAACCGGTAAGACCCCTTATGAACTATGGTTTGGTAATACTCCTACTCTTAAATATTTCAGAATATTTGGAAGCAAATATTATATTAAGAGAGATGAGTATATTGGTATATTTGATCCTAGAAGTGACGCAGGAATATTTATTGGTTATTCATCTAAGAGAAAGGTATATAGATGTTTTAATAAAATATTGCAGAAGATCATTGAGAGTGCTAATGTGAAGATAGATGAACAATTTAGAGGAAATTCAAGGTCTATAGATTCTGAACCAACTGTTGAGATGAACATAAATGAACCTATATAGAGTGCGCCGGTACAGAGTGTGGATCCAGTCACACCGGCATCATCAGAGAATTCCACAGTGACTGAAGAACAAGAGAAAGTGAATACACCCAGGTATGTAAGATTGAATCACTCTGAAAGTCAGATAATTGGGAATAAATATCAAGGTGTAATGACAAGAGGAAGACTGGAAAATGAAGAGGTATGTTTAATTTCTCAAATTGAACCAGCATCTGTTATTGAGGCATGTGAAGATAAATTTTGGATAAAAGCTATGGAAGATTGTGAGAGTTGAGAAATACAACACCACAGGAGCCCAAATAATCTCTGCAAGCTGAAATAAACCTGTTACAAGGAGAAGCAAGGAAGCAACAAAGAAAAACCAAATACACAGAAAAATGCTCAAAAAGATGAGAGCTCAATATTCACCAAAAATGTGTAATGTGATAATGATACAAAGAAAACAATTAACCTCTAATAGGTCAAGAAACCCTAAAAGGGAAAACCCTAGGCTTGCACATAATAATTAATAAAAGAATTAATTATTATGCACCTAATGTTAGCTTAAGTGTAAAAGAGATAAAGGGAACTTAATTAATTTAAACAAATGTTGTTTAATTAATCATGTAAATACCCAATTATTCTAACACCCCCCCTTAAGATAGACTTAGGGAGAAGCTAAAAGCTAGAACAACTATTGAAAGCAGGAAAGATGGGTCCTGACAACAAAGCCTGATCAGGTACCCAAATACAATGAAATCTCTATGAAACAGAGAAAAAGTAGAAAACCCAGTGGGAAAAAACTCCTCTCCAAAAAGAGATAAAAGAATATGCTGAAAGAAACAAGAAGGAAGGAAGGCCTCATAAAGACCCCCCCAAGGACAACTTCCTTCACCCCAAGGATAGAGCACAACTGAAGATAGCACGATGATGATAAAGGTTTCATGAAGATGTCTGCACCTTCTTGGTAGTGGGAATGTACTCCAGAATGAGAGAGCCATCCTGAATCAATTAGCGAATGAAATGCATGTGAAGCTCAATGTGCTTCATCCGCTGATGCTCTATCGGGTTGCGAGAAATGTGAATAGCACTCTGATTGTCACACCAAAGAATAGTGGGACTATCAGGAGGAAAACTGAACTCAATCATCAATTGTCGAAGCCATAAGATCTCCTGACTAGCGAGCACAACAACTTGGTACTTGGCCTCTGTAGATGATAATGCATGAGCAGTTTGCTTCTTGCAAGACCATGTGATAGGACCAAAGGCAAGATAGAAAACAAAGCCAAAAGTGGACTTTCAATCATTGACATCATGAGCCCAATCTGAGTCAATGTAGCCAACAATGTGAGGTTCCCCTGATATGTAGTGAATGCCATGAGAAATAGAGGCCTGAATGTATCACAAAATATGTTTGGTAGCTTGCCAATGACTCTCATGATGATCATGGGAGAATTGAGAGACAAGGCCAACCACAAAGGAAATATTAGGATGAGTGTGTGTCATGTACAACAAACTACCAACCAATTACTGGTAAATTGTAGAATCTACTAAAGGAGTGGAGCAAGTAGTAATCAAAACAACCCCTGACTGAAAAGTAGTGCGAGAAGGCTTGCAATCAAGCATTCCAAAGTGCTGAAGAATGTCAAGAGCATACTTCTGCTGGTAGATGTAGATCCCATCAGAAGACTGAATCACCTGAAGACCAAGAAAATAGTGCAGAAGACCAAGATCTATCATCTCAAACTAGTCCATCAAAGATCGTTGAACATGCTAAATCATAGAGGATGAGCTACTTGTGATGAGGAGATCATCAACATATAGCACAAGAATTAGGATCTCACCTCAAGAAGCTAAATGTACATTGTGCGATCAGAATGATAACATGTGAAACCAGTGGAGAGAAAGAAAGAGTCCATCTTCTCATACCAAGCCCGAGGGGCCTGTTTGAGACCATACAATGAACGTCGAAGTCTGCAAACCAAAAAACTATCCTGCACAAATCCCTGAGGCTGCTCCATATAGATTTCCTCCTGTAGGTCCCCATGCAAGAAAGCACTCTTCACATCCATCTAAAAAATGGGCCATCCCCTAGAAGCTGCAAGGGAGAGTACAAAGTGAATAGAGTTCATCTTGGTGACAAGGGAAAATGTCTCAGAGTAATCAATACCCTCAACCCGCGAGAAACCCTTCACAACAAGATGTGCTTTGTACTTATCAATCGAACCATCAACAACATATTTAGTGTGATACAACCAACAACACCAAACCATCTTTCTGCCCTTAGGAAGAGGACAAAGATCCCAAGTATTATTCCTCATCAAAGAAGAATACTCCTCCTCCATAGCACAATCCCACTCAGGGTGCCCTGTAGCCTCTAAAAATTTCTAAGGATCATTGGAAATGACATGACTCAAAAGACTAGAACCCATAGTATGAGAACAGGTGCGATGAGTATCTGAAGGATCACCAGCCATAGATCCTGCCACCTCAACAATAAAGAGAGCCCACTTGGGAATTTGAGGTGGAGTAGGTGGAGGTGGGGATGGTGGATCATTAGTAGCATTATTAGAATCATCCTCAAAATAATCCCGAAGAGATGCAGTGGGAGGAGTAGGCAGAGGAGTAGACACTAGAGACAGGGTATCCACTGTGGGAAGGCGCTCATCAAACTAAACATCCTATCGAAATAGGACCTCTTTGGAATCAGGATCAAACAACCTGTATGCCTTAACATCCTCACAATAGCCAACAAAAATGAGGGGTCGGCTCTTCCACTCCATTTATTTCCTTTGAGCATCAGGAATAAATGCCCATGCCTCACTACCAAATACTTGGAAAAAAGAAACATCAGGCTTGTCATGAGACCAAGCCTCCTCATGAGTCATATGTCAAATCGCCTTGTGAGGCATCTGATTCTGAATATAGTTGGCACAATTGACTACCTCAGCCCAAAAACAAGAATCCATGGACCTGGACTGAATCATACAATTTGCCATCTCCCATAAAGTTCCATTCATTCGCTTAGCGACACCATTCTGCTGAGGGGTTAAGGGAACAATAAACTGATGTTGCAAACCATGCTTAATGCAAAAATCTCTGAAAGCCTAATTCACATACTCCTCCCCATTATATATATGTATTCGTCAAATAGAACAACCAAAATGCTTCTCTACAAATGTCTTGAAGATTCAAAATGAATAAAAGACATCAGACTTGTACTTAAGAAAGTATACCCATGTGCATTTGGAGAAGTCATCAATAAAAGTGAGTACATACTTGGCCCCAAAAAAAGTAGGGAATGACATGAGGTCACTGTGAATCAACTCCAAAGGTGCCAAAGTACAAGGGTCTCTTCCCTTTGGAAAGGGATCCCTGTGATGCTTGCCAAGCACACAACCATGACAAACACCATTAGTGCAGGAAATCTATGGGAGGCCAAGAACAAGTGCCTGTGTACTCATCTGCTGAAGATATCTGTAATTGACATGGCCCAAGAGCTCATGCCAAAGCTTACTCACTAAATCTTCATGTGCTATAAGAGATGAACTTGCACCCACAGAGGGCTCAAATCCATCAAATCTGTAAAGATGAAATGCAATATGAACACTCCCAGTAGCCACAACCAAAGCAGAGTCATAGAGGTTCCAAATAACCACATCATGTGGTGAGAATTCAATTGTCTTACCAGAGCCATAATGGCAAATTAGATAAATGGATAGGAGGTTTGTCGAGATGTCAGGAACAACCAAAACATCTTGCAAAGTACCCCCATCCAAAGAGACAGAACCTGAACCCAAGACTAAAAGCTAAATTGAGTCACCCACTGCAGTCTGTGAAGTACCACAAGAAGCAAGAGAAGTAACCAACTGCTGAGTGCAAGTCATATGGTGAGAAGCACCATAATCTAAAATCCAAGTGGACCCATAGGTTGAAGCTCAAGCAGTGAGAGCATGACCTTTCCCTATGGAAGGAGAAGATGCCCGAGGTGAGGAGATGTGATGCTGCTGCATGACTTCCTCTAAAGTCTCTAAGTGTTTCGAACACCTGGAAACTGGATGTCCTTCCTTGCCACAAAAAACTGCAAGTATCCCTGATTTCTTCTTAGTCTTGGAGGAAGACTCACCAGACTATGAAGATTTCCCATGTTTTAGAGGAAATGGTGGTTTAGAATCAAACTTAGGAGGTGGCTTGGAGGAATGCTCACTGCCTGCAGAATACTTCTTTGGCTTTGATTTTTGCTTTTGATTCTCCTTAGAGGACTAAGCAATCAATGCTTTGTTCTTGGACCCTGAGAGCATGTCCAGCTGAGAAAGGTGAGACTGCTCACGAGACAGATGCTCACAAAACACATCAAAGGTAGGCATGTTAAAACGAGCACCCAAGCCATCCATGGTGGAGTAGAAAGCAGAGGAAAAAAATTGAAAATGACCCCGAAGCTTTGAAAGGATCAAGTGAATGCACTCTATGTCTGTCTTGGTCTTTTGACACCCCTGGAGAACATATCTGGTAGTCTTGAATTTGTTCAAAAAATCCTCAATGGTGGGAAAAGAATCAGGTGACAAGGAAACCAACTCTGCCTCAATCTGTAATGCCTGGATCTCATTAACTCTCCCAAAAAGAGTCTCAAACTTCAACCACATATCGCAAGGAGTGAGCAACTCATCAAGGTGAATCAGAAGACTGTCAGAAACATGTAAAGAGAGCAAACCCATGGCCTCATCCATCTTGTTTCTATGGTGAAGAATCTCAAAAGGATGTTGCAACCAAGGCTGAACCTCATCCAAACAAGACCACAACCCTCATTCCCAGAGAAGCCGCGTGATGTGAGGCTTCTAGGTGTGATAGTTGTGTGATGTCAACAACCCAATTGAAGATCTGCCATGAAACTCTACATTTGTACCTGCTTGTGGTTTTTTTTATTATGTGATCTTTCAAAATAAACAGAAGATGCAGAAGGGTTTGTTTGTTTTGAGAGTTTTGGTGTTCTATATTTTTGATATAAATGATAGAAAGTGAGAAAAAAACACCCCCCCACAAGCGATAAATCCAAACCCCAGTACAATTGGATGAGAAGGAAATAGTGCATAAGAAAAAAAACTTCAAACTGAAATCTCATGTAGCTGATGAAAAATATGAGAAACAAGATCACATATCTGAATAGAGCATGCTGAGAGCTTTTCAACTCCTATTCATTTTCAAAAAATGGAGTCCATTTGCCCATTCTATGACCTCGGAAGTGCATAAAAGAGACCCCACTTTGACTGGAAAAAAGTATAGTCAAACAAAAAAATTGGAAAAAAATTTCAATACCACAAGGTTTGGCTCAGAACTAGATTTCCGACGCCTATTCATTTTTGAAAAAATGACTCCATATGCTCAAGTTATGAAGAAAAAACCAACCCCCCCTAAAAAGGCAAGATGGAGGCGGTCTGGTGGCAGGTTTGGGCGGAGGTGGCCTGTGGGCAGCAGAGAGGCAGAGCTAGGTGGCGGCGGGGCTGCGGTGGCCGGTGGGCAGAGGTAGCAGTGGTTGGCAGGTGGTGCATCGGCGACCAGCGGGCAAGAGCTGACGGGCAGGCAGGCGGGGTTGGAGGTCGGCGGGCTGACGGGGCCCACACTGATAGGGCCGATGGTCGGACTGTCAGGCCGGCAGGGAACGAAACCCCAAAATTTTGATTTTTTTAACAAAAGAAACTTTTTCCTTTGTTTTTTTGATTTTTTTGATTTTTTTTGCAAAAAATCAAAGTTCGGCCTGCATGCCGTAAAAAGGCAATTTTTTTTTGAATTTTTTCTTGAACTACGTGCTAAGGCTGTACGACCTGGTACAAAAGAAAAATATACCCCCAGAGGCTCTGTTGTCAAAATTGGTCAAGTTTTATATGACCATATGGGTTTTTGGGCCTTCTGAGCATGATTGTGAGTTCCGTTTAGACCCAACTTAGAAAAAGGCCTATCCCTAGGTGCACAAAAAAAACTCCTGAAAAACCCCAAATCTGTTTCCAATGCAAAATACTCAAAACAAGAATAGGTAGCTGCAGGTCTGAAGCTTTGATACCATGTGAGAGTTGAGAAATACAACACCACAAGAGCCCAAATGATCTCTGCAAGCCGAAATAAACCTGTTACAAGGAGAAGCAAGGAAACAACAGAGAAAAGCCAAATACACAGAAAAATGCTCAAAAAGATGAGAGCTCAATATTCACAAAAATGTGTAATGTGATAATGATACAAAGAAAAGAATTAACCTCTAATATGTCAAGAAACCCTAAAAGGGAAAACCCTAGGCTTGCACATAATAATTAATAAAACAATTAATTATTATGCACCTAATGTTAGCTTAAGTGTAAAAGAGATAAAGAGAACTTAATTAATTTAAACAAATGTTGTTTAATTAATCAAGTAAAGACCCGATTACTCTAACAAAGATGAATTATAACAAATTGAAAAGAACAATACATGGACATTAGTTCCCCGGCCTAAAGACAAAAATGTAATTGGAACTAAATGGGTATTCAGAAATAAACTTAATGAAGATGATAAGGTAATAAAAAACAAAGCAAGATTAGTATGTAAAGGATATTCATAGAAAGAGGGAATTGATTACAATGAAACCTTTGCACCGGTAGCTAGAATTGAGGCAGTCAGGTTATTTCTTGCTTTTGTAGCACATAAGAACTACAAAGTATATCAAATGGATGTAAAATGTGCATTTTTGAATGGTGATCTTGAAGAGGAAGTTTACATTGAAAAACCTAATGGATTTTAATTGACAAATGATAAAGATATGGTTTACAGATTAAGGAAAGCTTTGTATGGATTGAAGCAAGCTCCTAGAGCTTGGTATGCTAGATTGGAAAAATATCTTTTGAAGCTTGGTTACACTAAAGGTAATGCTGACAACAACTTATATTTCAAAGTGACTAATGATGACATCTTGGTTACTAAAGGTTTTGTTGATGATATCATTTTTGGAGGAGAAGATGGATTGTGTAAAGACTTTTCTAATAAGATGTAGGAAGAATTTGAAATGTCTATGATTGGGAGATAAAATTCTTTTTAGGATTGCATATTTCATAGATTGATAAAGGTATATTTATATGTCAAACAAAATACTTGAAGGAACTAATGAAAAAAATTGGTTTGGAAAACTCTAAACTGGTAAGTACTCCTATGACTACAACTGATAAATTGACATTGAAGGATGATTCAACTCCTATTAATCCTACAAGATATGAATCTATGATTGGAGGTTTACTGTATTTGACACAAACAAGAACTGATATAATGAATGCAGTGTGTATTGTTTCAAGATTTCAGAGTAATCCTAAAGAAAATCATGAATCAACAATGAAAAGGATTTTCCTGTATCTACAAGGCACAACAAACCTTGGTTTATGGTATCCTAAAGATAATTTGTTTGATTTATGTGTATACACCGATGCAAATTGGGCAGGAGATGTAGATGACAGAAAGAGCACCACTGGCAAAGCATTCTTTCTTGGTACCAGATTGATTTCATGGTTGAGCAAGAAACAGAGTTGTACATCATTATCAACAATAGAATCAAAATATGTTGCAGCAACAACTAATTGTACTCAGGTATTATGGATTAAGAAAATGTTGAAGGAAATAAAGGTAAAATTCAAAGAACCTATAATCATTTATTGTGATAATTAAGCAACAATTGATATATCAAAGAATATGGTATTTCACTCTGAGACTAAACATGTTTCTATCAAATATAATTTTCTGAAAGAGAATGTTGAAGCAAAAGAAGTGAGATTGGTTTATGTGAATACTAAAGAGCAGATTGCAGATATCTTTACTAAGCCTTTTCCTAAGAGAACTTTTGAATATCTTAGAGAGCAGCTTGGGGTAATACCCTCACCGGTAGAGACTTAGATATTTGGAGATTGGCATCAAACCGATAGAAATTAACAAAGAAACCTTTTTCTGGCTTTGATGGAGGAGAGCTACTTCTCAGGGGGAGTAGTTGGTTATAACAATCGATTATTGTAATTGGTTATATGAGTTGGTTGTATGTTTTGGTATTTGTATTTCTTTGGCATTTGATGTCAAAGGGGGAGAGATATCTATGGAAAAACTTTTTATTTAGGAAACATTATCCTAGGGGGATAGATTATTCATTGGGCGAGAGATATATACTCTCTGCATTTTGGTTTTGATTTCTAGTATTGATCTATTCTGGAGATTGTTGGTTTTTGGTTTTTGGCATTCTATTTTTGGCACTTAGATGTTTTTCCATCTAGTGTTGACATCAATGCCAAAGGGGGAGATTGTTGGTATTATGGATGTGTTGCATTAGTTTTGTCATTGATGTCAACACTTATCATTCTGGAGATCTTTGGTTATGTTGAACAGGCACATTATGTTCACTGACAAGTATCGACAGGTTATATTGTTCATTGACACTAAGGATGACTTGTTATCATCTAGAGATCACTTGGTTATGTCGAAGACATGGCTTGGATACTTGGTTTTGGTGTTTTGGTTATTGGTCTAATCGGGTTGACATATTTGCTGTTACCAGCAAATTGGTCTTGGTTATGGACTGGTATACATTATCTATTCTAGATCAGCATGACACGTTATGGATATGTTTTATTGATTGGATATTGTTGTAAATGTATTGAGCCGACATGATGCATCACATCTTGAATTATTTGTTATTGATTTAATTGTAATATTCTTAGTGAGCCGACCTACACATTTGGTCTTAGGTTTTGGTATATATGTAAGATCTCAATTGATGAGATAGATGTAGTAGATGAGGTAATGTAATGGTACATGGTATATGGTATTATAACATGGTATGTGTGAATATTGAAGATCATATGAGAAGACCATAGAGAAGTTTTGAGGAAGGTTTGAAGGTGATTATTATAGCTTAACCCGTATTGAATCCAGCATTGGAGATGCTACTTTGAGCAGTACATTATCATTGGATTTAACCATCCAATTGTAGTCAGTGTGACTCCTATTTTGTGATTGAGCAGTGAGCTCTAGGCGGTTGGCCTTTCTGCATGTGCAGACCCCATTTGTATACACATACTATCTGCAGTAGTATCATCTGATTCTGGGTAAGGTTTCCCATTGTGGTTTTTCCGCTTACAGGGTTTCCACATACAAATCTTTGTGTTATGTGTTGTGGATGTTATTTCTCTTTCTGTTTCATGCATTAAGTTTCATCGGTATTAATATTAACTGTTAATTTGTTAACCGACATTAAGTTTGGTTTACCGGCATAATGTATTAAGTTTGATTAAGTTGTATTTGGGTCAAAATTCATAGTCAATTGATTCACCCCCCTCTCAGTTGCCTTCCGCGTCCTAACAAAGAGAAGTGTTAGCCATTTTTCTTAGCTCATAATTGTAGTAGCCTTCATCTTGTAAGCTGGTGGAAAATATCTCAATACTTTAGAAACAATCTCATCTTCACTCAAAGATCGACCACATCACTGAATTCCCATAACAATTTCATTAACTCTTTCCATAAAAGCAGTAATTATTTCATCTTCTTCCATCTTCATATTCTCATACCTCACTTGGTAACCATAAAGTTTAGCAATTTTAACAGTAGGGTCACCTTCATTCAGAGCCTCCAACTTATCCCATATAGCCTTCGTAGATTATTGGTTAGTTAATCCCATAATTTTTTGATCAGAAAGTGCACTCAAGAGTGCTTCTCTAGCTATACAATCATTTTCAATGTCTTTATCCAAGTTTGTCGGAGGAGGATTTCCAGGTGCAGGATTATGAGGAGTATAGCCTTGCTCTGTGATCTCCCAAATCTCTTTCCCAGTACATCTCAAATGAGTCTCCATCCGAATCTTCCATACCTTGTAATTTGTTGAATCAAGCTTAGGGGTTTCTCTCTGGAAAATAGATGCAATTGAACTATTAGTTGCCATAGGATCTTCCTCAAGCGGTTAAGCTGCTGCAGAGAGGACCAAGCTCTGATACCAATTGTTAGGATAACTGGTGGACAATTGAGAGGGGGGTGAATCAGTTGTCAATAAATTATAAAACTTTAAGCATACAAAACCTTTTACCGGAATGTATAAACCAAATATCGTAATAGCAGATATAACAATTAAGCACAAACATAAATCATAGAACAATTACCAACCATCCATAACACATAACATTGAGATTTGTATGTGGAAAACCTGATAAAGGGAAAAACCATGGTGGGAAGCCTATAAAAGGAGCCTCACTGACTACAAAATAATTCTAGACTACAATCCAGAAAGATGAATGAACTGCAAGAATAGCATCTCCTATGCTTTGATGAATAGGTCCAGTTAAGCTCAATACCTGAGGTCTTAAAATTCTTACACAAACCCAATTTGATCACCTATGAGCAACCAAAATCTCTGCATATGATTACAACTTTATTCACACACAAATAATCCCATAACCCATACCATGATCTACAAAGAGATCTTACATCATATTTATACCAACTCGGGACCTAGACATTTAGGTCGGCCACCTAAAAGATAATACAATAGATCCATTACATAATCCTACAAACCAATGATAAACCAAGTCGGCCTAAGACCAAAACAACATAAACCAAACAATAAATGCAACTAGTAACGCATCAGGAGTATCAACCAACATGTTACATAAACTGGTCCATAACCTAATAGAATAACACCGAACCCAAAATAGGTCACCATAAGCCAAATGAAACACCATGATCAACTGGAATACGAACATGATAACCATCAGCATCCTGATAACCTTCTAGAAGCCACACTAACACCACTTATTGGATTCATCAAAAGATCTTCAACAATGATCTACCGATAAAACCCTTACCGGTAACCAAAAGGCTTACTAGAACATATGATGGCATCCGGATAATCAAATCCTAAACCAAATGAATATGATACGCATCAGGAACACATGAGCAACTAGTCCAAACCAATTCCAACAGCTGGACCAAACTGGAGACAAGTCTCCAGATCAACATCAAGGACCAACCACTCTATCGGAAGCCAGTAGACAACAAAACAACTAGTGTTGACATCAATGACAAACATCAATGCAACACATAATTATCTCCTTCAAATTGCCAACAGGTTTAGGGGCCTATCAATTATCAACTCTAGAAGGGGAGCCTCTTAATGACCCATTGAATATCCTGCACCTGAAAAGATACTATGCCTAGTCCTTGGCAGTGTACCTCATGTTCAAAATTTGAAAAATACAATTTTTTTTTGAAAAATATAAAAATAAATACAAAAAAAAAAAAAAGTAAAAAATGTCAAAAATAGTAAAGAGATAAATTTGTCCTTTGGTGAAAACCACTCTTGGTGGCCCGTTGGGCATGTATGTATGGTGAAAACCTGGCAACAAGTGCTATATGTAGAGGGAAATTCCATTATCTTTTCGTCTTCACATCCACGTTTCACGACGTAGTATCTATCACTACCTGCCCTTATCCACATCTCCATCATATTTGTCCCTTTTTTTGTGTAGTATCTCACATTATCCACATCCCCTCATCCATAACTCGTATCCATTAGCTCCACCTTGCACATCACTTGTCCATAGTCATTTGTAGATATCTTTCTATGCTTGGTCCTTTGTGCATAATGTCACGCTTGTCTTATTTATCCTGGTTTCCTTCTTCTTGTTTGCCTTGTCAGCTGTGTATAGGAGTGCCTTGCATATAGGTGTCATTGTACATATGTATGTGTCGGTTATGTCCTTCAAGATCATATCCCATTCGCTTATTCTTCAACAAATTAACCTTCAACATCTTTTTCATCATGTCTTTATTAGGTCCCTTTTTGTATGTTAGTCTCATCGACCTCTAATCCAATCATTAGTGTGTAGGATGTATCCTTTCTTTATTCAGACAACATCATCAATCCTCATCAGTCAGTCATCCTTTGGCAAAATATATCTGAGACACTCGTGTTGGCTTTGATTTTTTTTTAATCTTAGTTTATTATTTCAAATCTCCGTTTGTGTTGTTTCCTCTTGGTTACCACAATCCTTTATATCATGGTGGTGTTAGGAATAACAAAGCAATTGGTGTGATCTTGTTGATTTTGGTTTTTCTTGGCATATTTTCTAGATGTGTTCCTTGTTGTACCCTTATGAGGTTTCGACTATCTCATGTTACATTGGGACATGTCTTCTTCTTGTGATTTTTCTATCATCGTTTCTTGTAGTGTTCTCTATAACTCTGTGTGGTGTTAGACTAGCCTTGCGTGTTTGTTTATATGTGTCAGTCGATGCATTGGCTATAAAATTCCACCTTGGTTCCTTATACCCTGGTGACTCACATACAATGCTAAATTAAAATAAGTTCTCACTACATGGCATCTCGTTTCATGGGTGTTCATGCTCCATGATCTTTCATCTTTATAACATTTTATTTTCCCAATCTTTTTCCATTTCTTAGTTGCGACTAGGGATGTGCGCACATCCCCTATTCTTCTATTCGTCTCACCATCCTTGACTAGTGTACTCAGAGTATTCTAAAGCTCATCATCTCATATATTGCATCACATAAGGGTTAGCACATAATCCATACATCACATATTATTCATAATCATCACATCCTGCATCATCCATCATTCAGTCCATACTACATAATCATCCATCACATGAACATCTCATATGCATTACATTCATTTCATAATAAAATTACATACGCATCTCATATATCATCTCATGAGCATAAATCATATCATAATCATCATGCACTCATCACATCCTACATAATACATGGGTTATCATGTAATCCATATCATCACATAAACATACATATCATATCATTGTATCATAATACCATCACACCCTGCACCACAATTCTGTTAGTGCATATCATAAAATATCATATCATAAATCTCCTCATAAAACATAACCATCCATGCATACATAACATCCTGCATCATAAACATGTCAATACCATCTCACGTGCATCCATACATTATAAATCATACATGCATGCATCAACAACATAACTGTACCATATATATGGACCAAGGTGGTCTCCATTATATATATATCAATATCTGAATGTATGCCACAAAATTATATGTACAAGTATATTAATATATACATTGTATGGTACATCGACTCTAAAAGAATAAAGTACATACAATGAATCAAAGAATGGTGATCACCTCGCATGCTCAAAAAATTGTCTAGGATGCAAAGCATCAATACAATATCTGAATGACTGGATCTTGTATATGGTACACCAAAAATAGTCATCTACATCAAGCAGTAACGAAATGCTTTGGGGAGACTAGGTTCATCCTGTGCGTGTGAAAAGTGGATAAGTATCTGCAAGTTGTTAGACACAACACTTTAATTAAGTCATTGCATGCATGGTTAGACATATATAATCATGAATAAGAACCATAACAAATAGACCTATTGCCTTCTAAAAGATGCGAGTATAGACTGACTCTTAGATTTGTCTAAGCAATACCAGTGACTAGACTACACCAAGACGGAGGATTTAATCTATATGAGCACAAGAATAAGCTAAATGTATGCAATATTAAGCTAGATATGAAAGATTAAGCTAGATGAATGAATATTAAGCTAGATGAAATCAAGCAATCATAATTAAACTAAATATGCAAAAAGCTAAACTAGGATGCAATAATCTCAAAGCATAATATCTTCAATGACTCCAGAGCAAAAACTGCTTAATAACAAATAAATCTCTAGGGTGTTTTGAATGAGAGATGAAGGATGAATTTATAGAGACTCAAAAGAGAGACCGACGATCAAGATCGATTAACAATGAGCAGTTGAGATTATTCAAGAAAAAGCATACTTCAGGATAATTGAAATAATTGAGAGATCAGATTAAGTTAATCTTGAGATACATTCCAATTATAGCTTGATTGAATGCATTTAGATTATAAGTTCGAGTTTGCATTGAAGATAAATTTAGTTGATTCCATGCACTTTTCTTTAATTTTCTCGAGATTTTTATTTAGAAAAAGCCATTTCAATGCAACTAAACTTATTTCTTCAAGAAAAGCTTTGAGTTTTATTTTTAGAGAAAATGATTAATTCAATTAAATTGCTTTTCTAATTTCTCAAGTTATCTCAATTTTTTTGTATTATCGTAGAAAAATTACAAACTTATTACAAATACCAGCTCCTTTCAAGCAAGCTTATTACAAATACTAGCTCCTTTCGAGCACAAATACAAGCTCCTTTAGAGCACCAAACTAGAAACAACAATTGGAAGACCAAGGGTCACAACTTAGAATTCCCCAAAGGTGTCCCTCTTGGGAGTTGAACTTGGGTCTCCACATTGAGAACTCAATTCTTTAACCAACTATGCTCAACTCCCTGGACTAGTTATCTCAATTTTAGAAAAAAAAATATCTTAAGTTTGATTTCTTCTCTCAATTTAATTCTTTTCTTTTGTTTTCAATTTAACTCTTTCTTTTGCAGATTAATTCCTCTTTTTGTGATTAATCTATTTTTTTAAATTAATTCCTTTTTTTGTGATTAATCTCTTTTTGTAAATTAATTCCTTTTTTTGTGATTAATCTCTTTTTTTAAATTAATTCCTTTTTTTATGATTAAATGACAAATTTATTTATTAATTAAATATGCTAGGATATTTAATTAAATAAATAGGATATTTGATCAAAATGATTTACTTGGAATGATTTAATTAATTAAATAAATATTTAATTAATATAGAGTTATTAATTTACCATCTAACATTAATGATTGAAGAATTAATTAATTAGGTGCTCAAGGTAAATTTATTTGCCTTTTGGTGAGGACCTTGGTGATGTTGTTGAGATTAGGGGCCCATGGTTTAGGTGACCATTTTTAGGGTATTACATTTGCCCCTCTTTGAATTAATGTGCGAGCAACACGCTGGTTCAAAGAATAGTTGATGTCAAATAGAAATCAGTTCTGAACTTGATGGATCACAAACCGATGAAGAGGGAGATGTTCAACTTGATTTGAAGCGATGAAACTGAATAGATTGATTGAAGTGATACCGATCCTAAAATTGATTGAACAAGGACCGACAAAGAGAGAGATACCATTCTTGAACTTGATTGATCAAGAAACAAGCATCGATCTAGAACTAGATTGAACTAGATTGAGTGAGAGACACAACCGATTCCAAAATTGATTGAACAAGAATCGATTGAGCAAAGCGAGGCAACCGATTCCGAACTTGATTGAACAAGAATCATCTGAGCAAAAGAAAATGTCCAGCTTGATTTGATGTCATGAAACTGAACATCGATTTGAAGATTGATTCAGATAAAGACAAAGATCGAGATACCCCTAGAGATTTCTCTATTTGACATCGAAGAATCTCAACTTGATACGACGTGATTTAGTTAAGATGCCTCTAGTAACACGGTTTAGTTGATTTTCTTTGACTGAAAAGATTTTTTCTCGACTTTGGATGAGGATTTGAATTTTTTTTTTGACTTTAGATGATGATAACCGCTGAAAAGATGTTATGAGCATGCAACCTTGAGAGCGAAATCGAAAGATAGCAAGGGTATTATTGGTGCCCAAAACAATAGATTGGGAAACCAAAGACTTGCCTAATCCTTAGTTAATCCAATCAGCCTTGGCCAACAGACAGGAATGGTGGAAGACCAAATTCCTTTGCACTTTAGTCTCCACTAAACCTAGGTGAGTGTACCTTACACTCTCAAGAATAAAAGAGGTTTATTTTAATTGAATTTAAACTATGGGAGTCAACAATTGCAGGGATGGCAAAAGGTTTTCCTGCAATTATGCTAACAAAAGTGCTTTTTATTGAATGCCTTTAAAATTGATAAAATGAGTGTGAGTATAGTTGTATTATGTGAAAGATTACTATTAGGAATTTAAGAAATTATGAAAAAGAGCACTACTTATAGGAATTAGAATATTTGTTTATGTGATAAGGACCTAATGCATACAAACTTATTTAGCAAAGATTAATAATAGACCAATGCCATTATCTGACAGTTAATGAACAACTTTGTGGACAAGAATCACTATCAACTCAAGAGATAATTATAAGACCATCACTGTGAATGTTTGATTATGTGTTGCATGAACAATAAAACCCAATTTTACATTCAATACAATATCATGTGATGGCACATCACAACAAATCTAAAAATATTTATCAAGAGGACATATGATTTCATCAACCAAAAAATTACACACAACAATCTGAAGATAAAAACATGAAATCTTGTATATTAAATTTTGGAATAAGAATGTACACAAGAAATGCACTTACAAATACTCAAATATATTCAGTTTGCATAGAATAAACTCCTTATTCCTATTAGACTTTTCTAAAACATAACACTTGTAGCCCAGCCAACAACAAAATATTTATCTATCCCCTTATGATACAAAAATGACTCACTACATATATGTGAGCCAAAGGACTCAAATGAAAGGACACCCCCTTTCATCTTGTTAATCTAAAATTGACTAAAACCTAGCATCTAACTGCTTAACTACTAGATACAAAATATAAAAAATTAGTTCTGGCCGTTTCACTTTTTTCCTCAAGGCTTTACTTATCCTGATGGATCCACCTTTCCTTTTTATGAGTAAGCTTTTCTTTATGTCACATCGGGGTATATCTCTCTGATGAAACCTTCTTCGGTTTATTTCTCTAGTCACTCCATCAGCCTTTAGAATGAAGTCACTTAATAATTCATCCAATGGTCCCATGATATCTAACTTTCTTTTTGATCGGTGTAACTTTCACTGATTTCTTCATCAGGCATCGGAGTAGCGTATTTTCCTTGCTTCCGATAGTTATAGTCTCCCTGATAGATTCTCCCTCTATGGCATTTTTCCCATTGGGCATCGCCACAAGTCTAAAAATGTTTCTCCGATAACGTAAGTTATCCCGATGACTCTTCTTGCACCTTACTCTCCTTATCGGGTTGCTTCGGTCTATCGGCATAGGCTTCCCCAATGTAGTCACTTCGTTTGTGCGGAGCTCGTCTTCCTCATCGGGCATCAGGATAACCCAAAACACATCTCCCCAAAAATGTATGTTATCTCGATGAGTCTAACTCCCTTTCTTTCTTGGTATCACTTTATCGGAGAGAGTCTCTCCGGTAGAGTCACCTTCTCTATTTAGTTCATCGGGTATTGGGGTAACATAAATTGGGACCTCCCAATAACCTAATGTCACCACTATGAAGGCATCACTCCATCGGTTGTCAGAAAGATCTCCATCAATAACCCCATCGGGTATCAAGATGACATTTTTTCCCCGTTGCTGATAGTGTATGTTATCCCGACGACTCCATCCTCTTATCATATCATCGTCGTAACTTGCCTCGATGAATTTCCACTTAGTCGGACCTTTTCCCGCCACTCATGCTTTAGGAAACATCGTTAGCATAAGTTACTCTGATCAACATACTCCTTCCTCCTTAGGCGATCTCATCGGGATGACTTATGTCGATAAGCAAAATTTTTGCAATTTTTCTTTGCACATGCTCACAACCCTGCTCTATGTTGACCTTCCACAAAGTACTCTTGCAATGCGACTAATTGTGAAGATGAGGATCGCCAGAATGCCATCATACTCAACACTTCCCTTGAATATGCCCAAGTGATGCCCTTTTATGAAGACACTGCAACACATCACCTGCACATACAATCCAACAATGAGTGCTCCGATGATGAAACTATATGCAAAAACATCCATATATAGCACACAAATATTTTGTAAAAATATGTGCTAACAATGGCTCTTTCTGGGGATGTATGTTCTCTTTAGGGACATAGCAAGATCTCAGCTATCTCTGGAAAGCATACGAAAATAGAAAATTGAAAACACAAAATAGAAAACAAAAGGAAAACTATATTACTATGATACAAGAAATACTCCCCGATTATCAAGAGAAGAAATGCTTAAGATATTGAGCATGGACTGAAAATTCCAACACTTCGCCATCAGTATCCTACAAGTAATATGAATTTTCTCCACTTTTTTCCAAAATGATATAGGGTCCTAGCCAAAGTTCATCAAATTTTCCATGATTTCCTTTGTCTTGGTCCTTGGCATTCCATTTAAGTACCCATTCTCCTTCTTCAAATGTTCTATCACAAGCCTTTTTATAATGTAAAGCCTTAACCATCTGTTGCCTCTAAATGTTTCTTTCTTGAGCCTCTTTTCTACACTCATCCAACTCAGCCAAAGCCATCAACTTTTCCCCCATGAAGTTTACTTCTTCTGAACACTCCTCTGTAACAAACTTATAAACTGGGAGCAAATTATTCAAGGGTAATCTTGCTTCTTTTCCATATACAATCTCATAAGGAGAAAATCCTGTGGACTTCTTGACTGTCACTCTGTCAACCCATACTACTAAGATCAATTTTGAATCCCAAGCTCTTTTATTATCACCCAACATCATTTTAATAATCTTCAATAAGTTCTTATTGCTTGATTCTGCTTGTCCATTTCCTTGGGGATGGTAAGGTGATGAATAGGATAGAGTGATGCCATAATTTTCACAGAAATTAGAGAACTCCTTGTATCAAAAACACATCCCATTGTCTACCACAATTTTCTGAGGTACTCCAAATCTGGTCAAAATGTTTTCCAAATGAAACTTTGTTACCACTTTGCTTGTAGCCTGTCTTGTGGGAATGGCTTCAACCCACTTAGTAAAATAATTAGTAGCCACCAAAATCTATTTATGCCCACCACTAGACTTGTTTTCTATTTCCCCTATGAAGTCAATACCCCACATCTGGAATGGTTCTTCTGTATGCATGGGTCTGAGAAAAATATCTCCATTATACTTGAGCTTCCCTGAAAACTTTTGACAAGCTTCACATTTTCTGATATAAGTATGACAATCCTTGAATACTTGGGGCCAATAATAACCGACATTAAGAATTTTATGAGCAGTGGTTTTGGCTGAGAAGTGCCCTCCACATACACCTTCATGTAAGTCTTTTAATATAATAGCTATCTCTATTTTTCTAGTATAAATCTCAATTAAGTAATACATACCTAGATGTTTGAAGCTTTAAAGTTCTTTTCTGATTATCATTTAAACTATCAGGACACTTCATGTATTTCAAGAAATAAACAATATTTGTATACCAAGGGAACCTCTCAATGCTCATTTGTGCATCTTATAACTATATTTGATTTACATGTGCTGCTTCAAGATTGGATTCTGCCATCAATTTCGCTAAACCCTGACCCCTCACCAACTTTGTGATCTGTATATCAATATTGAATTCTTGGATCTGGTTTATCCATCTGCATCTCCTTCCAGTAGTCTCTCATTGTCTGAAGATTTATTTAACAACAACATTTGGTACATATGCAATAATAGTGGCACTAACCAGGTAGGGTCTGAAAGCTTTTACAACTTTCACAAGAGCATAATCCTGTTTTTCATTTAAATCGTAGTTCAACTCAGATGCTTGCAATATTTTTCTAAATAATGCTATTGGTTGTTCATGGCCCTCATCATTCTTTTGTAACATGACAACAACAATAGTATGGAATGAAGCAAACGATAACACTTGGAAAGGTTTGGAGAAATCAAGGGACTTTAATACATGGGCTTCCTTGATGGCTCTTTTGTTGTTTACAAAAGCTTCAAGGGCTTCATTAGTCCATTTTATTTCAGCACCCTTTTTCAATATTTTAGCAATAGGTTTTACAATTTCAGAGAAGTTTGAAACAAACCTTCTTACAAAGTTAATTTGACCAAAAAAAGATTGAATTGCCTTAACTATTTTAGGGATTTGAATCTTATCAATAGCAACAATCCTTTCTGGATCAATTCTCACACCATCTTTTGAAACAATATGACCTAACATTTTCCCTTCAGTAACTCCAAAATGACACTTTTTGGGATTCAAAGATATGCCACATTCTAATGCTCTAATAATTTTTTTTTCTAGGTCATTACAATGGTCTTCTGTCTTTTTAGAATAAGCGGTTATATCATCCTGGTAAACAACCAAGATATAATCAATCAACCCCTCAAAGGCTACATCCATAGCACTTTGGAATGTGGCTCCTGTATTTTTCAGTCCAAAAGGCATCCTAGCATAGACATAGGTGCCTCGAGGTGTGGTGAAAGCAGTTTTGAACTTTCTTGCTTCCCTAACTTTGATTTGATTATAGCCTAAGAAGCCATCCATCATAGATAACAATTCATTTCTAGTGACTTTCTGTGAAAGAGCCTCTATGTTAGGTAAAGCATAATTATCTTTTAAGGATGAAACATTTAAATTCCTAAATTCCACACACAATCTGATATCACCATTATTTTTTCTGAATGGGACCAAATTGGACACCCATGTTGAGTTCCTTATGGGCTCAATAATACTAACATTTCTCATTTTCATCAGCTCTTCTTTCATCTTGGGAGCCAAAGTAGGGTTTATTGGCCTTTGCTTCTATCTGAAAGGCTTTGCATTAGGCTTCAAGGGTATCTCATGCTAGAACAATTCTTCCCTATATGCTTTAAGGTCATCATATGACCAAGCGAAAACATGCCTATACTTCCTTAGCAAATTAATAAATATTGTTTTGATTTTTGGTGTGAGACTTTTTCCAATATATACTTCTCTTGGATTTCTTTCACTTCCCAAGTTTATTTTTTCAACATCCTCACATCCTCCTGAATTAGGTCCAAAACTTTCTATATCTTTATCATCAAATATTCTTTCAAGCTTTATCAATCCTTTTGGGATTTTATTTGTTTTCAGCTGCAATACCTCTTGCCCAAGTACAATCCCCTTGCCATCCTTGTCCTCCACAAGTCCATTCCACTCAATCAACTGGTGCTCATACTGATTCTCACAAAACAAATTTTTTAGCAAATCCCTGTCATCATCAAATATTTGCCAACTATTTATATTGTCAGGGACTGATGGTCGGGTCTTGATTTCTACTCGGGTAATATCATCAAAAGGGATATCATTATGTTTGATCGTCAGGTTAGCCATGAAATCTGCCAAAATATTATTGGACCTTTCAATCCAATTGATGGAGAAATCATCAAAAAATGCAATCTAATCCCAAACCTCATTCCCGGAGCTTCTTAGTTTTGTATTTTTTGTAGCAAATTTGCCTCTAACTTGTGAAACAACTAGTTCTGAATCACCATAAACTATTAGTAACTTAATGCCATGTTTATTTGCTATTTTAAGTCCTAATAAGAGGGCCTCATATTCATTAATATTATTAGTACACTCAAAAGCCAACAAAAAAGAGTATTTAAATTTTTTTCCATTAGGTGAAATAAATACAACTCCTGCTCCATTTCCATCTTTACTACAGGCACCATCAAAATACAATTTCCAAATTAAATTTTCATTTTGTTTATTCATTTCTGTAATTTCATCAACTTTTAGAGGTTTAGAAATACTTACCTAAAATTTGTTTATATCCGAGTGGCAAAAACAAGTCATTTCATCAGGATCAACTTCTTCTATGAGGTAGGGAGACCTTGGTTCTCTGTTTATCCTCACCTTTTTCCCTTTCACTGGAATAGTGGCGTATGACAAGCCAAGCTGGATGTGTCCACCCACCAGGCTAGACCATTGTCTAGACAACAACATCTCATAGTTCGCAGGCACTTGTAGAACTGTGATATCTGTCTTGTATGTAGTGTCTGGGCAGGCTAGGAATTTGAACTCAACGTCCTTCATAATTCCTACTGCAGGAATTGACCTATTGTCCATGGCATAGCACTTACTGTAAGGTGTATCAACATGCATTCCCAATTTTTTCATGACGTCCTCTGGCATGATATTTACTATTGCTCCTGAATCTATCATGCAAATTTTTAGCATTTTTGTGTTTATCAATAATGTTAAATAGAAAGGATCTACCTAAGTAAGATTTTTGGTAATAGACATGCCAAGATACACCACAAGAGGATCTTCTTTTGATTTAAGACCTTCCCTACTTACTTCTCCAACATTGGATATAATTTTCAACATCTCATTCTTGTAGTCTGGGAATTTCATTACTTCTAGTAGGGGCATATATATCTTTACTTGAGACAACGCCTAAGATATGAAATAATTACTATTTGAAGTGGGCTTTCTTACTTGCTTCTTCTCCATAGGCTTAATTAGTTTTGGCATTTCCTCTTTCTTGGCCTATTCTAGTATTGCTTCCTTTCCCTTTTTGGCATTTACATCTTTTCTTTTGAAAGTGTTGTCTTTGTTCCCATTTGGTTTTTTAATTTTGGCAAACATACTTGGTGGCTTGCCCTACTCATTATTTACATTCCTATTTCTTAGTTGATAATTGCTCTTAACTTGTTCTAATGCTACAATAGTGAAGGCTTTCTTTTCTTCCTCAGTCAAGTTCCTTAGTGAAGGCACTGTATCATCTTGAAATAATTTTCTCAAAGATGGAATGTCTTCATCATCATCATCATCTGAAAAAGACCTGTTGTATACTATAATGTTGGTTTTCTCTCATTTGCTGTACATCATAAAAATTCTCCCCCTCGGATGAGTCTTCATCCCTTCCCCAATATGGATCTGATGAAAGTATATTTATAGTGGGTTCACAACCCTCATTATGATTTTCCTCTTCTATAAAACCTTGGGCAATCATGCACTATTTAGTACATGAGGTAAATTACAAACATCGTACCATGGATATTCATCTACAATATTTGTGGCCCTCTTTAGTGGATCAGGAGTTTCTTTGCTTACATTAGGTTTCATTGGCTTCCCATCCTTCCAGTTTGTGTTATATGGCATATCATGTAGTCTCAGTCTATTGTAACTCATTTGTTTATTGTTTTTGTATGGTGGCTTTTAATTAGGATTTTGCTTACCCTTTAGGTCCTTAAGCATATCCGTGTTCTGAGTGAGTTCATCTTTCTTGGGAACCCTGGTATTGTACAACTTCAGATCATCTCTCTTAGCAACCTTCCCAACAACTTTCCTATTATTCTCAATAGTAGCAGCTATCTTGAATTCTTGCTGTAGAGTATCAGGTCTTTGAGACAAAATCTCATAATGGGTTTTGCTGTCAAAAGCACTCAAATAAATGTTAATCAGAAATGAATCAACCGGTCTGACATCTTTGGGTATTCTATTTAATACTTTATTAAATCTTTTATTAAACTTAGCTACTGATTCATTTTGATTCTTCTTTATACTTGTTAATTCATGGGATGCAAATGAAGGATCATTGTGATATCCAAATTATTTCAAGAACAACATTACAAATTCCTGCCAGCTGCCAATATATCCATTAGGAAGGCTTCTATACCATTCTCCTGCATCTTCTGTCAAAGATTGAACAAACAACTTCATGAATACATCCTCATGAAGAACCTCAAATTCTTCAATGGTATTTTTTACATTAACTACATGTTGTTCTGCTGAATCAATTCTATTTCCTGAGAATTTAGGGATGGCTAATATTAAATCATTAGTGATCTAATTTGGATAACCAACAATGCCAATGAAATCCAATTGTCTGTATCTTTCAATGGTCATAGGCCTTCTTCCACCTTGATTTTTGTTTTGATTATTCATATTTCCTTTGTTGAATCCACCATTTCTACCATAATTACCATTGTTCCCATTGTTTCCACAACAATTATTATTGCCATTATTGTTGTTTCTATCTCCACCATTACCATTTCCATAATTATCATTTCTACCTCTATTATTTCCATTATTTTGGTTGCTTCCATACCTATTACTTCCTCTATTATTATTTATATTGTTACCTCTATTTGTTTTATTCTGGCTTCCATCATTTTCCCCATTTTCATTTCTTCCTCCATTATCCTGGCTATTTCTCTGCCTTTCTTCACTTTGATCCCTATGCACATCCCTCCATCTTCTACCTCCATTTAAGAACCGGTTATCAAAGGTTACAAAAGGCTTCTCTATTCTTCTCATATGAGGGGGAATATATTTAGGAGTTGCTGGCCTACCTTCCTCACCTTTACTTTTTTCTTCTATCCCTTCTGACCTAGGACTTTGAATTGTATCCCTTTGTAACCCTAGTTTTTGTAATATCCAATCTGGTTGTCTCCTAAGAGCCTTTGCCATTTTGGATTCATCTCCAATTAAGTCAGCCATTTTAAGTATGATTTCATCCCATTGCTTTTCCTCCCATTCCTCAGCAGTCAGGGTTTCCTCATGGCCACCATTATTATCTTTTGCATTTAAGGCATAGAATGGATTTTCCTCTAGATTTTCAAACTTATCACCAGATGAAGAGCCATCCTCTCTGCTAGGAAACTTATTATAACCCCCAAATGCCATACTTGTTGTTGATTTCTTTTCTTTTTACCTTTTCTTTGGACTCAATTGAATAAGATTATCTTGTCCCTTATGTAGAGACCTTCTCCCCTGCATCAATTTTATTGATAAATGCCTAGGGGTTTCTCTTACTTTCTCAAAATACCAACTATTATTCATGTATTAAAATGTAGAGTCACCACCTCCTAAGAGTAACAATATATTTTATTAATCTTCTAGGTTCTTTCATCCATTAGAGTCTGAAACAAACCACCAAAGACTCTAAATACTTCCTAATACAACTCCCTAGAAAAGTCACCAATCTGTTGGTGCCCAAAACCATAAATTGGGAAATCAAAGACTTGCCTAATCCTTAGTTAAATCAATCAGCCTTGGCCAACGAACAGGAATGGTCGAAGACCAAATTCCTTTGCACTTTAGGTTCCACTAAACCCAGGTGGGTGTACCTTACACTCTCAAGCACAAAAGAGGTTTATTTTAAGTGAATTTAAACTGTGGGAGTCAGCAATTGCAGGGATGGAAAAAGGTTTTCCTGCAATTATGCTAACAAAAGTGCTTTTTATTTAATGCCTTTAAAATTGATAAAATGAGTGCGAGTATAGTTGTATTATGCGAAAGAATACTGTTAGGACTTTAAGAAATTATGAAAAAGAGTAGTACTTATAGGAATTAGAAGATTTGTTTCTCTAATAAGGACCTAATGCATACAAACTTATTTAGCAAAGATTAATAACTGACCAGTGTCTTTATTTGATAGTTGATGAACAACTTTGTGGACAAGAATCACTATCAACTCAAGAGACAATTATAAGACCATCACTGTGAAGGTTTCATTATGTGTTGCATGAACAATAAAACCCAATTTCACATTCAATACAACATCATGTGATGGCACATCACAATAAATCCAAAAAGATTTATCAGGAGGACATATGATTTCATCAACCATAAAATTACACACAACAATATGAAGATAAAAACATGAAATCTTGTATATTAACTTCTGGAATAAGAATGTACACAAAAAATGCACTTACAAATACTCCAATATATTTAATTTGCATAGAATAAAATCCTCATTCCTATTAGAATTTTCTAAAACATAACACTTATAGCCTGGGCAACGACAAAATATTTATCTATCCCCTTATGATACAAAAATTACTCACTACATATATGTGAGCCAAAGGACTCAAATGAAAGGACAAACCCTTTCATCTTGTTAAAATAAACTTGACTAAAACCTAACACCTAACTACATAACTACTAGATACAAAATATAAAAAATTAGTTCTGGCCATTTCACTTGTTTCCTCAAGGCTTGACTTATCCCGATGGATCCACCTTTCCCTTTTATGAGTCAGCTTTTCTTTATGTCACATCAGGGTATATCTCTCCGATGAAACCTTCTTTGGTTTATTTCTGCAGTTGCTCCATCAGCCTTCAAAATGAAGTCACTTAATACTTCATCCAATGGTCCCATGATATATAACTTTCTTTTTGATCGGCGTAACTTTCACCGATTTCTTCATTAGGCATCGGAGTAGCATATTTTCCTTGCTTCCGATAGTTATAGTCTCCCTGATAGATCCGCCCTCTGTGGCATTGTGCCCATCAAGCATCGACACAACTCTAAAAATGTTTCTTTGGTAGCGTAAGCTATCCCGATGAGTGTTCTTGCACCTTACTCTCCTTATAGGGTTGCTTCGATCTATCGACATAGGCTTCCCCGATGTAGTCACTTCGTTTGTGCCAAGCTCATCTTCCTCATTGGGCATCGAGATAACCCAAAACACATCTCCTTGATAATTTATGTTATCCCGATGAGTCTGACTCCCTTTCTTGCTTGGTATCACTTTATCAGAGAGAGTCTCTCTGATAGAGTCACCTTCTCCATTTAGTGTATCGGGTATTGGGGTAACATAAATTGGGACCTCCCGATAACCCGATATCACTACTATGAAGACATCACTCCATTGGTTGTCAGAAAGAGCTTCACCGATAACCCCATTAGGTATCGGGATGACATTTTTTCCCCGTTGCTGATAGTGTATGTTATCTCGGTGACTCCGTCCTCCTATCATATCATCGCTGTAACCTGCCGCGATGGATTTCCACTTAGTCACACCTTTTCTCGCCGCTCACACTTTAGGAAACATCGTCGGCATAAGTTACTCCGAGCAATATACTCCTTCCTCCTTAGGCAATCTCATCGGGATGACTTATGCCGATAAGAAAACTTTTTGCAGTTTCTCTCTGCACATGCTCACAACCCTGCTCTATGCTGACTTTCCACAAAGTACTTTTGCAATGAGACTAATTGTGAAGATGAGGATTACCAGAATGCCATCATACTCAACACTTCCCTTGAATATGCCCAAGTGACGCCCTTTTATGAAGACACTGCAACACATCACCTAAACATACAATCCAACAATAAGTGCTCCTATGATGAAACTATATGCAAAAGCATCCATATATAGCACAAAAATATTTTGTAAAAATATGTGCTAACAGGTATAATGATTTTAGGGAATTTTTAGCGATGATAATTATTTGAGCATGAAGACTGATGCTAAAGATTAAAATGAAAGTTGATTTGAGAATTTAAATTGAGATTTAGAATTGAGCGCAAAATAATTCAAAAATTGACTTGAGGATGACAGTGCTAAGTGGTCATCGTCGTGAAATTTTGACTAGAATATTGACGTCAGATTTTGATTTCGATCTCGAAAATGGACTTAGAATAGTTGATTTAGCTTAGGGTACAAGTTTTATGTCCATTGGAGCAAGTTTAAAAATTAGGGTTTGGGCTATATAAGGGGTTCAATGTGTCATTGTCAATTCATTTTTACCTCTCAAAGTTTGAAATTTGAAAAACCTCTTGCGAAGAAAAATGGCAATTCTGATTCAGGAGCATCGATTCAAGTGTTAAAGAGGACATAATCGACCGCGAAACTACACCCAAGAAGTAAGTGATCAATCTTAAGCCTTTGCATTTCTCATTTTTTGAATTTTTGTTGAATTTTTGCATTTAAAATCTGTTTTGAAGTCATGTTTATCATTTTATCGTCCGACTCGTTATTGTTTGTCGTACGAGTTTCTGTCCTTTTATATTTTGTCGTATGGACATATAAGGTTTGTCATCTGATGTCTACCTTGTTATTGTACGAGAGTGTTCTTAAAAGATCATTTAGTCATGTGAAAGGATAATGTTTGTCGTATGAGACGGTTTAATCATTCGGCTTGTAATTTTTTCCTATACGAATTTCTGCTTGTCTATGGAAACTCGTATAAAAAACAACAAGCATTTTTGAGAGTGTAAACATCAATTTTTGATTTTGAGGATTATCTAGAGGATTTCACAACATATGCTCGATATAGCGAGGAGGAGAGACGAGGATGGGCACCGAGATTGTCATATGCGCTGAGCATGCAAGAGTTAGCGGGTTTACAACCGCAAAGATGGGATTATCTAGAGGATGTAGCAGATGCGGGGGCATTGCCCCAGTATAGAGATTGGTTTCAGAGACATCCATTTACTCGGTTTATAGATCATAGATAGAGTGCACCTCTTATAGAGGAGGTTGAGGATGATGCACCAACACAAGTACAAGTACCAGGTTAGGTATAGGGATAGAGAGCGGATGTACCTAAATGGGCAGGAGGTGATCTTGGTGCTAGTAGCAACAAGGTATCAGCGGGAGGTAGACAATGATAGAGAGGGGAGGGTGGATCCTTAGGAGAGGTTGGGGTTGAGGTTGGTGGCTCTAGGGCAACAGAGGTTGGAGGTGAGGAGGAGAGAGCGGTTCCTAGGCAGGTTAGGTAGCAGAGGGATGAGAAGGGAGGCGGAGAGGGAGATGTTGGGAGAGAGCAGGGAGTACCAGACATAGTACGGTCTTTGAGATCAAGGTTGACAGGTTTACAGTCACAGTTGACAGTGGCATAGATGCAGCTGGTAGAGTCAGACCGATAGCTTGCAGAGGTCAGAGCAGAGTGTGATGGACAACTTATAGAGGTGAGAGTAGAGCGAGATGTTCTTCAGCGAGAGGTTTTGCATCAGACAAGTCGTGCAACTTATTACATTGTAGCGTATAGTGTAGCGGTCCCAGTAGCACAATAGGTTGTTCCATATTCTCAGTATATGGCCCGATCTGAGGGATCTAGGGCACCTGGACAGGATGTCGATCAACAGGCACCACCTCCTCCACCTGGTGATGAGGGAGAGGTAGAGAGATAGATTTGTTATATCTCCTAGATTTTGTTATATACCCCATTTTTGTAGCCTATATGATTCTTGCTCTGATGAGACATTGTATTTGACAGTTGATATCATTTGTATGCTTAGTCACTGAGATTAAGACGAGCCCTTGATTTGATCTCATCATACTTGTGTTGATTGATTATGAGATGTTATTCTATATGCTTTATTCTATATGTATGCACATCTTTTCAGTATGGATGTATGTAATGCCGATGAATATGGATATTTGTTTTTTTGTTTCTTCTTTTTCATATGCAAATAAATGATGAAAATGAGTAACTAGTAATGCAAATATTTATTTTTCATGAAATAATATGAATGCAAATAAGTATATAATGAAATGTATGGTTTTATATAAGATGCTCATGTATGCAGCTAACATCTCAATATAGAAGTACTTGATCAGAGAAATGATGATGAAAGAGAGACCACTTAGCTAAGAAATGATGATTGCTTCAGACTCTCATTCAAAAGATAAAGAGATCATTGTTATCATGCCAAAATCACTTGAAATGCATAAAGTTTAGAATGAATGCAACCTAAACCTAGTCACTGGATTTGGTATGCTTAATTTTCATCACTGATCTTTTTACTAACACAATAGGCAAAACAAAGTTCCTTCCTTTTCATATGCAATATTAATTATCTTGTCTGCAATGACCCTTTTATCGTTCATATCCTTGGACATATTACACATGCATCTGGATTGCACATCAAAGAAATTTCCTCAAAACATACAAAGAAATGACACTAACCTCCTTGTAGCATACAAATAAGCGGAGTCAAGGTATGTGTGGCGATTTCACCTTGATGTGAAGGCACTTATCACAGACATCCAGCTGATTAGATGTTTCCAGATCATCAGAATCATTCCTATAAGAAGAAAACAAAGAAAAGTATTATGCTCCCATGCCTTGCTCGTCTTATTCAAGATAGACTTCCTTGAGTAACTCAGAGGGAGTAATAATAAAAAACCAATGCAAATAGGCAACACGCAAAGAAAATTTCATGCATATCTCAAACAATTTAGTGATTGCTTTCAGTAGTCTTGTTTTGCTTGTTTTACTTAGTGATAAAAATCTATAGTGGATAGGAGATAGGTGATTGAATTGGATTGGATGACCTGATACTACCGATAGAAAGATGACTTGGTTGATACTGCTTAGGACATGTAAATTGATTAGTCAATTACCCTAAGACTAGGATATTGATCGGTTTCAAGCTACGAGGATTCCAAAAGAACCTGGTTGTCACAAAAGTGACTAAAAGATAAAGCAAAAATGCAACACTTTAGTACAGGAGATAAGACAAACCTGGATAAAATCTAGCAGCCATACTGATCGATGTCATTATTTTGATTTGGTCATTGACAGGAATGTGTAGTTTCAAAGAGTAAGTATCCCGTATAAGACCGATCTGTCTGGTTTTGAGTGTACCCTTCCTTGTATAAGACATGTTGATGTTTGATAGAGTTTGATAGATTGATTAACAAGACATACGATAAATATAGTTGTAGACTTTGAGAGTTTGTCCGTGGTTGATCTGGCTTGAAGGATGGTCTATGCTTTCTTGCTTTGGTTTTTTAGTTTTTTTGATTTTGTGAGTTTTTTATTTTTAGGATTTTGTTTAGGACATTTTATTATTTTTAGGATTTTTTGAGGACATTTTATGATTTTTATGATTTTTTTAGGACATTTTATGATTTTTATGATTTTTTCAGGACATTTTATGATTTTTTCAGCTATGCCCCTAGTATGCAGACCTATATGACATGATGATCTACAGAATACATGTAGAGACAATGAATTTTTGATATGACCTATGTTAATGCAATATGCATGATGAAGATGCATTTCCTAATTGAACAAGGATGACCATGTTTGTTTAGAACTTTGTAATACACCAATTGAATTGGAGGTACAAAAAATTTCATAGATAAGTGGTCAATCGATCCTTAAGGTCCCTTGGAACATCCAAATTAACACACTTAGTGACTAGGATTTACAGATGGAGACACATAAAACTTCCCCATTGATTCTTGAAACTTTGATATTATTTTTTCCATGTGAGTGTAAATGAGTTAATTCTTTCTCTTGCATTCACTAAAGATCCTTAGCATCCTATATGACTAGCTAGATGGATTATTCTAACTTCAAAAGCATCCCAAATAGAGCCTCGTTGCCAGCAAGATTTTAGAGCTTCTACGAGGTTATAGACTGTAATCTCTCAAATATTGCTCTATTGTAAGTAGGTGTCCGTAGCCCCGATGGAGTTACTCACATGTTTCCATAGTCAAGTTTTTTTTTCACATTTGCATGCATGATATTTCAGTTATATATCATTGCTCTTTTACCTTGAGATGAATATTTGGTTTTCTTGCCTTGACGTGTAAGTAATGAAACATACTTGGGTTTGACAATTACAACGATGCTGAAGTAGGATTTTTGATCTTTCACTAGTCATATGATCAACTAGGTGTCTAGAATGAATTAGAGATTTTATTAATGTGTTTGAGATATAGCAATTGATAGATTTTGGGTTAACAAGTCTCAAATAGTGAAGTCACTACCCAACCAGAAGTAAAGCGTCATCACAGGGTACTGTTGAAAATGAATGACCTTATGACCTGAAGGACTTCATGTCTGAATATCTAAGAAAGGAGATGACCCTTGTTTGTCTTGAATGTAAACAAATTATAAATGTGGATAATTGCCTTGTTTTATTAATGTTGCTATATGCAAATGCAGAAATTGTGAATGCGATACATTTAAAAACTATATGCGATGCACTACTTTGAATAAAATGATATGCAGTGCAGAAAGCAAATGCTAAACTAACCCAACCCTTAGATGTAATATCGTTTAAGGTGCATGTTAGTCTTAGGGTCAGAATTTTTTGTGTAGGTTGTTCATCTATCTTTTCCCATAGGATATAAGGACTCAACTAAGTATACATGTTCAACATCTCCACATTAGTTTTTGTATTTGGTGATGAAACTAGGGTAAAGTCTTATGCAAAGGATCAAATAAGGGGTATGTGAAGATGAAAAAGAGGTGTTGGATAATGGTTTATATATTGAAATTTTGGTACATGAGCGAATGGAAATGTTTGCGGAATCACCATTGGTACACATCTTGAGGGATGGTGGATTAATGGAGGAAAAGTGGATCTCAGATTTTGAGATTTGGATGGAGGAATAACCAGGGAGTTTGGGACATAAGGATCCAAAATGTATGAAAGAGGTGATGGAGAAATAGATTTGGAAGGTTTGGATGGAGGAATGACAACCTTGGCTGTTAATTTGGATTTCTCTTTAGACTATTATGCTTCAAGGAGACGCTTAGGGATCCACATGGTTTTTGATTTTTAATGCTTTTGCAGTTTCTTGGAATGCATTGCTTCTACAAGTGCCTTAGGAACCCATATAGCTTTTGATTTTGCTTTCTTTTTCTCAGTGAGCCTTTGTGTCCTTCTAGATGGATGGAAGGTACACGGAGATGCACATCTTTGTTGATCCTGCACAAGGGATTGAAGAATATAGGGTTTTAAAATTGATGGAAGAGATGAAGGGGAAGGTGTGTACTTGGATTTTGGTTTAGTAAGGGTACCAACATTTTTAGGAATGTCATTGAGACCATGACCCTTAATATTTTCTTTAATATGGAGGGGTTTTTGATTGTGAAGGTCTAGCCCTATGCATTTATAAATATTTTGACTTGTAGGATCATGAGAGGGATTTGTAGGCATGACGGATATGATGGGACCCAGAGGACCATTGGATAGAGTAGGAAGGGTGTTTGACTCTCATTTTGAATAGGATCGTTTGAAAAGGTGGAAGAGGCATCATGATCTTGCTTAGGAAGGATGTTTTTCTCTTGAGATGGAAGGGGATCATCTTGGAATAAATGGAAAGGTATAATGGGATCCAAATGGGATTCTAGGGAGATAGCATCTTTTTCAACCATTGGATGGGATGGCCCTTGAGATAGCCCTTGAGGGTCAACATGAAATTTTTTATCATTAAGTTCACTATTTGAGGGATATGATATGGACTGCTATTGAGAAGCCTTAGGAGAGGGAGGCATCATGGAAGACATGGAGGCTACATGTGGGCCATTGCTAGACACAAGTTCATAATTTTGATCATGCTTGGTATTGACATCCGGTTTCTCCTTAGGTGAATTTTTAGGATCTTCAATTTCAATAACACCAACATCAAGGAGGTCTTAAATTTTATGTTTTAATTCCACACACATTGAAGTCTTATGTTTGTTATGTCTATGATATGCACAATAATTACTCAAAACTTCACATCCCCATGTGGTCTTTTTAGGCAATATGATAAGATCATGCTTAAGAAGCTCTTCCAAAGCTGACTCAATAGATTGCCCCAAAGGTGTAAATTGTCTATCTAGGGGATATATGTTCTTTTGTCTTGGTGAAGATATCTTGTGACCTTGTATAAGATTTGGATTTTGATTTTCAATTACTTTTTGTTCCACCTTATGTAGTTGTTTTAGCATTTCTTGAAGCCTGACGTTCTTAATATCATGAATTTTAATCTCAAGAGATGTCATTGAATCTTTTTGTTGGGCTTGAATGTCATATATTTCTTTCTTGAGATCTTGAATTTTTTGAGTCAAGGTAGCCATGTGCTTCTTAATTTTGTCAAAATTTAAATAGAAGAGATTCTGGTTGAACAAGCATTTACAACTGACGAGACTGAGAGCTACATGTGATGTAGATGTCAACATCAAATTGAAGCTAGTTGTTCATTTGACGTAGTGATTGAGGAAAGTGACTAAGACTCAGTTTGGTTTCAAGAACGATCTATCCTGTATAAGACATGATCTAAGTAACTTAGTTTGATTTGAGAGAAGTGACTAAGACTCAGTCTGGTTTCAGAAACCATCTATCCTGTATAAGACGTGATCTAAGTAACTTAAGTTTTATAAGTAGTTGACTGAACTAGCTGAAAGATGATTGACAAAATCGTGCAACACAATGACAGGGGTACACTATCAAGATTGGTTATGATTGGAATTATGATGACCATATATATGCTCACTGTAGACTGATTAGGCAAGTATAACAATTTTGGAAAAGTGTGTAGACAGACAAGTTTCTGGACTGACAAAATCAGAAATTCTTACAACAGAGTATTAAGACCCAAAGGACAATTTAGCAGCTCCTAGACGACACATACATTTTTTCATACGAGTTGCTGCCTATATTTGTACGACAGTTTAGTGTTCTCTAGATGACAATCTAATGAGGATAATGATTACTCGTACGACAGTATACTTAAGGCTAGATGACAATTCTCTAGGAACAAAATGACAATTCTGAAGACCAGGACAAAATTTTTGAAAGGACCAGATGATAAGTTGACATGACCAATTAAAACTTGTACAATAATAGGTATATGGCCAGAGGATAATTCCGTAGACTCGTACAAAAAAGGACTGGACATAGATGAGATTTTGACACATAAAAAGTTTTGATGACTGCTAGAGACTAATTTTTGACACAGACAAAGTTTTGATGACTGACAGAGAGCAAATTTTGACTAGGATAGAGTTTTTGATCACCAAGTTTTTTTGATGTTGTTTGATTGTTTTCTCTAGTTTCAATATTTTAGTTTCAGTTTTAGGGGAAAACATAGTAAACACGCAAGATATATGATGACTTCAAGCAAAACACACTAACCCTAAGGAAGGTGGTTCAAAGAAGAAAACCTTTGCTTGTAGACTCAAGTACACATCCAATAGCTAATCAAAATATGACCATTGAGTCTCACGCAATGGATTCTCAACATTGTATTAGCCGACTCCAAATACTAATGGGGACACAAAGATTATTCCCCTTTTGGAGGTGAATAGGGTAGCCTCTATCTTATAGTTCTTAGTAAGGAATTCCATTCGAAATTAACCCTTGAAGTCACACAAGTATGATTGAGGCATATAGCCTAACAAGGTAGCGAAGCAAGCTATAGTCACGTAAACATGATTGAGACCGCGAGGCTCTACAAAATGTTCGATATGAGAGATCTCAAAGAGAAAACTCATATAATCCCGTCCTCTAAGACTTTAATCACCAAAGGCCTATTTATTATAGTGAGTTGGAATGCTTAGGTCCAGCTGTACTCACTTGGGTCGTTCTTACAGGGTGATTACTTTTTCCCACTATGATAGGCCTGCTAAAGGTACACAAATCTCAAAACTTAGAAAAAGCTTCTAGGGTCTGGATTTCTGGTTGTCTATGCAGATAAGAGCATACTCTCCTACCTCTTAGATTTTTATTAAAACACAAAAGACATATTTGTTCATTAATTAGATAGCAATTTAAGTGCCTAAAAAATGAATTTAAAGAATACACGATGTTTGGTCGATTCTCTTTAGGCAACCTACCAAACCAACACATCAGTAGTCATGTTGTTTTTGATTATTTGACAAGCGTATGTTTGATTGATAAATTATTTGACAAGAGTTGTGCAAGAAACCGGTTAGGCTATGAAAATCTCAGGCAAATAGAAGATAATTCAAGGTTAGCATCAGTATCATCAAAATATAATTGAAGAAAAACCCTAAAAAGTGATTTGTTTTTCAAAAAATCCTAATCTAACTCCTTCAACCAACAAGAAACTGTTAGAAACCTGCAAGAAGAAAAAGTTAGTGAAATATCAAATCTCTTGGTGGGCTTACACAATCCTAATTTCAAATCTCAGCTACAAATTTTTCACTCCTAATGCTGAAATGCCCTAAAATTTGACTAAGTCTGAAATTTGGAAGATCCTCCAAAAACTAGATTTTGCATTATAACTCCTGGAGGTTCGAAACCCCTCTCAAACATCCTAACAATATATATGGAATAAATATTATATTCCATATATATTGACCTTCCACAAGCCTAATTTAAAGCCTAATTTCAAGCAAACTCCTAAATAAAACTCTCCATTTTTCATATGACAGAATAGTAACTTGTACGAGTATTCTCACCTGACCATACAAGAATTCTCACCAAACAAAACAAGTATACCCAGAAGCAAATGACAAAATTAGTTACTCATACGATTACTCCCATAGAGCCGAATGATAAATCTCAGAACTTGTCCTGTATGTTGCAGAAACTTGTACGACCTTTTGCAGAGACTGTATGGAAAAAATCTAAAAAATAAAATATGGATCTTGCAAGGCTGAAAATGAAATTCTCGAGCCCCACGGTGGGCACCAAAAATGTGTTTGTGAAAAGTGGATAAGTATCTGCAAGCTGTAAGACACATCACTTCAATTAAGTCATTGCATGCATGGTTAGAAAGATATAATCATGAATAAAAACCATAACAATCGACCTGTTGCCTTCTAAAAGATGCGAGTATAGACTTGCTCTTAGATTTGTCTTAGTAATACCAGTGACTAGACTACACCAAGACAAAGGATAAAATCTATATGAGCACAAGAATAAGATAAATGTATGCAAGATTAAGCTAGATTATTGAATATTAAGCTATATGAATGAATACTAAGCTAGATGAAATCGAGCAATCATAATTAAACTAAATATGCAAAAAGCTAAACTAGGATGCAATAATCGCAAAGCACAATATCTTCAATGATTCCAGAGTAAAAGATGCATAATAAAAATAAATCTCCAAGGTATTTTGAATGATAGATGAAGACTGAATTTATAGAGACTCGAAAGAGAGACCAACAGTCAAGATCGATTAACAATGAGCGGTTGAGATTATTGAAGAAAAAACACATTTTAGGATTGTAAAGCGGAAAATCGATCGAACCCTAGTCGTTCTCCCCTCCCCAACTCTGAGGAGAGAGAAGGGGGAGTCACTAGGGTTGATGGTTTTCACTTAGGAGAGACTTTACATTCAAAAGAGGGGTTGAAACCCACAAGATCCAATCCCACACAATGCAAGATTGGCTGCTAAATGAGTTTCAAGGGTTAAGACAGCAAGGCTACCCTCTTTTGTAAGGAATGTTGATAGAAGAATTAAGCTAAGAATGCATAGAAATTGAGAAAGATTCACTTATAAACTGAGATAGGGATATAGGATGAAGCTGCGGACCTGGAATTAGCTGTAAAATGTCGATACGGCGCTGTCCTGCAAATTTGAGCAAAAGTTGACGGGACGATGGCGCCTGGCGTGCACACGGTCCTCCGAAAAATCCGCGAAACGAAGGGGGATCTGTTCGTCTCTACACAAGGATTCCAGATCTTCAATTTCAGCCGCGTACCTGCAACCTACACATAGAAAAGTGAAGACGATTGGGGGGTTAGGGATTAGGGGTTTGCCTTTAGGTCAAACCCCGGTTTTGGAATTAACCAAGAAATGAGAAATTGCTGTAAATGTAATGTAAAACAAGTACTAATACCTTGTTGTAAGGATGTTTGTATCCTTATATGCGAAGGTATAGATGTTGTTGTTTGTTGTATGTTGTATGTTGTAGCATGTAATGTGTTGTAAGTGATCTCCTCTTCAATGGTTGAATCCTTGTCTTGAATGCAACACTTAGCCTTGAATGGAGACTTGAAATGATCAATTACTTGAAGGAATGCTTGAATGCTTGAATGCTTGAGTATAGTTTCCATGCTTGTACACATATGTCCTTTCTTCCCCAAATGGGAGAGGCAAATATAGTTTATATACTTGCCAATTAGGGTTAATAGACTGATTTTCTCGACCTTAGGCCGACCAGGAAAGTTTATTTTCCAAATTGCAAACAAAAGGACCCGAAGCCCCATAGAAAACCAGGCCCAAAATAGGGCCAGAGACCAGGGCGCTGGGCACCCTAGTCCTGAAGGACCAGGGCGCTAGGCACTCTGGTCCCACCTCCCAGGATAGCAGGGTGCAAAGGAGGTTCAAGCCAGGGTGCAAGAAAATGCAGTTTTCAGTGTCATGAGCAAGTTTCGGGGTCTCCATTCAGGTTGCGTGTTGCGTCGCCATCGTGAAGACCGAAATACAGTCGAAATTGCAAGTGTCACAATTTTAGGACGCTACAAGGATAATTAAAATAATTGAGAGATCAGATTAAGTTAATATTGAGATAGATTCCAATTATAGCTTGATTGAATGCATTCAAATTATAAGTTCAAGTTTGCATTGGAGATAAATTTAGTTGATTCCACACACTTGAGATAAAAAATGGGTGATTCCATGTAGTTTTCTTTAATTTGCTCAAGATTTTTATTTAGAAAAAGCCTTTTCAATGCAACTAAACTTGTTTCTTCAAGAAAAGCTTTGAGTTTTATTTTTAAAGAAAATGATTAATTCAGTTTAATTGCTTTTCTAATTTCTCAAGTTATCTCAATTTTAGAAAAAAGAAATGTCTTAAGTTTGATTTCTTCTCTCAATTTAATTCTTTTCTTTTGTTTTCAATTTAACTCTTTCTTTTGTAGATTAATTCCTCTTTTGTGATTAATCTCTTTTTGTAAATTAATTCCTTTTTTTGTGATTAATCTCTTTTTTCAAATTAATTCTTTTTTTTGTGATTAATCTCTTTTTTGTAAATCAATTCCCTTTTTTATGATTAAATGGAAAATTTATTTATTAATTAAATATGCTAGGATATTTAATTAAATAAATAGGATAATTGATCAAAAATATTTACTTGGAATGATTTAATTAATTAAATAGATATTTAATTAATATAGATTGAGTAATTTGCCATCTAACATTAATGATTGAAGAATTAATTAATTAGGTGCTCACGGTTGATTTAATTGCCTTTTGGTTAGGACCTTGGTGATGTTGTCGAGATTAGGGGCCCATAGTTTAGGTGACCATTTTTAGGGTATTACAAGTCCCTATCCTCGATCCTACCCTTAAGGTCCCTATGTGGATCTTGATGCTAAACTTGTATTATATTTGTTGGCCTATGTGCAGGTCATGCTCAATCTGCTGGTTTTCCAGCTAGATCACCCTGTCCCTGCACTGGATCCTCCATGACGTGAGGAGATCACCCCGCTGGCTCTAGGTGATGGTACTTATGTTTTTAATTGCTTTGCTGGTATGATGCTATTGTACTAACACTTGTACCAACCTTCCTGATGGGAGAGTGCCTCTATCTCGACCAATTATCACTCTATCATCCTGACCAATACGGCCTCTCCTTTGCCTCTTCCCCCAACTTGGTGATGAGCCTCATCCCACTCCCTCTGATATCTTGCAAATATCTCCTTATTCCTTCATCATGCATGCTCCATGAAATCCTTGGTGGCTATCACTACATCCCTCTCCTGTAGGATCTTGTCCCTCTCAGCCTACTCTATTGCATCCCTCTCCTGACACATGTTGTCCCTCTCCATAGTCACTATTTGTAGTCTCTACTCCACCTTGGTAACTGCCTCCTTAAGGGATTGAATCCACATAGCTGAATCCAGAGGTGATGCTGAATCCTCTCCCTTCTCCTCCCTCCTCTATGGATGAGGCCGTATTTGTCTCAGAGAGGTCCCGCCCTATCCCTGTCTATGTGTAGGTGCCTGTGTGGGTGAAAGTTTATCCACATCCATGGCCTCCACCCCACTACTCTAGCTCATCCATCTCCTCCAACTCCTCCATCCTCTCCTCCTCCCTCTCCTCCTGTGGCTGCCTTGGGTTTGGTCCTCACCACTGCCTTTTCCACTCTATCCACTCTCCTCCTGGATGGTTGATACTATCCAACCCTGCCTCCCATGACCCATATTTGTACCCTCCTGACACTAAGGGGTGCTAATTTTACCTGCCCATAGCCCTCAGCCTGTGTTGATCCCACCAAGATTGATATGTAGCTACAACACCTACATATGTTGGTCCTTCCCATGGGTCCCATGATGCTGGAGCTAACTTAGTCCACTCATATATCAAATCAACCCTGTCCTATTATGGTGGCCCAGTCTTGGCTACCCTCTCTTGAGTAACTCGATGAAATATGTGTGGTGCATCGGGTATATCCTGTACCCGAATGAACTATCTCTGCACTTGATCTTGCTATATCTCTGAATGATGTACTCCCATCTCCTAATGATATAACTTATAGTAATCATGTATGGGATGTGCCTGGGATCCTCGGGAGATGCTAGTATGACCATGTACGACCTCCATGTGATCATGTTGGGATCTAGTTTGTCCAACATCATCCATCATCTCACAATGAAATGGTGCCCCTAGCTGTACACCACTAGCTATGCTGGATCATGATGCTATCGACCTACTATACGTGTGACAATGATGTGCTCCCACACCCACACATGAAGTAATGTCATGTAGCCGAAGCTCTATCTTGGATGTTACACTATGTCACAAAGCTCTTTGTATAGCTTTGCCAGTACTAATGTCCCCCATCTCATGGGTCTACCACCATCAACTACGTCAATCACCACCTGGATCATTCCCAAAACTATGGATTTTTTGCCTCGATCTGGTAAGATATACCCATTGGCAAGGGCATAGACATAAGAGTATATCCTCCTCTTTGGAGGCACATGTGCCAGTGCCTTCTCTAAAGATAGTTGTCCATGATGTAGAGGTACAAATTCACCTACTACCATTCTAATCACCTTTTCTTGGTCGATCCTCTAATCTATGCCTCTAACACCTTGTATCAATAGCCTACAAATCTGATACATGTCCTCCATGGTGATTGTTCTCTCTCTAGTTGACAGATGGAAAGTCGTCGTCTCACTCCTCCATCGCTTAATGAGGGTTATCCGCATAGTCATGTGTGATATGTGGGGATTTCATGGCACATAGACCAATCTAGTAGCCTCAATCTATGCCTACTTTGTGATGCTCAACTCAACTCCGATCTGTAGTACTGGTGAGCGTCTCTCTTGGCTCACAAATATATCAACGCTCCACTACAAGTCACATAGAAACTCATCAGTTTGCTTGGTTTCCTTTTCCTTCTAGCCTCTCCCCTTTGCCTCTCGATGAATTTCCTATTTTCCCTTTTCCCTCAAACCCATTGTTGTTTCTTCAACAACCCCTTTCCCTTTACCCGTCTAGTGGGTTCGCGAGCCCGTCGAACTTCCTATAGCAGGAATGCATTCCCACTATTTCCTTCGCAATCTCACCATCACAGGATCATGACCTTGCCAACCCAATGCCCTTTCCCTTTTTCCTATTGGTTTTCATTCCCTCTATGGTAGGAGTGTGAACCTATGGTTGAGCCCACCCTTCTAATCCTAGGCGATCCCACGGGACCCTAACTCGAACCCCATTGAACACTATTTAGTGGGAATGCATTTTCCTAACCTAAATGTGTTAAAAAATACTCAGAATGAAAAGTATGAAGATGGTTTTCAATTCCTACCTTGCGTTCCAACACTCGATGTCACTTGACGCTCTAGATTATGTCCACCTAGTGCCTTGGTCATCCCTAGTAAGCCATCTTGTCCGTGCACACTAAACACTCTCAAATACAATACATGCTCACAGTAATCTCTCCAAAGCTTCAAATTCTTAATATCTTAGTGCCTAAATGAGCCCTAATTTTTCTAAATTTGGTAATATAATGTGCCCATCCTACCCATTATGATCATCCCAGGCCCTCCCACACCTTATTTAGCATATCAAGACCTTGATCCCCAATCCCTCTATCCTCTCAAAGCCTAAACCACATAAAAAGGTTGTATTTTACAAAATTATTTGAGTTTAAGGATTTTAAACAATGCTTATTGGTTCATAATAAAATCTTATGACCTTGTAGGCATCTTAGATACCTCAAGAAGAGGAATTAGCTCCCAAAATTATACAAGCAGCTTCCCAAGTTGATTAAAAGGGGAAATAAGACAAAATAGGCAAACTTCCCCTAACCGTGAAGTATAAGTTTTAGCAAATCCCTAAAATTTCAAAGTTCATTTCCAAAGTCTAGAATATAACATAGAAGAGATGGGACAATTGATATAGAAAGTTTGGAGAAAGATGTCTTTGGGGATGTTGCATCTCCAAAATACAAAATAATTGCTACCTTTGGTTTGACACATGTTTCCAATTTCGACACATCAATATAGTGTCCTAAGTTGATACTTCTAGACACTTAAATTTGACTAATTAGTTTAATAAAATTGAATTCCCTTGGTTGTTTGTATTAATTAAATAATTTATGTTATTTAATTAAATACAACATCCCATTTGGCTAAATTATTTTAATTAATAAGGCCATGTCCCATTAATTGATTAATCTTCTAATTAATTAATTCCCCTTCTGAACCCTTGTACTAAATAAAATAATATAATTATTTTGTTTAGTTCATGTCAACTTTTTCTACTAATAGAATTAATTAAATAATTAATTATATTATGTCACATGTCTCCTAACCTAAACCCTTCTTCTAACCTAACCCACTACCCAATCCTTGGTTTCAAACCAACCCTATCATTTGCAACGTCCTCCCTCTCACATGTGTGTGCACATTCCCTATTTTCCAATACTTGAAAAAAGATATTTATTTGGGTGGTTATTTCCCAAATAGACATGTGTCCTCAGGGACACATGTCATTCCTTTCCAAGACGTGTTCTCTTTGAGGACACTTGTCTTTCTTGGTTGAGCCACTTGGACAAGTGTGGAATCTCATTCTATATGGAACCTTGAGGCTTACCACTTTTCCTCTATGAGGACAATCTCATTTTCAAATCCTCTCATCTCCCATCCAATTTCTATTTAAACCCTCCATTTTCTATGCATTTCATCCACTCTTTCACACTCATACCATCATGATGAAAAAATAATCACTCACCTTTGCACATCTATTATTCATTCATCACGTCTGGTATCAATCATCATGGAGAAAAATCAAGCATCCGCAAAATCATGATCATATATCAAATTGAAGAACTACCAAATTGAAGTGGATTTTGGTTTGCATTTGGTTCATTTAATTTGTTATTTCAAATTTTATTTCCATAACATTCTTATCTTGACTGTTTGGTGGAATTTTGTATTTGCTTTGGTTAATTATTTTAGATTTTAATCTATTTTATTTCATGCACAATTATAACTCACACAATACTCACAATATCTCAACACTATGATCCAAAGACTAGAAAGTGCAGTGATTCTAATAGAATTGAGATCATTGATTTAGCCTGTAAGATAGTTTCCATGACTTTTGACCCAGACCACTCTATCAGTAATTGGCAATGATTACTAAAGCACTGACTAAAGAAACCTACGAATCAAATAAAGCTAACAACATAATATATCTCAATAGGCATTGGTTGATAAAGGAAATGAAGTCAATAGCCAAGTTACTGTCTAAATTTACTAGAGAAAACTTCATCCCAAAAGTATCTGACATGATCACATTACTAAGTAGAGCAATGGGGAAATAAGAATCCAAGATTTATGAAAATTGGATGTTTCACTTCATTAATATCACCATCAAAGAAGAAGATCACATGAATTGTGGTCAAAAAGTGTGTGGGCAATTGCATGCACAATTAGTCATACTAGTGCACACTAGAAAATTTTACATGACTTCTGATGCGATGTATTTAGAAACAACAATATGAAACTTCTTTAGATTAAATATTGAGGGAAATAGAGGGGAAAGTTTGGACTTGAACAAAGAATGGAAATTCTATACCTAGTTATAACACAAGGAGGCAAAATTGTATTTCAATAGAGTAAACGATACATTCTCATATGCAATTATCAATCAATTAACTAGTGATATAAGATATGTAATAACCAAAGAGATCATGGAGCTTATTAAGGGATGGGGATATTGGTTCATCCAGATTCCTATGTCTACTCATATCAAAATCTTTGGTCTCCCAAAGACAACCTTCCTCCTACCAAGATATTATGGCAACATGATAATATTGGATTTTGCAAGATAGATCACTAAGGTCCATCTCATATTGTCTTCAAAACACAAGGTAGGTTTAAAGTACTCATTCAAACCGGGATACTATAAGTGCCCTTCCGCATAGGTAGGAAAGACAATACTGGACGAACTTGAAACTTTGAACCTCAAGCACAATGAGGCAAGGAGTAATTTTGATCCAGCAAGAAAGTTGAGGAGCATATGCTAACTACTTTTCCAAACCACACACATGCATTGGAAGACTTATGGGATAACCTCTAGGATGAGTTTGAGGTAAAGAAGATGCAATACTATAGATTGATTGGCTTCCAAATGAGCGAGTATGACATAAGAGAGGATATCCCCAAGGAGCTCTCTAATGATGGGGGGAAATTAGACCCAGTATATGAGCAAGAAAATGTGGCTACTAAAGCACGCAATCCTTTAATGTGGTAAAAAAGATGTGTCTATTTATATAGTTTCTCAACATGTGATTGATAGGAGGTTAAATTGGATTGACCTTTGATTAGAATCCACTAATCCAACCAACAAGAGATTCAAGAAAAAGGTTGGAGGTTCTCCATCATCTTCCATCCCCAAATAATTTAAGAGATAAAGGACTAGAGATAAAACCAATGAGGATAAGAAGGTTGACAAAAAAATGAACAATGAACCAATAGAAGGGCTTATATAGAATGTCCAAAATGCCTTGAAATGTTTGGACTTGTCAATGGAAGTTGCAAATGCAAGAGTAATATATGCTTTGGGTGTTAAAAATATGGCCTAGATCATACCTCCAAGGATTGCAATAGTCCTTGCTCCCATGGGATGGGAAGAAATACCACATACCAATCTACAAATGAATAGTCATCTTGAGTAGAAACTCTTGCCCCCTCATCATCCCAACAACAACCACTAGTTGATGGGTGTTTTGACACACTCTCCAACAGTCAGGTAGTTTATGTGAACACTCACCACCTCTCCTGAAAAGCTATCGATCTCAAAATACTAATTACTCCAAGGTCTCTATAGTTGGGTATCAACGGTGATGGGAAGCTCAATGGCTGATGCAATTGTACCTGTCAAGGGGCCTGTTAGTTGTAACTACTTGGAATTGCCTATTTTTTGTATTTTTGCAAATTTTAATTTCTCAAAATAAACAACAAAAGATAGATCAGGGGAAAAAGGAAATAACAATAAAATTGATACAATAACAACTAAATGATCCACACAGTTAGAATTTCATTATCCAAATATAATCAATACCACTAAATCAGCATTCAAATGACAAACTCCGAAAAATATATAAAGTCAGACAACTTTACACATCAACAGAAATGAATATTACCCAACCAATAATCACCCTATCAATTTAATCCTCATATACCATTTACATGCACAATATAATTCATAAAATAATAAAGCATCCAAAAAAACTAGTTGCTGATTCTGACGATAGAAGTTACCAAATCATGAAGAACACAACCATATAGAACACACAAGTAGATCAGGAAATCTACAAGCTGCTTTTTGTATTAAACTTCAAAGAGTATCACAAAATCTTATAAACTTATAAAAATATACATAAAATATCTAATGGAATCTCTAAAATAGACCTCAACTCATCAATTCGTGGACCCTTACAATGGCCCAAATTCTATAATTTATAGAGTTTTGCCCTAAATCCTAGGAAAGAATCATGCCTACAGACTAGGGTTACAAAAAGGAAGGAGTTGCAGTTGATATGCAAGTCGCTGCTTGTGAACTCTAGTTAAGTGCTACTAAACTAACACTCCATGTTCACTTCCAAAATGGTGCTTCAACATCAAGTATTTCGAACCATGCAAAGATAATGCTCAAAAAGAAAGTATGAGAAGTAACTCTAGTTGACATCTTAGTTGGGGTGATGGTGACGGTGCTCCAACATGAATTCACCCTTTGAAACTACCTATTCATCACCTACTTCTTATAGTTCCGGTAGTTGTTAATGAAGCATTCCAAAGAAGCAGCAAGTGGATCAATAATGTAACCTATCCAAAACTTGGATACTCTGAGCATCTCTTTCACACTTTATATCTTGGCCACTATCACATCCATTAAAGTCTTAGTTTCATGACACTAGAATATTACATACGTATACCTATTCTTCATATCTGCAGTGAACACAACATTCTCTGAAAAATGAGCAGCAACATACGAATCTCACTGGCTGAGTACACTCTCTTGATGTAATACCCCATGTTATTTGAGACTATGACCACGCGCTCCCAACACTTTAGTAAAAAATAGTTCATACTTGTCAAGTGTTTCTAGGAGAAAAAGATGTTCCTTGATAAATTTGATGTGACCTTGCTCCATTACTTCCATTTTCAACTCTAAAATATCAATGTACGATTGCAAACTAGCAACCATCTCACCTCCTAATAGGTCTTCCCTAGTAACCATATCTCCCAGATATTGGATCTTCTTCAAAGTCTTATAATTTTTAGAAAACTGATGTAGCTATTCCTCCCACTATGTAACACAATCTATAAGAGAACTTTCATTAAAATTGGCTTCTTCTACTATCTCCATTGTGATTTGCATGAATACTTTCACTTTTCCTAACTGGTCCTTCGCCCAAGCTTTAACTAATGTGGTCACCTTTTTCATTTCATATATAGCTTTAATATCACCAAGAGGGAGTGATGAAGTGGATAGCAAAGCATCGTCAATTCTAGAGTCAAGAGGCTTGGATATCTCCATAATCAACCATTTGTATTGCCTTAGTTGCACCTTAATCTTTGCCTTAGTCTTGTGCTCCTTTTCCATCCTTGATTGGACAGTAGACGTTGCAGAAACCAAGATAGACATCTCTCCCCACTTAGTCTGTTTACCCAGATTCACAAAGACACTTGATATCTGGGGGTAGCATGAGAGGATCCTTCGACATCCTGTACAGGTGCTACTATATCAATAATTACCTCTCCAGAGTTTGTTCTTGAAAGATGATGAATAGTTTTTGCTTTCTTTGTTCTCGTCAAAGACTCCGTAATTGCATCTTGTAATGTTATACCAAGGAGGACTAATTTCTCTTTCTTTTTAAAAGTAAAACTTAACCATTATGGGATGGTGTCATCATGTTCCTCTCCCTATATTGCTACTTCTGTAGTGACCTTATGAGCCTCTAAATCCTATTCTCCCTCTTCTTGTTGTTGACCTTCATCTTCCCGTTCCTCCTATTGATGCTCTTGTTGATCTTGTTGATCTTGAGGAGTTGGCACTCTTTTCTGAAATTGAACAACTTGTTAGGTGAGACTAGCTTGAAGTGATTGATCGAGCTGTTGCTGTATTTCTTCTAACTTTTCAGAAACCTATTCTTCAAATTGCCTTTGTGTTCCATTTTTATGCTCCTTCTCATTTCCTCCCAACTATTGAAGCAACATCTTCTAGTCTCTAGGAGTAAGGACCATCCTTTCATCTTGTTTATCATCTTCATCATCAAGTGCCTCCTCTTCTGTAACCTGTACATGAATCTCCATAGGTTGCACTTATATGGCTGGCTCTTTTGTGGCTGTAGTAGGTTCCTCCTAGGGTTCTTTTTGTTTCTTCTCCACTTTCCTCTTCTTTTCTATTCCTAAAATAGGCTCATCATCCTCATATGAATCTGTCTCAATGTTATGGATGATGACCATTTCTTGTGTCAGTATTGGAGTAGGTGTAACTTGTTGTTTAAAAGAAGTAGGAGGAGGTTGCACTTCAGCTTCCTTTGCTTGAGATGTAGGAGGTGGTGGTGTTTTGGTTGTCTTAGTTTGAGAAGCACCTTCACCTAGAATAAGACCAATTGTAGGAAGAATGGGAATGATAGAAGCCTGCGTGATAGCTTGTAGCCTTGTATTTATCCCATGCTCCGCAATAGTTTTAAAAAATTGGGGCTCTTTCAGCTTGGCGTCCAATTGTCTCTTGAGCTCCTGATTGTTAATTGGCGTTGTTGCTTCTTCCGGATCAGTGAAACTATTCTACCTTGAATTAGACCTTGTTCTCCTTGCATATTATTTGTGTACCTTTGTCTGGGGGTTATCAGTTGCTTTCCCCTTCTTCTTCTCATTGGTAGCACTAGGATGGATCCTTAAACTCAACCACCGCCTTGTCCTTTCCAAAAATTTCACTGTAACAATTTCAATATCCAACTCTTCTTGGTTGGACCATCTGACAGGAGTGAGTGGTGTTTAATCAATTCCCTTCTCTTTGAATGTAGGGTCAAGTAGTTCACCATCATCTCCCAGCTCCTTAGGGATATTTGTTTCAATCTAAAAATTCCCAATTTTAGGCATCGACAACCTATAATATCCCTTTTCTCTTACTTCAAAACTATCTTGGAGGTTGGCCCAAAAATCCTCCAATGCAGACTTATGTCCTTTATATGATTTTGGCATCATTTTCTTCAAATTTCCATAGGGACTGTACCACTTGTGAGCATAATCAAACTCCTTAAAACTCAAATCTTGCAATTCTTGCTCAACTGCCTTTGCTACTTGGATGTTTGGACATGTATAATGCTCGAGGGAAACAAGCAAGGTGATTCCAGTTTTGTGCTTGAGTGTCAATAATGCTTGCAAACTTACCAATTGCCTATCATACTCTAAAATAATTATTTTGTTGCTGCAATATCTAGGTAGGAGGAAAGGGTTACCTGTGAACCCCCTAACCCGAAGGTAAGTAGACCATTGGTTTTGCAAAAACCAACACCCCCACATCTTAATCATTTGCATGGCTTCTACAATTATCCTATATCCTACATCTCCTATTAGTTTTATTATTACAACATAAATAAATGCATCATATATCCTCTTAAAATGTAGTTTGGCTTGAGAGAAAGGTAGCTGAGTGTAGTACTCCCATACCCTTTTCTATCCTGGTTCTTCCCCTAATTTTACCCCAGTCTTCAACCCTAGAAATTTACCAGTTGGGGCAACCACCCATACTACATAAGAAGTCATGACTAATTTCTTTGTTTGCTGGATTGTAGTCATTTGGTTATGAATATTATCAGAAATGATCTGCGGCCAGTAGAAATAATCTTTCCCAATAAAAACCATGGTCATATAGTGAAACATCCATGTGTGAAAGTGTCTACAATCTGCCTATCCAAAGGCTCTTCTTAGCATATTAATGAGGTCTCTTTGGGGCTCTTGAAAACCTGCCCTCAGAATATCTATTGCTTTGAGGCCGATTTTTCTTGGCTCTGATAGCCATGCCTCATTAATATGCCTTTTGTAATTAGAAGTGTTTTTTATAAACAAAGAAATAGCCCATTCTTTAGTTGTCACTAATACCTTTTCCCTTACCGGTATTCCAAAAGTCATTTCTATCATGTTTGGGGAAAGGTCTATAATCACATTTCCATCAACATCCACACACTATCTTGTCTCTGGTTGATAATAGTTTGCAGTAGTTAGAATGAGTTCAGGTGACTGTATCGCTTGAGGGAAACTGGTTGCTTCTACCAAACCCGATCTTTTGATTCTTCTATACGGGGCTTCTAACGCTTCAACTTGCAATTGAGTTTCAATGTCCTCGAGTATGGCCAATTTATGTATTTGTTACCCATTGCATTTTGTCTTGCATTTTGGAAGCCAACGTCTGCCCTTGATATTGGTACTTCATTGTTATGGGATTCTTGTCCAATTTTACCTCCTCTTTGGTCCTCTTCTTATTGGGGATGGGTCCATGAATCTCCTTTATCCTGCAAGAAGAAATCCACAATTAGCTACTATATCATATTACAAAATCATCACATAATCCAAAACTCTAGGATTCTGGGGCTTTGAGGCATGAAAACCCTTTTGAACAGCTAATTTTGGGACTCCGGGGTTCTGATTTAGGAAAAGCTAGAAAACAACTAACTTTGACACTCCGGGGTTCCGGGTTTGGCAATAAACCTCAACGATTGATTTCAAAACTCTGGGATTCTAGGGTTCCGAGGTTGGTGAAAACATCATAAGGATCAACTTCAGAACTCTGGGGTTCCAGGGTTCCGAGGTTAATAAAACTGCCCAAAACACAGACTTTGGGATTTCGGGGTTTCAAAATCCCAAAACAGGGTAAATCTCTCAAGGACAAATTTTTAGAAATCTGGAGTTCCGGAGTTCTGAAGCAGTCACTGGTGAGGAGGGACCTCAAAGAGATCAATTCAGACTGGTCAATAAGAGTAAACACAATAAAAACACAAAGATATGATGGAGGCAATGCATAATAGATTGTATTATAACATGAAAATTGATTACAACCAATCGGTAACAACCGGGTTACAACATAACCGACTCACAGACCTGGTAGAACATACAGAATAGGTCACAATCGAGACCTTGAATCTTAAGATCTATCTTCTATGCACAGTCTGGCTACTTGATTCTTTGATTTGGTTACATTCTAATGCACAATTATAATTATATATACGATCCAAAGGATCCAGTCGGCCCAAAAAGGGATCAAAACCCGAAGAACAAGACCTAACGTGTAAAATCAACAAGGTCGGCCTTCGCCAAGAGATTCCTCCAAAAAATCAAAAGGATGAAGTGTAGATCATGTGAAAAGGTCGGCCACACACTAAAGAACATCAAATCAATGCCCAAAGCTCTGTAAGCTTCAAAAGGGGTTCTGGTAGATCACCAAAATAGGTCCAGGCAACTAGTAACAAGAACTGCCAACCGGTAATAGGAAAATGTAAAGGGAACCGATAGTGATATCTTGTCGGAAAATGATCCAAATGTGATATAGTCTAGAAACAAGTAATATGATCAATTATTCAAGTACAATCCAACTCCATAGGATCTGGTGAGCCAAAACCAGGACACACAAAAAGAAATGTTGAAACTATAAATAAAAAGAAAAACATAAGGAAAATGTTTTTGGTTGATGCAAGATTGCTATGAATCGGGGATGCTCTTGTATCAAGTTCTTAGGTGGGAAAGACCCAAATTTCAAATCGAGCTCAAGGGTTCAGGATTTCGGAGTTCCAAAATCCCGAGATGGGTAAAAAATTCTCATACAGTCACTTCGAAACCCTAGGGTTTTGAGGTTCTGAGGTAGGTAAGATGGGAAAAATTGAGGCACCTCAGGATTTTGGGGTTCCAAGATCCCGAGGTGCGGAGACTAGTGTTCCACGAGGCAAAAAAAAACAAAAAAAAGGCCCAAAATTTATTGAAAACATGGAAATATAATTTAAACCTAGCTAAAAAAGCATGAAAGAACAAGAAAATCAAGAAACCCAACAAAGAAAACCAACCTGGCAAGGCGGAAAGACTAAAAATACGGATGAGCGAGGAGGCGAAACTCACAAGAGGGAGAGCTTGAAATTCATAGAAGCAGTTTGCATAAATGAATGAAAATCACTCATTTTGGCCTCTTTATACTCCCCCCTTCGTGACCGTACGACCTCACTAAAAATGACCTTGGGATTTTGAGGTTTTGGGATCCCAAGATAAAAACATAGAGAAGCTCAAAACTCTAGGGTTCTGAGGCCCCGAACAAAACACTAAAGCATACCTTAGGACTCCAGGGTTATGAGGCAAGACACAAAAGAACACTTCAGGACTCCGGGGATCCAGATTTCCAAAGCAGAACACAAAACAAGCCTAGGATTTTGGGACTCTGAAATTCCAAAACTGACCATAACAAAACATGAAGTACTCAGGGTTCTGGAGTTCCAGGATCCTGAGGCTTCAACAAGACATAACTACAAGACTTCAGAACTTCGGGGTCCTGACAGAACAAAGAAAGGAGGACCTCGATACTTTGGGGTTCCGGAGTGATCAAAACTAAAGCACAAAATAAAGAAAAAAAAAAAAGAGACAAAAAAGGGGGCCAACATTTTTACTCCAAGAAAATGATGTGGTGGGTATGCAAGGCATAACAAATGATGACTTTTTGGGAAAAGTGACTCTAGGCATTTTAGAATTTCAGAATCTCTGGTTTTGCAGACCTCCAAGCCTACTATCATTTAGGGTAAGATATAATGGAAAAACATGAAATGAACCAAAGATTTAGATGATTAAATTAGGAACAAAAAAAATTTAGCTCTTAAGTGTGTGCATTTGATTCATTACTCCATCTTTGCGATCAGGAAGGTAGATTACAAAACATGGGCCCAAACTACATGGGTGAAGTCACTTATGTGTTTTGTGCAATATTATCTTGGGCATAGATTTTCTGCCAACCAGGCATCCATAGCCCTGACAGAGATACCTCTTGTCCCCACCAAGCAGTGCTCCAATACCAGCCAGGTGTCCATAGCCCCGATGGAGATTACTCAAGACACCCTAATAAGTTGCCTCAGATTGATATTTTTATTCTTATTCTTTTCTCCTTTTTTTTTTTTGAAAATACTTTGATTTTGCTAGATATAAAGCTTTTGATGGCTCAAAATTTTTAAGCAACTTTCAAAACAATGAATCTCTGAAACTGGGTTGGGGACCATAGTGGACAACGGAAAAATCTTAACTTTGGATTTTTCACTTGGAAACAAGTTCTGCTGACACCTTCAAGAATTTCATGATGTATCTTAGTGTGATGATAGTTCCTGGCAATCATGCTAGTCCTCACTAATCAAATATCAAAAAATCAAATAATTATTAATATTTAATATACGACCTTGGACGGATGTAGGCAAGGATTTCAAATCTAACCAGGATAATAACGAAATTATAAAGAGCTAAGAGTCAAAGTCTCCCAAAAGATAACCTTGCTATGCAAAGAATATCAACCATATCAAAATCTTCGAAAATAAACATGTGTCCCAATACAATGAAACAAAGACGAATAGAACTAAACAAATAAACCAAAGAGAACCAAAAGGAAAATACGCAAGCATCAAAACCAAGAAAGAACAAACAAAAAGAAAACCCAAGAAGACAACAACAAAATAACTAACTAAAACAACATGAATAAACTAATATAGTACAAAAGATCCAGCTCCACTGAGGGTTTATCAAAATAATGCTTGAGAAACTGACCATTGATGGGCAATGGTACAAGTTCTCTAGTCAAATAGCTCAATCGGAAGGTGTTCTCTCCTAATATTTCAACAATCTGATAAGGACCTAACCACAATCTCTCAAACTTATGGTGATCACCCTTCTTTTCCTTGACCTTGTCCCATAAATGAACTAAGGCAAAGATCCCAAAGACTTTCACCTTGGATCTTTTATCAAACCATTGCTTAAGGACTGCTTGATGCTTAGCAAAGTGTTGTAGGGTATTTATCCTTTTCTCATCAAGTTTTAACAAATTCAAGAGGCAAACTTCTAACTAGTCCTCAATTTCAAGTTCTTTCATCAGTTAGAGGGCACAGATTTGTAAATTGACTGGGAAAATAGGGTTTTGGGCATAGACAAGATAGTATGGAGAAGTCCCTAGGGAAAGCTTAATTCTTGTTCTATCAGCCCAAAAGGCATATTTCAGTTGGGTATGCTAGTCTCTAGGGTTCTTCTCAAGCAGTTTCTTAATAATATCTAAGATATTCTTATTTGTTGACTTAGCTACCCCATTTCCCTAAGGGTAATAGCTAGATGAAAACTTAAGAACTACCTTGAATTCATACACCCATTGCATTAATTATGCCTAAGTAAAAGCTAGGCCATTGTCACATACCAGAGCGAAGGGCATTCCAAACCTGGTGACGATATGTTCCTCAAGGAATTTAAGGACTATTTCTATAGTAGCATTCTTACAGGTCCGAGCTTCTATCCATCGGGTACAATAATCCATGGTGGTTAATATTAACTTGTGTCTTGTAGATGAATTAGGGTTAATCACTCCAACAAAGTCCAATGCCCACTGGGTGAAAGGTCTAACTTCAAATACTAGTTAGAGGGACATGATGGGATTCCTTTCCTTGGAAGCTACAATTTGATAGGTATGACAGTGTCTGATGTGCTCATGCGTGTCTTTAAGTATGCTAGGCCAATAGTAACCTGATTTCAATATCTGATGCACTGTAGCATCTATCAATCCATGATTGGTGCCATATTTCCTGTAAAATTCCTCAATCATCTTGCGAGATTCTTACCAATCAAGACACCTAAGATAGATGCCTTCACAATTCTTTCTATATAGTGTTGAATCTTTGATCATGTAATTAGCACTTTTGAGCCTCAAAGCTCATCTTTGCGTAGCAATCAATCCTTCAGGACACCTATTATTGAGAATGATAAAGATCAAGTCCATATACCAAGGATCTTGAGTGAATGGCTCTAAAGTGTATTGTTGACATTGAATATAAGGAGAATCAACTGCTATAGCCTATGACAAACCCTAACCTCTCACCAACCTCATAGGATGCATTTCTAAATCAAACTCTTGCAAAATAGCCATCCATTTCCCTCGAATTCTCCAAGTTCACTCTGCATTAATAGTGACTTAACTGCCTGGTCAGGTACAATTGCATATATCTTACTCTTTAAGATGTAGTGTCTAAATTTCTTCATGGCTCTCACTAAATAAAAAGCATGTTTCTTGAGAGCAGAATATCTTACTTCATCATTCTTGAAAGGAAAACTCATGAATACAATTGGATTTTCATCCCCTGCTTGCCTCCGTGTCAAAACAATGACACCATAATGCAATGAGGCAAAATAGTATATGTAAAATGACATGATATAATCAGGACTAATCAACTCAGGAGCTTCTGCAATAGACTTCTTGATCTAGGAAAACACCTCTTTTGCGTCAACATTCCACTCTATCTTGGCATCCTCTTCATCATCACATTTAATGGCTTGACTATCTCTGCAAATCCGGTGATGAATTTTCTTACAAAATTAATCTTCCGGAAGAAAGAACTCATCTCTTTTTTACTCCCAGGCATCTGCAATTTTAGTAATGCTTCCAGTTGGTCTGGGTTGATGGATATTCCTCTTTCAAAGATCACATGACCAAGGAGCTTCCCTTCAGTAACCCCAAATACACACTTTTTGGGATTAAGGGATATCCCATACTTTCGGCATCTTTCTAGAACTTTACACAGGTGGTCTAGATGATATTTCTTGATTTTAGAGAATATGGTGAGGTCATCCATATATATGATAATTCATTTACCAATCAAGTCCTTGAAGGTTGTGTCCATCGCCCTCTGAAATATTTCCCCAACATTGATCAACCCAAATGGCATTCTGTGGTACACATAGGTACCCCACTTCACAGTAAATGTTGTCTTCATGCAATCTTCATGGTTCACCAATAATTGGTTATATCGAGAGTAACCATCAAGGAATGCCATCATTTGTGAACCATTAACAATTTGTAACACTTCATCCAAGGAAGGTAGTGGATAATTATCCTTTTCTGATGCTTTATTGAGGTTATGAAAATCAACACAAAGTCTAATCTCTCCATTATTTTTCCTTAATAGCACCAGATTAGCAAGCCAAGTGGAGTGGCGTACAATGAAAATAATCCTAGCAGCGAGCAATTTTTGAACTTCTTTGAAAACTGGGGTTCTATCAATAAATTGACAGGTCATTGTTTCTGCTTGAATGGCTTCGTATTAGGCTTAAAAGGTATAACATGTGTAATAATAGATGTGTCAAATGTTTTCAAGTCTTCATATCCCTATGCTATAACATCAATGTATTCCTTTAGGATTTGTATGATTTTCTCCCTCTTAGTGGGAGTGCAAATTTTCCCAATATAAACTATCTTCTCTTGACCTTCTTGACCAATATTGTGTGGTTCATACTTTCCAGCATCTAAATCAGTGGCCAGTCTTTCTTTTATCATAGGATAAGAATCAAAAAGCTTCTCTAAAGTGACTATACCTTTATGAATTACGTTCGTGGGGAGATCAAAAATTTCTTCATTGCAGTCTTCATAAGTAGTGTGTGATCTATCATCTTCATCAATAATCTGCTCCTCGAAAGCACCAAAATTAGCAAGGAAAGATAGGATGTGTCTATCCTATTCAAAGACTTTAAAATGCTTGATGTTGTCGGGTACAATGGGTGTAGAGACCAGCTCTACAAAAATATTTTCAAAGGAAACTGACTTACTGGCTTCAATGTACTTGCTGCTACAGCCAATGCTTCTAATATTCCATTTCTTTTTCTAGGTACTAACTGTATGTCGAAAGCATCAAAATCCTCAATCAGCCCCCATACCCGGTTTCTATATTCTGCTAGCCTTTTATCATGACATGCATACTAAATTCTTATTTGCTTAACCACCAACTCAGAATCTCCTTGTACTTTTAAGCATTTGGCTCCTTTTTTATGGGCAAAGAGGAGTCCTCTAAGTGGGGCTTCATATTCATTCATATTGTTGGTGCAAGAGAATTGGAGTCAATAGGAGGCTAAAAAGGTTTTTCCTTTGGGACTGGTTAATTCAACTTCGACTCCACTACCTTGTTTGGATTTGGATCCATCAAACATTAGAAGCCATATTTCATCCTTTAATTTCTTTATATTGTTTAGCTTCGGTTTGACAATCAATGGGGGAGGATTTCTTTTTGAAAATGGTTGTTGCCCCTTTGGTTTGACATCCTCTAGTATCCGAGGTTGTTCATTTGCATGTTCTAGGAGTACTTCAATCATAGTGGAGGTGAATTTCTCTATTTGAAACTCCATGGGAGGCTAAGTCTCCTCATTCTCCTGCTTGCCTACTTCAACTAGAAGGACCTCCTTTTTACACTCCTTTGGCTGGGGAGTTTCCATTTTGATTTCCTCTATTTGAAGAATTTCTCTCTCATAAATTAGTTTTTCACTTTCTTCAGGTGTGGTATCATAATTAGTATCTTTGCAAGGGATTGGATTCATCAACTTTGTAACTTTATTTTGACAAGGGATGCAATATATCTCTGAGTGTTCTTGATGATGTATCCTAGACCATTGCGAGAGTAGTAAATCATGTACTCTCATATTATCTCATAATAAGCACATCCCTTATTTCATTCCTACAATGAAATCCTTAATTCTCCCCATATTTTCTACAACATCCACTTGATGGAGCTAAGGAACGGGGGGTGTAGAGAAAGTGAGAATCTCACTCACTCTATAAACTCCCAGGCTTAATTCAACATATGCTACTTTATTAGGAGCCTCGTAATTCATAACCAGTTTCTTCAACTTGGGTTCACTGTCAATTCGTATCTAGCTACTCACACCCTTCCATGGAAGCCACAAGTATGTAAAGCACATTGAAAAGTAACCTCCTAAAGTCTTTGACCAATCTTTGCTGATAAGCATCCCATATACTTTCAAAATATCAACTACTTGAATGTCAATATAGTGGGATATGCCTGGATCAACACCCAACTGAATATACACATCTTTCAGCTCCCCAATCACATTTACCTCAGTCTTGTCTAATTGTACCACTTTGCTGTTTGTACGCACCGAGTTAAGACCAAGATTCTGACATATAGAATAAGGCATCATGTTTCCAGAAGCACCCGAATCTACCAAACAATTATGTAGATTCTTTCCATATATATTTAGGCTAAGTAGGAATGGAGGGTTCTTGATGACATCATTGTTAATATTAGCATTTACTTCATTCAAATCAGCCATCTTAACCCCATTTCTTTGAGATTCCAACTATTCTAATATCTTAAGAAGGGCTTTCTTCTTCTCTAGACAATATCTTAATACTTCCATTAATGACATAGTTGTTGCAGTCCTCTCAATCTCCTTGGTAACATCATATGATCCTTTTGCAACATATTCTTGGCCTTGTCCTTGTCTAGGACATGTCCCTTGAAAATATTGAGGAGGAGGAGGATTGTTACTTGCATTTTCATCTGGAGGTACAAATCCACCTTTTGGTGGAGATGGTTCTATCAATGGTACCTTGCCTTGATTTTTGAGATTGTAATTGTTTCTAGTTTGGAAGGCTTGCACATCGTAAAAATGTGGTTCACTTCCGACTTTGGCTTGAAACTCTTTGTAAAGGAATGTGTCAACCAACATCACAGTATTGACCTTCTCTGGTTCTTTAGTAGAACACCCCTTCAACTGCGAATCCGGTTGAGCAATCCTAATTATTTTTTCGAATTGAGCATAATTGACCTCCAAATATGATGCTATGTCATGCAACCTGCACCAATTAGTCAGTAAATTCATATCCTGCTAAATTGACATTTTGTGTGTTGTTTAGGTTATCTCTTGTGTTAGGATGGTCATGGTTTATTTTGCTATTGTTTGGACCTATGTTCCATTGTCTGTTGTATGGTTTGGAGTTATATCTTTGGTTTTGATTCTGATTATTATAACCATGTTGATTATTATATGATTGGGATTGGTTGATTATTATTGGTTGATTATTATGAGTTGTGTATGTTGTGAAAAGTGAATGTGAAGCAACACATCGATCCATAAGTATAGCATAGCAGTGATGAAGACAATTTATGATGTATTTGGAATTGTGTGAGGCCCTACCCCGATTCAGTTTGACATTTTCAGTTATTTGCATATTGAGACTATTATGGATGCTTTATTTTATGCATTATGGACTTAGAACACATATGATACCATGATTTGGACCGCACTGACATTTGTTGATGTTTTATTTCATGCATGATGATTATGGAACCTTAGATATGTTACTAGAATAGAATTACATTACGATGATAAATGTCATTTGCAGGATTTTATTTTGATGAAAGAAAAATGATGCATATTTATGAATGGTTCATTTTTGGGAAATTATGTTGTTTGCTTATGTGAAATTGAATGTGAAAACAAATGAGGAATTGAATTATTGTTGTCTAATGTATGAGTGTTTGATTTGCAATAGAATCCATGTATTTGATTATGAATAATTGTGATTATTTGGAGTTACTAATGTGTTAATTGAGATGCGCAGGAAATTATCCATGTGACCATGGAATTTATGGAGAACCAAGCCTAGACCAATGTGCGTTTGTTAAGCCGGGAGTTGTCTATTTGGAGAGACAACACCCCTCCCCTTGTAATGTATTTTATTTGTGATGTGTATAATGCTTGAATGTAAAATTTAATTTATATGTAATTGTGTAATCCTTCAAGAGACCAATTTTCCATGTGTGATTTTTATATTTTATTTTTGTTGTGTCATTTGACACATGTGCTGATTAAGTGTCATTGAGTTGACTTGTCTCTTGGAGGGAGTTTTGTTTCTACCAAAGCCATTCAAAAACATGAGTGTGGTCCCAAATTTGTCTTGGGTAGGGAGTCATGGGAGTGGTCAACTCATGCTTGACCCGTAGGTAAACTTCAGTGGGGTTTCCAAAGGGTTTAATGGACTCCTAGGGTAAGTTTTTAGGCTTTTCCAAAGGTCCTAAGGGTATACCTATGGGTCAGGGGTGTTTTGCAACATGTGGCTTCTCCCATGTGACTATGAAGTCACTTCAAAAAGTGGTGTTTTCAAGATGCACGAAAATTGAACTTAGAAAGTTCTTCCTAGGATAGTGAACCTTCCCCTTAGGAGTCAAACTCTCTTCCCCATCCTCTTCCACCTTTTCCCTTTCCAATTTTGGTAGTGTGTAAGAGTTTGGGAAGGGCAACCAATGGGAACTCACACCTCACCCAAGGGGTTGGGAAGTGTGTGAGAGGCCTTCTTAGGCAAGATTTTGCAAACTTAGTGAGTAATCACCCACTCTCCTTTCTTGGAGCTTTTGCTTGTTTTGAAAAGATAGTAGGAGTTGACATTTTTAGTGGAATTTTTGGGAGAAAAGATAGTGGAAATTGGGCAGCTCATCCCCAACTAAAGTTAGCAAACCATTTGGCAGAATTAGGTTGGTTACTCTCTTCTTTCTCTTATTATGTTGAAAATGATAGTCATGTGTTTTGTAACAAGAAAAGAGTTGCTTGAAAGATTGTGTTTTTAAGAAGTTTTTGTGTTGAAGTAAAATGTATAGTTTTCCTTTCTATGTGTTTGATGTGTTTCTTGTTGTTTTTGGGAGTGTCCAGGATCTCCTATCCTTGGGAGGGTAGGAAGATTCTTGGGGTGGAAGGAGTTTGACAGCCATGGGTGAGAGGCTCTCCTTATGGAGAGTGTTCTCAAGGGAGTCCTTGGTGACCCTTGATGCATAGCCTTGTGTATGCATTTGGGGGTCATAAGGGGAGCATATATGGCCTTGAGCCTTTTTGGGGGGCATAAGGTTTGTGAAATGTTTGGGTTGCATTTGTGTTGCCATGAGGTGGCTAATGTAGTGTTGTTCTTTTGGCATGCATTCTCCCCATTGGTACATGGTCCACTTCCACCCATGGAAGAGTCACCATGAAAGTGGTGAATGTGAAGCTTGGGAAGGGGAAATTTGATTGTAAATGTGTTCCTATGTTCTTAGTGGTTTTGTGTGTGTAACCCGTCTAGTGCTTGGTTCTCCAAGCTCGGGGGTGGCTTCTAGTAAGCCTAGGCTGGGAGGTGAGCTTCCCATGGTCAAAATATGTTTTAATGCAGGTTGTATGAGAATGGGAAGAGATGGTTTAAAGAGCTATGTGGCTGATTTTTGTTGCAGAAAAATGTTTAAAAAGATAGGGAAGAAATGGAAGCATTCAATGTTGTAGTATTTGCCTTCAAAAAAAAAATTGTATTATTCTCTAGTTACTATGTAAAAAAAAAAAAAAAAAACATTGTAGGGATCTCATCCCATTTGTATTCATGTCTAAGTTGTATCTAAATCTATTTTATATTTACATTTGGCAACGAATAAATATGCCTTTCCCTACTTGGTAGTTTGCAAAAAAGAAAATAAAATGATAGTTTGCATCTTGACTTTTAATGTTTTGCATAAAGAAGAGAGAGAAATGTTTGCATTTTTGGGAAACCCGAAAATTATTATTAGCTGAAAAGTCATGTTCCTTTTAGTTGACATGCTGCTGTAAATTTATTCAAAACAGACTTTTATATTTTTCTGTTATTGCAGAGATAAAAAAAAAATTGTAAGATAGTCTATTCTTTACAAAAAAAAAAGGGGAAACATTTAGCTTTTAACATTATTATTTTGTTACAAAATAAAATATAGATTTGGAGATCCATTTTAAATGCATTTGATGCCTACAAAGATATTAATCTCAAAAGGAAAGTCCATGTGTTTTTTTTTTTTGTTATATTTAAATAAAAGGGGTCTATGGCAGCAAAATAGATTTATATTAATACATTTAGCTTCTTAATAATGTTTGGACAAATCTGATTTATTCAAAAAAATAAAGAAATAAAATAATGTTCACAGCCCTGGTAATATTAATCTACAGACAAAAAAAAAACAAAAAAAACAAAACAAATATGTTTTATCACTGGTTCTGGTTGCACCTATAAGTTTCAGAACTCTTAAACACATATATATATACACACACACATATATATATATATACATATATATATATATATATACATATATATATATATATATATATATATATATATATACATATATATATATATATGTGTGTGAATTTCCATATTTTAATCATTCTGTTCTGTTTTTACTTAAAGAAAAACCAGGGAACTTATTAAAACCTATATATATATATATATACCAGAATATATATATATATATATATATATATATATATATATATATATATATATATAACAAATCAAAAACCTCATACGAAATGTTTCCACGAAGCACGTTCATGTCCTAACAGCAAGCGGACTTTTTAAATAGCGCAGGAGGTGTGTAGCGCGGGCCGCGCCCTTGGGCGGTGGCGCCACCCAGGCTGCGGAACCCGCAGACCCTGGGTGGCGACGTCCAGGACCTGCGGGGCCGCAGGCTGGGCGGCGCTGCCGCAGCCGGCAGCAAACCCCGCCCCCTCTACCTTCCCCACACCTGCGTCTAAACCGAAGGAAAATGGCGCGGTTTTGTCTTCCTCCCCGCTCGACCTCCTCCCATTTCCTTCGCCGTGGTGCGATCTAAAGCAAGAAAAAAAAAACGCGGCGCTAAGCGAACCTTCCGCCATTTGTGTGGCCGCCGACCCACCCTGCATACTACACTCTCAACGCATAACAAATAAAAAAAAAAAGAAATTAGGGTTAGATTCGGTGGCTATTCACACACGCCTTAACCCTAACTTCGGTTAGGGCAAAGGCACTGGGTTTTAGTGTGGATATTTTGTTAAAAAAAAAAAGGGGTAATTTAAAAGGGGGGGGGGAGATAACTTAGTGTAGCAAAATTTAAAACCCCCACTTCCCTTTAGAGGTGCATTCTTAGATATACAAATAAACAAATAAGGGAATAAGTACATGGGGAAAATATGTATATATATGTATAAATATATATGTATATATATATACTTCAATAATAGTAGACTAATTTTAAATAAACGTGCGGATGTATAAATAAAAGGGGAGGTTTAATAGTTGGATTAAAACCCCCACTTCCTTGTGAATACATTCGTAAATCAGAATATTTAAATATATATGTATATCTTTATATATATATATATATATATATATATATATATATATATATATATATATATATATATATATATATATATATATATGTTTATATATATAAATCAGTGGGTTCATTTCAGTTCATAATGTAAATTAATTGCTAAACTAAGACTTGCAAGGACTTTTATAAGGGAGGATTTAAGTTCCAAAGGGATTTAATTACTTTATTTAACAAAGATCATAATTCGATTAGGTTATGTTATTTGTATTAATGAATTTGAAGAATGATTTATAAGAAGATTTTAGAATACTTGGGAGGTTAGAATTTAAGCAATAGATTAGGGGTGTATACTCTAAGTATTTGTAGGGCCAAGAGGGCCAATTAAAGCCAAGGATTTAAAGTATCTTTCTACTATGGGGTTAACTTTTAGTAAAGTGTTGTTATGATGATGTTAACTAACTTAAAATCCTCAGAGGATAAGAAGATAAGAGAAATTATAAAACGCTTATATCAATCGTTGTATTAAGATTTTAATTTATTATCACTGAAGCTTAGCAGTAACCCCCCCCCGGGGAAAATATATTAGCTCGTCGTTAACTTAGCAAACCATGTTTCTCCATTGAGTTTAGTTACCTGAATTACACAATATAGTTATGACTTAACCCAAAATGCATTATTATATTCAAATTAATCTCACTTAGGCAATTATTTTAATTAAGTAAGTCGTAATTAGTAAGTTAAGTATTTCAAAAAAAAAAAATTTCCGTTCGTGCCCAAGAGTGGGCATGACATTTGGTATCAGAGCCAGGTTGCCAGCACTAGGGAACCTTACTCCATTACGTTTCGCTACAATTATTTAATTAATTAAATTGTATTTAATTTTATTTTTAAACTAGCTAAATATTTTCTCCTAAAAATAGTTATTTATTTCATTTTATTTTATTCTCTTAAAAAGGATGCCTCCAGCTACGCGACAAGCTCGCAAACGTGGTAGAGGCCCTAGGCGTGCACGCATGGCACGCGAAGAGGTCATTAGGGAGGAATCGGTTCAGGAAGTGGACCCAGCAGCTCCTCCCGAGCAACCAGTTGACCCGAACCGAGACATCTTGGTAGCTCTTCAGAACCTGATTGGACTAGTACAGGATAGGCTTCCAGCAGTAGATCATAATGTTGAAAACCAGAACTCAGGAAGTCATAGGACAGTGGAACGGGAACGGAGTAGGAGTCCACCCCCTAATCCCGTAGAGAGTCAGGCTGTGCATGAGCCCGAACCCATTCACCTACCAGCACCACCTCCAGCCGTAGCACCAGTGTATATTGAGAGGGCACGTAGAGATCCAGGGGATCTAATCAGAGAGGTTATGCGACTTCAACCACCATCATTTGGAGGATCTACCGATGGGGTAGAGGCAGAGGCATGGCTTTTAAGCCTAGATAGGTGCTTTGCATTGCGCTCTTATGAGAGCAATCTAAAAGCACGTGCAGCGGTTCACCTATTACGAGGAACAGCCTCCACATGGTGGAGACAGGAAGAATATAAGTGTGGGTTAGAGATAGAGACCCTCACTTGGGAGATTTTCACAGAGAGATTCAGGGAGAGGTATTTGTCAGAGCATTTTAGACAGCGTAGGGTGGATGAGTTTCATGATCTCCAGCAGAAGGGTATGTCAGTGACACAGTACGAGAACAAGTTCTTTGAGCTATTACCTTATGTAGACTACCTGAAAGATGAAAAGCTTCTCGTCAACTGATTTGTCAGAGGATTGAATTCCGGCATAGCTGGACCAGTGAGAATGGCCGCTCCAGGGAGCCTCCGGGTTGCCGTGGAGAAGGCTTTGATAGCCGAGGAGATTCAGGCCAGACCACATGACTCGAAGGATCGGTTTCAAAACCGTAATCCTTCACCACAGACTTATGGGTTTCAGAAACCCCATTGGAAAGGTAACAACAGGCACTCATCGGGGTTCTTCAAACCCCCTCCTCCGCAGCAGTCACAGCAAAACCAGAGGCAAAAGCCTCCGCAGAATCAACAGGGCACAAAGCCCAAGCAGTGGCAGTCACAGGGTCAGAGGCGAGATCAGAAATCTCAGGCTCCTTACACACCTCCGGCTAGGACTCAGCAGTCCTCTAGAGGTGGGTACAGTGGTTCTAGTAGGACAGGGGGACAGTCTTTCTCCAGACCACAGGGAATACAGTTTCAGGCACGAGGCCCTTGCTTCACATGTGGGGCCATGGGACACATAGCGAGAGAGTGTCCCCAGGGTCAGATGACAGGAAACCAGAGGATGGCAGCATCAGAGCCGACAGTTGGGGACATGGGCAAGTCCCACAGAGTCTTCGCAGCGGTTGACAACCGCCAGGCAGAGCATCAGGCCACGGTTATTGAGGTAGCAGGTATGATCAGAGGTAGCAGTGTATCTATATTATTTGATTCAGGAGCTACTGATTCTCTTATATCTCCATTGGTTGTGGAGCGTTGCGGGCTAGTGGCAACTAGGCAAGAGGTCAGTTGGGAAGTGGAATTAGCTTCAGGGGCTAGAGTGTCAGTGGAATCAGAGGTTAAGGGATGTCAGATTCAGATTGGCAGCATCACCACCTTAGTGGACCTTAGAGTTACACCACTTGGATCATATGGCGTCGTACTTGGCATGGATTGGCTTTATGGCCACAGAGCCAAGATGGATTGTCGCCTGAAAAGGATCGAGTGTGAGGATGATCATGGCTCTCCTATAGTGATCACTGGAATTCAGAGACCCGTGTCTCTTCGTATGATCTCCGCCATGCAGCTTAAGCGGAGCATGCGAAAGGGATGTCAGTTATTTGCCATCACCATTAGTGATAGAGAAGAAGAAGAGGAAAAGGAACCATCTATTGACGACTATCCTATCCTTAGAGAATTTGCCGATGTTTTTCCTTCAGAGTTACCTGGTATGCCGCCCCGTAGAGAGATTGATTTTCATATAGACCTTGTTCCTGGAGCCGAACCAATTTCTAGAGCACCATATAGAATGACTACAAATGAGCTTAATGAGCTCAAGATTCAGCTTGAGGAACTCCTAGAGAAGGGCCACATTCGCCCTAGTGTATCCCCTTGGGGTGCACCAGTCATCTTCGTGAAGAAGAAAGATGGATCTCTCCGACTATGCATGGACTACCGTCAGTTGAACAAAGTAACCATCAAGAACCGATATCCATTGCCCAGGATCGATGATTTGTTCGACCAACTTCAAGGTGCTAAGGTATTTTCCAAGATTGATCTAAAATCAGGGTACCATCAGTTGAGAATAGTGGAAAGTGATATCCACAAGACCGCATTTCGCACTAGATATGGCCACTATGAGTTCACCGTGGTCCCATTCGGTCTTACGAATGCCCCAGCAGTTTTTATGAGTCTCATGAATGGAGTATTCCGTACATTCCTCGACCACTTTGTGATTGTGTTTCTCGATGACATTTTGATATATTCACGGAATGAGGAGGAACATGAGGAGCACTTGAGGCAGGTTTTGCAGTGTTTGAGGGAAAATCAGTTGTATGGCAGTTTGTCAAAGTGTGCTTTCTTTAAAACTGAGATCAAGTACCTTGGTCATGTTATATCCGGTGATGGGATCTCAGTAGACCCGTCAAAGATCAGAGCCATTATGGATTGGCCAGCACCTACCAGTGTGACAGAGGTCAGGAGCTTCATGGGCTTAGCAGGTTATTACCGACGTTTTGTCGAGGGATTCTCTAGAGTTGCCCATCCTATCACTTCTCTTCAGCACAAAGGGAAGAAGTTTGAGTGGACGGAGAAGTGCGAGAAGGCCTTTCAGGAACTTAAAAAGGCACTTACTACCGCACCTATCCTTGTAGTACCGGATCCTTCAGCTGATTTCATGGTTTGCACAGATGCTTCCCTAGATGGTTTAGGAGCAGTACTTATGCAGAATGGTAGAGCTATAGCTTTTGAGTCTAGGAAACTCAAGACTCACGAGCTTAATTACCCCACTCATGATCTGGAGCTTGCAGCCGTAGTGCATGCACTTGTGAGATGGAGACATTTCCTTTTGGGTCATCATTTTGAGTTGCACTCAGATCATCAGAGCCTTCAGTACATATTCACTCAGCCGAATCTTAATGCACGACAGAGGAGATGGATGGAATTCTTGTGTGAGTATGATTTTGACGTTCACTACATCAAAGGGAAAGAAAATGTAGTTGCAGATGCTTTGAGTAGGAGACGCCACGAGGTATTCACCATGTCTATGAGCACGGATTTGAGAGATCGGATCATGCAGCGATTGCCAGAGGACAGATGGTATTTAGAGGTTTGCGAGGCTATTCGATCTCAGGAAACTTTAGAAGGGAAATATGTGGATTATTCTTTAGAGCCCGATGGTTTATTACGCCATAGAGGGCGCATCTATGTACCTTATTCCGGGGGATTGCGAGAGTTCATTATCACAGAGGCTCATAGGGCTCCTTATGCGGCACATCCCGGAGTCAAGAAGTTGCATGCAGATTTGAGAGAACTATATCATTGGCCAGGAATGCGACAGCTTATCGCCGAGTTGGTAGCCCGATGCCTGGAGTGTCAGAGAGTCAAGGCGGAGCACAGCCATCCAGGTGGGTTGCTCCAATCTCATGCTATACCAGAGTGGAAGTGGGACACTATATCTATGGATTTCATCATTGGTCTCCCTATGTCATCTCGCCGCCATGATGCCATCTTGGTGACGGTTGACAAGTTGACCAAAGTGGCTCACTTTTCACCAGTTCGTACCACTTTCACAGCACCAGCAGTAGCACAGGTGTTTTTGCGAGACATTGTCAGACTTCATGGTGTTCCACGTAAGATCATTTCTGACAGGGATTCCCTCTTCACTTCCTCTTTTTGGAAGGCATTACAGGCAGCTATGGGTACCAAGCTCAATTTCAGTACAGCCTATCATCCGGAAACGGATGGCCAGACAGAGAGAGTTAATCAGGTGTTAGAGGATATGCTTCGCATGTACGTCATGGATCACCAGACCAGATGGGAGGAGTATCTTCCTTTGGTGGAGTTTGCCTATAACAATGGGCATCACACGTCCTTGGGAATGCCACCCTATCAGGCATTATATGGCAGGCCTTGTAGGACACCGTTGAGTTGGGACCGCATAGAGGATAGAGTTGCCATTGGTCCAGAGATAGTTCGGGATATGGAACAACAGGTGGATTTGATTAGGCAGCGTCTTAGAGAGGCACAGGATAGACAGAAGAAGTATGCAGATGCAAAGAGGGTTGATCGTAGCTACTCAGTTGGAGATAGAGTCTTCTTGAGAGTGCGACCGCATAAGAGTCCAATCCGTTATGGAAAGGGTTCTAAGCTCGCACCTCGATTTGTAGGACCATTTGAGATCCTTGAGAGGATAGGGCCAGTTGCCTACCGTCTAGCATTGCCACCTAGCCTGTCACGCATCCACGATGTGTTTCATGTTTCAGTTTTGAGGAAGTATATCTATGATGAGTCTCATATTCTAGATTGGGATGCCTTGCAGGTGGAGTCGGACGGGCAGCTAGCTTTGGAGTCCATTCGCATTTTGGCACGCCGGACGCTGAGCCTTCGAGGGCGAGAGCTGGACCAGGTTAGAGTCCAGTGGGATTGCTATGATGAGGTCACAGCCTCATGGGAGGATGCAGCACTTATGAGATCACAGTACCCCCACCTTTTTGATGAACTCCAGGAGGAAGTTCATGCCTAGAGGGGGAGGGTGTGAGGCCCTACCCCGATTCAGTTTGACATTTTCAGTTATTTGCATATTGAGACTATTATGGATGCTTTATTTTATGCATTATGGACTTAGAACACATATGATACCATGATTTGGGCCGCACTGACATTTGTTGATGTTTTATTTCATGCATGATGATTATGGAACCTTAGATATGTTACTAGAATAGAATTACATTACGATGATAAATGTCATTTGCAGGATTTTATTTTGATGAAAGAAAAATGATGCATATTTATGAATGGTTCATTTTTGGGAAATTATGTTGTTTGCTTATGTGAAATTGAATGTGAAAACAAATGAGGAATTGAATTATTGTTGTCTAATGTATGAGTGTTTGATTTGCAATAGAATCCATGTATTTGATTATGAATAATTGTGATTATTTGGAGTTACTAATGTGTTAATTGAGATGCGCAGGAAATTATCCATGTGACCATGGAATTTATGGAGAACCAAGCCTAGACCAATGTGCGTTTGTTAAGCCGGGAGTTGTCTATTTGGAGAGACAACACCCCTCCCCTTGTAATGTATTTTATTTGTGATGTGTATAATGCTTGAATGTAAAATTTAATTTATATGTAATTGTGTAATCCTTCAAGAGACCAATTTTCCATGTGTGATTTTTATATTTTATTTTTGTTGTGTCATTTGACACATGTGCTGATTAAGTGTCATTGAGTTGACTTGTCTCTTGGAGGGAGTTTTGTTTCTACCAAAGCCATTCAAAAACATGAGTGTGGTCCCAAATTTGTCTTGGGTAGGGAGTCATGGGAGTGGTCAACTCATGCTTGACCCGTAGGTAAACTTCAGTGGGGTTTCCAAAGGGTTTAATGGACTCCTAGGGTAAGTTTTTAGGCTTTTCCAAAGGTCCTAAGGGTATACCTATGGGTTAGGGGTGTTTTGCAACATGTGGCTTCTCCCATGTGACTATGAAGTCACTTCAAAAAGTGGTGTTTTCAAGATGCACGAAAATTGAACTTAGAAAGTTCTTCCTAGGATAGTGAACCTTCCCCTTAGGAGTCAAACTCTCTTCCCCATCCTCTTCCACCTTTTCCCTTTCCAATTTTGGTAGTGTGTAAGAGTTTGGGAAGGGCAACCAATGAGAACTCACACCTCACCCAAGGGGTTGGGAAGTGTGTGAGAGGCCTTCTTAGGCAAGATTTTGCAAACTTAGTGAGTAATCACCCACTCTCCTTTCTTGGAGCTTTTGCTTGTTTTGAAAAGATAGTAGGAGTTGACATTTTTAGTGGAATTTTTGGGAGAAAAGATAGTGGAAATTGGGCAGCTCATCCCCAACTAAAGTTAGCAAACCATTTGGCAGAATTAGGTTGGTTACTCTCTTCTTTCTCTTATTATGTTGAAAATGATAGTCATGTGTTTTGTAACAAGAAAAGAGTTGCTTGAAAGATTGTGTTTTTAAGAAGTTTTTGTGTTGAAGTAAAATGTATAGTTTTCCTTTCTATGTGTTTGATGTGTTTCTTGTTGTTTTTGGGAGTGTCCAGGATCTCCTATCCTTGGGAGGGTAGGAAGATTCTTGGGGTGGAAGGAGTTTGACAGCCATGGGTGAGAGGCTCTCCTTATGGAGAGTGTTCTCAAGGGAGTCCTTGGTGACCCTTGATGCATAGCCTTGTGTATGCATTTGGGGGTCATAAGGGGAGCATATATGGCCTTGAGCCTTTTTGGGGGGCATAAGGTTTGTGAAATGTTTGGGTTGCATTTGTGTTGCCATGAGGTGGCTAATGTAGTGTTGTTCTTTTGGCATGCATTCTCCCCATTGGTACATGGTCCACTTCCACCCATGGAAGAGTCACCATGAAAGTGGTGAATGTGAAGCTTGGGAAGGGGAAATTTGATTGTAAATGTGTTCCTATGTTCTTAGTGGTTTTGTGTGTGTAACCCGTCTAGTGCTTGGTTCTCCAAGCTCGGGGGTGGCTTCTAGTAAGCCTAGGCTGGGAGGTGAGCTTCCCATGGTCAAAATATGTTTTAATGCAGGTTGTATGAGAATGGGAAGAGATGGTTTAAAGAGCTATGTGGCTGATTTTTGTTGCAAAAAAATGTTTAAAAAGATAGGGAAGAAATGGAAGCATTCAATGTTGTAGTATTTGCCTTCAAAAAAAAAATTGTATTATTCTCTAGTTACTATGTAAAAAAAAAAAAAAAAAACATTGTAGGGATCTCATCCCATTTGTATTCATGTCTAAGTTGTATCTAAATCTATTTTATATTTACATTTGGCAACGAATAAATATGCCTTTCCCTACTTGGTAGTTTGCAAAAAAGAAAATAAAATGATAGTTTGCATCTTGACTTTTAATGTTTTGCATAAAGAAGAGAGAGAAATGTTTGCATTTTTGGGAAACCCAAAAATTATTATTAGCTGAAAAGTCATGTTCCTTTTAGTTGACATGCTGCTGTAAATTTATTCAAAACAGACTTTTATATTTTTCTGTTATTGCAGAGATAAAAAAAAAATTGTAAGATAGTCTATTCTTAACAAAAAAAAAAGGGGAAACATTTAGCTTTTAACATTATTATTTTGTTACAAAATAAAATATAGATTTGGAGATCCATTTTAAATGCATTTGATGCCTACAAAGATATTAATCTCAAAAGGAAAGTCCATGTGTTTTTTTTTTTTGTTATATTTAAATAAAAGGGGTCTATGGCAGCAAAATAGATTTATATTAATACATTTAGCTTCTTAATAATGTTTGGACAAATCTGATTTATTCAAAAAAATAAAGAAATAAAATAATGTTCACAGCCCTGGTAATATTAATCTACAGACAAAAAAAAAAAAACAAAAACAAAACAAATATGTTTTATCACTGGTTCTGGTTGCACCTATAAGTTTCAGAACTCTTAAACACATATATATATACACACACACAGATATATATATATATACATATATATATATATATATGTGTGAATTTCCATATTTTAATCATTCTGTTCTGTTTTTACTTAAAGAAAAACCAGGGAACTTATTAAAACCTATATATATATATATATACCAGAATATATATATATATATATATATATATATATATATATATATATATATATATATATATATATATATATATATATATATATATATATATATATATATATATATATATAACAAATCAAAAACCTCATACGAAATGTTTCCACGAAGCACGTTCATGTCCTAACAGCAAGCGGACTTTTTAAATAGCGCAGGAGGTGTGTAGCGCGGGCCGCGCCCTTGGGCGGTGGCACCACCCAGGCTGCGGAACCCGCAGACCCTGGGCGGCGACGTCCAGGACCTGCGGGGCCGCAGGCTGGGCGGCGCTGCCGCAGTCGGCAGCAAACCCCGCCCCCTCTACCTTCCCCGCACCTGCGTCTAAACCGAAGGAAAATGGCACGGTTTTGTCTTCCTCCCCGCTCGACCTCCTCCCATTTCCTTCGCCGTGGTGCGATCTAAAGCAAGAAAAAAAAAACGCAGCGCTAAGCGAACCTTCCGCCATTTGTGTGGCCGCCGACCCACCCTGCATACTACACTCTCAACGCATAACAAATAATAAAAAAATGAAATTAGGGTTAGATTCGGTGGCTATTCACACACGCCTTAACCCTAACTTCGGTTAGGGCAAAGGCACTGGGTTTTAGTGTGGATATTTTGTTAAAAAAAAAAGGGGTAATTTAAAAGGGGGGGGGAAGATAACTTAGTGTAGCAAAATTTAAAACCCCCACTTCCCTTTAGAGGTGCATTCTTAGATATACAAATAAACAAATAAGGGAATAAGTACATGGGGAAAATATGTATATATATGTATAAATATATATGTATATATATATACTTCAATAATAGTAGACTAATTTTAAATAAACGTGCGGATGTATAAATAAAAGGGGAGGTTTAATAGTTGGATTAAAACCCCCACTTCCTTGTGAATACATTCGTAAATCAGAATATTTAAATATATATGTATATCTTTATATATATATATATATATATGTTTATATATATAAATCAGTGGGTTCATTTCAGTTCATAATGTAAATTAATTGCTAAACTAAGACTTGCAAGGACTTTTATAAGGGAGGATTTAAGTTCCAAAGGGATTTAATTACTTTATTTAACAAAGATCATAATTCGATTAGGTTATGTTATTTGTATTAATGAATTTGAAGAATGATTTATAAGAAGATTTTAGAATACTTGGGAGGTTAGAATTTAAGCAATAGATTAGGGGTGTATACTCTAAGTATTTGTAGGGCCAAGAGGGCCAATTAAAGCCAAGGATTTAAAGTATCTTTCTACTATGGGGTTAACTTTTAGTAAAGTGTTGTTATGATGATGTTAACTAACTTAAAATCCTCAGAGGATAAGAAGATAAGAGAAATTATAAAACGCTTATATCAATCGTTGTATTAAGATTTTAATTTATTATCACTGAAGCTTAGCAGTAACCCCCCCCCGGGGAAAATATATTAGCTCGTCGTTAACTTAGCAAACCATGTTTCTCCATTGAGTTTAGTTACCTGAATTACACAATATAGTTATGACTTAACCCAAAATGCATTATTATATTCAAATTAATCTCACTTAGGCAATTATTTTAATTAAGTAAGTCGTAATTAGTAAGTTAAGTATTTCAAAAAAAAAAAATTTCCATTCGTGCCCAAGAGTGGGCATGACAAATTGTGAATTGTGATGAACATTTTAGTAGATGCATTGATCTATAGTTCAAACCTATTGATGTCTTTCTATCAGAAGTATTGCATCTTTCCTTAAAGAAGTGATCTTTAGTGTTTGCAAGTTCCTTTTTGTATCTTGACCTAAGGTTGTGCACTTTAGCTTTGAAATTCATCTCAGGGGTAGTGAGATCCTTGGCCTCTAGCCTAAAAATTATAATCCAATTATTATATTATGACTGTGATTCTCACCATGGTTTTTCCTAGTTTTGGTTTTCCACGTAAAAAAAAATGGTGTTCATGTGTGGTTTCTCTTGTGGTTTTAGTTATTTACTTTCATGCATAAGGTATATGGAATAAATGATAAGTAGAAGGTTAAATTTGATTATTTTAGTGTATGCTCATTCACCCCACAATCTAACAATGCTCAACAATATTAACTTGGACCAACTTGAATGCACATCCATAACAACTATTATGATAAATTTCCAAGAGAAAATATTTAAATTATTAGAAGGATATGAATACTATAATCAAGTAAAAGAGAGAATTGCAAAAACACTCAAGGTCCTAGGTACGATGATTTAAAATATGAACCAAATGGTATATTAAGGTTCAAATGAAAGATTTTATTTCAAATCAAGGTGATTTGCAAGCTCCAATATTGAAGCAAGCAAATTGTGCACCTTATTCAAGACATCATGGGGTGACCAAACTATCAGCAGACAAAAATCCATTATGTTTTTGGAAAGCTATGAAAAAATATACAACCAATTTTCTGGCTAGGTATATGTCAAAGGATTAAATTTGAACACGTACACCCAACAAGATTTTTATATCTCCATGACATACCATACTAGAATGACAATTAATTAATACAAATTTTCATATTTACCTATGTTTATGAACCATCATGATATGTGTTGAGATAAAAGGTGAAGAAATCTTGCAATATTTTATTTCTTATGTGATTGAAAATCTAAAACTAAATTTGAAATGAACATGTTATTTCACCATTCAATGTAAATATAAAAAAATAGCCATACCAAAATAGACACCAAATTTACATGGAGAAACCCTTTCAAGAAAAAACTCCACTAGAGAATGAGGACAAGTATATTATTATTCAAAAGAGAGAAAACCACAATAATATGATTTGCTACACTTCTCCAAATAACCTTAGGAATACTTTAAAACAATGACCAATTGATGATTAAATAACTATGCCTTGGCTCCAATTTATAGACAAATGAGAGAGGAAAAACCATTGTTGCTTTTTCAAAATAAGGGGCCAAAACCACTTGCAAAAAACCCACACCTTGGAGAATGAATAGCCAATAGAGAATATAAAATAATAAATGACTTTTAAAATAACTCCACATGAGCCCAAAATCCAAAGCCACTTAGTCTTTACACATTTTGAGTGCTCCGAACCTTGCGGTGACTGTTCAAAATCCCAAATGGACACATTTTTTCATACTTTATCTCCTTATGCATGAACCTTCATGCATCATTATTGATGTGGGAAGGAGTGTATTTTATCCATTTTGATTTATATGTATCACCTCTTCATGTTAACCTCTTGAAAATGTAATTACAAATAGCCAAAAAGTATAAATATTTAATATTTTTCTCACATCCTTTGGAATGCTTTCCAAAAAACATTGAGACTCATGAATGTCTTAGGATTTAAAAGTTAATGTCAACTTATCTAATATTCCCCCACTCAAAATTATACATTGCAATTATATCCAAGAGATACATTACATAAAATCAAGTATAGTGATCGGGGCCATGGCCTCCCTGCACCAAGAGAACTTTTCTATGGTCACTGGCTTCGTAAGAGAATCTATAACATTATCCAAAGTGTCAAATTTTTATATCATGACCTTATTATTATCAACCATTTCTTGCACATAATGATACTAAACATCAACAATCTTAGTACAAGCATGATACATAATATTCTTGGCCAAACATATAGCACTCTGACTATTGCATCCAATCCTCACAGTCTTGCAATCAAAGCCAATGGCAATACCATCTTTGTAACCATACCACCTCATTAGAGGCATGAGTAGAAACCATATAATCTGCTTTAATTATGGAAAAATCAACTATGGGATGCCTCTTACTCATCCAACTCATTTCTCCTTCAAACAAAGTAAATACATAGCCACTAGTGGACCTTCAACTTTCTAAGTCACTTGCCTAATCTGCATAAACAAATTCTTGTATGTTTAATGACTTAGGCACATCATCAATACCATGATAAACCAAACAATAATCACAAGTACGTCACAAATATATAAACACCCACTTAATAAAAGTCTAATGCTCTTCACTAGGATTAGACATAAACTTGCTCATAACTTCCACTACTTGGGCTATATCTAGTCTAGTGCAAACCATTGGATATATCAAAATTGAAATGACACTAGCATAAGGAACCTTAGACATATCCTCATAATCATCATCAGAACTTGGACACATCTCTAAAATCAACTTAGTACCAATTGGAAAAGGAATACCAATCAACTTACAATCATGCATATTAAACCTCCACAAAATAGAATCAACATACTTAGTCTGGCTTAAACAAAGCCTTTTGTGAGACTAATATCTACTAATGTCCATCCCAAGAATATATTTTTCAACACCCAAGTCTTTCATATTTAATGTGCTAGAAAGTTGAGCCTTGAGTTCTCTAATCATCACCTTCTTGTTACCCATAAGAAACATGCCATAAACATACAAGAAAATGATTAGTATTTGATCATCAATAACCTAATATAAACAAAATGATCTTCCTCACTCCTCTTATAGCCTAATTTATAACCTTTCACTTTCTCACCATAACCAACAAAGATGCCTTTATGAGCTTTTGGATCCAATTTATATCACTTCTCTCGAGGCACATGAACAAAAGTCTGACAATCAAAGACCCTTAAGTGTGCAACCAACAAATTTCTACATGTCCACACTTCATAAGGAGTTTTGTTAGTAAGAGCTAAAAACTAAGATCTATTAATCAAATAACAAGCAATACCAATAGCTTCTGCTTAAAATCATCTATCAAGCTTAGCACCACTTAACATGGTCCTAGCTATTTCCATAATGGTTTGGCTCATTCTTTTTGATACTTCATTTTGTTGGGGAGTGTGAGGAGTAGTGATCCATTAAACAATACCTACATGCTTACTTAAATAAACAAATTCCCTTGAAACATATTCACCCCCATTGTTAGTCCTCAATACTTTTACCTTATTATTTAATTTCTTTTCCACTAAGGTCTTAAATTCCTTAAAATTAGTGAAAACTTCAGATTTAGAATGCATGAAATAAATCCAAGTGTATCTCAAGAAATCATCAATGAAGGAAACATATATCAATATTCACACAAAGAAACAACATCCACTAGACCACACACATCCGAATGATTAATCTCTAATGATCTCTTTGCCTTATAGATTCCTTTAGGAAATGATGATCTATTCTATTTACAAAACACATAATGCTCACAAAAATAATTTTTTCTAACAAAATAATAAAAAATATCATCAATCAACCTTTCATTTAGAATGGTCTTAGGACCTTTTTCACCAATGTGACCCAATCTATGGTGCCACATCATACATGTATTTTCATTGCTAGTTACATTGCCAAAGTTAAAAAAAGTAGAGGCATTAAGCCTAAACAAAGTCCTTATTCTAGATCCTTTAGCTATCACCAAACTCCCTCTTAGCAACCTACAACCATACTTATCAAATGTCACATGTACACCATCAAATTGGATACAGAAAGAAGATTTCTTGCAAGTCCTGGAATATGCAAAACATTATCAATGGTTTTTATTCTTCCATCCTTGAAACATAATTTTACCTTTCCTTTACCAAAAATATTTTTTGTACTATTGTCAACAAGGAAAAAATCTCCCCCATCATATGATTTGTAAGAGGAAAAACACTCCTTGTGAGGAGTCATGTGGTAGGAGGCACCTGAATCCATAAGTCAAACATCATCACTAATGGTGTAAAAATAAACAAAGCATCATAATCATCATCAAAGGACTTTTTCATGGAGGAATCAACATTCTTTTTCTTAACTCTTCATTCCTTCTTCACATGCCTTGTTTTTTCACAATTCCAACACTTTACTCTTTTTTGGGAGCTTTGATCATCCTTTAGACTTCTCACTCTTTTTATCCCCTTTAGGCCCTTTTTATTTGGACCTTCCTCACACATGCAAAGTATCTTGGGAGCCAACATTCATAGAATTTCTTCTCACCTCTTCTAAAAGAAGTATGACAATTCAATTGTCCATCTTTGTTTCTATACTACCACTACTAATAGGAATAATTAGTTTCTTCCAAGATTCAAGCAAAGAGCAAAGAAATAAGATCATTTATCTCCATCTTCTAATTTAACATCTATGGATGCAAGATGACTTAAAACCAGACTAAAAGAATTCAAATGATTTGTAATAGATTCACTCTCTTTCATTCTCAAAGAATATAACCTTCTTTTCAGATATAGCTTGCTAGACAACCTTTTAGATTGTTAAATGTCACCGATCCTCTTACACAACTTGTATGTGGTGTCTTCTGCAAAGACATTCAAGAGGATGGAATTGGTAAGACACAATCGAATGGTTCCTCGTGACTTCTTGTCAAAATTATTGCAAGAATCATCATTCAAATATCATAACCTAATTTGTTCCTTGTTGTCCTCAATTTTAGCTCGGCCAAAATCATGAGGCAACCCTACGAAACTGGTCCGTTTCATACCTTATGGTCTCCGGGAGAGCTTAATTGACTTGGTCAGTTAGTTTGTTTTGTTCCTTGTTTTCTATTTTATTGTTTTCCTTGTTCCTTTAAGTTTGCAGTTTTACTTGCAGTTCGGACTTTAAAGTTCGAACTACAAGGTTCTTTTTGCTAAATACACTTCATACTTTAAAGTCCGGTGTGTATTTGTGGGTTTTCTTGCCTGCAGTTCAGACTTTAAAGTCCGAATTGCAGGTGGTTTGTCCAAAGGGTGCATGTCAGACTTTAAAGTCCGACGTGCAAGTTTTTGTAGCCTGCATGTCGGACTTGAGAGCTTAATTGACTTGGTTAGTTAGTTCGTTTTGTTCCTTGTTTTCTGTTTTATTGTTTTCCTTGTTCCTTTAAGTTTGCAGTTTTACTTGCAGTTCGGACTTTAAAGTCCGAACTACAAGGTTCTTTTTGCTAAATACACTTCGTACTTTAAAGTCCGGTGTGTATTTGTGGGTTTTCTTGCCTGCAGTTCAGACTTTAAAGTCTGAACAGTAGGTGGTTTGTCCAAAGGGTGCATTTCAGACTTTAAAGTCCGACGTGCAAGTTTTCCTAGCCTGCATGTCAGACTTTAAAGTCCGACATGCATTGTGAGTTGGCTTTAATTTCACATTTATTGCTAATTAGGGTTTTATTATTTAAAGCCTCTTTTTGGTTTATTTTGTTAATTTTTGCATTATCGTTTGTTTCTTCCATCTCCTCTATGCACCCTCCTCCGATTTCACTCGCCTTGACTTAGTTTAGATCTTTCCATTGCCAGATTTTTGTATCTCCATTGCTGCGAGGTAGGGTTTTTATCTTATGTCTTTTTCAGGTTTGCATTTTGATTGTCTTCCCTTTCATTTTTCTTTTTATTTTCAGGTTTCTCCTTCGGAAGGCAATCGGATTTTGTAGTTCGATTGTCTCCCTTGTTTCAGAAGACAATCGGACTTCAAAACCCAATTGCCCTCTGAAGTCCCCTTTCTAAAGCTGCATATCAAACTTTAAAATCCGATATGTAGGATCTTAACCTTCACATATCAGACTTTAAAATCCAATATGCGGAGGGGAGTAGGTTGACATGTCGGGTTTTAAAACCCAACATGTCAACTAGTTGTCCTTTCCCTATAAAGGCACTTCGGACTTTAAAGTCCGATGTGCCTTTAATCTTTTCTAGGTTGCACATCAGACTTTAAAGTTCGATGTGCTTATTTTAAGTTTTTCCCCTACACATCGGACTTTAAAGTCCGATGTGTTGATAACTCATTCCATATTGCATATCGGACTTTAAAGTCCAATGTGCTGATCAAGGTGTTTTTATTTGCACTTCATACTTTAAAGTCCATTGTGTAATTTTCGTTTTCAAAAGAGCGGGTTGGACTTTTTTCCCTGATCTGTTGTTTTCGACAGTTTTACTCCTAAGCCTATTTTGAGTCCCGTTTTTCGATCCATTTGAGAAAAAATAATTTTTGATAATGATGAATAGCTAATAATCAGTGTTGAATGCAGTCATCACGAATGTCAAAGCTCCCTCACAACAAGCCTAAGTCTTCCTCAGGTCAGTTGGAACCTTCTCCAAGTAAAGCATCATCAAGAAAGATGAAATACAAGTACGACAGGTACTTGAATCTGTACCTAGAGAGTTAAGTAGACTCAAATATTAAGGAGATCAGAGACACTTAAATTGGGCATGTTGATATGCAATAATTTGTTGACCGGGTTCAAAAGGCTCCTGCACGTCTAACTAGTTTAATCAAATTTGAGCTGCATAAGTATGCATCTTTCCCAGTTGCGGCTCATGATCCTCAATTTGTACTGGCAGTAGCTGATCATTTTGATCCAAGCACAAGGCAAGTAAAAGATGAAGATTAGAATGTCGTCATGACCCTAGATAGTGTATTCTTCAATAGTGTCTTCAAAGGTTCATCAGTTGAAGAAGTAGCTGATATTTCTCAAGAGAGTGCTCAAGAGTACTACGAGAAACATGAGGATAAATGCAAAAAGGTGATCAATATTGTTTATCTCTCTGCTGCAAGAAGTTCCCTCACCACACGATGGCCTAAGTCCTTCCACAGGAGTGATTTTAATGAGGAATATAACGACATGGTCACCATGTTATCCAGAGTGAGAGGGTTAAAAGACTCATTATTTTCAAAAATGGATGTCTTATTACATAAATATAATAAAAAAGGGAGCCACAAGAATCGATTGGGGAGAGCAGATAAGTGATGCACTTTGTTCTCAATTGAAGGAGGTCAAGGTGACACTGAAGTTTTACATGACCTCATACCTAGTTTATGCAGCTACTTCAATGAGGCAATATCCAGGCTTGTCTACGAAGGGTGATAGAAGATTGGTTCCCGTCTGGGAGTACTATGATCAACTAACTATCAAGAATCAAGGTAATCATTACAGGAGGGTTAATGATGCCTTATTTGTTGTATGGAAGTGTATTTTTGATAAAGGCCTACAGAAGAGGAGAATATCAGAGGTTGCTTACAGCAGGGTGTCTCATTTTGGGTGTGTATTTCTGTAGTTTCCCACATTCACCTATATCCGAATTGGATGTTTCTCAGGTGAGCCCTTCATCCTTCCAAGGTTCCCTTTAGACAAAATCATCCTTATGGAGTTGTGCACACAACTGATTAGTGTGCATGAGAAACAATCACAAGCACATAAGACTGGGCTGAAATTCCTAGAATCGATTGGCAGGTACTCAGTGCTAATCAATCCTAAGGCCAAAAATATGGAGGAAGAAATGCAGTGGAATGCCATGAGAAGATTCAAGGCCCGAACCAATTTTGACTTTTGCGGTATAAAGAACAAACTCAAAAGGACTTATACTCATGTTTATAGGTTTGAGGATGTTTGGGTAGATTGTCAGAATGAGGAGGATATAAGAAGGATGGATTTCAGTTGCCTTACTCTGGAACAAATTGAAAATTTGGATCTATCTAAGATCCCAATGACCATGGAAGATACAAATGACATAGTGGACCCTACTTATTATGAGAAGAAGATTGATGACTCCCCACTTCCACTTGTGCAATGGTTGAAGAAAGAAAGCAAATCTATTACACAGAGGATCTCTCCTATCTTAGCAAACACCAATGCTTGGTTGCTAAAAAAGAATCTTAGGATGAAACAACTTCCCGCTAGTTCAAGAGATGACGACAACAGTGATGGCCCATTGGGCAAGATAGCTATAGCTGAAACAAGAACAAAGAGCAGGGCAAACTCACAAGCACTATCCCCAGCTCCTGTGGTACAATTGAAGGGTAAAGGACCCAAAATCAAATTTACAGTTAAAGGGTCATCGAAGGGTGAATCATCATTTGCATCACAGGAAGCAGTGGTGAAGGAGCCAGAACAATCGCGTGCCAGTGAAGTTGGAAAAGGAAAGGAGGTTGAAGAAGGTGAAATTCCTCAACAAGAGGAAGTATAGGTAGAAGAAGTATCACATCCAACTGAAGTTGATGCCCCAATTACCTCACAGGTAATCGTCCATTCTATTGACTCTGACTCTGACTCTGACCAAGAGGATGAATATTTTCAAGAAGATGGAGATCTAAGTATGGGTATGAAGCAATCAGAGACCGTTGGTCAGTTTTTTTTACAATAACCAACTTCTCTAATTTATATGATATCCCTTCATCTACTTTTGAATCCACCATGATGGATTTTAATGAGACCTTGCAAGATGCACTTGTATAATAGGTTTCAATAGATTTAGCCATCACTACTACCACCACCATAGTAATTCCTCCATTGGTAAGTGTTGAAGTTACATTCACGACACCCTCAACTCTCCCATTTGTAACTAAAGAGGTAGCAGCAACAAATGTTCCACTAGATGCCTCAATATCAACACCATCAGTAACACTCACAACTGCTCCAAGTTCTAGTCAACCTGATTTTGAAGTTTCAACTCCAAGTCAACAAGGAGCTACTACTCCATTAGCCAATCCAAAACTACCCCCTGGGATGGAAGTAGTGGCCCCTAAGAGGAAAAAATAGGTGATATCCCTAGATGAGTTTGACTTTGAACTTTTAGTTCCTCCAAAGCCTAAGGGAACAAAAAAGCCAAAGACATTATCTTGGGTGGTAGTAGACACAGCTTCCAAGAGAAAATATGCTGAAGTTATGGTACCATCGTCAGACAAGGACAAAGGAAACATATAATCTGAAGATTATACCATGCAGGTCATAGAGATTAGGGTGGAAACACATGAGAGTGTGAAATTATATTCTCATACAACCCTTAATTCTTTATTGAGAAGATTGGATTAGGAGAGGGATGAGAAAAATATCTTGAAGAAGTGTGAACAACTGACCAACATTCTTCTAAAGGTCACACAATCTTCTCAAGAGATAGAGCCTATAGGATCCTCAATAGATACTAAATCTCTCAAGAAGATTGAATAGGTGGGAGCTAAAGGGTGAGTGATAGATGAGTGGATTTCAAGGATAAGGTCAGAAGGCTCTCATCTTATGAGCTCAACAGTGGAGCTATTGTCTGATTATGAAGTAATCCAGAGTTGGATGCAAGGACTCAAAACCTCTTTATCACAGGAGATTGAGGAAGTTGTGAAAAGTACTACCTTGTGGAGCAAAATGGAGGACTTCAGGATAGATGCCTTTGTTGAGCATAAGGTAATTCCCACATGGGTGAAGTACATCTAGATCTTGTCTTTATTGTCTCATAAGCAAGAGACAATGAAACTAGACCGATAGAAGAAAGAAGGTGATGATGAGGTTGACCTTATTTTTGCCAAAGTTGGTGATCTCCCTTGCTATTTATATGATGACGATCAAAATCTCGTCACTGCTGAAGTTGTCACGCAAGAATTCCTTTCTTTGATGGATCAATGCAGAGGACAAGATTTCTCTCTTGATACATTTGATAAACTGTTATAAATTCAGGTCAGCTTTGAAGTCCTCGCATCCATGCTGAAGGATGTTAAAAAGAAATAGGTGAAGATTCAAGATGCAATGTCCTACATCCAAATCATCACAAGTTCTACCTTGATGTCGAACGAAGCAGAGATGAAAGCCATCCTTGCTAAATTCAAAGATTTCCAGAAATCCAATGAAGAGGAGAATCAAGAATGAAGTTCCCCCTCCTGGCATCCTTTCTTCATGTGGCTGCACCGATAAATGTTGTCAATTTTTGTGTAGTTGGACATTTTCTTTATGTAGTAGTTGTAGTAAAATGAGACCGTGCAGTTGAATAAGTCAACCATGCCCACCTTTTTCTCAAATTCTTTTCCTATATAAGGAGGATCTTTTTGTAAATATTTTATCTTTTTCATGCTTAGCAAAACTCTGCAGATTTTTTATCCCAACTAAGACTTTGGGCTTTTTGTGGTGAAAATCCTATCAAACGAATAAAGAAAATAGTTTTGTTAATTACAAACTTTGTGTTGTATCAAGAAAATCATTTATATAATTTAATGTTCCTATGTCCATTGAATCTATATTATCTTTACTTCTTTGATCTTTAAGATATTGCTACATGGTTAGAGAGCTCTCAAATCTTGCAAAGTAGACTTTGTGCTCTTAGCATACTTGAGAAATCTGTTGATAAATTAAGTAATTTGTGGTAAGCATTATATTGTTGTGGTTATTTGTAGTTTAATGGATTTTAAATCTATACTTGAAGACTTTGAACTTTAAGCTAAGTTTCTAATTGTTTAATTTGTAATGACCAGTGTGAATTAGTGTTACCTTAAAGGAGACTTTGTGCTGCTTAATAGTAACTCTTGGTGTAGTTTATTAGATTAATAGTTCTTTTCTTTAAGTATCTGAAGAGGTAGAGAAATTGTAACTAGGTAAAGGGAGAATACATAAACTCTGAAAAAAGAGAGTTATATGCCCAACACCAACCCACAAATTTAATTTCTTATTAATTAGAGGAGAAATTTCATAGGGAACCTCCCCTTGATGAGAGGAGAGATTAATTTCTCAGCACAACATTGTGTGAATTATATATTTCGTCATTAGTACGCTGGTGACAAAATATTCACCCAACATTCCCTAACTTATTTTTTTCTTAATTCTTATTTTGTGATTTATTTTAATAAATTATCGAATTATTTAGAAAGAAAAATGTTATGCTTTGATTAAAATAAAATGTGCTTTTTAGATCATTTCAATAATAGTAAAGTAAAATAGGAAAGAAGTTGTAGTTTTGATCTAACTGTTAAAAATAAATAAATAAATAAATAAATAAATAAGAAAATATGAAATTCAATAAAAAAGACAACCCATGAAAGAGAGATCTATTATTATTTTATTTAGAATACATGTAAATATTTTTATAAAACATGTATTAATTTATAAGCTAAGTTTTTATATTTATTTTAATTATAAACTAAATCTAACATATAAGAGTTTAAAAGAAGAATTAAACTCAACTTATTTTGTGTATACATACATACATACATATATACACACATACATACACACATACAAAAATATTTTTTAAATAGATTTTTGAAAAAGTGAAAAATAAAACTAATATAATCTGACTCATGCTTTATAAAGCTCATGTTTCAAGTTAAAAAAAAACAAAACTATATTCAAAGTTAAAAAAGAAGAAGAAAAGCTTTAAAAAAAATCCCACGTGAACTAAAAAAAGAAAGCTTATTTTAGATACTAAAGAAGTCTACTTTACTTTAAGTAAAGTCTACTTATTATAGGATAAGAATCGACGCTTTTCAGAAAAGATTCAGAAGTATTGATAGGAATAGATGTTAATTTTGGAGGGGGGATCTACATGCCTCTATTTATGTTTATAAGAGAACAAAGGGTGTAGCAATGAATGGGACCTTAGGAAATGGATAGTGAACCAGTCAGCCTTAAATCTCACACACACTAAGCAACATATTAAGTTTAAAGAATGTTAGTCAACTCTGAGTGTTTAACACTTTTAAGTCTAGAAGGTGTGTTTGATTTAAGCCATTTGCAATGAGAAAAACATGAGTAGAGAGAGAGAGTAGACACTTTAAGCCAAAAGAAAGAGAAATGAACTTGGTTTGAATGGGTCAATATGGAGGTAAGTAACAAACTATTTGATCTATGATAAATTTTTGACCATGTAGCTTAAGTTCTTAGTTAAGTAACAAACTATTTGATCTATCCTTTGTTGTCAACTTGGAGGAATTGATTATGTGTTGCATTGATGTTTTGTCATTAATGGCAACACCAACTGTTTTGGTTGTTTACCGATTTTGGGTTGGTTCTGGTAGAGTGGTTGGATTATGATATTGATCCTGTATGATCCAATATGCTTTGGTTTGTGGAATTGATTTGGACATGTCATTCATGCTATTCAGATATGTATCATGATCAGTTGGTTTAGGATTTGATGACTCAGATACTATCATTTGTTCTAGTTAGCCTTTTGGTCTCCGGTGAGGGTTTTATCGATAGAGCTTTGTTGAAGATCTTTTGATGCATGTGATAAGTGGTGTTGGTGTGGCTTCTAGATGGCTTTTAGGATTTTGTTGGTTATCTTGCTCATGTTCCTATTGATCGGTGGTGTTGGATTTGGGTCCAGACCTAATGCTATCTTATTTTGCTAGGTTATAGACCAGTTTATGTAACGTGTTGATGGGTGATCCCGATGTGTTACCGAATGGATTCATTGATTGGATTATGTTGTTTCGGTCTTAGGTCAACTTGGTTGATCATTGGATTGAGGGTTTATGTTATGAATTTATTGTATTATCTTTTAAGTGTCTGACCTAATTGTTTAGGTCTCAGGTTGGTATAAATATGATGTAAGATCTCTTTGTAGATCATAGGATTATGGTTATAGGATGGTTATGCGATTACTTGTGCGAATAATATAATCATATGCAGGAGTTTTAGTCAATCATAGGTGATCGAATTGGGTTGGTAAGAGAGGTTTAAGACCTCTAGTACTGAGCTTAACCAAAACTATACTCAGGCATAGGAGATGCTATCTTTGTAGTTCACTCTTCTTTCCAGATTGTAGTCTAGATTTATTTTGTAGTTAGTGAGGCTCCTTTTGTGATGAGAAGTGTGTTCTAGGATATTGGCCTTCTTGTATGTGCAGGCCCCTCATTTTGTAGTCACATACTTACTACAGAAGTATTATCTGACTGTGGGTAGGCTTCCCACCATGGTTTTTCCCTTTATCGGGTTTTCCACGTACAAATCTTGGTGTCATGTATTTTGGATGGATGGTATCTGTTCTATGATTTATGTTTATGCTTAATTGCTATATCAGTTATTTTGGTATTTGGTTTATGCATTCTGGTATTGGGTTTATGTGTTCCGGTAATAAGGATTTGAATGCTTAAATTTTTGTAATCTATTGACAATTGATTCACCCCCCTCTTAGTTGTCCTCTGGTTATCTAAGTTGTCTAACAATCAATATTAGAGCTTGGTCCTCTCTGCAGAAGCTAAACCACTTGAGAAAGATCCTATGGCATCTAACAGTTCAAGTTCATCAAATACATCTATAGCTATTTTCCAGAGAGAAATTCCTAGGCTTGATGGAACAAATTACAGGATATGGAAGATTCAGAGGGAGACTCATCTGAGATATGTTGGAAAGGAAATTTAGGAGATCATTGAGAAAGGTGTTACATCTTTTAATCTGGCATCTGGAAATCCTCCTCCGACAGGCCTGGATAAGGAGCTTGAGAATGACTGTAGAACTAGAGAAGCCCCTTTTGTGTGCACTTTCTGATCAGCAAATAATGGGACTAACTGATAAATCAACTGCAAAGGCTATATGGGACAAATCGGAGACTCTGAATGAAGGTGAACCTACTATTAAAATTGCTAAACTTGATGGTTACCCTGTGAGGTATGAGAATTTGAAGTATGAAGGAAAACACCTTTTAAATGCTTTGCATGTAATAAGATAGGTCATTTTTCATCTAGATGTCCTGAAAGGAATTCAATATTTGAATAAAGAGCTAGAAGATCTTTTAGGCCTAACCATGATTATCAGAACAAGCATTAATATAGGAGAAACAAAGACAAACCATGTTGCTATGCGGATGAGGAAGGTGTGACTGATTCTAATGATGAACCGACACAAGATTCAGCTAGTGGATCCGAAAATGGAAAGGACTAGGTATTTTTGGCTATCAAAGAAGATGATCCGGTACCTAAAGAGAAGGCTCTTGCTGCTAAAATTGAAGACAAGGATGAATGGGTGATTGAAAATGGATGTTCACATCATATGACTGGAGATAAAAGGAAGTTACTATCGTTGCAACAATTTGATGGTGGTCTGGTTAGATTTGGAGATGACAAATCATGCATGATCAAGGGAAGAGGAACGATATCATTGGATGGTAAGCATAACACTGATAATGTTTATTATGTTAAAGGTTTAAGGCATAATATTTTGAGTGTAGGACAGTTGGTGGATAAGGGACTTTAGTTACAGTTCAAGGATGGAAAATACAATATTATCAACAGATTTGGATTGGAGTTTGTAACCGATACATAGACTAAAGGTAACATTTTTCATTTAAACTCTAGTGAGAAGACATGTTTGATTGTACAAATTGATGAGAGTTGGCTATGACATAAGAGGTTGTGTCATGTGAATTTTAATTGCATTATGAAGATCTATTCTACTAAGGCAGTTAGAGATATACCTAAGATTGTAAGGCCCTATAATCTAGTATGTAAGGAATGTCAAATGAGAAAGCAATTCAGAACTTATTTTAAGAGTATACAAGACAAATATAATGATGTTCTTGATCTTATTCATACTGATTTGTGTGGTCCTTCTAGAATCAAAAGTTTTCAGGATGATATATATTTCATGCTAATCATTGATGACTATTCAAGAATGATGTGGGTTACTTTTCTAAGGGAGAAGTTTGAAGCATTTGAAAAGTTTAAAATCTTTAAAGCTAAAGTTCAGATAGAGACAGGATTGAAGATTAAATTCTTAAGGTCAGATTAGGGTGGAGAATTCACATCCGATGAATTTAACAACTATTGTGAGAAGAATGGGATAAGGAGACAGTTGTCTGCACCCCAGACACCTGAGCATAATGGAGTTGTGGAAAGGAAGAACACAACTATCTTGGATGCAGCTAGAACTATGATGATGGAAGCTAATATGCCTCGTGTCTACTGGAGAGAAGTTGTAATCATGATGATATGCACATTCAACATAAATCATATCAAAGGAGATACTGATAAGACACCTTACGAGTTATGGTTTGGTCATACATTGACAATTAAGTATTTCAGAATGTTTCGTAGTAAATTCTATATCAAAAGAGATGATTCCATTGGAAAGTTTGATCCTAGATGTGATGAAGTTATATTTCTTGGTTATTCTAATGAAAGAAAAGCATATAGATGTTATAACAAAAGATGCAGAGAATTATGGAGAGCACAAATGTCAAGGTGGATGAGTAGGACATAATTCAAATAAGAACTTATGAGAGAGAACCGACAGTGGAAATGATCATAACTAAACCGGTAGCACCTACACCAGACCAAAATGTTGAACTAGTGACTCAAGTTGTATCATAAAATTCAATAGTAACTGAAGATCAGGGTAGAGGAATAGAAAATCAGAAGACTCCTAAGTATGTAAGGTTGAATCATTCAAAAGATCAGATCATTGGAGACAAAAACAAAAGAGTGATGACAAGAAGAAGGTTGGCAGCTGATGAGGTATGTTTAATTTCTAAAGTTGAACCGACATCAGTAATTGAAGTTTGTAAAGATGAATGTTGGATGAAAGTTATGGAAGAAGAATTATATCAGATAGAAAAGAATAACACATGGACTTTAATTCCCTGACCTAAAAATAAAAATGTTATTGGAACTAAATGGGTTTTTAGGAATAAATTGAATGAAGATGGACAAGTTGTGAGGAATAAAGCTAGATTGGTTTGTAAAAGATATTCTCAGAAGGAAGGCATTGATTATGGTGAAACCTTTGTACCGGTAGCTAGAATTGAAAATGTGAGATTATTTCTTGCTTATGCTGCACATAAGAACTACAAGGTTTGTCAAATGGATGTTAAGTGTTCATTTTTGAATGGAGATCTTGAAGAGGAAGTTTATATTGAGAAACTTGATGGATTTTCACTCTCAGATGACAAAAACATGGTTTGTAGGTTAAAGAAATCTTTAAATGGATTGAAACAAGCCCTTAGAGATTGGTATGCAAGACTGGATAAATATCTTTTGAAGCTTAATTTCACTAAAGGTAATGCTGACAATAATTTATATTATAAGATCACTGATGATGATATATTGATTATTGAAGTCTTTGTTGATGATATCATTTTTGGAGGTGAAGATAAGTTGTGTATGGGATTCTCTAACAATATGAAGAATGAATTTGAGATGTCTACGATTGGGGAGATAAAATTTATCTTAGGTTTGCAGATTACTCAAACTGATAAAGGTATTTTTATCTATCAAAGTAAGTATGCTAGAGAGCTGTTGAAGAAATTTAGGATGGAAAATTCTAAACTGGTTGGTACTCTGATGGTTACAAGTAATAAATCGACAAAGGAAGATGTATCTGCACTGGTAAATCCTACAAGGTACAAGTCTATGAGTCGAGGTTTGTTATATCTAACTCATAGTAGATAGGATATAATGAATGCAATTTGTATTGTATCAAGATATCAGAGTGATCCTAGATAAAATCACGAGAGTGCGGTGAAAATGATTTTTTCAGGTATTTGCAAGGAACAACTGAATATGGTTTGTGGTATCCTAAAAATGATGACTTTACATTATGTGCATATATAGATGCAGATTGGGTTGGAGATGTTGATGATCAAAAGAGCACATCCGGTGGAGCTTTCTTTCTTGGAAAGAAACTTGTTTCATGGATCAACAAAAAATAGTCATGTACCTCTTTATCTACTACTGAAGCTGAGTATGTTGTTGCTACTACTAACTGTACACAAGTTCTATGGATGAAGAAAATGTTGAAGGATATAAAGGTGGATTGTAATTAACTAGTAGTTATTCATTGTGATAACTCTGCTGCTATTGATATATCAAAGAATCTGATATTTCATTCTAAGACAAAGGACAAATCTATCAAGTATAACTTTTTGAAGGAGAAGGTGGAAGCAAATGAAGTCAAATTGGTTTATGTGAACACTAAAGAGAGGATTGCAGACATCTTCATTAAACCTTTGCCTAAAGAATCATTTGAGTATTCTAGAGATAGATTGGGGGTTTCTTCCCCTCCGGTAGAGACTTGAGTGATGCTGATTGACATCAGTCCAGTATGCATTATCAGAGCTATTACTCATTCCGGATTGATGTGGTGGTGCTACTACTTAAGGGGAGTAGTTAGTTGTAAGAATTAAAGAATTAATGATTTTTCTTTGATATTTATGTCAAATCTTTGGCATTGATGTCAAAGGGGGAGAGTTATTCTTGTGGAAAACATAAGGGAGAGATATATTCATTAGGGGAATTTGGTTCAAATCTTCATTGCTATATCATTTTGTGGGAGATTGTTGGCTGTCTTTCATAGGGGGAGACTTGTTTGGCATTTCTTGGCACTTGGACGTTTTTGATATCAAGTGTTGCCAACAATGCCAAAGGGGGAGATTGTTGGCAATTTGGAGGAATTGATTATTTGTTGCATTGATTTTTTGTCATTGATGGCAACATCGATTGTTTTGGTTGTTTACTGGTTTCTGGTTGGTTCTGGTAGAGTGGTTGGATTATGATATTGATCTGGTATGCTCCAATATGCTTTGGTTTGTGGAATTTATTTGGATCTATCATTCATGCTATTAAGATGCATATCATGATCAGTTGGTTTGGGATTTGATGACTCAGATACCATCATTTGTTCTAGTAAGCCTTTTGGTCACCGATAAGGGTTTTACTGGCAGAGATTTGTTGAAGATATTTTGATGCACATGATAAGTGGTGTTGGTGCGGCTTCTAGATGGCTTTTAGGATGTTGTTGGTTATCTTGTTTGTGTTCCTGTTGATCAGTGGTGTTGGATTTGGGTCCGGACCTAATGCTATCTTATTCTACTAGGTTATGGACTGGTTTATGTAGCTTGTTGATGGGCGATCCTGGTGCGTTACTAGATGGATTCATTGATTGGATTATGTTGTTTCGGTCTTAGGATGACTTGGTTGATCATTGGATTGTGGGTTTATGTTATGAATTTATTGTATTATCTTTTAGGTGGCTGACCTAATTGTTTAGGCCCCGGGTTGGTATAAATATGATGTAAGATCTCTTTATAGATCATGGGATTATGGTCATGGGATGGTTATGTGATTACCTGTGTGAATAATGTTGTAATCATATGCAGGAGTTGTGTTCAATTATAGGTGATCAAATTGGGTTGGTAAGAGAGGTTTAAGACCTTTGGTACTGAGCTTAACCGAAACTGTACTCAGGCATAGGAGATGCTATCTTTGCAGTTCACTCTTCTTTCTGGATTGTAGTCTATATTTATTTTGTAGTCAGTGAGGCTTGTTTTCTGATGAGCAATGCACTCTAGGCCATTGGCCTTCCTGCATGTGCATGCCCCTCATTTTGTAATCACATACTTACTGTAGAAGTATTATCTGACTATGTGTAGGCTTCCCACCGTGGTTTTTCCCTTAACCGAGTTTTCCCCGTACAAATCTTGGTGTCATGTGTTTTGGATGGATGGTAACTATTTTGTGATTTATATTTATGCTTAATTGCTATATCAGTTATTCTGGTATTTTGTTTATGCATTTCGGTATTGGGTTTATGTGTTCTAGTAATAAGGATTTGAATGCTTAATTTTTTGCAATTTGTTGACAACTGATTCACCCCCCCTCTTAGTTGTCCTCTAGATATCTGAATTGTCTAACATCTCGAGTAATGTACCCAATTCTCACAAATTGAAAATATCAACTCAAAGAACTTAGATTTAATCAAAATGTTGTTTTGTCATTAATTAAATAACAAAATCTTGGGATGGTAGATTATGAATATGTTACTTTTTTCTTGAAATCTTGTCTAATTGGATAGCAAATCAATATAACCACTCTTCACTCAGAGATGATACTCACCTCCATATTGATGTCTATCACTAGAAAATATTGTAGACTTTCCTTTTTGTTAATTCTTGGAAGAAAGCCCATCTTCTCATATTTTCTTATCGTGCATTCCTTGCATGTTTTAAGAAAATTTTCCTTCAATACATTGAGTTGATGCCTTCCTCTATCATAGAGCTTCTTTCTCTACATGTCCCCTTCATGCAAGTATGATCATAATAGTGATTGCTTCAATGATGCAAAGCTTGAGAGTTTCTATAGCCTCTTCTCTGGTGCGTATTGATATCTTTTCATATCTTAGATGTAATCTATTGAGTAGTGTACATCTAACATGAATGACTTTCTTCTACTTTTGTGCTTTCTTATCCAATCTCCTTGTTGTAGTTTAAATATTATTCTATTGCTTAAAGAGTTCCTTAAATCACATTTCTTGCGGCTGTGTACTTTTGAGATTACACTTCTCCGAGGTACATTGTCCATAGTTCTTTTCCCTTGATGATTACATATTTGCATGCAAGATAATAACGTTTGCTAGTAATTTACACCAAAGATATATCCTATTTGAGATGGACGACCTACAGTTTAGAATCAATGGTTGAGAATCAAAGAAAAAAGATGCAAGATGATTGAAGGCATCACAACCATCCACATTTTTCTTTCATTCACTATTTTCCCCATTGATTTTTGTCTCGTTAAACTTGGAAAAAAGGGTGTAACAGAGACATATTATATTTAGTTGTACGCCTTCCTAGAAAGAGGGATTGTGTACTTTAATAATTTTTCTTTTAAATCATGTTCAGAAAATAAGAATGGCTAAAATCTGATGTGTAACAATGATGGCAGATATAAATTCTAATTCTTCTGGATAATACCATTTTGTAAAAAATAGAATGGCATCATATTGTGAAATGTTAATTTTTTAAAACTTAACTCTAATTTTTTTTTGACAAAGGAGTATAATTTTTTAATGGCAAGAAAATATGATTTGGGGGCTTTTAAAAACACATGTTTATAGTATTATAGGGATAACATATATATTATTTTAGTTTACAAGTGTTTTATAATAGTTATTATATATATTCAAATCTTAAATTTAATTTAATATTTGACATAAAAATACAATGTCTAGTATGATTTCTTTTTATATATTATTATATTATTTATATATAATTTGAATATATAATTTATAATATAGGTATTGTAGACACATAAATTTGTCCACTTAATTAAATGAATATTTAGTATTTATTTGATTATTTAACCATCAGTCAACAGTTAATTAAATTAATATTTAATTAATTCATCCTCAACCTCTTCTTATATAAACTAAATAAATTATTCAATTTATTTAAATTAATTCATTAAACCACACTCTAACAATCAATTACATGAATAAAGCATATTTGTTTAATTTAACCCCTTTCCTCATATTAAATAAATAAATAAATATTGATTTAAATCTCTAAACTCGCCCCCCCCCACTTGCATTCTCCTGCAAATGCAAGTTGCACAATTTTAGTGAAATAAATGAATTTTATTTTAATTAAAATCTTATTTTCCCTCACCCACCAAACCCACTTGAATCCTAAACCCCTTCTAGATTCCTCTAATCCATTCTAAATTAGCCTAATCCTATCCCCTAATTATTGTCACATTCCTAAGCAAAGTTAAGTCAATTCTCAAAGCCTCCAAAGTCTTTGAAATGCATTAAAGGCTTTTATTCTCCAACAAATTAACCCCCAAAGTCTTCCAAACTATTTATGGCTCTTACATAACCATTAATGGTTAAAATAAACTCACCCACATGGTTAGAGACTTTCCCTCTAACTCAACCCTCATTTAACTCATGGGTCTCTTCAAGTATTTATTTCTTTGACCATGGTTATCCCCACTAACTCTTGCACAAGAGTTTGTCCATTGGATAAAGGCATTATTCATTGGATAAAATATTTTATTCACTAACTCAAGCCTAACCTTACCTCCTAAGGTAATCTTCATGTCATCTCAATCATTTAATGCTTCTTCCCTCTCCTCTCAAGCCATCTCATGTTGATATTTGTCGTCCTTGGATTGGGTTGAAAGCCCTCACATGGATCATAAACCCATCAATCTTGGCCCTTGCTAAGATTAATCAATCTTGACCATCCATTATCCTATTTTCCCTATAAATAGAGCTCTCATTCTTCATTAAAAAGATCCAGAAATCTTTATGCATCAAACTTATAGTTATTTGGAGAGAACATTTAAGAGCGTTTGCTTTGTTACTTTTCTAAAATTAACATAGATTAATTAGGTGCTTTCTCATAGTAGCTTGTTTACACTTACATATGGATTTTGTTCTTAGTTTCATAATCTTAAATCTTCATAAGACATCCATGAATAGTGCAAAAAGCTGAGAGCTACACTCATGTAGGACTTGGAGAGGAGAGGAACAAGGGAGGAGCAACTATGAGCATTATGAGGAGCATCTTGGGGAGTTTTCTTTCCCTTTTTTATTTTTGTATGCTTCTTATTGTCTATTTTATATCTCTCTTGATATGCATGTTAAGGATCATAGGTTCATTTGTATTTCATTTTGATTAGAACTAACATACTAATGATTTGAACCTATGTGTCTTTTATGTCCTTTTTTAGCATGCATCATTTGGTGAACCTGACGTGAATCAGACACGCAACCTTCTGATCTTCCAAATCTAACTTTTTTGTGATTTTCTTATAATTTCCACACACAAGTTGCGCTTTAGCTCTTTTGTCTCGCATTTTGGTGCTAGCGACAGAAGAGTTTTAGCACTTTTGCTGCAGTTTTACCGCTTTCGCTGCAGTTTTACCGCTTTTTCTATAGTTGTAGTGCTTTTGTTTATTAATTAGCACTTTTTTAATAATCTAGCTCTTTTGTGCTCTCTGTCTGTCAGTCCTTAAATTCTGTCGAAACTGTTTAAATAGTGCTTTTGTTCATAGTTTAGCACTCTTGTTCATATTTTCGCGCTTTTGCTAGTTGTTTTTATGCTTTTGCAATACTTCAGCGCTATTATTTGAAGTAGCGCTTCTGTGTTCTCACAGAGTAGCGCTTTTGTAATAGAGAGCCAAAAATAAATAAAAATTTGTAACCAAAAAATAAAAAACTTAGGCTTGTAGAAGCCCACCAAAAAGATTTTTATTTTACTAATTTTTCTTTTTGCAGGTTACTAGCAAATTTCTTGCAGGATTCGAGGAGTTAGAATTAGGAAATTAAAATTTTTTTTCTAGCTTTTTAAGTTGGATAAAAAGAATTCACTTTCCTTTGTTTTAAAAAGAATCTCATCTCTCATTTTGGGCTAAAATCAACAAACATCTTCATTTGGGCTTAAAAAGAATCTTATTAACACCTTTTCTTTCTTGCAAGTTACGACAAACATTTCAATTTGGGCTTAAAAAGAACCAACAATCTTTCATTTCTTGCAAGGATAAAATTCACAATCAATCTTTTATTTGCAAGTTAAAAAAAACAATCAAAACTTGTCCATTTTTGTTCACAAAGCGATTTTACTTTAAGCAAACGTGCTTTCTGTAGACACCTAAAAATGGTCAACGCTTGCGGAATCATACTTTAACATTTGCGCATTGCCTTATTTTAGGGTTTTTGCATCAAATTAACATTTCTCCTATGTCACGCATTTGGTCTTTATCATTTGTGAGCATCGAGTCCTTCTTCTGCATTCTTCATTTATTTCGCTTTCGAATTTGGTCTTGTCGACAACACTCTCCAATTATGATTTTGATCGATCTTATCCTGTCGCATCAATGTGCGTGCTCATTTGTCATCATTTTGGACATCGTCAATCCTAATTAGGGTTTTGTCCTCTTATCAATCTTATCATCTGGCGATCGATTTGTCATCGATCATTGTCATGTTCGATCTTGTCATTTTGCGATCAATTTGTCATCGATCGTGGTCATTTTCAATCTTGTCGTCTTGCAATCTATTTTGTCATCGATCCTTGTCCTCTTGTCAATTTTGTCATTTTGTGATCAATTTGTCATCGATCATCGGCTTTCTCAATTATGTCAATTTGGATCAATTAGTCATTGTTCCTCATCAATTGGTGCATTTATCAATCAAATCATTTATCACATTGGTCCTTTGTTAATCAGAATCGAATCGATATCGATTATCCTTTGTCAAGACCTAATTGTCATCCTTGCATTTCTAATTCATCTTCTAGGGTTTCGTGATTTAATCATTTAACCTTGTTTGTCATTTCTCCCTTTAGGATTAATAAATTATTTATTTATCCTAAGTCTTCTCATTGCAATTAAATGTTCATTTAATTGGCTAATTATTCCTCTTTTTGTGAATTAATTAATAAATGACAAATTATTAATTAATTCACCTAATTTCACCTAATTTCCTAATTTTCTAATTTTCTAATTCCTAATTTCAATTCTCTCCTATTTTTCTCCTAATTTCATGGGAATGACATTTCAATTTGTCATAATTTGTCATAATTGACAATCAATCAATTTTGACATAGAAAGTTGTCATAATTTTGTCATGAATTATCAATCAATCAATTTTGCATAGAAAGTGCATAATTTGTCATAATTTGTCATAATTGACATTTTTGATTTACAATTTCCATTTGAAATTGAATCATGCTAATTTGATCATTTCTCCAATTTGTCTATAAATTGGATGAATTTCTTCAATCTCGGCTAATAATCACTTGTTTGAATCACTTTGTCAAATCAATCACGCTTCGAGTATTCTTGCACTTCAATCTTGTCTACTTTCTTTCATCTCATGTGTATGCACTTGTAGGTGAGATCCACAACAAAAAGCTATTTGAAGAAGAAAGAAGGACAATGGAGCCACATTAAGGAGATGTTCAGATCTGCATTTGGTTTGCTTAGCTTTCAATCTTGAATGTTTTGCTTTCATGTCTCTATTGGATGTAATTAGGATTGATCATTGCATTTAAGCTTTTGTGATTGAGCTATGACTAATATTGATATTTGCTTTGATGATTTCCAATTTCCTAGCTACATTAATTGGTGAACCCGATGTGAACTAACCCCCTAATCATGCTTTTGAGTGCTTTTGAGTTGATTTGCAGGTCAAAAATCCAAGAAACAGGGTAGTGTAGTGTTTTCTGGGAACTTCTGCGCCTGTGTCAAGCATTCTGCGCCTATGTCAGACATTCTACGCCTATGTCAAGGACATTCTGTGCCTATGTCAGACATTCTGTGCCTATGTCAGACATTCTGCGCTTGTATCAGACATTTTGCGCCTGTGTAGGGCCAGAAATAGAGGTAAAAGATAGTGTTTTTCACTTGCAAATTATTTTCTTTTGCATTTTGTTTCTGCTTTTTGGTTTTTTGGTATTGATTCTCTGTGCAGAACCTTGGCATATGCATGGCAAGGACAACAAATGAAACTACTAACACATTTTTGTGCAGGTTCAATAGTCAAAGACTAAAGATATCAAACTTTTGACTTGGGTTTTGCAGGTTGCCTTGGATTACAACTAAACTTTGTGTTTGTAATTAATATTTAGGCACCTAGTGATTTCTAAATAGGATGGAATGAATGTATGTTTGCCTTGATTGTTGAGTTTGACATTGGAGTAGGAGAGTATGCTCTCATCCTTCTTAGGGTGATCAGAAATCCAGATCTTCAATACCATGCTCATGTTTTTGATTGTGTGTCACCTTTAGAGGGCCTGCCTTCCCGACCATTTGCTTTTGCAAGCAAGTGACAATCGTGAGAAGGGAATGACCCAAAGTGAGTATGGCTAGAATACCTTGGCATTCTAACTCACTATAAATAAATACCTGATGAGCGAAAGCTTTGAAGGAAGGGTTACGTGGGAATTGTAGTTACTTGGGAAGTGATGACCCTTGAACTCTTTCTCATATCAACATCTAAGTAGGACCTCACGGTCTAAATCGTGCTTGCGTGACTACATTTGTTTGGTATCTTGGTGGGCTTAATGTCTCAATCATGCTTGCGTGACATCAAGGAGTAACACTTAACAGAAATCCTTACTAAACACCTTGTTTTTAGAGGCCAAAAAAAAAACCTTCTAGTTGCTTGAGAAGGACAAGTTCGAATACTTGGAAGAGATGCTAAGTTCGCCATGGGGAGATTTCCATGGGGACTGATGCTTGGCTGCCCTGAGAAGTGAGTGCTGTGGAGGGGAGCTCGTGGGGTCAAGCATCTATGTATTCTCCTTGAATCTCATAATGAGTCTACCTCTCAAGTACCTAATGTCCTTTCCTACCATAAGAAATGTGGGAATGAGCATGATTGTCTTGAGTCTAAGTTCAAATATCTTGTATTCTTTGCTTGTCAAAAGTTGAATTGTATCTCATTTCAAGAACAAGACAAATTGATTCAAAACAAGGTTAAACACAAGAGAATTTCATCCAACAAAGTTCAAAACACCTTCAAACATGGTTGTCAAACATTTTTCAAAATCTTGTCTCAACATTCATGTCACTTAGATTTAGGTTCATCCTAGGTTTGCATTTTGCAAATTCATTGTCAACTACCAAGGTTAGGTTTCACCTAGGTCATACTCCTTTGCATATCAATAAGGGTCATCCATTTGCATGTGTCCTCTTACATTAGAGTAATACCATTGTCATACATTTGCATTTGCATACCCTAGGTCTCTTCGTTAAGCTTAGGTCATTATCATATCATATTAGGGTCATTTACATAGTAATTGTCCCTTTGCATATAGTGTTAAAACTAGGTTTTGTCATACTTGAGTAATCCAAATCTTTGATAAACCCTAAGTCATTGTTAGGAGGTCTAGACCTTATCAAACCTTTTGTCTCTTTGTCATCATTGTCATTTCGTCAAACCTAGCTTAGTATCCAAGCATATAGGTGAGACATTGTCAATTTGTCCTATTGTCACTTGGTCCTTTTGTCCTTTGAGGTCTAGACATCATTTCAATTTCCTAAGGGTCTCTTTTAGATTTGCATTCCAAAAAGTTTGTCAAAATATTGAAAACAACAAAAACATAGGTTGCACTCTTGCCATAGATTGCATTTTCATCTATTTAGTTTGCATTTAGTTGCATATCATACATTATCCTTGAAAATTTCCAAAAATATTGCATTGCATATTGACATGTCTATTGAAACAAGGTTCCAAGCACCAATGATACAACAAAGTTTGACATATCAACTAACAATGCAATCACAATTCTATCCAACCCAACAACAAAGCAACATTGATCAAACTTTTTATGATGAAACAAGTCTCCAAATACAAAAACTAGAGGAGAAACTAGCTCAAGAAAAGGAGATTTTGGAACAAAGAGTGAAAAACATTGAGAAGAATAGATCACAAATGTCCAAAATGTTTCAAAAATTTCCAGGTCAAAATCCAAATATTGAGCCAATTGATGTAAGATCTCTTATTGAACGATCAAACATACCAGCTCTCCTCTCCCAAATAGAGATGATGAAACAATTTCAAGAAAAGAGACAACATCAATTTCAACATTATGTGCCTCCACAACAAGAACAAGAAGGTGTTTACTATCAATAAGATTTTCAACCAATACAACCAATGGTTCAACCAATTGTCCAACATATACAACCAACACAACCAATGGTCCAATTTCAACAATATGTCCACCCAACTATACAATGTCCACAAATGGTTCAACCAATGGTGGAATATCAATGTCAACAACTACAACCAAACATTCAAAAACAAAGGTTGTAGCACACACCAACCCAAGTTTCAAACATGTCAGAACAATTGAACCAAGTTCAATATCAAAACATGACATCAGATCAAAACCAACTCCTTGCCAAACAAGTTCAAATTCCAGATACAACTATGTCAGAACCTCGAAAGAAAGGTGGCTTTATTGCAAGGCTCTTAAGGAACCTACCAAGTGAGTTATTTGAGGAAGATCAAGATAATATAATTATGTCTAGAAATGCCTCATCCCCCCGCAAACAAATTGACTCTCCAGTGTCATCTATCCCTACACCTTTTGAAGTTTCACAAGAACCTTCCATATTGTCCTCATCAAATAATACACCCAAGGACGCAATTACCCAAGGGCTATCCATAATTGATTGCCAAGATAATCCAATTCATGATGCACATCCTTGTCATGTTTCATAAATACAAGACCCAATGCTACCATGCACTTTATTTCCATTACCTATTTTAGAGGACACCATTCTAAGTCCCTCTTCCTCATGTTCAAGCATTGATTCCTTGCTAGAATCCATCACAAATGTTCAAAGTGCATTTCCTTCATGCCAAAACATTGATTCCTTGTCAGAATCCTCCATGCATATCCAAAGTCCAACCTCATGTCAAGAGGATAATTTAGAGCATGAAGAAATGTGTCTTAAAACAGATCAAGATCAAGATCTTGAAACCTTATCATCCCATCCAATTGTTGACCAGGACCCCATGTTCCCAGACACTCATGATGATTCCCCTATTCTTGTCCATCCTATCCAAAGTCCTATTGACACTCCATTCCTCGAGCAAGATCAAGATATCCCAGTCCATCCAATCCCAAACGATCCCCTTCCACTTCATGAACACAATGTCCTTTCAAATCCCATTGACATTCTAGATATCCCTTCCATCCTTTCTGATGATCCCATTAAAAGTCCAAAGAAAAGCACCTTTAAAGAGGACTCCAATGATCTTCCTCCTTGTCAAGATCAAATTATTCCTTCAGATCCTCCACAAGATCTTTTTGTTCCTCCATCTCCTTGTCTTAATGCTCCATATCCACTCCAAGATATCATTTCTTTTGATGATCCCATTATTTCTCCCATTCCATCTCTTGAAGAGCCTATCATTGAACCATGTCCAATACACAATCCTAGTCCCCCTCATGATCCTAATCCCCCTCATGATTCTAACATGTCAGTGCAAGATGTTCATGAACCCTCGACATGCATAATGGGTTCTTCCATTTTGGTGCAATCTGATCCACTTCAAGATCTCATTATTTCTCTCATATCATATCCATCTCATAATGGACTCGCGTCTTCTTCCCAAAGAAAAGAGTATCCTACAAGTCAAGATATTCATAAAGGCAAAGGAGTAGACCTTCATGAGTAAGAACCCCTCCATATCAAAGAATATACTAATGGTCATGGCTATAGAGCTCACACTCAAGGCGTTGGTATCCCTTCAAAGTCAAAATCCAAATGTCCACCTTCCCCATCATCGCATCCATCCATTTTAGGTCCTTATATCCCTGCGTCCTATATGCAAGGTCAGCAAAGGCACACATCCTTGAGTAAATTTCATCAATCCAAAATAAGTCCATTTCATTCATATCCATCCATGCATTACTTTCCTCCTCCAAGCAATTTGGATGCCAAGTATAAAAGTCATAAGTCTAAAAATCCACATGTATTCAAGGATCAACATGTCCAATATAATCGACATGACAAAACAAAGAACAATATGATCTATAAAGAAAAAAATATATCCAAAAGGTCACAAAGGCCCATTGCTCAAAAACAAAATTCAAAATATATATGGGTTCCTAAATCCCTTGTGCAAGCAATGCACTCCAAGGAACCACAAAAGCATGAAAAATCAAAAACCAAGTGGATCCCTAAGCGGCTCCTTGAAGCACAAAAGCCTAAAGAAAAATCCAACTTGGCATCCAAAATTGCTATTCCTCCATCCAAACCTCTCAAATTTATTCCTCCATCATCTTCTTCATCCATTTTGGGCCCTTATGTCCCAAAATCCCAAGCTACTCCTCCGTCAAAATCTCAATATCCAAAATACATTTTTCCTCCATCAGTCCATCACCCCTCAAGGTGTGTGCCAATGTCGATCTTGCCTTCATTTCCATCCACTAAATCCCAGTTCTTCCAATACCCTATCCATTATCCAATGCATATTCTTCATCCTTCGATCCCTCTGATCCAATCCTTTGCATAAATCCTTGCCTTAGTTTCATCTCTTTTTCCATGTCCTTATCCTACCAACGTCTTTGAGCATACTTTTAAAGGTCATGGTCCATTTTTTTTTTCAAGGCTACTATCCAAACAAAGAGATGTTTGAGTCCTTCTTCCATCCCCTATCATGTGTCCATCTTCTATTGAAAAAGTCAAAATACAAAAAAAAAAAAAAAAAGTGAAAAAAAAAGAAAAAAAAAAGTAAAGCAAAAATAATTCGTCCACTGGTGAAAACCTGGCAAACAGGCGCTTTGAGCAAGTACTGTGATGAAAACCTGGCAAATAGGCATCATGTGTAATCTATGAACTTCTTGCACACCACACTTGGGGGTAGGTTTTATCCTATCATATCCTTTTGTCCTTCATTGTTCCATTACCATATCGAACCCATGTCATACTCCTTCATATCCTATTGCCCTTCATTATCCTATCATACCATGTCATACTCCTTCATATCCTATTGCCCTTCATTATCCTATCATACCATGTCATACTCCTTCATGTCCTATTACCCTTCCTTGTCCTATCATCCCTCATGTCCATTTCCTCTTTCCACCTTTGATCTTGACAAGGCTGATGATCTTCATGAGCATCACACATCTTGTTTGCAACTTTTAGTCCATCATAGCTTTTGGTCATTTATCCATTTGCTTATTATAACTTTTCATCCATATTCCCTATCTTATTGCAACTTTCTACCACTATCCCTTAGCCTACCCCGACCTTTAGTCCATGTCCCTTATCCATTCTTGGTCTTGCTTATCCTATCTATATCTTATCACTATCCATACACTCTTTTTCATTCCTTGATCTTGATCTGACATAAGGATGCAAAATTTAAACATGGTTTCAAAAACCTCTTGACATGTCCCTCATGCCATGTCACTGCTTTACATTGTCATGTGCAATCTCTTGTCCCATCACGCCATAGCCCTTGAAATTTACATCTATATTGTCTAGATGATAAAAGGCCTTTGTCTTCCCTCTATCCACCAACATTTCAGAAAGCCTATTTATTCACCTGTCATATTCCTTGCCTTGCTAGACACTGGGGGCAAAATCATAAAAAAATTGAAAAATGTCCTGAAATAATTCAAAAAAATAAAAATTGAAAAATGTCCTGAAATAATTTAAAAAAAATTGAAAAATGTCCTAAAATAATTCAAAAAAATTGAAAAATGTCCTGAAATAATTCAAAAAAATTGAAAAATGTCCTGAAATAATTCAAAAAAAATTGAAAAATGTCCTGAAATAATTCAAAAATTTTGAAAAATGTCCTAAAATAATTCAAAAAAATTGAAAAATGTCCTGAAATAATTCAAAAAAATCAAAAAATGTCCTGAAATAATTCAAAAAAATTGAAAAGTGTCCTGAAAAAGATCATAAAAAATTGAAAGATGTCTTGAAAAAATCATAAAAAATTGAAAAATGTCTTGAAATAATCATAAAAATTGAAAAATGTCCTGAAATAATCATAAAAATTGAAAAATGTCCTGAAAAATCCCTAAAAAGTCAAAAAACGTCCTGAAAAAAATGAACACCAAAAAAAAAATAAAAAAATAAAATTTCAAAACATTAAAATCCAAACACAAGCATTTTGCAATAAATATCCCCTTTGTGCATAGACAGATCATTGAGTATACATCCAACGACACACAATCCAACACTGCGCTTTAATGAAATCATGCGTAAACAGATGAACTCTTTCAATCAAACCAGACATTCAAACTGATCAGAATTGTCATATCAATCAACCTCAAAATCATTCGTCCTTGTCACTACTATCATGGGTCTTATACAGGGTGTGGTATACTCGAAACCAGACTGTGTCCTGTCTTAGACGGGGTACTGCATTCCCTGAAACCAGACAGCATGATCGTCCTATTAGCACTTTCAACTTTTGACAATGAAGATCAAGATGTTTGTTTGATTTGTTGGAATTTGTGCATCTTATCTTTTTACTAATTTATCTTTGGCTTCGGTCATGTTCCTATGTTGCTCGATGATGTCACTGAGTGATTTAGAGTGACCGGGATGGTTCATGGTCCCTTTCTTTTTTGTTGTGATTGTTGTTTGTCTGTGATGTGTTTGTCTTTTGCAAAAAGGGTTGCATTTAAGCTCTAGCCTTCAATGCCATGATGCTACGCATCCATTTTGCTACATTAAAATAAAGGTTCTCACCTACAAAGTGCATTACTGAAAGCAAGTTTTTCTTCGTCTCTAACCGTCCTCTGTCTCATTTTTTCTTACTAACATTTCCTCCGTTAGTTTAGATAGTTAGTTTGGTCTAGTGCTCTTATTTCTCCACACACATATGCTGCATCCTGCATTTATTGGTTAGTACATTTGCATTACATCAAGCATCACATCAATCATTTTATCCATTTCATATTATCAATGCATCAAAAACACATAAAAATACATCCATACATGTTCCACAAACATACATCAATAGTGCATAAGTCATCCATACATGGAAAATAACATATGTCATAACACATTGCATCCCATCATATCGATGCATATCATATCACATATCACAATAATATCGGAGTACAAAATTGGACTGTCTGTCCTAAGTATGGCCCGCAGGCTGACCACATAATGTCAAACTACATCTGTCTCTGTCCTAAGGAGTACGTGCCTCTATCACTGGGTGCTCCCTCTATTCTCCTCATCCCTACACAAGCGCAGAAGACATCACACAAGTGCAGGATTCGCCCTACACAAGCGCAGAAGTTAGTTTCTGCATTTTCTGTGGGCCCCACAATGTCCAGCAAGCAAGTCAAATTCATAAAATTGAAAACATGGGTTTTTGAGATACATACCACTGCTCCTGTGTCGTTTGGTCATCTGTATGTGCGTACACGTTCTCTGAGGTGATCTGCTATTGGAATGTTCGCCATCTCTCTGCAAGTGTCCTTTTCCAGAGTAACAAATTCTCCTCTCGGGCTAGTGCAAATGAGTAATTTTCACTCTCTTGGTCTCATTTATAGATCTTTGTTAGTTCATAGATGGATGTGCACCCTCTCCATCTCATGCTGGTCGCAGTCTTTTGTACCATCAATTTCTTGTCCTTCATGCATCCGATCTCCGATTGTCAGTCCGTTCGATCCTATCATTTTTATCGATCAATTGGCCTCTTTTTTCTGCATGTTTTCGGCCAATTCTTCGAGGGGGCATGCATATGTCATTGTCATTGTCTGGGGCATTTTCATTATTGTTCTTTGAAACAATGCTTAAGATCGCATTGTCTCAAAGAGGGGCAAAATGTAGACACCTAAAAATGGTCAACGCTTGCGGAATCATACTTTAACATTTGCGCATTGCCTTATTTTAGGGTTTTTGCATCGCATTAACATTTCTCCTATGTCACGCATTTGGTCTTTATCATTTGCAAGCATCAAGTCCTTCTTCTGCATTCTTCATTTATCTCACTTTCAAATTTGGTCTTGTCGACAACACTCTCTAGTTATGATTTTGATCAATCTTATCCTGTCCCATCAATGTGCGTGCTCATTTGTTATCATTTCGGACATCGTCAATCCTAATGAGGGTTTTGTCCTCTTATCAGTCTTATCATCTGGCGATCGATTTGTCATCGATCATTGTCATGTTTGATCTTGTCATTTTGTGATCGATTTGTCATCGATCGTGGTCATTTTCAATCTTGTCGTCTTGCAATCTATTTTGTCATCGATCCTTGTCCTCTTGTCAATTTTTTCATTTTGCGATCAATTTGTCATCGATCGTCGACTTTCTCAATTATGTCAATTTGGATCAATTAGTCATTGTTTCTCGTCAATTGGCACATTTATCAATCAAATCATTTATCACATTGGTCCTTTGTTAATCAGAATCGAATCGATATCGATTATCCTTTGTCAAGACCTAATTGTCATCCTTGCATTGCTAATTCATCTTCTAGGGTTTCGTGATTTAATCATTTAACCTTGTTTGTCATTTCTCCCTTTAGGATTAATAAATTATTTATTTATCCTAAGTCTTCTCATCGCAATTAAATGTTCATTTAATTGGCTAATTATTCCTCTTTTTGTGAATTAATTAATAAATGACAAATTATTAATTAATTCACCTAATTTCTCCTAATTTCCTAATTTTCTAATTTTCTAATTCCTAATTTCAATTCTCTCCTATTTTTCTCCTAATTTCATGGGAATGACATTTCAATTTGTCATAATTTGTCATAATTGACAATCAATCAATTTTGACATAGAAAGTTGTCATAATTTTGTCATGAATTATCAATCAATCAATTTTGCATAAAAAGTGCATAATTTGTCATAATTGACATTTTTGATTTACAATTTCCATTTGAATTGAATCATGCTAATTTGATCATTTCTCCAATTTGTCTATAAATTGGATGAATTTCTTCAATCTCGGCTAATAATCACTTGTTTGAATCACTTTGTCAAATCAATCATGCTTTGAGTATTCTTGCACTTCAATCTTGTCTACTTTCTTTCATCTCATGTGTATGCACTTGTAGGTGAGATCCACAACAAAAAGCTATTTGAAGAAGAAAGAAGGACAATGGAGCCACATGAAGGAGATGTTCAGATCTGCATTTGGTTTGCTTAGCTTTCAATCTTGAATGTTTTGCTTTCATGTCTCTATTGGATGTAATTAGGATTGATCATTGCATTTAAGCTTTTGTGATTGAGCTATGACTAATATTGATATTTGCTTTGATGTTTTTCGATTTCCTAGCTACACTTTCAATTTTGTTGACTAGGATTTTCACTTTCCTAGTTAGAAAACAAATTGTTTTGTGGGATAAAAAGAAAACCATGAGTGTTGGAGCAACATCTCCAAATAGCAAATAGATCACATTGCAATAAAAAGGTTAAAAAGAGCAAGTGTTTTCATGATTGGCATGCTTGTGCAAAACTATAGAGTGGTCCCATTTCTAACACACACTATCCTCTCCCTTGGCTCTCGTGGTCTTAGGTGCAAGAGAAAAGTGTTAGTAACGGCCTAAATTTTCTATTTTTAAGAGAGGCCTGCCAAGAGACACATCACTCTTGGGAGTGACCTTGTGTGGTAAACCCTTTGAGCTGCTATAGAAATCAGGTGAGAGAAAAAGTTGTAGCCTTGGGTGTAGCTGTTCCTATAGTGTAACTTTTCGAAAGGACATATGGGCCCCACCACAAGTTACAAGGCTCTTAAGTGAGTCACTGCAGAATAAACTTACATCCAAAGACATCGAACATTACTAGACACCTCTTATTTAGAAGCCCACCTGTTCTATTGATTGAGTATATTTGTGAAAAGTTCATTGTAAGAGCATAGATGGTTTTGCTCCCAAGATACTCACCATACATATTTCCTTGAGTAGAAATAAGGCTTTTTGAAAAGCTACTTGTAGCTTGATGAAAGTGGTGACTCCCCCATCATAGGGATCTACTATTTGTTATGCTCGCGCAAGACTTAGTATATCACATCCTTACCTACCATGACGAGATTCATAAGGTATGTAGTACCAAAGTCAAAGAAATATCAAGATGTGGGCTAAAAATATCACAACTGGCCATGACCTTAGGGATACAAAGTGTTTGAGTTGTCTTCGTCTTGTTTTAGACCAGTAAAAATTTGGGCCAACTTAAGGCTTTGGGAACATAAAATACATTTTGTAAAGGGTCAAAAAGATCATTATTGGGTTGATTTAGACCCACACCTATTGTGCCTTTATTGAAAAGGGGCCAGATTATTATGCTTGTGTGCTTGTTGTGTTTTCTTGTCAAAGAAATTCAAAATAATTGAAACCAAGTATCCATCCAACAAATCTACATCAAACATTGATAAAAAAAACAACATCAACAAGCAAAACAAAGTATCATTTTGTATGACCATCACTCATATCTTGAGAAAAAGGAGTCTTTATCAAAAGACCAAATTGAAGAAGAGACAACTTGGTTCAAAAGCCTTTATCAAGAAAAGGAAATTTTTCTATATCAATAGACAACTATTTCTCTCACATAGGGTATTCTTGCGTCATATGCACTTGTACCTGCAAGGAAAATCCAACGAATTTGACAAAGTGCCTTTGAGAAATAGAGCTTTTACTTAGTATAGAGATTTTGATTATCACAAAAACAAAGGGGGAAAGATCAATCCTGCTTTCTTTCCTCAAATCTGTATCACATACAATGAAGCTCGAGGGGAACCACCAACCCCTATAAGAGAGGAAGAAGTAGAAACCCCCTTCATAACAAAATAATTTTATTGAGACATATATCCTACCTACTTTCACATTCAAAAAATCACAAATCTATTCAAACTCTCAAACACAAAGAGGTATTGTCCTTAGTTCTTTCAGATATTGCTTAATCAAACCAGCAAATCACTTTTAGGGTGTCTCTACATCTAGGATCAATCATCCTAAGAGGAATTTCTACACATGTTAAAACTAGTTTATGAGTGCATCCTCTCATTGCTAGGTAGCTTGGTTTGTAACACATCTCAAACCTTGCTATACCTCATCACATCAAAATTGTTGAAAAGAACAAGAGAAATTAACAAATAACTTTGTTGACATCCAACCTTCAATATTATAGATCTATATTCCACCAAAATTTTCATCAACACCTCATAGTCATTTTCACAAACATCACCTTTCAAAAACATGTGTCAAATAAGATCCATGCGAAACCGACAACCAGAAATTGAAGAGGAGGAAGAAAACCTCAACGATTTTCATGAGGCCTTTGGAGGAGGCACTAATGAGGAAGATCCCAATAGTCCAACTCCAGAAGATATAGAAAGAGCACAACATAATACCAAATTCAATAGACTCTGATGAAATTCTTAGAAACAATGCCAAGGCTCATTTCTTAAGACTTGCTCAAGAGGGTGCCAAACTTCCCTCCAAATTTGATACAACACAAATACGAGAAACCTCTAAGAAACATAGCCATCAGGATGGTGGAGGAGGTAGAGACTACTTCCGCTATGAACCTAATCATCAAGGGAATCCTCTACCACCTCCTCCTCCTTTATAAATAGAAATGTTGAGGCAACAAGTAGAAAATCTCACTCAACAATTGAACAGTGGTGTGAAGATCACTCGGTTCTCACTTAACGACGTTTTTCCATATTCTTTTAATAGGAACATGCTTATGCCACCTTTTCCATGAGGGTTCGAAACACCCAAATTTGAAAAGTATAGGGGCAAAGGAGATCCTAGGGGCCATGTACAATAATTTCACTCAGCTTGTTTAGAGGTGGCCTATGTGGACACATATCTAATACGCCTCTTTCATAAAAGTTTGGGAGGCACAACCACACAATGGTTTTCACGACTGCTAGGTGGCATTAGAACATTTGAAGAAATGGTATAAAAATTCATTGCTCATTATGCACACAACATAGAACGTGATGTCACCATGGCAGATTTGTGCGACACCAAACAAAAACCAAGGGAGTTGTTCTCAACTTTCCTACAACAGTGGAGACAACTATCTAGCAGACGCTCTCTTCATCTACCTGAGCAAGAACTAGTGGAAATTTTCATTTCCAACTTAAATGATGAAATGGAATTTCATTTGGACATGAAGGGTACAAAATACTTTGAAGAAATGATCACTCAAGGAATAAAATGTGAAAGAGCCCTCATCAAAAAGGGACTTATCAAAATTTACAAAGAACCAAAAGAGGGTCCTCGTCCACATTATAATAGTGATAAACTAAAATTTTGGAACAAAAATAAGAATGTTGTCAATGACAGGATAGTGGACGCAAGAACAGTAAAAATTGCACAACCTGTGGTCAGGTTTGCTAGACAAAATTCCCCTCCTCACAACAACACCATCAATAATCCACAAAATCAAGGTTGCAATACACAACAAGAGGAACCAAAACAAAAGCAACAAAACTGCAAGCCAAAATGCACATATACACCCTTAGGGGAACCTATTGAAACAATCTTACGTCAATTGGTATCCTCCAATCTTGTGACCTTACAAAAAACATCCAATTATGAGCCTCAGGTCAAGCCTCCATGGTGGCGAGATCATGAACATTGTGAATTTCACCAAGGAAGAAGGCATAAAACAAGCAATTGCCATCGACTAAAAGATATTGTTCAAGATCTTATTGATAGAGGAGAAATTGAAATTGAAGGACATGACCCTAAAACATCCAATGATGATCGCTTAATGTTTAAGAATCCGCTTCCATCACATGATCAAAGGGGTCCTTCCACCTCAGGGAGAAACACATATATCACAACCAATTATACACAAGCTGCATACAATTATACTGTGAATGACCTTTATGATGCAAATGAATAAGTTGCAACTCTTACCATCAAAGATCCAAATCCTGCATGCAACACTGTTACGTGTTGTAGAAAGATTACTATTCAAGCGAAACCACAAGGGACAACACCCCTCCCCAAACAATATAATCTTGTAGAGAAATTGGATAAGACGTCAGCCCTCATCTCCATATTAGAGCTTTTGTGCTTATTTCCCTCACATAAAACAATCTTGGATCAAGCTCTCCAAGAAGCATCCGTCCCTGCCAGCCTCAACATAGATCAATTTCAAGCCATGGTTGGTAGTCTAAAGTCATCACCATGTCTCACTTTTACCAAAAGTGACAACACATCCTTCCAATAACCCCATAATGCCTCCCTCCATATTGAAGGATTTGTAAACCAACATAGAATCAAGCGAGTCTTGATTGATAATGGAGCTGGCTTAAACATATGCACCTTGCAGTTACTCACAACATTGGGTTATGCAGTAGAATCTGTGGATGCCAGCAAAAAGATAACCATCAAGGCATATGATGATGCAGAATGTTCTTCCAAAGGAGCTGTTATATTACATATCAGGGTTGGGCCAATGGTGAAGCATATAGTTTGCCAAGTTCTAGACCTTCCTTTTCCATATAATCTCTTGTTAGGAAGACCTTGGATACATGCCATGCAAGCCGTTCCATCTACCTATCACCAATGTATCAAGTTTCCACATAATGGGGTAAAAATTACAATCCTCGATGATGCTAATCCATTTGCATATTGTAATAATATTCACCATCAGCCAGAGATCACCATACCTAACAACAGAGAAGCTATCCCTTCCTCATCATATGTTAATCCGACCTCTCTTTCCAGCTCAACAACCCCTATACCAAAGCAGGAGAAATTGAAAATGAAAATGGCTGAGGAAGGTCCCGTGGAAGATAATCTTAGCCAACTCTTTTGTGTTGGGAAGTTACTCACATCCCCTAGAACTCATGGAAAACCCCAAGGTTTACTTCAAACACCACTGGCCAAAAGAATTTGCACTTTGGAACAATTCACACCTAGTAAAGGTCAAGAGGAGGAAACCATGGATGAAGACCTAACAGAATGGATCTACGCAGACTCTATCAACAAAGAAAGCCCAAAGGCTAAGCTCCCCACTAACAAGTATGGAAAAGGCTTCACTATAATGCAAAGAATGGGCTATGATGGCCATAGTGCTTTGGGACATTGCAAACAAGGACAACATGAGCCCTTACAACCTAAGTTGAAACCAAAAGATAAAATTGGAGTAGGTTTTCAAAAGGAATCCCTTCCTAAGCTTTGATTCAAAGGAAAACCCAACAAACCCATATATTAGCCAATTACTCCAAGGATGCAATCCTTGACTATATATGTGGCACCAACAATCCTATCAGTAGCACCAAAACCACCAACAAAATCGATAACCCCATCAACAACATTAGTAGCACCAGCAACATCAACAAAGCCGATAACCCCATCAGCAACATCAATAACACTAGTTATACCTACGACACCAGCAACCCCACCTCCAATAGTACATAAACCTATGAATAATGCACTATTCAATTCAAAAGACATCCCAGCTTGGTATAGTAATTGAATGCTAGAGAGTTATTCAAAGATAAACTCACATGAGTGGGAATGGGATTCAATGAATCTAAATACTTCAGACAAGGAAGATACATCACCTCCACTACCTCGTAAGGATATCCCAGTTTATGGAGAAGCATGGATTAAAAAATTTTGGGTTCCTGAGCTAGAAGCAACTTCCACAGGCCCTATAATGCAACTTAAGTACCAACTAAATGATGGACTGTGGTCGGGTCCATAATTCAAATTTGAGCAGGAGTTCTGGTTCAGTGTCAGGATAGCTTGGTGCAGATGACTCAAAGATTCTTGTGGATGGAGGGAGCTTAGGTAGTAAGGATCTTGATGCTCCCTTGGACTCAGGGGACCCAAGGGGAGGACCAAGACCACGTGAAGAGCGGATAGCAGGTGATAGTGGGAAAGGTCAGGTTCAAACTTCAAAATCAGAAGATGACAACTTGGAAGGAGCTCTAGGACAACAAGTGGCTAGCAGTTCAGAGAACACAGTGGAGGGTAAAATATTTCCTGAAAAGAATCTTCCGATGACCCCAGAGGATCTTAAGGGGGGGCCCAGTTTGAATGGACATACTCATAAATTGTCCTCTCTGTTTGGGGTCAAACCGAAAGGTAAGTCCTCACTGCCTCCGGTTAAAAATACCTTGAATGTGTCTCAGGCCAAGTTTGCTATCTTTGTTCCAGACTAAATCATAGACCAAAACATTGCTAGAATGGAAAATACTTTGATTGGTAACTTTTTTGGGACTAGACCAAATATAGAGATCGTTCATGGATTTGTCAAAAGAAAGTGGAACTTGAAAGGCCAGGTTGATGTGGTTGCAATGAACAAAGTTTGTCTATCCTTCTCTTTTTCTTGTGATGAGAATAGAAGAAACATTCTCTGTAGTGGTTCATGGGTTATAGGTAAATACATATTGTACATCTAGAAGTGGTACCCTAATGCGGGAAAAGGAAAACAATTCTGGTTCAAGTTCCGGTCTGGATTAAACTTCTTGGGCTCCCAATGGAATTCTGGGAGGAAGATGTGCTTGTAGGAATAGCCAATACCTTCGGGGAGCTTATTGCTATTGACCAGGTCATGACATCCAGAAGAAGGATTATTTATGCTAGGATTTGTGTTGGAGTTGGACCTGATACGAACATGGCAGAGGAAATAGAGATAGAATCTAAATTGGGGAAGTGGAGGCAAAATATTGTTTATGAATCAATCCCTTTTGCCTGCTTTCATTGTAAAAAAGTAGTAGGACACTGGGCTAAAAAATGCCCAAATAACGAGGGTAAATCTTATCCCCAAGCTAAGGGTTGGAAAAAAGTTGATAGTTCTCTAAAAGCCTTGGAGTCCAATGACCCAGATCAAGAGAAACAGTCTCAGGTTGGAAGGATAGAGGAAGAACTCACCATTGAAATGGGAAATGAACTAAAGAAAGTAGATAACGAAAAAATAGATCATCAGGAGATAGAGCAGAGCAGTAAGGATCCAGAGAATGGAGAAAAAGACAATAAATAGAATGAGGAATTGGAAGAGGATAAGACAGAGTTAGTCTCAGATAAGTTTGAGAGTAAAGGAGATAAAAAAATCCACAGATAACAAAGAGGAAGGAGATAATTTTAAACTTGTATCAAATTCTCATGATCTAGATAAAGAAATAGATTGGTTCCAGGAGGCCCAACCTGATAACATTCTAGATCAAGGGCTGTCGGAAATCTCATTAGCTTCCCCAGCAAAAGTTAAGCTAACCTTTCTGGAGGAAAAAGAACCAAAAAGGGGAGATGAGGAAGACATCAAAAAGGCACTGGGGAAGAGTGAAACAAAGCAGGAGGAAGAAGAAGTAGTAGAGGACAAAAGAAAGAACAAGCAAAAAAAAAAAGAATAACAATAACTTTATCAATAGTACACTGACTAGAAATACCAGAAGTAGGCTTGGGAATGTGGGGGCGCAACATACTTCTCTAGGAAGACATTCAAATGCAAAAAAGAGATCAATGGAAACAAGCACGAATATTGTAGATGGAACTCAAAGAACCATCTTTGAGGCAGGTATTTCTAAAAATCCATGAAGATCATCTCTTGGAATATTCGAGGACTGAACAACCCTCACAAACATGATTTAGTTAAAAGTATGATTAGAGATAAAAACCCTGATATTTTTTGATTCAAGAAACTAAGATGGAAATAGATAAAGTAGAAAGCTTGAAGATGTTCAAAAATGGAGGAGTCAATGGAGGGAGTTCATAAGGTGCCTCGGGAGGAATTGTTACTTTCTGGAACAAAAATAATGTAGAAGGTGAGGTGCTGATTCAGGACAACAATTTGGCTTGTATTAGATTTAAGCACCTTAAAAATTGCACTACTTGGGTCTTAACTAATTTATATTCTCCTAACACTAAGACCGGTAGAAGTGAGCTATGGAGAAATCTTACTGGGTTAAGAAGTAGGTTTGTTGAGGACAGTTGGATTATTATGGGAGACTTCAACACCCCCTTGAAGGAAAATGAGAAAAAGGGAGGGAGTCAAGCTAACCTAGATAGTAGATTGGACTTGATGGACTTTATTAACAATAATGCCATCCATGAATTGGAGCTGCAAGGAGTTAAATTCACTTGGACTAATAGAAGAAGTGGTGAGGATTTGATTCATGTTAGACTTGATAGAGCTCTTCTATCCTTAGATTGGTTTAACCTTCATGTTTTCTCTTTATCTATTCATATAAGGGTAGGATCAGACCATTATCCGATAACCTTTATGACTGAAGCAAAGAATAGAAGGAGGCATTTCCCTTACAGATTTGAAAGAATGTGGACTAGACACTCGGATCTAGAGAGTAAGATTAAGGATTGGTGGCAGGTCAGTATTGAAGTTAATGCCATGTATAGAGTGGTTAAAAAGCTAAAGATTGCTAAAGATAATGTTAAGAAGTGAATAAGGAATGCTTTGGGAATATCTTTGCCTCGAAAGCCATAATTCTCTTAGAGCTTAAGGATATCTAGGATGAGATACAAAATAATGGTTATACTAATGCGTCTAGAGATGCTGAAGATGCTATCCTTATGAAATATCATGATATTATAGCTAAAGAGGGAACCTACTGGAAACAAAGATCAAGAAATGTCTGGTTGAAGGAATGAGACAAGAATACTAAATATTTCCATATGTCCACCCTAAGACATAAGGCCATTAATAGAATAGCTTAGATTAAAGTGAATGGTAGATGTGTTGAAGAAGATGAACCCATGAGAAGGGCTGCTATGGACTTTTTTTCCAACTTACTTGCTAAGGATCAAAATTTGGATATGCAAGCCCAAAGGAATCTCTTGGACAATATACCTACCATTTTAGGGGATGACCAAAATGATCACTTGACTACAATCCCTTCCCATGATGAAATTCTGATAGTTGTCAACTCCTTTGAGGGAAACAAGGTCCTAGGCCCAGATGGTTTTCCCATTTTCTTCTTTCAAAAGTATTGGCATATTATTGGAGAAGATGTGTCCAGAGCTGTGAAATATTTTTTTGGTGCTAGAAATTTTTTGAAAGTAGTTAATGGTACTTTTATTGCTCTTATCCCCAAAAAGATGGGGGCTGATTCCATGGATCTCTTTAGACCTATAAGTCTATGCAACTCTCTTTATAAGATAATTTCCAAGGTTCTTACTTCTAGAATCTTAAAGTTGCTTCCCTCTATCATATCGCCTCAACAAAGTGGTTTTGTCTCAGGTAGACAAATATTGGATTCGATCATCTCCATCCATAAAAATATCCATTCTTTGTCTTTCTCTAAAAAAGAAGGGTTTTTCTGAAGCTAGACCTCTCTAAAGCCTACGACAGAGTGGATTGGGATTTTATGATGTATGTTCTCTCTGCTTTTGGCTTCAGCTCTAGAAGTATTAGTCTTATCAGGAAATTAGTCTCTTCGGCTTCTTTCTCTATTTTAATGAATGGATCTCCTTCTCCTTTCTTTAAAGCTTCTAGAGGCCTTAGGCAGGGGGATCCTCTATCCCTGGTTATTTTTATTATTATGGCGGAGTGTCTGGGGAGATGTATTGGGAAGCTGGTTGAGAAAAGGGAGTTTTGTGGTTTGAATCCATCTTTTGTGGATCAAATATGTTCCCATCGACAGTTTGTTGATGATTCTATAATAATGGGGAAATCTATAGTGAAGGACTCTAGAAGTTTAAAGAAGGCTCTGGATAGCTATGGATCTGCTACTGGACAACTTATTAATTGGTCTAAAAGCTTTGTTTATTTTATCAATACCCCAGAGAGAAGGAGGATTAAAATTAGTAATATCCTGGGTTGTCAAGTTGGGAGTCTTCCTGCTTCTTACTTGGGGCTCCCCTTATGCCATGATCCACCTGATACTATTTGGGGAGCCTTGGTGGACAAATTCCACAAGAAGTTGTCTGGCTGGTAAGGTTCAATTGCTGAAATCTACTCTACAAAGCATCCCTCTCCATGCCATTTGTCTCTTTAGAATTCCTACCAAGTATGCAGAGGCCATTGAAAAGATTCAGAGAACTTTTTTATGGATAGGGGTTGAGGAGAAGAAGAGAATGAATTTAATTGCATGGGAGAAGGTTTGCAAGCCTATAAGAAAGGGAGGACTAGGCCTTAGAAGAATAAGGGACATAAATGAATTCCTTATGGCCAAGAAGATTTGGAGAGGGTATAAAAATCAAGGAGAGTGGAAAATGATATGGGATAACAAATATAAAACTCAATATCTGACTCTTCAAAGCTTCCTTAAAGCGGAAAATATCCCAATTGGATCCAATATCAGGAAAAATGTTTCTAGAACAAGAGACTTAATTGTCAAAGGTGCAAAATGGAAAATGGGGAAAGGGAATCTTATCCAATTCTAGGATGATTCTTGGCTACTAGAGTCCCCTTTGAATGAAAACCTTGAGTGGAGTAGATTTCAAAACCAATGCAAGGAAAGATTTGGATCTAAGGTGGATGATTACTGGGAAGATGGATAGTGGAAGGATTTATCTCAGGTGGATCAATCCTTGGGTAGTTTGAACAAAGTTATGAACTCTATGGTAAGGGTTGAAGAGGAAGACCAATTAATTTTGAAACTCATAGCTAGTGGTACTTTCACTATGGCCTCTCTATATCATCAACAATTCTCCAACATAGAAAGCCCATGCTGGGCTAAGGCATGGGTGAAAGGCCTCAACCCTAAGATCAACATTTTCTTTTGGACAACCCTACAAGATAAAATTCTAACCACTGAGAATATCAGAAAAATAAGTATTAGTATGCCTAGTGTTTGTATTCTATGTAAGCAAAATGAGGAGATCATTAATCATATGCTCTTTCATTGCCCTTTCTCTGCTGATGTCTGGGGAAGCTATCTGGACCACTTCAAAATTAGTTGGGGTTTCCCTGAGTCGATTCAGGAGGTTTTCAACTCTTGGCATCATCCTTCAAGGAATAAATCCACAACTTTATTATGGAAAATTGCCTTACCTCATATGTGTTGGGGTATATGGAAAGAGAGAAATGACAGAGTTTTCAGAGAAAAGGCTTCTAAGGCTAAAATTGTGTTTGAAAAAATAAAAAGAAATATAGTGGAAAATATGAATATCATAGGAGGCATTGATAATCCTCAAGATAAGGATGATCAGTTTATCTACCAAAAGTGGAGATTAAAGGGTCGAGAGCACTTTTAGATCAACCCTAGAGAGGGTGTGATATGGATTAGTCCGCCCAAAGGATGGATGAAAATTAATTTTGATGGTGCCTCAAAGGGTAATCCAGGTGTTGCAGGATGTGGAGTGGTCCTTAGGGATGAATGGGGAATTTGCAAAATCATAAAAATTATTCCCATAGGAAATCAGACAAATCATGTTGCCGAAGCTATGGTGGCTTACCATGGGATGATCCTTGCTAAGGAAGCTAAATGCACTAAAGTTTGGTGTGAAGGAGACTCATTGAACATAATCAATTGTTTAAATATGAAATTCCTGCCTTCTTGGTCAATTAGTAATGCTATTAAAGCAACTAGGAAAATCAACAAAGAATTTGAAATGTGTGTTTTCACACATGTGTATAGGGAGGCCAATCTGTGCACTGATTGGGCTGCCAACTTAGCTTTCCAATTGGAAGACATCATTACTAGTCATGGTGAAAGTGAGATTGCAAGTGAAATGAAATCCCTGCTTAATCTGGACTAGAGCCAAACTAGGAAACGTGGTACTTTTAATCATTATTTCTAATGCCTCTTCTGCCTTTTTTGATGTAGGGTTATTTCGAAGATAATGAGCATTTATATAGGTGTCTTATCATAATTATCTGGCACCGATTTTGGGCATTCTTACAAGGAATCCATAGAAACAAGAGGAGAGATTATCAAGCCGAGAGAAGGAATTTCAAGGAAAGTGCTGAAAAAATGGGAGGTAACAAGAAAAGATTCGAACCCACCTCTTGCTCTGACTGGAGAAAGAACAACAAAGTCTAGGATATCCTTTAGCAGGGGGTTTGAATGATTTCATGGAGTGGCTAAATGGGAAAGATCCCACTATTACTAGCTATTTCATCAAGAACTGGAAAAATGACAAAATCCTGGTCGGATCCTAGATGATGAATGTTGATTAGGAGGTCATTGCTGAGGCCACGGGGATGAATACTAAGGGAATTAAATTTTACAAGGATCACAATATATCAGATAAAGTAGCGGATAAGTTTCCAGTAACAGACGAAGAGAGGAGAAAGATGATTAAAATCGACAACTCCTACATGCTCCAAAGAGGATTTGCAGGCCATGGAGGTTTGTTTTATTTCCTTCTATTGCCCACATTACTTTAGACAATAGGTTTACTAGAGCCTACGGTCATTACTTTGTTTTGCTCAACCATTTCCACCATGGGGAAAAGGTGAGCTTGCCTTATTACCTTGCATGCTCTATGGACCACACTATCAAGGAGGTTCAAAAGGATGCTAAAGGCGACCATGCCCTCCACCAGGGACTTATGGTCTTGGTTTATAAAATGCTTAAGGGGAAGTGCATTGAAAAGCCCATTAAAGGAAAAAATTCAAGAGATGAGACTATGGAGAGTGAAGCTAGCGGATTCAACTTTGAATTGGAGACTGAGGGAGAATCGGAAGAGACTAGCAAAAAAGGGAGGAATAAGGCTAAGAGGAAAAGGATTGTGGTGGATTCAGACATGTTGGAGTCTGAAATTGAATCCTTTGAGAAAAAATTGTTAAAAAAAAGAAAGGGAAAGAAACTAGAAAGCAGACTTAGAAGAAGAACACTAAAAAGGGTAACAACAAAGACATCAGTCATATTCTGGTTGATTCTGAGGAGGATGCTGAAGAGAACAAGAAGGATGAGGGTCAGGATAAAGAAGGGGAGGTTAACCCGGTGATGGACAACATTGAGGTTTTGAATACCACAAGTCCGCAGAAGGAGGCTAAAGGGGATAAAAGTGGTAATGGTGATAATGATACTATAAAAGCTTTCTGTGAGACCATCGCTACCATGGTGAAGGATATCAATAGTTTGAAGATAGATACGAAGGCTATCACAAGAGTTATAGTTGGTGATAAGCCACTGGTGGAACATGTTAAAGAACTGGTTGTTATTTTGCACAATGCGGAAGCTATTGAATGTATGGTGGGTAAAATCAAAGCAACGGAAAAAAGGTCAATGAGATGGGAGATAGCAAGGAAATGGAATATAAAATGAACAACTTGGGTAGCAAAATCGACAGGCTGGAACTCAATGTTAAGAAGGTTGCAGACCAAAATTTTTTAGATCCTCAAAGCCTTGGTGGATAACATGAACATCCTAATCAATAGGTTTGAGAACAATGCTAAGAAGGATGGTGATAAAGAGCAACCAAACAAGAAGGGTCATCAAAAGAGGACTGGAGCTAACACAAAGATTAAGGGCAACATCAAAGATGATGAGCTGGAGGAATTAAAAACCTCAGCGAACAACATGAAACAACTGGTTGTTCATGCTGAGGAAATCATGAAAAGTATTTAGGTCTATTTCTTTGTTTCTGCAGGGGTCCTTGGTTTTGTCTTTTTGTTGTCACTGTGCTTTCCTTTCACTGTCTATTTTTGGTTTTTTATGATATGTTATGTAAACTGATCCCTCTTGGTGGGATCTTTTTGTCTTTTTGAAGTGATCAGACACTTTTCTTTCTCATAGTTATGTTCTCTTGGCTTGTACAAGGTTTGGGTACCTTTCAAATACCTTCTTTTACTTAATCAAAACTTCCACAGGCCCTATGTCAAATCCTATCCTGGAATCTGATAGGGAGAGTACCATCAAGGAACTTCACACCTCTGTAATAACCCTTACTGATGCTTCCCACAAACTCAACTTAATCGTTGAAGTAATGGCTATCATTCATACCGAACTCATTCAATGAAACCAACCAAATACCCCATGCCTTGACCATTTCCAAAATGATGAGGCACTCATACACTTTCTAGAATTATAGGATAACATACCAAGCGGGAATCATAAAGTTGGGTTTTCCATTGAACTTAACAGCACAACATACTTTGGGGCAGATGCCAAACCTTTCAGCTGCAAAAATATTACAATAAAACATGGATCTTCTAGTGAAAACCACACTGTGGCATTGTTTGATCCCAAAAAAGTAAAAACAAAGAGCATATCCAAAGGTGAAAACCACTTTGAGGTGCCTGAGGATGAAAGGTTTGACATCCTCCCCTTTAGTACAAATCAGGAGAGATCAACCATCCTAATAGAGGAAACAAAAGAATTCAATGTGGGGACCCCTAAGACTTCTCACCAAACACATTTGGCATCTCTATTAACTCCAGAGGAACAACCAAAATTTGTGGAATTTTTATAGAAGCGCGAAATCAACTTTGCATGGTCTTATGTAGACATGCCCGACTTAGATCCATATTTGGTCATGCATCACCTAACTATAGCATAAGGAGCTAAACCTATTAAAAAAAAGCTTAGAAAGATGCACCCATAGATTGCCATTCTTGTCAATGCTGAACTTAAAAAGCTATTGGATGTTGGTTTCATCAGACCAATTGATTATGTAGAGTGGATCTCCAATATTGTACATGTTAGTAAACCTAATGGGGGCATCCATATTTGTACAAACATCAGAGATTTTAACAAAGCACATCCTAAAGATGACTTTCCTTTACCAAAAATTGACATGATTATTGATCTAACAATAGGTCATGCAATGCTTTCTCTTATTGTAATGCCCCGCCAGGAAACCCCTAAGGGTTTAAGTTAAAAACACTCAATTAGAGTGTAAATATATATATTTTTTATAATAATAGTTAAGAGTATTTAAGAGTATTACTGATTAGTTACAACATTAAGATAATTTGGAGTTATCTAACACTTAGATAACACAGCGGAAGGCTAAACGAACCTAAGGAGTTTCCCAACGCGATTACGTAACCTTACACCTAACTCAACTCACGTCAAATGTTTCGATAAGTTGGATATCTTAATTACGAGAAAATGCATAAGACATGATTACATATATGTTCAATGATTTGACATCATAGAATTTTAGGAAGCATTCATTTACTTTGGGTGGTTAGGAGGCCGTCGTGAGGTTATTTACTCAATGCACATTAGCACCTAATTAATTTAAGAGGCCTCCCTTAAGGTTCAATGCAATTAATATAACGAAGTTCAGTCATTGGTTTTTAGATAATCACCCACAACTGATATCTTTCTTTATAATTTAAAGTATGGCTAATAGGATGAGATTCGTTCATTAAGGATTAAACTTCCATTAATAGAGTGAGGTTCCCTCATTTGAATTCATGCATAGCCAACTAGTGAGTCATAGTTCTTTTATGGAGGATAAAATGTGAGTAGCCATAGAATTCATTCATTGAAGTTTTAATAATGCTAATAGAAGGAGATCAATTCATTAAGGTGAAAATGTATTAGGAACACATGAGTTCATCCTTTAATTTAAAATATAGTTAGCAAGATGTTATCCATTGTTACAGGATTAAAATATAAGTTCATAGTGACGTACTTCCATTAGGATTAGAATATAACTATCTTATTGCATGTCACTCCTTTTAGTTAAATGAGGTTATTATGAATTATACATTTACTAAGATTAAGATATAAACAACTATACAAATACTTCCCATTTTAGTTCATTTTTAGCAATCTTAAGAGATTCTTTTATTAGAGTTATAATTATGGATAAATAGTTGAGTTTACCCAATTATCAAGTTAATTTGGTAGGGATTATTTGATAAGATTAAAACGTGAAATAACAAAGCAAATTCATCCAATATAGTGTAACGTAATTAACATGGCGTTACTCATTTGCTAAGATAAAAAGGTAAATACCTATATGATGTTCATCCTTTAGATTTCAATCTAGGAATTATAACATTAATTCTAACTTTGTTTTCCATTCACATCTGTTCAATTTACATGCTTAATAACAAGTTAATCCAATGATGTAACCCATCAAGATTCTTTCCACTATTACTAGTTTTAATTAACATTATCTAAATACTTTTCCATAATCTTAATTACAGTCTTTTATGAACCTGACTTCTACATTTGTCAAGATGAATAATTTTATGCACTTAGATTTAAATTCGTTAATTTCCCATCATACACTTTACAAGATAACAACCATACATGATAACTTAAAGCATGAAACAAAGGAAGCTAAAACACCGCATAACACAGATATGATCTCAGAGTTCACCCCTAAAGGGCTACATCTCCGGGTCTGCTCAACTGCAAGACCCCTTTGGTATTATATCGTTAGGAAGACATAATTTATAAGTCTTTTACATATTTGCCTCTTAGGCGATCACAACCAATATACAATAGACACCTCGGTCAGAATTTACATAATGATCCCTTATAAAGCGGATCCAACTGAACACTTCAAAGAAAATACAGGTTCTAATGACTGACGATACTCTGACTAGGGGCGTAACCCGGCTATGACCAACACAAGTAACTAGATGACAGGGTTTGAAACAAATAAATCAAGGTTTGCCGCCACTCTAAACAAGGCAAATACGGAACTAAACTTACAACTTTTTTTTTTAAAATGATACAATATCAAAATTTACATGCATCCTACTAGCATATCGTTGAAGTAATAACAAAATATGCGAAGATAAATTTAGATTCATATTCCATGAAAAACTTCTCATTAACATGTATTACCAAACGTTAACCAGAGTATAATTATTTCAAAGATCTCCAACTAAGACCATATTTAATCTCTTTTCCAAAGAATACTCCCCGATTAGAATTGGTCCCTAAAATTTAATGTTAACTAATATAAATCTAAAGATCCATGATTAATGAATACCTCTTTTTTTTTATCCACAAATCTAAATGTACACAACTATGTATTTAACGTGTATATATATATATATTTTTTGACATTTAAAATCTAATTTCAAATAAAATAGGTCTTCCTACAAATTTATTACAACTTCTTTTATACTTCCCCATGACATTTTTCTTTCACTTTATAAATGTCAATATTATATATTATTTTTTTTAACAACAAAAAAGAATATATAAAAAAAAAATAACAAAAACTTTATATATATATATTTTTTTGTAAACCCTAAACTACGATGCAGGACCCTGCGACCCACAATGTGGGTGCAGGTTCTGCGAGCCACATTGTGGACGTAGGTCTGCGGCCCACACTGTGGACGCAGGTCTACGGCTCACATTGTGGACGCAGGTCTGCGGCCCACACTATGGACGCAGGTCTGTGGCCCATAGTGTGGACGCAGGCCCTGCGGCCCACAACGTGGTCGCGGGGAGGACTGCGAACCCACGAGGAAGGAGAAGAGGGGGGGGCGGGAATGGCGGCGCGAGTTGAGCCTCGGCTCCTCCGCCCGCCAAACCCTAACGCCTGCCATTTTGATAATAAGATTTATTTTTTTATTTTTATTTTTAAAAAGAAAAAAGAACACATGGCCTAAACGTAACTGATAAAAAAAAATACAGTTTGGACACCATTTTTACAGCAAAATAAGAGGGGTCTCCAGAACCGTTTTCTCTCTTCAAAATGTTTCAAGAAAACATAATAACCCTTGAATCCAAGACAACCAAGCTTTCAAAAAGAAACTGAAACTAAATCTTTAAACATTCATGGGTATTATCATTTCTTTTTTTTTTCCAGCATTTCATGGAGAGCATTCAATCACCAATTTTTTTTTGATTCAACAATAAATAAAAGGGTTGATTGGAATCCTACCTCCAAGCGCATTCCGGGAAGAGTTTGATGAAGAGCTCCACCTGCAACTCAAGCAAATCTCCCATTTTTCCAAAATTTCCCCATCTCCATTTTTTTTTCCCCAAAAAGCTCTCAAGAAAGAACCACCCAAAAATATTCAAAAACTAGGTTAAATGAGAAACCTCCTTTTTTGCCCTAATTTTCAATTTCGAATTTAGGCATTTATTTTTTTAAAATAAAAGAAAATGAAAAATGGAAATCATTCCTTTCCATTATTCAATACTTCTTATTCGTTTTTCTTATTAAAATTAAAAAGCTTCCATTTCTTATTTAACTCTAATTTTAATCTCTCAATATCAATTTAGGCCTACATTTATATTTTGAACTGTTAACAAGGGTGAGGTATTTAAATTAATTTAAATTTCAAAAAAATCAATCCTTTATACTATATCAATTTTGCAAGTAAAAAGAATAATTTCCTTTTAAATAATAAAATCTACCCTTTCTATTCCAAAAATGCGAAAATGATAAATTTATTTCTATTTCCCAAATGACTTTAAATCTTTCCTTTCTAAAAACGCATAACTAATTGAATTTCGTTATTATTAAAATTAAATATTAAACTAACTCGCTATAACTTAATAAAGCGACCTTTTTAAATAAATGACTAATCTCATGAAGGAGATCTATTTATTCTAATTTTCTCAACCACAAATGCGTAAATGAGCACATTAATCCAAGTTAAATACCTTAAGCTTGCTACAATAATAATTAAAGCAATCTCTTTAAATTAACGATTAATCGTATAAAAGAAAACTACCTATTTTAAATTTCTAAATTACAAATGTGCACATCCACACATTAAATTGAATTGAATATTTGGGATAACAAACTCCACTTACCCCGTGCTAGGCACGCAAACCGAGGAAGTCCACCAAATCACACGACACGCAACCCAATGAAAAGAAAACCACACATGACGCTCACTTGACCATGGTTAAGGCAAGACGAGAGTTTTATGACCACCAAATCCGAATTCTAAGGATGAAGGAGGCATACTCAACCTTGCAAATCCCAAAGGAGATGTACCTCGCCCTAAGCGGTGTTGTACCTGCAATCTCCTACACCCATGAATTCATACAAGCATACATATACATATACATATTCAATGAGGGTGTTAGCTCAAGATTTATCACAAGAGTTAGGAAACAATTACATTTACACAAGAATCGACGCAAGAGCACCATAATAAGTATGCACAATTATTTATATTATCTAAACTACACATTGCATCACGGTTAACCTACCATTCAAGAATGCCACATAGGAAGTCAACCAAGGTCAAACGGGTTTTACAAGTCCAACTAGGGTAGGGCATTAAACTTATGGATGGCTTTTCGGGGTACAACCAGATTAAAATTGCTCCAGAGGATCAACACAAAATTGGTTTCACATGTCCATGGGGAACATATTGTTGGAATGTGATGCCATTCGATCTGAAGAATGCAAGGGCAACATATCAAAGAGCCATGACTACCATCTTCCATGATATGATGCACACCATAATGGAAGATTATGTCAATGATTTACTAGCTAAATCATTAACAAGAGAGGGTCATCTTGTAATATTGGATAAAATCTTCAACATATTGGAACAATACCACATCCGTCTCAATCCCAAGAAATCTGTCTTTGGAGTAACTTCAGGGAAGCTCTTAGGATACATTGTCTCAAGTAAAGGCATTAAGTTAGATCCTATGAATGTCAAGGCAATCATGGACATGCCACCTCCAAAGAATATTAGTCAGTTGAGGACATTACAAGGGTGGCTACAATCAATTAGGCGATTCATTGCACAATTGGCTGATAAATGTCATCCCTTCACCTATTTATTACACAAGAATATCTGCTTTCAATGGGATACAAATTGCCAACAAGCATTCTAAATTCTTAAAGATTACCTAATGCATACACTATTGCTAATCCCACCAGATCCAAGCAGACCTCTATTGCTATACATTTTACCTACAAATACGGCATTAGGAGTACTACTAGCACAACATAATGCGGAAGGAAAATAATTTGTTGTCTACTACATCTCTCAAACACTGGTAGGTTATGAACTCAATTACACACCTATTGAGTGTGCTTGCCTAGCAGTTATCTTGGCAGCCACCAAATTGAGGCACTACATGTTAATGCACAAGGTACAACTTATTGCCAAAATAGATCCACTCAAGTACCTACTCAGCAAGGCAAAGTTGACAGGCCGCTTGGCCAAATGGGTTATGAATTTGAGTGAATTTGATATAGAGTATGTTGATCGCAAAGCTATTAAGAGACACATTATTGCAGATCAGTTGGCTGATGTACCACTCAAAGGCGACCATCCTATTATCTCCAACTTTTAGGATGAGGAGATCTTCATGATCACAGCTGCACAACCCTGGAAGCTATATTTTGATGGCTCATACACCAAACATGGATCAAGAGTAGGTATTCTTTTTATCACACCTCAAGGTGACAACATCCCAAAGCCATACAGGCTCACTTTCCCCTGCACAAATAATATAGTAGAATATGAGGCCTTAATCACAATACTCAGATTGGCCATACAATGGAATTTGAAAGAGCTACAAGTATATGGAGATTCCTAGCTAGTCATCCGACAAGTCGCTGATGAATACCAAACAAAGGATGATAAGCTCATGCCTTACAAAAGGATGGTGGATAGTTTCAAAGAATCATTTACAACTATCACCTTTGAGAAAGTACCATGAGATCAAAATCAAGTTGCCGACACAATGACTACAATTGCATCTCTCCTAGATCTTCCACAAAATTCAACATGCTATGAGTTCTTGGTAGAACAACTTTGGATCCTTGCTTATGATATCCTTGAATCTTAAATGATATTTTGCCTTGTTAGTTCTGAATCCCCATGGTACCATGAGTTTTTTAATTACCTATGTGATCACACACTTCCCCCTAACCAATCAAACAACCAATGAAAAACTTTTATCTACAAAACCACTCGATACACCATAATTGTCGAAACCCTATATAGATGAAGTCTTGATGGTACTCTCCTTCAATGTTTAGAACAAGATGAGATAACAAAAAACTTGGAAGAGGTACATGAAGGAATTTGTGGGGCTCACTCAAGCGGTCCTTCACTAGCAAAGAAAATCATGTGAGCCAGATACTATTTGCCCTCCATGGAAAAAGACTCCTACTACTTTGTCAGAAAGTGCAAGAAGTGCCAAGTTCACGGAGATCTGATACATGCCCTAGCATAGGAATTGCAACCTATCACAACACCATGGCCCCTTTTGTCAATGGGGACTTGACCTTGTGGGTAAAATCCATCCATCTTCATCCAACAGTCATAAATTTATCATTATCACCACAAAATACTTCACAAAGTGGATCAAAGTCTTTCCACTTACCCAAGTCATCAGCAAGCAGATTGCCACATTCATCCTCAATTACAACATCTACCGGTATGGTGTACCCATGTCCATCATCACATATAACGACCTTCCTTTCAAAAATAAGGATGTTTGTGAACTCTATGAGAAGTTTCATATCCAACACCATTTTTCCACTCCATATTACCCACAAGGCAATGGTCACACTGAAGTATACAATAAGAACATATTATGAATCCTCAAAAAGACAATCAATGATGCTGGTCATGACTGGCACATTTGATTGAATCCAACACTATGGGCATATCAAACTGGCATTGAAACCCCTACAGGCATAACTCCCTACTCACTGGTTTATGGAGCAGAATCCATTTTTCCTATTGAGGTTGAAATACCATCTCTATGGGTCTCCTTGCACAATCTAATAGATGATGAAGCATATTGAGTCTCACATCTTTAGGACTTGGAACTACTTGATGAAAAGAGACAAGCTACCTACAACCACCTAAAAGCCTATCAACAACGCATGAGAAAAAGCTACAATCATCAGGTCAAACCTCACACATTTGAGGCAGGAGATCTTGTTCTCCAGGAGAATCCTCGCAATCAACCAAATAGAGAACATCAAGGCAAGTTTGAATCTAATTGGCTAGGTTTGTATGTCATCACTACTGTCTTTGGGTCTGGGGCATATCATTTAGCAACTTCAGAAGGAGCACCACTAGCAGATCTGATTAACATCATGCATCTAAAAAGGTTTCATATATAAGCTATGTAGAGCATCAGGATCCTCCAATAGAAGAAAATACCAAAAACATTCAGAAAATAGTCCTGAACAAAATACAAAAATACAAAAAAAATCAAGAAAATAGTAAAGAAAAATCATTCATCCAAATGGTGAAAACCACTCTGGTGGCACCTTGGGTTAGTACGGTGGTGAAAACCTAGCAAATAGGCATCATTCATAAAAGCTATGGCTCCATTGTCTTTCATAACTATTGCGATCACATCCATTTCATCTATTCATCCATCATTTATACCATAGCTTGATTTTGATCTGCAGTTAGGGTTGTTACTTCATGTGTCCCACGTCACACTTTCATAGAGACAACTAACTGGGGGATTTTGTTCTTAAACCTACTGATGGAAGTGGATTCTCCATTGCTTGTGATTCATTGAGTTTCTCATTCAAAAATATCTTGATAGAACATACCAAAAACATTCATAAATTCTCAGAAAAATCCCAAAAAAATCTGCAAAATGTCTTGAAAAATACCAAAAATATTCATAAAATCTCAAAAAAAACCCAAAAATATTTGCAAAATGCCTTGAAATAGTACCAAAAACATTCATAAAAACTTAGAAACATCCCAAAAACATTTGCAAAAAGTCCTAAAGATAATACCAAAAACATTTACAAACATTCAACCAATCCAAAAACATGACAAAAACATCAAAAATTAATCAAAAACATTGCAAAGCATATTATTCCTTGTACATACACATCGCAAACAGACATGACACAAAATTTTGAGATACTCAAACAATGACCACCTAACAAATCAACCAACCAATCAAAACATCTGCACACAACCGTCTTCACAAGGATGCATCCTTCCTCACAAACAAGACATGGTAACATTTTCTTTGACAAGAAAATTCTGTTTGGATGATAAGTACTTGATTGATCTGTTATTTGTTCATTTATATTAGGTTCCTACATTACTCCAGGATATACACAAGTGATTAGAGTAGTTGGGATGGTTCCTGATATCTTTTTCTTTGTTTGTTGTTTGCAGATTATTCCAATGAAGTTCTGTGGCATATACTAATGGTGTCTACGTGGGAAGTGTACTAAGCTACGTGATCCTATGCAAAAATATAGTCATAGATCACTATGGCTTACTAACTATAACATATACCTTGACCATTTGTACATGAACTAGAATGGAGGGGAACTTTCCTTATCTGTGATGTTTGCTACAAGTGAAACACTCAACCTTGGTTTCTGCTACCTCAGCAAAGATCGATACTACCATGCTTGATGATGAAAATTAAGCACTGTGAATAATCGATGGAACATCATTTCATCTCATCTGTATTATTTCATTCCATTTCATTCCATCCATCCATACATCCATATCGTTGCATATCATTCATACATAGTCATGACAATGGATACTCTATTTTGCTCCTCTTACATTGGAATGGGTCCTAGGTCCTCCATACCTTCTATCTAACATTGAATACCACCCTCACCCTCCCCATCTCAATCATCATAATCACATACCCTACATTGTTTCCCATCAAACCCAATCAAGCCACATTCATCACCGTCCATCTCTAATAGGAGGGGTTACATTTCCCATCCTCGGTCATCCTATAAGCAAAGCAAGTTACTCTGTCTACATAGGTACATTGACTCACACACACCTAGACTATCAACAGATAATTTTTCAATCAAGTATCTTCAAGTCTCAATAGGTAATTGATTATGGAGAACCTAGACTACAATAGGCATTTATCACAATGACCTAGTCTGAACGGGGCTACTATGATTCACCGCAAACAACCTACAACCCAAACACTATCAATTGATCAACCAATCAAACACAATCAAAATAGACAATTACATCAATTGTCTCAAGTCTCAATGAGTACTTTGCTTTAGATACCTTGACTTCATCATGCAATTAAATCAATTGTCTAAGTCACAACAGGTCACTTTGATTCACTTAATCAGACTTTATCCTGTCCAAGTGAACAACTGACATCAACTATCACACTTTGACTCAACTGAGGCAATTTAGCCAATTGCACTAGATTTTCCAACCCATTTTTGATCAATTGTATAGAATCAATCACAAGCACAACACTACATTTGCACTGTATCTCTTGCATGACCTAAGGGTACTCACTAGCTTGCCCTTTCTACCTCCTGCCAACTTCTTTCTCTCTTTCGAGAGATTGCCCAATTTTTTGAAATTTGTCAGCCCATCTCTCGAGGGGGCATACCACCCACTAAACTAACATTTATGGGACATATTTCTCATACTGATCTTTCTTTCTTTGAAACGACGCGATAAACTGCACCATCTCAAAGAGAGGCAAATGTAGACACATAAATGTGTCCACTTAATTAAATGAATATTTAGTATTTATTTGATTATTTAACCATCAGTCAACAGTTAATTAAATTGATATTTAATTAATTCATCCTTAAACCTCTTCTTCTATTAACTAAATAAATTATTCAATTTATTTAAATTAATTCATTAAACCACACTCTAACAATTAATTAAATGAATAAAACATATTTGTTTAATTTAACCCCTTTACTCATTTAAATAAATAAATAAATATTTATTTAAAATCTATAAAGTCCCCCCCCCCTACTTGCATTCTCCTACAAATGCAAGTTGCACAATTTTAGTTGAAATAAATGAATTTTATTTTAATTAAAATCCTATTTGCTCTGACCCACCAAATCCACTTGCATCCTAAACCCCTTCTAGATTCTTCTAATCCACTCCAAATTAGCCTAGTCCATCCTCTAATTATTGTCACATTCCTAAGCAAAGAGAAGTCACTTATCAAAGCCTACAAAGTCTTTGAAAAGCATTAAAGGCTTTTATTCTCAAACAAGTTAACCCCTAAAGTCTTCCAAACTATTTATGGCTCTTAAATAACCATTTATGACTCTTACATAGTCATTAATGGTTAAAATCAACTCACCCACATGGTTAGAGACTTTCCCTCTAACTCAACCCTCATTTAACTCATGGGTCTCTTCAAGCATTTATTGCTTTGACCATGGTTATCTCCATTAACTCTTGCACAAGAGTTTATCTATTGGATAAAGACATTATTCATTGAATAAAAGCTTTATTCACTAACTCAAGCCTAACCAAACCCTCCCAAGGTAACCTTCATGTCATCTCAAGCATTTAATCTTTCTTCCCTCTCCTCTCAAGCCATGTCATGTTGACATTTTTCATCCTGGGATTGGGTTGAAAGCCCTCACATGGATCATAAACCCATCAATACTAGCCCTTTCTAAGATTACTCAATCTTGACCATCCATTTCCCTATTTACCCTATAAATAGAGCTCTCATTCTTCATTAAAAATATCTAGAAGTCTTTATGCATCAAACTTATAGTCAATTTAAGAGAGCATTTAGGAGCATTTGCTTTATTATTTTGCTAAAATTAACATAGATTAATTAGGTACTTTCTCATAGTAGCTTATTTACACTTGCATAGGCATTTGTTCTTATTTTCATAATCATCTTGAATCTTCATAAGACATCTATGAATAGAGCAAAAAGCTGAGGGCTAAACTCATGTGGAACTTGGAGAGGAGAGGAACAAGGGAGGAACAACTATGAGTATTGTGAGGAGCATCTTGGGGAGTCTTCTTTCCCTTTTTTGTTTTGTATGCTTCTTATTGTCTGCTTTATATTTCTCTTGATATGCATGTTAAGGATCATAGGTTCATTTGTATTTCATTTTGATTGTCACTAACATACTAATGATCTAAACCCATGTGTCTTTTATGTCCTTTTTTAGCGTGCATCATTTAGGTTAATTTGTATTTCATTTTGATTGTCACTAACATACTAATGATCTGAACCTGTGTGTCTTTTATGTCCTTTTTTAGCGTGCATCAATGATTTGGAAGACTTTGGGGATTAACTTGTTGGAGAATAGAAGCCTTTAATGCATTTCAAAGACTTTGGAGGCTTTGAGAAGTGACTTCTCTTTGCTTAGGAATGTGACAATAATTAGGGGATAGGATTAGGCTAATTTGGAATGCATTAGAAGAATCTAGAAGGGGTTTAGGATGCAAGTGGGTTTGGTAGGTGAGGGAAAATAGGATTTTAATTAAAATAAAATTCATTTATTTCACTAAAGTTGTGCAACTTGCATTTGTAGGAGAATGCAAGTGGGGGGGGGGAGTTTAGAGATTTAAATAAATAAATATTTATTTATTTAATACGAGGAAAGGGGTTAAATTAAACAAATATGCTTTATTCATTTAATTGATTGTTAGAGTGTGGTCTAATGAATTAATTTAAATAAAATGAATAATTTATTTAGTTAATAGAAGAAGAGGTCGAGGATGAATTAATTAAATATTAATTTAATTAACTGTTGACTGATGGTTAAATAATCAAATAAATACTAAATATTCATTTAATTAAGTGGACATATTTATGTGTCTACATTTGCCCCTCTGTGAGACGGTGTGGTTTATCGTGTTGTTTCAAAGAAAGAAAAATAGGTATGAGAAATATGCCCCATAAATTTTAATTTAGTGGGTGGTATGCCCCCTCGAGAGATGGGTCACCAAATTTCAAAAAATCGGGCGATCTCTCGAAAAAAGAGAAAGAAGTTGCGGGGAGGTAGAATAGAAGAAATTATAAATAATGGTGAAAGAATAGGAGAAGACAAAGTGAATACAGAGAAAGGGCAAGCCAGTGAGTACCCTTAGGTCATGCAAGAGATACAGTGCAAATGTAGTGTTGTGCTTGTGATTGACTCTATACAATTGATCAAAAATGGGTTGGACAATCTGGTGCAATTAGTTGAATTGCCTTAGTTAAGTCAAAGTGTGACAGTTGATGTCAGTTGTTCACTTGGAAAGGATAAAGTCTGAGTAAGTGAATCAACGTGACCTGTTGTGACTTAGACAATTGATGTAATTGCCCGATTAAGTCAAGGTATTTGAAGAAAAATACTGATTGAGAATTGAGAGAATTGATGTAATTGTCCATTTTGATTGTGTTTGATTGGTTGATAAATCGATAGTGTTTGCATTGTAGGTTGTTTGTGGTGAATCATAGCAGCCACGTTGAGACTAGGTCATTGTGATAAATGCCTATTGTAGTCTAGGTTTTCCATAATCGATTACCTATTGAGACTCGAAGATACTTTATTGAAAAAGTATCTGTTGATAGTCTAGGTGTGTGTGAGTCGATGTACTTGTGTAGACAGAGTAACTTTCTTTTCTTATGGGATGACCGAGGATGGGAAATGCAACCCCTCCTATTAGAGATGGATGGTGATGAATGTGGCTTGATTGGGTTTGATGGGAAATGATGTAGGGTATGTGATTATGATGATCAAGATGGGGAGGGTGAGGGGGTATTCAATGTTAGATAGAAGGTATGCAGGACCTAGGACTCATTCCAATGTAAGAGGAACAAAATAGAGTATCCATTGTCATGACTATGTATGAATGATATGAAACGATATGGATGTATGGATGGATGGAATGCAACAAAATGCGATATATATAGATGAGATGAAATGACAATCCATGGATTATTCACAGTGCTTAATTTTCATCATCGAGAATGGTAGTATTGATCTTGGCCAAGGTAGCAGAAACCAAGGTTGAGCGTTTCATCTTAGCAAACATCACAGACAAGGAAAGTTCCCCTCCATTCTAGTTCATGTACAAATGGTCGAGGTATATGCTATAGTCAGTAAGATATAGTGATCTATGACTGTATTTTTGCATAGGATCATGTAGCTTAGTGAACTTCCCACATAGACACCATTAGTATATGCCCCAGAACTTCATTGGAACAATCCACTGACAACAAACAAAGAAAAAGATATCAGGAACCATCCTGGCCACTCTAATCACTTGTGGATATCTTGGAGTAGCATAGGAACCTGATATAAATAAACAAATGAAAACTCGACCAAGTACTTATCAGCCAAACCAAATTTTCTTTTCAAAGATAATGTTACCATGTCTTGTTTGTGAGGAATGATGCATCCTTGTGAAGACAGTTGTGTGCAGATGTTTTGATTGGTTGGTTGATTTGATAGGTGGTCATCGTTTGAGTAGCTCAAAATGTTGTGTTTGTGTCTTTTACGATGTGTATGTACAAGGAATAATATAATTTGCAATGTTTTTTATTGATTTTGATGTTTTTGTCATGTTTTTGGATTTTTTGAATGTTTGTAAATGTTGCTGGTATTATCTTTAGGACTTTTTGCAAATGTTTTTAAGGATTTTTTTGAAGATTTTATAAATTTTTTTGGTATTATTTCAAGATGTTTTTTAATGAGCAACTCAATGAATCACAAGCAATGGAGAATCCACTTCCATCAATAGGTTTAAGAACATTTGCCCCTAGTTAGATGTCTCTATGAAAGCGTGACGCATGAGGTGTCTACGTGGGAAGTTCACTAAGCTATGTGATTCTATGCAAAATACAGTCATAGATCACTATGGTTTACTGAATAGAGCATATACCTCGACCATTTGTACATGAACTAGAATGGAGGGGAACTTTCCTTGTCTGCGATGTTTGCTACAGGTGAAACACTCAATCTTGGTTTCTGCTACCTCGGCTAAGATCGATACTACCATGCTCTATGATGAAAATGAAGCACTATGAATAATCCATGGATCATCATTTCATCTCATCTACATATATTAAATTCCATCCATCCATATCATTGCATATCATTCATACATAGTGAAGACAATGGATACTCTATTTTGCTCCTCTTACATTGGAATGGGTCCTAGGTCCTCCATACCTTCTATCTAACATTGAATACCCCCCTCACTCCCCCCATCTCGATTATCATAATCACATACCCTACATCATTTCCCATCAAACCCAATCAAGCCACATTCATCACCGTCCATCTCTAACAAGAGGGGTTGCGTTTCCCATCCTTAGTCATCCTATAAGCAAAGCAAGTTACTCTGTCTACACAAGTACATCAACTCATGCACACCTAGACTATCAACAGATACTTTTTCAATCAATTATCTTCGGGTATCAACAGGTAATCGATTATGGCAAACCTAGACTACAACAGGGATTTATCACAATGACCTAGTCTCAATGGGGCTGCTATGATTCACCACAAACAACCTACAACACAAACACAATCAAAATGGACAATTACATCAATTGTCTCAAGTCTCAATGAGTACTTTGCTTCAGATACCTTGACTTCATTGGGCAATTCCAGCAATTGTCTAAGTCACAATAGGTCACTTTGACTCATTTACTTAGACTTTATCCTGTCCAAGTGAACAACTGACATCAATTGTCATGCTTTGAATCAACTGGGGCAATTCAACCGATTGCACCAGATTGTCCAACCAATTTTGATCAATTCTACAGTATCAATCAAAAGCACAAACACTACATTTGCACCGTGACCCCCGTGTACTTTTGAGGCTTGTTGTTTCTCCGTATTCACTCCATTTTCTCCCATTCTTTCACCATTATTTCTAATTTTTTCTATTCTATCTCCCCCCAACTTCTTTCTTTTTTTTGAGAGATCGCCCTATTTTTCAAAAAATTTCGGCCCATCTCTTGAGGGGGCATACCACCCACTAAATTAGCATTTATGGTGCATATTTGTCATAGCTATTTTTCTTTCTTTGTAATGACACGATAAACCACACTGTCTTAAAGAGGGGAAAATGTAGACACATAAATCTGTCCACTTAATTAAATGAATATTTAGTATTTATTTGATTATTTAACCATCCATCAACAGTTAATTAAATTGATATTTAATTAATTAATCCTCAACCTCTTCTTCTATTAACTAAATAAATTCATTAAACCACACTCTAACAATCAATTAAATGAATAAAACATATTTGTTTAATTTAACCCCTTTCCTCATATTAAATAAATAAATAAATATTTATTTAAATCTCTAAACTGCCCCCCCACTGGCACTCTCCTACAAATGCAAGTTGCACAATTTTAGTGAAATAAATGAATTTTATTTTAATTAAAATCCTATTTCCCCTCACCCACCAAACCCACTTGCATCTAAACCCCTTCTAGATTCTTCTAATGCATTCCAAATTAGCCTAATCCTATCCCCTAATTATTGTCACATTCCTAAGAAAAGAGAAGTCATTTCTCGAAGCCTCCAAAGTCTTTGAAAATCATTATAGGCTTTTATTCACCAACAAGTTAACTCCTAAAGTCTTCCAAACTATTTATGGCTCTTACATAACCATTTATGACTCTTACATAACCATTAATGGTTAAACTCAACTCACCCACATGGTTAGAGACTTTCCCTCTAACTCAACCCTCATTTAACTCATGGGTCTATTCAAGCATTTATTGCTTTGACCATGGTTATCTCCATTAACTCTTGCACAAGAGTTTATCCATTGGATAAAGGCATTATTCATTGAATAAAAGCTCTATTCACTAAATCAAGCCTAACCAAACCCTCCCAAGGTAACCTTCATGTCATCTCAAGCATTTAATGCTTTTTCCCTCTCCTCTCAAGCCATCTCATGTTGATATTTGTCATCTTGGGATTGGGTTGAAAACCCTCACATGGATCATAAACCCATCCATCCTGGCCCTTGCTAAGATTACTCAATCTTGACCATCCATTTCCCTATTTACTCTATACATAGAGCTCCCATTCTTCATTAAAAGGATCCAAAAGTCTTTATGCATCAAACTTATAGTCATTTTAAGGGAGCATTTAGGAGCATTTTCTTTGTTATTTTGCTAAAATTAACATAGATTAATTAGGTGCTTTCTCATAGTAGCTTATTTACACTTGCATAATTATTTTGTTCTTATTTTCATAATCTTGAATCTTCATAAGACATAGATGAATAGTGCAAAAAGCTGAGAGCTACACTCATGTGGGACTTGGAGAGGAGAGGAACAAGGGAGGAGCAACTATGAGCATTATGAGGAGCATCTTGGGGAGTTTTCATTCCCTTTTCCATTTTTGTATGCTTCTTATTGTTTGTTTTATATCTCTCTTGATATGCATGTTAAGGATCATGGGTTCATTTGTATTTCATTTTGATTGTCACTAACATACTAACGTTTGAACCTGTGTGTCTTATGCCTCCTTTTTAGCATGCATCAGGTATAATATATACTATGTAAATAATAATATTATAATAATATAATAGAGTGAAAGAGTGTACTTTTGTAGATTAAATATAGTATCGACATGAAAGACGAAGATATGATTAAACAAAGGTAGTCCTCCTTTCAGTAATGTGCCTATTCATGAATATCAATAATTTATAATCAATGCGAATTATGTGTATGTTTTTTTTTTGCTAGGTAAATTGTGGGATGAGGGCCCACACCCTTTATTAACATAATAGAAAAGATACAATAACCCTGTTAGGCAGAAAGAAAGGAAGGATAAAATACAAAGGAAGAGAAGATTAACAAAAGATAGACAAAACCTAAATAAGAGAGCCAAGGTGCAAACATCTGCAATAATCACAAAACAAAAGACCCGAGTCAGACTAGTTTTTTCTCTTACATGAAAGGAGGGCTTCCATAATCCATTGAGAATCCTTCTCCATCGCTTCCTTACCTTCTATATATTTTTTCCCCCTTTGTCTTCCTAGCTTTTCTATTCTTTGGAATCCCATAATTACGTTTAGATTTCTTTCTCTCAGTGTGCGAATGCCCCAATAGCTTAGGGGGAGCCACCATAAATCGTCATCAATTTTTTTTTGACTCCATATCATCTAGATCCTCCATGAAAGGAAAAGTACCTTCAGACTCACAACCATCCTCCTCCCCCTTGGCCTCTGAAGGAATACCAGTCATAATATCCAACATTGGGGAAGATGGTCTTGAAGGATGAACATGAAGAGATGAAGACGAAGGCCGAGGGGGATCTAGATCCATCACAAGAGAAGGTTTCATAAACTTGCCATGATTTATCCAAATGAAGTCAATGTCCTGGGATCTAGTCTTCTGAACCCATTTTTTAAGGCATACCTTCCTAAAACCAACAACTCTCTACAAAATGCAAGCCTCAACTTTATGTCCTAATTGGTTGCATCGAAAGCAACCAAAATGTAGCCCTTCATAGTTTAAAGATTGAATCCAAGAGCCAAAGGATGATTGAATTTAGATAAAATGGAAAAGAGGATGGGATAAGTCAATCATAACACAAACTCTCACATATCTTTGAGTAGATGCAACATCTTCCAAATCAACTTAACAAAGGATTCAACCTAATCAATAAACAACCTTATAAGTTCAACATTATAAATTACCAAGGGTAGATTATAAATTCAGATCCATATAGGGATCTTAGTAATCTTGACAGTTGCTAAGTCAAAAAAGGGGGAATTGTAGTCAGAAAGAGGCTAGAATACCTAAAGAACCAGGGACAATTCTCCACCATAAATGAACAATTAGCCACACATTGGAAAATAAGCAGAAAGAAGCCAAAATACAAAGGCTTAATCGAGGGAGTAACAAGGTTACTCCAAGAAGATTTAACCCACTCCTCAACCACTTCCAAACCCAGGCGTCTCCTCAAGCATCTCATAATCAAAGACCAATCCCCAATATCTGTAGAGATTACATTAAAATATTGTTATCAGAAATGAAAAAACTTCATAGGCATCTTAGAAAAATCTACCATTGAATCCCCAACAAAGACAAGAGATTCAGCACTTTGTCGAATAGGTTCCACCATAGGGGAGGATGGTTGAATAGGCTCCATAGCAAGAGAAGAAGATAGATCACACGAAATTTTAGAGGAAATAGAGGAAGGGGGATTCTTATAGATTTTCTCCAAGCAATAGGCATTACAAACATGAAAGGGATTGCTTCTATTTTTGCAGGCCACTAGGGCATCTTGGTCCAGGCCTGTAGTCACCCCCTCACCAACAACCATCACATTCTGGACCATCTCCAAAGGATCAACACTAGGCTCAATCTGGGAGGAGGCCAAAACACCATGTGAATCCATCATTGATCCTAATAAAAAATCATAATGCTTTCGACCCTCACCACCAATCATACATTTCCCCTCCTTGTTGATCATAGCCTAAGACTTACCTTTGGCCACACCTTTCCCTTTTCTCTTGTTCTTATGAGTCTACGAATTTGGCCCATCCATCACTTAAAAATATAAACCAACATCATCTCTTCCATTGTGGAAGACACCAAGACAAAAATTCAAACCACACCCTAGTCGTGCCCTACAAAAAATAGAAAGCTCTGCAACAAAGAAAGGAAGGGAGCATGTGCCTAACCATCTTAGAGTAATTAGTTTTGTATGCCACTATCATCACTATTACAATGTCATGAATTATGTATATGTTGAATAAATAGAAGTAACCCTAATACTTAGAAGGTCTTCAATGGTCAAATAGACATGCCAATGCTACCAAATTCAAAAAATACATTACTAGAACATAAAATCAATGAAAGACATCAAAGGTTCGTGCCATGAAGCACACCACATAAAGTAGGTTTCCCATGAAACCCACCAAAAAAACCATCTAAAAAGATGGTTAAATAAATTATGTCTTCCAAAGGTTTGTTTGTCGAAGAATTCCCTCACATATTGACAAAACATGATTTAAATTGGTTTATATGTTTCACCAAAGTAGGTCATTTTTTGTTTCAACAATAAGGTAGTAAAACAAATAATTTACCTTGTAGCACATGATAATAGCAAGAAGAACAATCCAATTACATTTCAACATAAGCTCCTTATGGAGCAAGCTTTTTTTTTCCATGTATGTTAATAATTTCATGCCATGATGACCATCAACAGTCTCGACCATCATATTTCAACCTTGAATTCAACATAATAGTTTGTAGGATTTTATTAATTCATAATATTAGTGATGAATATTTTTTAATAAATAAATTTATATAGCTATTTTTAATCAATTTATGATATCTAAGGTGTTTACAATATATAATTAATGGACATTTTTAATTTTAAAGGACAATTGAAGTTATCTTGATCATTTATATCCATAAAGTACATTGTCATCATTGGTCTATGTGATAGTGTGATTGTAATAATCATGTTCTATTAGAAACTCTCACCATTGAGATTGATGATGAGAGAGGTATGAGCTCAATATTCCTCTATCCTTTATAATTTTGGTAAAATATCACATCTAATCCATGATAATTCAACTTGGATATAGGTATTCAATTTCTTAAAATTCCTAGAATGTGAAAAATATGAGTAAGAATTATTACCCTCCCCTTATTGAAACATAGTCGCACCTTCCCACAAATAACATTTTGATGCAACTTACTATCTCAATAATAAATATTAAAAAATTAAGAAGTAATATATAGAGACTAGAGAAAGGGATATGACATTTCCTACATCATAAGCACTGTAGGAAGATAATTGCTCCTTGTGAGGAGTCATATGATATTAGAAATATGATAGTTAAATAAAAGAATATATTTTTATCTCCTCCACCTCTATCTATCTATCTATCTATCTATCTCTCCCTCCCTCTATCCCTATATCTCTATGTCTCCTAATCATTTCCTCTTTCTATATCTTTCTAATTATTCTTTATCCTCTATCTATTTCTCTCTACCTATATGTATACCTATCTCTCTATCCCTATATGTATATATATGTGTGTGTGTATATATATATATATATATACATATAGATATATATATACATATACATATATATATACATATACATATACATATATATATACATATACATATACAGATATATATATATATACATATACATATATACATATATATATATATATATATATATATATATATATATATATATATATATATATATATACATATACATATATATGTGTAGCGTCGTAAATTGTACGCACTTGCTAGGGTGGTACAATTTCACACCTAGTTTAGCACCCGCCTTGGCACATTTTGCATTTTGCATTGCATTTCCCCTTTAGCACTTAATTAATCAAATTAATTAGGTCTAAGGTCTTATTTCATCATCTTCCACATCATAAAGTTGGGCCCTTTCATTAAAGTGTGCCCCTTTCATTTTATTCTTCCAATACATCATTTAATCAAAAACCCTAATTAGGTCCTATTTTGAACTTGGGGGCTTGATTTCGGGGGTCAAAACATCTCGAAATCACCTGTAACTTCGAGATTCTCTCTAAAATCATCATATCCGACGGCCCTGAAAATTTGGTGAAAAGTTGTCGGGACCATGGCGCCCGGCGTGCACATGGTCCCGGACATTTTTCCCAAAATTTTAGGAGCACGATCCAATCATAAAATAAAGCTTAACCCCAAGAAATTGGTGGGAGATTCAATCTCTAGGTCGGCCAAAAGTTGAAATTAAGACCTAGGGTTTCATATATAAGAGCTCTCTTTCTTCATTTGAAAGGATGGGGAATTTTGGTTTTCAGGGACCTTCTATGCAGCGAAAGAGAAGATCTTTGAAGACTTCAACAACATTCAACATCCATCCATCAAGCATTCATCAATTTCATTCATCCATTTAGGGCTTTGAAGACATTGAAGAGCAATAGGGGATTACCAACTGAAGATTGGCTTGTACCCCTCCCTTGGGGTTGGGTATGATTTCATGTTGTTTTCATGTCTTTGCATAAGCCTCATTATATCATTTGTATTCATGCTTTAGATCACTTTGCGTCTTGATTTAGAGCATTTACATTATCATTTGCAAGCAATTAGGGTTTACTTTCTAGGTTGCTCTAGTTTGCTTACTTGCATTTTAGGATCTTGCACACACACAAGGTCTACACACACACTACTTTTACAATACAACTTGGTTATTTGTGGAGGTGGAAATCACCAAAGTGGGGGTTTGACTAAGGCAAAACCCTATATAGCCACCCACCATACCTTTTCAAATATAAGTGCAGGTTTCGGGATTCGGACGACGCCGCAAGTTGCAGATCCGACGGAAGCAGACTGAGATAGAACTTCACACCAAATTTCAGAGCAAAAGACCAGGACAGGGGCGTGGGGCACCTTGGTCCTGCCAGGACAGGGGCGCTGGGCGCCCTGGTCCTCCTGACAGACAGCAGTTTTCAACATTTTTGACAGCTTTCCAGGTTGCAAAACAGCAATTTTCGGAGCAGTTTCAGGGGCAGAATTAGGATAGTGGCACCCACGCCCCCATCCCGAACATTTTCACTCAAATTTTGACTCCGGGTATGCATTTGCATTCTTGTCTTGTCCTTGTGTTTACAGCTTTCCATTGTTTAAGTTCAATTCTGCAATCTTGTTATTAGTTCGTACTTGCAGTTTGGGGTTAGGAATTGAACTTGCATCATTTTATCTTTCAATTGCAACAAAGGAATAGAAATCCTAATAGGTAGCCCGTGGCTCTCTCTTCCACAAAAAGAAGTAGCCAATTGTGTGATACCTCTAGGCTCTTTCGTATTCCACAAGTGTGTGGTTGAAAGTGAGATTAGGGCATGTTTGCTTAGTGTCACTTTTTCCCCACACATTTTGGTGAACCCGACGTGAATTCCAATCTTCTCTAATTCTGATTTATGTTTTCAAATTTGAGTGTTTATGCTATTTCAAAATCAAATTTGTATTTACAAGTTTTAATTTCTTGCAAGATTCAAAAAAATCTAGAGGAAATTTTTGCTAAAACCCTAATTTTTCAATTCAAAGTTGAACTTGTGGATAACTTAATTGGGATCAATATTTTAAAATCTGATTTAGGAACTCATTTTAATCATAAATTTCATTTTCTAAATATACATTCTAAGTGCTTGCATTGGTTAAAATTAAACATTTCCTTCTATTTTGCAAGAGGAAAATTGTTGTCATGATGCATTCATTTCATAGATGTGATAAGGGGTTAGCTTCCCTTGTTTCAATTTTTCCTTCTCCTAAAGAACCTCCCCCCATCTATAACAACATTTTAGTGCCTAAAAGAGTTGCTTCCAATCCCTTTGAGACTCTCCCATGCTCTAAGGATGAAGACTTTAAGAGTGATCTTGACAATTCTCCTAAAATGTGCCCTTCCTATTTAGCTATCCTAGAGGAAAAGAATGATATCATAAACATCTTTCTTAATGTTACTTCATCTTCCATACATGATGCCTCTCTAAGTGAAAAGGTATTGATGGACATTGACTTATTTTCTCCTAAACTTGGTCCTTCCAATGGGGGCAGGTTGGTGCAACAAGAGGTTATGAACACTTCTTTCAAAGATCTCCTTCCTAAGCATGAATCTTTGGAGAAATATGTTCATGTTCCTCCTAAAAAACACTCCCTTCATGAGGATCCTTTTGTGCAAGAAGATGACATAATCCCTACATTTCCTAGTGATGGCATTTCTTTTTCCAACAAAGTTCCCACTAGAGATGATGAATTAATGATAAATGCTTACACTTCTCCTAAAGTTTGTCTTACCCATAAGCATCCCTTAGAGAAAGAAGATGAAATAATAAACAATTTCCTTAATTCTCTCTCCTCTAAAGATCATATTGAACATATTTTGAGGAAAGAGGATGAGTTTAACACATCTATTAATGCTCTCCCTCCTAAGGATGAGGAATTAATAAACAATGTTATCTCCTCTCCCGAAATTGACAATACTTCAAACACTCCTTTCAACAACCTCACTATTTGGGATGAACCATTAGAAGAAGGTGTAGATTATTCTCTTCCCCATGAGAGAACCCTAGCCAAAGGGGATGAAATCAAGATTGAAAACTCCCTTGATAGTTTCTCACCTTCCTTGAATCTCAATTATTCTCCCTCTCCTCAACTTGGTTCTACTCATAGGGAAACCCTAGTTCAAAACAAGATGGTTAACATCTCTTTCAAAGATCTCCATCTCAAAAGTGAGACTTTAGAGAGTAATGTTGATCCTTCTCCTAGAGAGTTTATTCCCCATGTAGATCCTTTGATGATAGAGGATGATATGACCTTTCCTAGTATTACTCTTCCTACTGGAACATCAATGCCTACCCCTTGTCTCTCTCCTAAAATTGATTTAATCCGTGATAAGATTTTAGTGCAAGAGAAGACTATCAATAATTCTTCCAACACTTTTGTTCATTCCTCTAAACCATCCTCAATAAATTTGATACATGTGAATGAAACAGCTAACAAACCTCTCTTCACTATCCAAGGTGCTTGTCCTTCTCAAAATTCTCAACCTTTAAATAAGCCTATCTTAGTGGTCCAAGGTGGTTATGCTAATGATTCTTTTTGCACTCCTAAGAAACCTTTTATTACTGTGCAAGGAGGTTATTCTACTAATAACCCTTATGAGTATGCTAAGAAACTGACTAGAGAGAGTTATAATGCGGTTGCTCATACCTATAATACAAGAAACAATAGGCAACCTAATCCTCCTCCAGTTATCCCAACTTCACTTCCTCTTTCCCAACCTATTCTTCCTCAAGCTCCTCGTATTTCACAAGTTCTTGGTAAGGAATATGATCTCATAGAACAACTTAAAGCTACCCCTGCTAAGATATCCCTTTGGGATTTGATCCAAACTTCTTCCGCTCATCATGGAATGTTACAAGATGCCTTGAAAGATTTGAATGTTCCTCCACCTAATAAATCTAGTAATATAGTGTCTTTGGTTAACTCTATGATGAATCCTAAAGCTCAAATTGTGTTTACTCAAGATGAGTTGCCTACTAGCGAAATTCAACATCAATATGATCCCTTGATGATTGTGGTTATCGTAAATGACACTGCTATAAGACGAACACTGGTAGATAATGGTTCTGGCCTTAATGTGTGTAGCATTAATCTATTGCATAAGATGAATGTGGATACATCCCTTATTGAGCTTGACTCTCATCCCATTCGAGGCTTTGATAATGTGGCTAAGTCTTCATTAGGCATTATCACCTTACCCATCACAGTGGGACCTGTTACTTTGCCTACTCCTATCCATGTTATGTCGGGAAATCTAACATAGAGTTTGTTATTAGGGAGACCTTGGATTCACAGTATGCAAGCTGTCCCCTCTACATTGCATAGACAAGTTAAATTTATTTATAATAATAAGACATATACCTTGATAGGTGATACTAATTTTCAAGCTTGTTTGCAAACATCTACTTCCAAAGGGAGTTCTTCTAAGCCTTCCTCTTCTAGTAATGACTCGTTAAACAAGATACCTATGGATGAATCATTACCCTCTGATAATCAAAATTCTTTGGATGAGTCTGAAGCTCCTAAAGAAGATTCTTCTCAACTTGAATCTACACATGAAAAGGATTTTGATCCTGAGAAGGTTCTCGCAGAAGATGATTGGGGATCTCTTGATTTCAATCCCACCTTTGTAGGTGAGTATAGGGTTCCTCCTAGAGAGCTTAAAGTTAAAAAGAAGGAAGACACTAGAGATCAATCAATCTTACCTGAACCTATGAGCAATAATTTTGTGGCTGCTTCTCAAACTTCTTCTCCTCACACCTCTAATTCTGAAGGATTTGATTCTTTGTCTTATGAAAAACCACCTTTTCTTTCTGAAATGGCTAATCGTTATGGTCGTGGTTTTCACATTTTGGCTAAGCGTGGCTATAGTGGAAATGGTTGTGGCACAAATGAATGAGGAATTAAAGTTCCTTTAGAACATAACATGCATGAATATTCATTTGGACTTGGATATAATCTTTCTAAGCCCACCAAAGCATCTAAAAGACCATCTCTCAATGTGAATGCTATACTTAGTAGTGATGATGATCTCACTTCAACTAAATCATCTCCTACTTCTATCAACTCTCATTCCCCTCATAAGGAAATCTTGGCGATGAACAAATCTCTTTATGACTCCCCTCAAATTTCTAAATCCTCTTATGAATCTTTATCTCCTATTCATCATAAAGTCCTTTCCTCCAGGGATAAGGCTCTAATAAATTACACTCATCCCTCTTCTAAGATTTCTCGTAACTTTCCTTCTTTAATTTTTAGCATTTTATACATGTTTTTGATCTCACTTATAGTTTTCAGCATGTCATATTCAAATACCTCATTCAATCTATCATGTCTTTAAATAACATTAATGGCTATTATGTTGCTCATCATTATGTGACATTGGTAGCTCATTTACTTGGGGGCTCATTGTCATTCATGATGGTACAATTTCAAGTGCAATCATATTTTTGAAGCAACATAATAGCCTAATTTTTCTATGTTATCTCTTGTTCCTATGGGGTAATAGTGTGGAAATATTGATCATCTTTTCTTTAGAATCCTCTTTTCCTAGATATGGGAGAAGATGTGTATTCTCTTTCTTATCCTACCCACTTCTTGTGAGGAGCATTTTACATACACTAATGTCTTTCTTGCATGAACTCATGTGAGTATGTATTACATTTTGTTTATGTCTAAATCTCTCCCTAGAAGATTGTGTAAGTCCTTCTCATTGTCCTTATCCTTGGGAGGCAATGATCTTTTCTTATTTTTATCTAAGGATCCACTTTTTCCTATTTCATGGATGGTGTGAACTTTATTACTTGATGTTATTCCTTGTATGCATTTGTTGTTGTTTGTTCAAGGATTCTCTCTTACAAGAGGTGTAAGTCCTTGACTACAACCTCTTTTGCACTTGGTAAAATACATCCATAATGAATTCACTCTCCCAATTGGGTTAAAAAGAGCGTCATCCTTCATTAAGAATCACTTTCACCTCGCAAAAGAAGGAAGTATTGCATTCTTATTCTCTTCTTTGTCTTATTCTAGAAGATGTTTGTCTAAGACAATTCTTCTCGGGGATAGGTGTCTTTTGTACAAAGATCTCTTCTCCTCTAAAGATCTCCTTTACACATACTACAAGATATCCCTTTTTCAACTATCTTATCCTTGCTTAAAGAGTGCAAAACTCCCTTGCTTGGATCTATGACATTGTTGCATTTTTGGGGTATCTTCTTTTGTGATGAAGGTAGGTATCCTTGTTCTACTTTGCTTATGACATAAACATTACACTTTTTGAGCAATGGGTCATTCTCGGAACCAGAGCACAGACTCTTAGAGTGAGATGTCTCCATTTTTCTTTTATGCAAGGTGATTATTCTCGGAACCAGAGCACGGACTCTTAGAGCGAGATGTCACGCTTTTGTACTATACATATACAGGTTGTAGCATACTCGGGCATAGACTCCTATGAGGTGCTTCTAACCTCACTTACACACACATGCACGAGGTTGAGTGGAACTAGCAGCATAAGGCTAGACTTTCTCACTCTCCTCCCTTACATGGATCACCTAGACAGACTCTAGGGGCTAGTTTTCCATGTCCTTTGTCCCATGGATCACCTAGACAAGATCTAGGGGCGAGAAGTCCATGTTTTCTCTCTCACTATTCTTTTCATGGATCACCAATGTGTGTATTCATGCTTTTTTCCTTTCTTTTCTTCTCTTTGCATTTTGTTTCCATTTACATCCTTCATCTTGTGTTAGAGAACTCTCAAATCCTCACACTCTTTGTTTTGTTAGAATTGAGATTTAGTCCTCTTTCTTACCAAATTATTCTCCATTATTTTTTGATCTCATATCAAATCTTCTTGTGAGCATTTGTCATCAATATTCTTTAACAATTCGAAGAGGTAAACATGATACCCTGTTTCAACTCACTAAAATTAGCAAGCCGAAACAGGGGGGGCATATAGCTACCCTCGAATTTTCATCACCTTCCTTAGTAAGCATTAGGTGATTTTGTGATCTAACGTGTGTTTTGTAGGGTGCGGTTCCTAACTGTGTACTGCAGATACCGCTGGGGGCTTCGTTCGACAACTTATGGATATATCCTTTTTCAAATAATGTTTACTTTTCTGTACTTTAGCTTGCATATGCACGTAGTGTTCATATGACTGCTAAAGTGGGGGCTAAATGTAGCGTCGTAAATTGTACGCACTTGCTAGGGTGGTACAATTTCACACCTAGTTTAGCACCCGCCTTGGCACATTTTGCATTTTGCATTGCATTTCCCCTTTAGCACTTAATTAATCAAATTAATTAGGTCTAAGGTCTTATTTCATCATCTTCCACATCATAAAGTTGGGCCCTTTCATTAAAGTGTGCCCCTTTCATTTTATTCTTCCAATACATCATTTAATCAAAAACCCTAATTAGGTCCTATTTTGAACTTGGGGGCTTGATTTCGGGGGTCAAAACATCTCGAAATCACCTGTAACTTCGAGATTCTCTCTAAAATCATCATATCCGACGGCCCTGAAAATTTGGTGAAAAGTTGTCGGGACCATGGCGCCCGGCGTGCACGTGGTCCCGGACATTTTTCCCAAAATTTTAGGAGCACGATCCAATCATAAAATAAAGCTTAACCCCAAGAAATTGGCGGGAGATTCAATCTCTAGGTCGGCCAAAAGTTGAAATTAAGACCTAGGGTTTCATATATAAGAGCTCTCTTTCTTCATTTGAAAGGATGGGGAATTTTGGTTTTCAGGGACCTTCTATGCAGCGAAAGAGCAGATCTTTGAAGACTTCAACAACATTCAACATCCATCCATCAAGCATTCATCAATTTCATTCATCCATTTAGGGCTTTGAAGACATTGAAGAGCAATAGGGGATTACCAACTGAAGATTGGCTTGTACCCCTCCCTTGGGTTTGGGTATGATTTCATGTTGTTTTCATGTCTTTGCATAAGCCTCATTATATCATTTGTATTCATGCTTTAGATCACTTTGCGTCTTGATTTAGAGCATTTACATTATCATTTGCAAGCAATTAGGGTTTACTTTCTAGGTTGCTCTAGTTTGCTTACTTGCATTTTAGGATCTTGCACACACACAAGGTCTACACACACACTACTTTTACAATACAACTTGGTTATTTGTGGAGGTGGAAATCACCAAAGTGGGGGTTTGACTAAGGCAAAACCCTATATAGCCACCCACCATACCTTTTCAGATATAAGTGTAGGTTTCGGGATTCAGACGACGCCGCAAGTTGCAAATCCGACGAAAGCAGACTGAGATAGAACTTCACACCAAATTTCAGAGCAAAAGACCAGGACAGGGGCGTGGGGCACCCTGGTCCTGCCAGGACAGGGGCGCTGGGCGCCCTGGTCCCTGGGACAGGGGCGCTGGGCGCCCTGGTCCTCCTGACAGACAGCAGTTTTCAACATTTTTGACAGCTTTCTAGGTTGCAAAACAGCAATTTCCGGAGCAGTTTCAGGGGCAGAATTAGGATAGTGGCGCCCACGCCCCCGTCCTAAACATTTTCACTCAGATTTTGACTCCGGGTATGCATTTGCATTCTTGTCTTGTCCTTGTGTTTACAGCTTTCCATTGTTTAAGTTCAATTCTGCAATCTTGTTATTAGTTCGTACTTGCAGTTTGGGGTTAGGAATTGAACTTGCATCATTTTATCTTTCAATTGCAACAAAGGAATAGAAATCCTAATAGGTAGCCTTTGGCTCTCTCTTCCACAAAAAGAAGTAGCCAATTGTGTGATACCTCTAGGCTCTTTCGTATTCCACAAGTGTGTGGTTGAAAGTGAGATTAGGGCATGTTTGCTTAGTGTCACTTTTTCCCCACACAATATGTATATGTATATGTGTATATATATATATATATGTATATGTATATATATGTATGTATACATACACACACACACACATATATATATGTATATATATACATACATATATACATATATATATGTACATATATGTATGTATACATATATGTATGTATATGTATGTATATATATATATACACACATATATATGTGTGTGTGTGTTTATGTATATATATATGTATGTATGTATATATATAAATACACACACACACACATATATTATATATCAAATCACATTTCTTAATATTTCTCTCTCCATCCCTCCCTCCCTCACTGTCTCCATATTTCTATCTATTTATACCTTACACACACATGGACACCCCCTCTATATTTCCCAAGTTATAAATATCTTTACTACCCCTACCTCTCACTCTCTCCCTATAGCTCCCTCTTTCTATAGATCTCTCTACTTCTCCTTTCTCCTCTCTTTCTTTCTCTTCCTCCATCTCAATCTATTTATACATTTAGTTATCTCTCCATACATCTCTTACTCATATACATAGATACTCCTTGTTTCTCCCTCCTCTCTATCTCTATCTCTCTATTTCCCCCTCTCTTTCTACTACTTGTATTTTTTAACTTCTTTATATCTCAATCTTCCCCCCTATCAATGGTTGTGAATTAATGAAAATGGATGCAAGATGATCTAATATATCTCTGTCATCCATTTGTTTGTTTTGAGCCTATGAGTGCAATGACTTAATGGGGATTTGAATCGTGGTGGCTGCTTAAATAACAAAGTGTTTCTAACACATCACAAAATATTTGAAGACTATTTTTATATATTTTGATTTTGTATTTACTTTATTATATTTTAATTTTAAATTTAGATTTAAGTTCAAAATTTATTTTAATTATTTAGACTTTTCTATGAAATTACAAATAATAATAAAAAATTAGAATTAATTGAATGGATGATTATTTTTCTTATTAAAATTTCAATTATTGTAGAATAATTATATTTTAAATTATATTTTTATTTTTATAGTAATATAATTTATCTATCTCTTTCTCCCTATCTCCATCTCCATCTTCCTCTCTATCTCTTTCCCTTATCTCTATCTCCTTACCACTCCTTGAATCACTCTCTCTTCTTCCTCTATCTTTCCCACTATATCTATCCATTTTTCTATCCTTTTTCCCCTCTCCCTATTTCTCTCTCCCTCTCTCTACCACTCCCTCTTTCTATATCTCTCTTTTTCTCTATCCTCCCTATTTCCCCCCCCCTCTCTCTGACACTCACACACACACACCTTATTTTTCTCTAGATCTCTACCTCCCTCTATCTTAATCTTACTCTTCCTATATAGACAAAGGAGGGAAAGAGGAGAAAGAGAGGTATATATATACATATGTATATACATACATATATATATGTATATAAACATACATATATATATATAGATAAACACACATATATGTATGTATATATATATATATATACATATTTGTATATATACATATACATATACATACATACATATATATATATATATACATATATATATATATGTATATATATATATGTATATATATATATATGTATATATATATGTATATATATATATGTATATATATATATGTATATATATATATGTATATATATATATGTATATATTTATGTATATATTTATGTATATATATATACATATATGTATATACATATATATATATTTATGTATATATATTTATGTATATATATGTATATATGTGTGTGTGTGTGTGTGTATGTATGTATGTATATACATACATACATACATATATATAAATATAGATATACATACATATACATATACATATATGTATATGTATATGTATACATGCGCACACACACACATCTCTTTCTCCTCCTTTGTTTCATTTGTTTGGTCTATTTATAGAATTAAAATAAAAGCATTAATGCATATCTTAGGCCATCAAAAAGGTTGACAATCTTTTTTCAAATATGGAATGAAAAGAAACCTACCATTCTACAAACAAAAAAAATTCATCATTAAGTTATTATTTTTTACCTTCGCTAATATTTTCTACCCAAAAAAGATTGAATTTTAAATTCATATCAACAATTGAAACACAAGATAAAATAAAATATATAAATAGCCTGTTCAACTATGCTCCACAATCGACAATTGTATAGTTGTAAAATAATCAACCTCTTTAGCTAGTTTTTTTGTGTCATTTTCTTTCTTCTATGATTTTTCCTCTTTTGATGACCAAGAGGATTAACAATCCATGGATAAAATAAAAATTGAAAAATAATGGTAGTTGTCGAAGCCTTGTAGACCCTCTTAGCTATTCTCCACAGTTAAAATATCTTGTTTATCCAAAAGATTTGTTTCAGAAAAACCATAATTTTATAAATGGCCTACCAATTGACCTCATTTAATACACAAATATATGCAAAAAATATACCAAATTTTTACTTTATTGACCTTCCACACCTCTTCGACGTACCCATTGCACACCCAAGGACAATTGCTAGTTATAGTATTGTAGGAATAAGTGGTAATATTGCATATTGTTAGATCAAGTTATATTTTATAATGTGAATCATAATTGAAGAACAATGCATATAGAAAGAAGTAATGTTAAATATGTGATGCAGTAGATAATATCTAATTAAATAAGTAATGTTAATTCATTTACATATAGAGAGACTTATTAGAGTGAGTAACATCATTGAAATTTACAAGAGGATAAATTGTAATATTAAAATTCTTATCTCAAAACTACAAATATTAATGCTAATTTATAGTTAGCCAATGAAAAAGTTACACAGTTAGAGTATGTACTTAACCATTATTAAAGGAGGAAATGAAGCAATGCGATAGTTTTAAAATTCCATAAGTGATAGTAATTGATACCTGTTAGAAAACGTGCATGCCTTAGATTATGTCAATAATTTAGATGCCTTTTTACCCATGGATGTTTATCTTCCAAAAGGTTTCATTATAGATTGGTCTCTAAACTATGAGCAAATAGTAAATCCTCTAAATCGTATGCTATCATTGTAGCAAAGGATACATATGTTCCCCTAATTTGATTGGTAATCGACCTAGACTCATGGAAATTACCTCAGTGAATATCATAGTTGACTTCTAGTTATAGAGGTTAAGGTGAAAACTAACTTTTATCATCTCATAATGATATGGTCCATTATAGTCTCAAGGTCAACATATATGGATATGTTTTAGAATGTCTATGAATAAGTTGAATTCAATCTTGATAAGTAGGAATGTGGAAATAATTGACCGATGCTCTTACATGCTCATTGAGCTCTTGTATACTCGTGTACTCTTTCATGCTCTTGTATGCTAATTTATGTTACTGATAAGGTGGTTGATGCTATTGATCGGGACTTGGTTAATTTGAATTCTTCCTTGGTTATCCCTCCGACTTGCAATCCTTTTGAAATTCTCTCTTCAGATAAAACTCTGGACTATGAGTATGCTTTGTGTGTGGTCAATAAGGTTGAATTTGATCCTGCAATTAACATGCCTTTGGTTCAAACTCCTTTGCCTCCTTCCTCCCCATTACCTTCTCTTGCGAAGTGGGGCAGAAAGCCAAAGGCATTTTATACGCAACTGGAAATAGATGCTAGCATTCAATCTACTCTTTGAATCTCGGGTTCTGGTTCTGCGAAAAGGAAAACAAAGTTTAGTCCTCCTTTTACAAGGTCGATTACTTCCAAAAGTAGCCTTCAGGCATCTTTTGGGGTAGGTAAAGTTGGCTTTGGTGATTCTATTGAAAAGAGGGGAGATAATGCCTCCCCTTGAGGACAATGAAGGTCATTTCTTGGAATGTTAGGGGCTTAAATGCCCCTAGCAAGAGATGGTTGATTAAGTCATAGTTGGACATAATGAAGTGTGATGTTCTTATGTTGCAAGAACCTAAATTAAGTGTGCAAGGTGCTGAGTTTTTGTTTTCTAATTGGAAGACTTGGAAATTTTGTGTTTCCCCCTCTATGAGGGCTTCTAGAGGTTTAGCTTTTATTTGGAATGATGTTTCTACTAAATTATCTTTGGTTGTCTCTACTCCTTTCTGGATGTTGGCATTGGTAAAAAGCAAGGTTTCTAATGTTAAATTGTGGTTATTTAATGTTTATGGGCCAATGTATATCTTGGGGAAAAGAGCCCTTTGGGATTCTTTAACTATTATCTCCTCCCCCCTTCGGGGGTAGTTTGTGATTTTTGGTGGAGATTTTAATGCCATTTCTTGTGAGGATGATAAAATTGGGGGCATTTTACTGAACAAATGTATTGTGGATGATTTTACTACTTTCATTCAGAATAACTATTTGTTGGATTGTAAAACTCTAAATGGTCATTTTACTTGGAAAAATATGAGGAGAGATTTTTTACAGATTGCTAAAAGACTTGACCATTTTTTAATTTTTGATAACTGGCTCGGCTGTGGATGTTGTTACTATGGTTTTGCCTAATTCAGGCTCTGATCATTTCCCAATTTTGTTGTCTATTTTAGATGATAGGGCTCTTGGGAAAAATTCATTTAAATTTGAGCCTATGTGGTTGAGAGATCCTTCTTTTCTGATGCTCTTGGAGTCTTGGTGGGCTTCAGCCCCTTTCATGTCTAGAACTAGAATGTTTTGCTTTGTCAAAACACTTTCCTTTATTAAAGAAAAGATAAAGTCCTAGAATGTCTTGCATTTTAAATATATTTTTTCTGAGAAATCTAGACTTCAGAAGGAGCTTGAAGCCTTAAATATTGTGGTTATGAATATATAGATGGACTCTACTACCTTTGTCAGGCATAAATTGTTAAAGTCTCAACTTGAGGAAGTTATTTCTCTTGAATAAATCTATTAGCGGTAGAAATCTAGGGATTTATGGCTTGTTGAAGGAGATAGGAACACTAATTTTTTTCATTCATCCACCAAAATAAAATGTCAGAGGAGTAGGATTTTTGTATTCAATATTCTCATGGGGTATTTCTTTATGAGGAAAAGGATATTGCTGCTGAGGCTGTCAATTTTTTTAAATCTTTGTTGATTGAAGAAACTTCTTCTTTTGATGATAGTTTTGCTTCGGTTATTCCTCAACTTATTTCTCTAGAGGATAATAAAATGCTAATGGCTCCTTTTTCTAGTCATGAGGTGAAGGAGGTTGGTTTTTCTATGGCGCCTGACAGGGCTCCAGGGCCAAATTGTATTACTGCTTTGTTCTTCCAAAATTGTTGGTCTTTTCTTAGGGATGAGATTATTCTTGTCTTAGAGGAGGCTAGGTGTAATAGGTCTATTCTGAAAGAATTAAACATGACTCTTATTGCCATCATTCCTAAAATAGAGAATCCTAAGTCTTTTGTAGATTTTCATCTAATTTCTTTATGTAATACATTATATAAGATAATTACTAAGGCAATCTCTGTGAGACTTGCCAAGCTCATCCCCAAGATTATTTTGGGTGAGCAGGGTGGTTTTGTTCCTGGTAGGGAGATGGCAGAAGGGGCCATTGTGGCTTATGAGGTTTTGTATTCTATCTCTCATCTTTCTATTCATGCTATGATTCTTAAGTTAGATATGATGAAATCTTATGACAAGGTTAGCTGGCAGGCTCTCTCATCTGTTCTTAAGAAGTTTGGTTTTGGGGTCAAGTGGGTGAAATGGATTAATGCATGTATTTATACTACTAGGTTTTCTGTGATTTTGAATGGCTCTCCGTGTGGTTTTTTCGCTTCTTCCAGAGGCCTTAGACAAGGAGATCCTTTATCTCCTTTTAGGTTTATTATCTTAACTGAATCCTTTAGCAGAGCTATCTTGGTTGCAAGGGAGATTGGTCTTTGGAAGGGTATTAGTATCCCAAATATGGTTGTTAGACACTCACATTGTCTTTTTTCTGATGATACTTTACTGTTTGTACATGCCAATATGAATGAGGCAAAAGTTATTAGTAAGATTATAAGAGATTATTCAGCTTTCTCTGGTCAAAAGGTCAATAGTGCTAAATCTAAGGTTTTCTTTCTTAATGTTTCTCCCTTGGTACAATCGAGGTTGGTTAAGTTTTGGGGTTTTAATGTTGGTCAATTTCCTTGCAAGTATTTAGGGATTCCTTTTTATACTGGATCTGAAAAACATAACTTTTGGGAAAGGATACCTACTTCCGTTTCATCAAGGATTCTCTCTTGGACTCACAAGTGGTTTACCTTCTTAGGTAAGATAGTTCTTATTAAGGCTGTTTTGAATGCGGTTCCTATTTATCTGATGTCTGTTGTAAAGGCTCTCAATAAAGTAGATACTAATTTGCAGTCGATTCTGAGGTCATTCTTGTGGAATGATAATGTGAATAATAGGGCTCGAATTCCTCTGCTGCCTTGGGATAAGGTTTTCTCTCTAAAGGATAGGGGAGTGCTAGTATTAGAGACTTAAGTAACCAGAATTTGGCTTTAGGAGCGAAGTTAGTGTGGAAATTAAATAAACAACCTTCTTCGAAGTGGGCATCTATTTTATTTGCTAAATACTTAGGAGATTGTCCTAGGGAGGCTATTTTTATTGCCTCCTCATTTCCTAAGGGTTCTGCAATTTGGAATGTTATGTCTAAATGTAGATCTATCATTCTTCTTGGTTTATCTTGGCTTGTGCATAATGTTCAAAAAGCTAGATTCTGGGAGGAGGTTTGGAATGGTTTTTCTACTCTGACTAGTCTTAGAGGCTGGTCGATTCTCATGACTTAATTAAAATCTTCTTGGGGCATTTTTGTGGCTGATTATTTATATGTGGAGTTGTCTAGTCCTATGCCAATTGCCAGATGGAAAACAATAGATTCATTCTCGGTTGATCATGAGCTCAAGTCTGCATATGTTGAGGAGTTAAGTAAGCATCAGCTTGTCTTTTATGAGTCTGATGATGAGCTAATTTGGGTTCATTATAAGTCTGGGGAGTATTCAGTTAAAGATGGATACAAGTATTTATTTGCTAATTGTAGGGGGGATGTATGGCCCTCTAGATTGTTTTGGTATATTGCTTGTCTTCCAAAAGCAGGAGCTTTTGCGTGGCTAGCTATCCAGGATAGATTTCTCATGGGTATGTGGTTGGATAGACTTGGCATCACTATTGTCTTTCCTTGTGTTTTGTGTGGTTGTTCCTTGGAATCGACTGATCATCTTTTTCTTCATTGTCCTTTTGCTTTTGAATGTTGGTATTGGCTTTTTGATAAATTAAATTGGTTTGCAAAATTATGTGGGGATCTTCGGTCTCAGTTTAGGGGCTGGCCACATTTATGTTTATCTTCTTTTTATGTTTGTTTGTGGATTATTGCCCCTTCTATTCCGATTTGGAAGATTTGGCTAGAAAGGAACAATAGAATCTTTAGGAAGAAGGTTTCGTCATTGTCGGATGTTCTCTTCTGTATTGAGAAATCCATTTCTGAATCTGCTTTGGATTTTATTTACAAAGGGCTAAGTTCTAGATGCCCTTTCACCTCTTGGGATAGCTAGATCATAAGGCATTGGCCAGCTTTGCATTTACTTCCTTCTCAAGGGGCTATTTCAAAGAAAATTATTTCTTCAATTAACAAAAAAGAGGTGGTTTGGTTACCCCCCGTCATTCAAGTTTAAGTAAAATTTTGATGGTGCTTCTCATGACAACCCGGGGAAGTCTACTATTGGGGTGGTCATTACTGATGATAGTTCCAAAGTAATTAAAGCTAGGTGTCAGTGTATTCTAGATGGGACTAATAATGTGGCATAAATTCATACTCTCTCTATTAAATTAGATTTGCTAACTTCATTAAATCTTAAAGATGTTGTGATTGAAGGAGATTCTTTAGTTATCTTTTATGTTGTTACTAATTGAACTTGTAATTCTTGTCATTTACAATACTGGTTGGATAAGGTTTTGTTGCAGATTAAGTTCTTTAACTCTTTCTCTATTTCTCATTGTTATAGAGAGACTAATTTTGTCTCTGATTTTTTGGCAAAGAAGGCCTTAAATGAGAATATTCAAACTTTGGTAGATATTGATGAGATTTGTCTGCCTCCTTTGCCTTCAAAATCTTAAGTTTTCCTTTCGGTCACACTCTTTAGTTTTGCCTCAACCTTGCATTTTGCTTGGAAATTTTAATAGGTATGCATTTTAGTGGGATTTTGTAAGGGGCCTTTTTGGCCTCTTTACTTCATTACATTAAGTTTGCATGCTTTTTCATAATTTCAAGGGGTGTGTTGGCTGGTTCCTATGTCTTGAGTTGATTCGTTACACGAAGTACCATACTGATTGAGGGGTTCTTTTCTTATTTGCATTATCATACCTCCTGTACTATCATGCTCACATGATATCTCTATTACTTGGCATTGTTTAATGCTTATCATCCTCAGTAGTGGCGGCTTGAATGATATTTTTGTTACTTGGCTTTGTTTAATGATTATCGCCCTCTGATGTGGTGACTTGTGTGTGCTTGTTGGTACGGTGACTGGGATATGGCTGATGTGAATATATGACCTTATATCATTTTTTTTCATTGAATGGCTACTGGTGCGATGCTTGCTCATTAATGAGGTTTTTCATTTCTTTTTTGTAGGCACTATTTATTAATTGTTTTCCTCAGAGGTGGTGGCATGTGCGTGCTTGTTGGTATGGTGTTTGGGATATGGCTTGTGTGGATCTCTGATCTTGTATCATTTATGTTATACTTATGTCATTCTATGGCTGCTTGTGCGATAAGATTACTTATTAATGATGTTTCTCTTCTCTTTTGTTCGCTCACGACATTTTTTTTTGGGTTTTTTTTTGTGATGGAGGTTGCTGGTTACATAATTTTTTTGCATGTTAAGCAGTGTTATTTTTCAGGATCCTCATGCCTTTCATGATGAGAAGCTTGCATGCCTTTGATGATGAGAAGCTTGGCAGACTATTTAAACTTCATTCTTTGGAGTTTTCTCTTGCTATTTGCAAGGTGGTAGGCAAACGATGGTTGGTGGAGAATTCTAATATTTTCCTTGCTGAAGTTGCTTCTCATTTTACTACTGTGTATGGATATGCTCTTGGATGCTTCTCTAGTTTGAACATTATTTGACTCATACTTTCATCCCTCTTTTTATTCTGCTTTTGATTTGCATAATGCTCTGTCTTCTTATCATTTTGGGATTGGTGTTTTTCCTTATGGTGGTTTTTTTATCTCAATCTGAATTACTATCTAATGGCTGGCACTGTGAATTACTTTCACTTTTAATAGGTGGTTTGATTTTTGATATATATGATGACATGATGTTTTCTCTTGTAGCTTTTTTAGATCATGTTTCTCCAGATACTTTAGCTATAGTTGTAAATGTTATTTTAGGTATACATTTCCTCCTTGATTCGATGAAGGCATTTATGTCTCTTCCGACAGTAGTTGAGCCCCTATAGGTGGTTGCTCTGGATATTCAAAATGTGGCTACTTCCCAGCCTTTGTCCCCTCCAGATGAGGGTTCTAGTACTTGGTTTTTTCACTCCTGATGCTCATTTGCTTTGCTTCTTCTTTAACAATTTAGTATCATCTTCATAAATTTTGGGGGGCTAGGCATCATCTTTGTAACTGGTATTGGCTTATATGGCTTTTTGGGATGGGATGGGGATGGTTTGGAAATTTCATTTCTCTACTTCAATGTAATCAGTCATATTATCTTCCCAAAAGGATTTTTATGAGCAAGACCGAAGGTTTTATTGTTAGGCTAACCAGTGAACAACTGAGAGGGGAGGGGGGTGAATCAGTTGTTAACAAATTATAACTTTTAATCCATAATATGACCTTAAACAAATCAAGTATCGGTAAAGCACAAAGAAATGCTAGTAGGAATAGATACCGGTAAACAATACAACTTAACAATTAACAAGATAATCAGTGCAAAGAAACCACACCATATAACATCATGATTTGTACATGGAAAGCCCGAAAAGGGAAAAACCACAGTGGGAACCCTACCCATAGCTAGATGATACTTCTACAGAAAGTATGTGGTACAATGAGGGGCCTGCACTTGCAAGAAGGCACATTGCCTAGAGTGTACCGCTCATTACAAAAAGAGTCTCACTGACTACAGAGAGGCTACAACCTTCTCAAGATAAATGGACAACAATCCAATAGAGTGAACTACTGGAAATATCATCTTTTATGCCTGATTACAGTCCTGGTTAAGCTCAGTGTCGGAGGACTAAATCCTCTTCTGAATCCAATTCAATCATCAATGATCGACCAAATCCTCCGCCTGAATGATATTATAGTATTCACACATTACATTCCTTGACCATGACCTTTCCAATAACCATGATACTTTACAAAGAGTTTCTACCTCTTATTTATACAAACCCTAAGGCCTAAATTGATTAAATCGGCCACCTAAAGATATTACAATAATATCATTACATAATTCCATTTACAATGATATGCCATGTCGTCTTAAGACCAAAACAATAATAACAAATCCATAAAATATCTCGAATCATCTAGGTAACGTGTAGAGTACACGCGAGCATGATACCAGTCCATAACCTAGATAGGTACTGGACCTATTCTAGGTCCACCACACCAAAGAAACATCTTCAAGCAATTGAATCACGATCAATGAACATCTTCAGCATCCTGAAATCCATGAAGAAGCTGCACCAACACCAACTATGCATCCTATCACAATTCCTCAATGAAAGCTCTAGTGATAAAGCCTTAAACCAGTGCCAGTAAGGGTTTACTAGTGTATGATAACATCCAATTACCAAACCAATACCAACTGACCAAAACATACTTTTGGAGCATATAGCACATGAAATCAAATATACTTCACTGATCCAAACATGCTATAAGTGTCAACAAACAATCTCTTCTGTCGGTAACACTAGATCTTCTACTGGTAACCTATCTGTCAATAACCATCCATAATAACTAGTGTTGACATCAATGACAAAACATCAATGCAACACATAATCAATTCATCCATAATGCCAACAATCTCCACCTTTGGCATTGATGGCAACACTAAATGTGAAAAACATCTAAGTACCAAGAGATGCCAAACAAGTTTCCCCCTGTGGAATTCAACCAACAATCAATAGCTCCCCCCCTATGAATGATATCTCTATAAGGTTCGAAATGATTTTTCACATTACTATCACCCCCCCTTTAATATCAATGCCAGAAATCTGACAAAAATATCAAAGCAATGATATAAACCTCTGAATCTCAAAGCTGAATACTCCCCCTAAGTAGTAGCACTACTCATTAGTGCCTGAATGAATAATGTCTTTGATAATACATGCTAGACTGATTACAAACTTCATCAATCAAGTCTCAGTCAAAGGGGCAGAAACCCCTAACCTATCTCTCAAATACTCAAATGATTCCTTAGACATTGGTTTAGTGAATATGTCTGTAATTTGTTCTTCAATGCTCACATAAACCAATTTGACTTCCTTTGCTTCAACCTTGTCCTTCAGAAAGTTATACTTTATTGAAATATGCTTAGTCTTAGAGTGAAATACCAGATTCTTAGACATGTCAATAGCTGCAGAGTTATTACAGTAGATAACTACCGATTCACTACAATTTACCCTAATATCCTTCAACATTTGCTTCATCCACAAAACTTGAGTGCAATTAGTTGCTGCTGCAACATACTCAGCTTCTACAGTAGATAAAGAAATGCATGACTCTTTTTTTCTTATCCATGAAACTAGTTTCTTTCCAAGAAAGAAAGCTCCACCAGAAGTGTTTTTCTTGTCATCAGTATCACCTGCCCAATCTGAGTCAGTATGCACACATAAAGTGAAATCATCATTTCTGGAATACCATAAACCATATTTTGTTGTTCCTTGGAAATACTAGAATATCCTCTTTACTGCACATTCATGATTTTCTTTAGGATTACTTTGATATCTTGCAACAATACTTACTGCATTCATAATATCAGGTCTAGTCTGAGTTAGATATAACAGACCACCAATCATATATTTATACCTTGTCAGATTTACCGGTGTAGAAGTATCCTTGATAGATAATTTCTCACTTGTAGCCATAGGAGTACTTATCGGTTTGGAATTCTCCATACCAAACTTTTTCAACAATTCCCTTAGATACTTAGTTTGACAAATAAAAATGCCTTTGTTAGTTTGAGTAATCTGCAAACCATATCTTTATTCCATGCACATTTTTTCTCACCAATCATGGACATTTCAAATTCATTCTTCATGTTGTTAGCAAATTCCATGCATAGTTTATATTCTCCTCCAAAAATGATATCATCAACAAAAAATTCAATAATTAGAATATCATTATCAGTGATCTTATAATATAGATTACTATCAGCACTGCCTTTAGTAAAACCAATCTTCAAAAGATATTTATCCAGCCTTGCATACCAAGCTCTAGGAGCCTGTTTCAATCCATATAAAGCTTTCTTCAATCTGCAAACCATATCTTTATCATTTGTCAATGAAAATACATTAGGTTGCTCAATAAAAACTTCTTCCTCAAGCTCACCATTCAAAAATGCACATTTGACATCCATTTGATAAACCTTATAGTTCTTATAAGCTGCATAGGCAAGAAATAGTCTAACAGCTTCAATTCTCGCTATAGGTGCAAATGTCTCACCATAATCAATTCCTTCCATTTGAGAATATCCTTTACAAACCAATCTATCCTTGTTTCTTATAAACTGACCATCCTCATTTAGTTTATTCCTAAAAACCCATTTAGTTCCAATAACATTCTTATTTTTACGCCGAGAAACTAAAGACCAAGTTTCATTCTTCTCTATTTGATTTAATTCATCTTCCATAACCTTGAACCAATATTTATCCTTACAAGCTTCAATAACAGTTGCCAGTTCAATTTGAGAAATAAGACATACCTCTTCATTTGCCAGTTTTCTTCTTGTCACAACTCCTTTGTTTCTATCTCCAATAATTTGATATTCAGAATGATTTAATCTTACATACCTTGGTGTCTTTTGAACTTTAGGTTCACTGCTCTGATCATCAGTCACAGTTGAATTTTTTGATTGTGCTGGTGTAACTATCTCAGGTTCCTGTACTAGTTGAGGCATTTTCAGTTCAGTTATGATCATTTCCACTGTCAGTTCCTTGTCATATGATATAGAATGATTTATGTACTATTCATCCACTTTCACATTATCACTTTTCACAATTTTCTGCAATCTTTTGTTATAACATCTATATGCGTTGCTCTGAATTGAATAACCAAGAAATATCCCTTTATCACATCTAGGATCAAACTTTCCAATTGAATCATTTCTTTTGATATAGCATTTACTTCCAAAAATTCTGAAATATTTAATAGTAGGTGTATGTCTAAACCATAGTTCATAAGGGGTCTTACCGGTTTCACCTTTGATGTGAACTCTGTTGAATGTGTAGACTATCGTACTCACTGCTTCTCTCCATTCGATATGAGGCAATTTGGCTTCTATTATCATAGATCTAGCTGCATCCAAAATGGTTTTATTCTTCCTTTCAACTATTACATTTTGCTGAGGAGTTCTATGTGCAGATAGATGTCTCCTGATTCCATTTGTCTCACAATAACTGTTAAATTCATGAGAAGTGAACTCACCACCATGATCTAATCTTAGACATTTGATTTTCAATCCCATTTCTATTTCATCTTCACTTAGAAATCCTCCACAACATTGAACTCCCATAACAATCTCATTTACTCTTTCCATAAACACATCAATTCTTTCATTATCTTCCATTTTCAAGTTTTCATACCTTACTCGGTAACCATCAAGTTTAGCAATTTTTATAGTAGGATCACCTTCATTCAGAGTTTGCAATTTATCCCACATAACCTTAGCCGATGTTTTGTCAGTCAATCCCATAATCTACTAATCAGTAAGTGCACACAAGAGGGCTTCTCTAGCTCTGTAATCATTTTCAATATTCTTATCCAGGTTTGTAGGAGCAGGATTGCCAGATGTTGGATCATAAGGTGTGTATCCTTTCTCAGTGATCTCCCAAATATCCTTGCCAAGACATCTAAGATGAGTCTCCATTCAAATTTTCCATATCCCATAATTTGTTCCATCAAGCTTAGGGATTTCTCTTCTGAAAATAGTTGTTGGTGGATTAGAAGTGTTAGTTGCCATAGGATCTACCTCAATTAGTTAATCTTCTGCAAAAGAGGACCAAAGCTTTGATAACAATTGTTAGGATAACTGGTGAACAACTCAGAGTGGGGGGTGAATCAGTTGTTAACAGATTATAACTTTTAATCCACAATATGACCTTAAACAAATCAAGTATCGGTAAAGAATAGATAGATGCCAGTAGGAATAGATACCCGTAAACAATACAACTTAACAATTAACTAGATAATCAATGAAAAGAAACAATACCATATTACACCATGATTTGTACATGGAAAACCTAGAAAGGGAAAAACCACAGTGGAAAACCTACCCACAGTCAAATGATACTTTTGCAGAAAGTATGTGTTACAATGAGGGGCCTGCACTTGTAGGAAGGTACACTGCCTAGAGCATACTACTCATTACAAAAAGAGTCTCATTGACTACAGAGAGGCTACAACCTTCTCAAGATAAATGGCCAACAATCCAATAGAGTGAACTACTAGAAATAACATCTACTATGCCTGATTATAGTCCTGGTTAAGCTCAGTGTCAGAGGACTAAATCCTCTTCTGAATCCAATTCGATCACCAATGATCGACCAACTCCTCTACTTGAATGATATTAGGATATTCACACATTACATTCCTTGACCATGACCTTTCCAATAACCATGATACTTTACAAAGAGTTTCTACCTCTTATTTATACAAACCCTAAGGCCTAAATTGATTAGGTCAGCCACCTAAAGATATTACAATAATATCATTACATAATTCTATTTACAATGATATGCCATGTCGGCTTAAGACTAAAACAATAATAACAAATCCATAAAATATCTCGAATTAGGTAACATGTAGAGTACATGCTAGCATGATACTGGTCCATAACCTAGATAGGTACCAGACCTATTCTGGTCCACCATGCCAAAGCAACGTCTTCAAGAAATTAAAACACAATCAACGAACATCTTCAGCATCCTGAAATCCATGAAGATGTACCAACACAAATTATGCATCGTGTCACAATTCCTCAATGAAAGCTCTATCGGTAAAGCCTTAAACCGATGTCGGTAAGGGTTTACCAGAGTGTATGATAACATCCAATTACCAAGCCACTACTGACTGACCAAAAAAGCTCATGAATCATATAGCACATGAAATCAAATATAATTCACTGATCCAAACATGCCAGAAATGTCAACAGACAATCTCTTTTGCCGGTAACACTAGATATTCTACCGGTAACCTGTTTGTCAGTAACCATCCATAATAGCTAGTGTTGACATCAATGATAAAACATCAATGCAAAACATAATCAATTCATCCATAATGCCAACATTTCTTTGCCTGGTTCTTTCTTATCAGTGCTCTTTGAACCAAGATTGTATAAATATTATAATTAATTAAATTAGTGGTCTTCCACTTTTTTTTTTTTTTTTTAAAAGTTATCATATAGATATGAAATATTTGGTGCTTATCAAGTAAATGATTCGATCCACTTTATATTTTCTCATATACTAAAGGATACAGTTGCGATATGTGACTAAAATGTCCTTTGACCTTGACTTCAAGATTAGATGTAAAATTGCATTATGGTGATTGTGTTTATCATCACTATATTTTCCTTGTGATTGAGGTGGAAGCAAGAGCTTAAAATTACTTCAGATAGATAACTAAGGATCATTGTCATTGTCTTCACATTTATGTTATATGCATCTTATACATGCCCATAATATCGTTGCATTAGTGTTAGAATGTGGATATATCATTTTGCACAATTTCATTACTCTTGTGAGTATCACATTACTAGTCTTCCTTGTGTTGAGTTGTGTATCTTTTGTGTCATGAAAGATTCTAGGGAAGTGTAACTACTTCATAGTAGGGTGAAAACGTGCTCCAACAATGTTCTCGCCCATGGTGTGCTCAAGAGAGATAGATGTCGAGATTTACGATCAGGGTGGTATTCATGATTTTATCTTCATGTGTTTTTTGCCTAGTGGTCTATTGTAAAGGTATATGCTTCCTTATATTTATCCTTGTTGTTTTTTGTGTACTCTATATTTATGTAAAATTATAATTACATGTCTTTGATCTTGGATATTAAATACTTTTCATTAAATTATTCTTCTATTTATGTATTTTATAAATTATGTGAATTACATTAGTTTGATATATTGGTGGTCCTTTGGTGCAGGAGCACCTAGGTGGTCATATGTTCCTATTTTGCCATCATAATTTATTTTAAATTTCAATTTCATGTAAAGAGCAAATAAGGTCATGAATGACCATCCTTTATGTAATCAAGGTCTTTGTGACCATTAAGTGGTGTTTTGAGTCTTTGAGAAGTTACGTTGACAAATATTGTCAAAATTGTCATTTCATTGAAAATATGTAACATGGGGGGTCAAATTGTTGGGAACCGGGAAGGACAACTAAGAGGCGGGGGGTGAATCGGTTGTCAATAAATTACAACTCAAAACCAATTAATCCAACTTGAAACTTAGTGTCGATAAAACAGATTAATAGTTATATTAATACCTGTATAACTTAATGCATGAAATAGAAAGAGAAACAACATCCACAATACATGACACAACGATTTTGATGTGGAAACCTTGTAAGGGGAAAAACCATGGTGGGAAACCTTACCCACGATTAGATGATACTACTATAGATAGTAAGTGAATACAAATGGGGTTTGCACATGCAGAAAGGCCAACTGCCTAGAGATAACTGCTCAATCACAAAATAGGAGTCACACTGACTACAATTGGATGGTTAAATCCAATAACAATGTACTGCTTCAATATAGCATCTGCAATGCTTGATTCAGTACCGGTTTAAGCTCTGACCATGAGTTCCAAATACCTTCATAACCTTCCTTCAACCTTCAGATAATATCTACGTGATTCGTACAAGGATTTGCTTATTTTCGCTCTTCAATATTCGCACACACTCATCTGCTACATCTCTCAAATGAGATCTTACATTTATTTATACAAAACCTAAGACCTATACATGAGGTCGGATCACTAGAGATATTACAATTAAATCAATTACAAAATAAGTCTTGATGTGCTACAATATGTTGGCTCAATACATTTACACATTATTCAATCAATAAACCATTTCCAAAATGTGTAGTGCTGATCTGGAATAGATATCATGTACTGGTCCATAACCTAGACCTATCTGTTGGTAAAGGAAAATATGTGAACCTGATTAGACCAATAAGCAAAACACCAAATCCAAACATCCAATCCATGTCTTTGACATAACCAAATGATCTCCAGATGATAACACGCCATCATAACTATTGATGAACCATATAACCTGCTGGTGAAGCATATATCGGTGACTGTGCATAAGAAAATATCCATGTTGGGACCACAATGTGTCAGTTCAACAATAAACCAATATAACCAGAGTGCCAAATCAACAATGTAGACCTCCAGAAAGATAAGTGTTGACATCAATGAAAAAACCAATGCAACACATGATGAAGTCATCCATAATACCAACAATCTCCCCCTTTGGCATTGATGGCAACACTAGATGGAAAAACATCTAAGTGCCAAAAACAGAATGCCAAAACCAACAATCTCCCAAAATAGATCAATACAAAGTTCTGTACCAAAAATAGAAACCATATAGCCAAAAATACATCTCTCTCCAAAGTACAATGTTTTTCCATAGATATTTCTCCCCCTTTGACATCAAATGCCAAAGCAGTTAAGAATCAAAACATAACATACAACTAACTACTCCCCCTGAGAAGTAGCTCTCCTTCATCAAAGCTAGAAAAAGATTTTTCTGTGAGTCCCTGTTGGTTTTATGCCAATCTTCATCATTCAAGTCTCTGCCGGTGGGAAAATTACCCCAAGTTGCTCTTTGAGATATTCAAATATTTCCTTAGGCAAAGGCTTTGTAAAGATATATGCAATTTTCTCTTTAGTATTCACATAAACCAATCTCACTTCATTTGCTTCAACATTCTCTTTCAAAAAATTGTACTTAATAGAAACATGCTTTGTCTTAAAGTGAAATACCAGATTCTTTGATATATCAATTGCTACTAAATTATCACAATAAATAATTACTGATTCTTTGCATTTTACCTTGATATTCTTCAACATTTGCTTGATCCATAATACCTAAGTACAATTAGTTGCTGCTGCAACATATTCTGATTCTACTGTAGATAATGATGTACAAGTTTGCTTCTTACTAATCCATGAAATTAATCTTCTACCAAGAAAAAATGCATCGCCAGTGGTACTCTTTTTGTCATCTACATCTCCTACCCAATTAGCATCTTTATATGCACATAACTCAAAATTTTCATTCTTGGGATACCATAAACCAAGATTTGTTGTGCCTTGTAGGTACCAAAAAATCCTTTTAACTACTGATTCATGATTTTCTTTAGGATTTCTTTGAAATCTTGAAAAAATACACATTGCATTTATTATATCAGGTCTGGTTTGTGTCAAATATAGTAATCCTCCAATCATAGATTTGTACCTTGTCGGATTATAGGAGCTAAATCATCTTTTAATGTCAATTTATTTGTTGTAGTCATAGGAGTGCTTACCAGTTTGGAGTTTTCCATACCAAATTTCTTCAAGATTTCCTTCAAGTATTTTGTTTGAGATATGAATATACCTTTATCTGTTTGAGAAATCTGCAAACATAGAAATTTGTTTATCTCTCCAATCATAGACATTTCAAATTCTTCTTGCATCTTGTTAGCAAAATCTTTACATAACTCTTCTTCACCTCCAAAAATGATATCATCCACAAATACTTCAATAACCAAAATTTCATCATTGGTGACTTTGTAATACAAATTGTTGTCAGCATTACCTTTTGTGTAACCAAGCTTTAAAAGATATTTATCCAGTCTAGCATACCAAGCTCTGGGAGCTTGCTTCAATGTATATAAAGCTTTCCTTAACCTGCAAACCATATCCTTATCATCTGTTAATAAAAATCCATCAGGTTGTTCAATGTAAACTTCCTCTTTAAGATCTCCATTAAAAAATGCACATTTTACATCCATCTGATAAACTTTATAGTTTTTGTGAGCTGCAAATGCAAGAAATAGTTTAACTGCTTCAATTCTGGCTACCGGTGCAAAGGTTTCATTATAATCAATTCCTTCTTTCTGTGGATAACCTTTACAAACTAATCTTGCCTTGTTTCTGATTACTTCACCATCTTCATTAAGTTTATTTCTAAATATCCATTTAGTTCCAATTACATTTTTGTCTTTAGGCCAGGGAACTAATGTCCAAGTATTATTCTTTTCAATCTGTTCTAATTCTTCTTCCATTTCTTTTATCCAATATTTATCTTGACATGCTTCAACAATTGATGTTGGTTCAGCTTGAGAAATTAAACATACCTCTTCATTTGCCAATCTTCCTCTTGTCATAACACCTTGATTTTTATTTTCAATTATCTGATTTTCTGAATGATTCAATCTTACATACCTAGGTTTATTCTGATTTCTAATTATAGGTTTCTTCAGTCACACTTGATTTTTTAGATGATGTCAGTGTGACTGGTTCTTCATTCTGTACTGGTGCAATCTATGTCAGTTCATTTATAATCATTTCTACTGCCAGTTCTATAGATCTTGATTCACCTCTAAAATGTCCATCTATCTTCACATTAGTACTCTCAATGATTTTCTGCAATCTTTTATTATAACATCTATATGCCTTGCTTCTAGTTGAATAACCAAGAAATATTCCTTCATCACTTCTAGGATCAAATTTTCCAATAGACTCATCTCTCCTAATATAGAATTTGCTTCCAAATATTCTGAAATACTTAAGAGTAGGATTATGACCAAACCATAGTTCATAAGGGGTCTTACCGGTTTCACTTTTGATGTGAAATCTGTTGAAAAGTATAAACCGTTGTATTCATTGCTTCTCTCTAGTACACATGAGGTAGATTTTCTTCCATCATCATGGTTCTTGCTACATCTAGTATAGTTATGTTCTCCCTTTCCACAACTCCATTCTATTGGGGTGTCCGGGGTGTTGATAGTTGTCTTTTGATTCCATTCACTTCACAAAATGAATTGAATTCCCTAGATGTAAATTCTCCTCCTTGATCAAATCTCAAACATTTGATTTTCTTGTCGGTTTCATTCTCTACCATTTCCTTGTATATTTTGGATCTTCCAAAAGCTTCTGATTTCTCCCTAAGAAAAGTAACCCAACACATTCTAGAGTAATTATCAATTATTAGCATAAAGTATCTATCTCCCTGAAGACTTGTTGTTCTTGCTGGACCACATAAATCAGTATGAATTAAATCAAGAATATTATTGGATTTCTCAGAAATGCTCTTGAATGTTCTTCTAACTTGCTTTCCCATTTGACATTCCTTACATACCGGATTATGAGGTTTCACAATCTTAGGTAAATCCCTTACTGCCTTAGTTGAACCGATCTTTACAATGCAATTAGAATTTACATGACAGAGTTTTTTATGCCATAACCAACTCTCATCAATATGTGCATTCAAACATGTCTTATTCCTGCTATTCAAATGAAAGATATTACCTTTAGTTTGATTACTGGTTGCAATCTCTAATCCAGTTCTATTCATGATTTTGGATTTTCCATTCTTGAATTGTAATTGAAATCCTTTTTCCACTAACTGACCAACACTCAAAAGATTATGCTTTAAACCTTCTACATAATAAACATTGTCAGTATTGTGCTTACCATCCAAAGATATAGTGCCTCTTCCTTTGATTAAACAAGCTTTGTCATCTCCAAATCCTACTAGACCTCCATGAATTTCCTGTAATGATAAGAATTTTCTTTTATCACCAGTCATATGATGCAATAATCCACTATCAATGATCCATTCATCTTTTTCTTCAATTTTTTGTTGCTAATGTCTGCTCTATCGGTTTGACAATAGATTCCAGTGGATCTTCTTTTATTGCAACAAATTCCCATCCATTATCTACTAGATCTTCATTTGAGTCATCTGTAACACCTTCATCTGCATAGTAACATGACTTATCTCTATTTTTCTTAAATTTGTATCTCTGATATTCAAGGTTAGGCTTATATGTTCTTTTTTCTTCCTCTCTTAGTCTTGCATGTCTATCAGGACATCTAGACACCATATGACCAACTTTATTGCAATTAAAACATTTGAAAGGTTCTTTACCTTCATACTTACTTCTTGCTAGACCTTTAGGCATCTTCCTTGCGAATATTGCTTCAAGTTCTTCAAGTTCTTCATTTTCTCTTCTCATATCTTCAAGTTCTTTTGCATAAAGTGATTTCCAATCAGATTTGTTAGATGATGATGATTATGCTGATGATGATGCTTTGAAATCTATATCAGTTTTGACTATAGCAACAAGACCAAACTCTTCAAGCTCAAATGCATAAATTTTTCCGACCAATGTATCTCTAGAAACTGATGTATTAGGCATTGTTCTTAACTCATTAATAGCAGTCACTTTCATTTTGCAAGCCGGTGGCAAAGCTCTTAAAACTTTAGAAACAATTTCATCTTCACTTAAAGATCCTCCTCAACATTGTATTCCTAAAACAATTTCATTAACTCTTTCCATAAATGCAAAAATTCTTTCATCTTCGTCCATTTTTAAATTTTCATACTTGACCTGGTAACATTCTAATTTTGTAATCTTGATAGTGGTATCTCCTTCATTCAATGTTTCCATTTTATCCCAAATATCTTTAGCAGTAGATTGGTCTAATAATCCCATGATTTGTTGATCTGATAATGTGCTTAGAAGTGCTTCTCTTGCTTTGCAGTCATTCTCCAAGTCTTTAGCCAATGTCGGTGGATGAGGGTTATTCAGAGTAGGACCAACACAGTCATTCTTTGTAACATCCCATATATCTCTTCCAATGTAGTTCAAATGTGTTTTCATTTTGATCTTTTATATACCATAGTTAGTTTCATCAAGTTTAGGACTGTCCTTCCTGAAAATATTTGCTGCCATAGGATCTCCTCAAGCTATTAGGTTTCTGCAAAATGAGGACTAGGCTTTGATACCAATTGTTAGGAATCCAGAAGGACAATTGAGAGGGGGGGGGGTGAATCAGTTGTCAATAAATTAAAACTCAAAACCAATTAATCCAACATGAAACTTAGTGCCAGTAAAACAAATTAACAGTTATATTAATACCGGTATAACTTAATGCATGAAACAAAAAGAGAAACAACATCCACAATACATGACACAAAGATTTTGACGTGGAAACCCTGTAAGGAGAAAAACCATGGTGGGATACCCACAATCAGATGATACTACTGCAGATAGTAAGTGAATACAAATGGGGTCTGCACATGCAGAAAGGCCAACCACCTAGAGCTCACTGCTCAATCACAAAATAGGAGTCACACTGACTACAATTGGATGCTTAAATCCAATAACAATGTATTTCTTCAATATAGAATCTGCAATGCTAGATTCGGTACCGGTTTAAGCTCTGGCCATGAGTGCCAAATACCTTCATAACCTTCCTTCAACCTTCAGATAATATCTGTGTGATTCACACAAGGATCTGCTTATTTTCGCTCTTCAGTAACTGCACACACTCATTTGTTGCATCTCTCAAATGAGATCTTACATTTATTTATACAAAACCTAAGACCTATACATGAGGTCGGCTCACTAAAGATATTACAATTAAATCAATTACAAAATAAGTCTTGATGTGATACAATATGTCGTCTCAATACATTTACACATTATCCAATCAGTAAACCATTTCCAAAATGTGTCATGCTGATCTGGAATAGATATCATGTACCGGTCCATAACCTAGACCTATCTGTCAGTAAAGGCAAATATGTGAACCGGATTAGACCAATAAGAAAAACACCAAATCCAAACATCCAATCCATGTCTTCGACATAACCAAATGATCTCTAGATGATAACAGGTCATCATCACTGCTGGTGAACCATATAACCTACCGGTGAAGCATATACCAGTGACTGTGCATAAGCCAATATCCATGTTGGGACCAAAATGTGTCGGTTCAACAATAAACCAATATAACCAGAGTGCCAAATCAACAATGTAGACCTCCAGAAAGATAAGTGTTGACATCAATGACAAAACCAATGCAACACATGACGAAGTCATCCATAATACCAACACAAATATGGTTTTCAATGGCATGTAAAGGTATCTTAGACCTCTTTGAACCTATTTATACTAGTTTAGAGGCATGGTGGTCTTAGATTAATTCTATGATCAGATTTGGACAAAACTGCCAATATTGTCAAAAGTTGACAAAAGCAATTTTTGCATTACAAGGGTGAACAGGTTTGGTACTATAAGTTCAACTATTATTTATAATCATTGGGGGAGTTTGGAAGATATTTAAAAGGAACTCTCCATGACCAAGATGTGGGTTGGATGATGTAATAAAGCACAATCAATGAAAATTTATGTTTTACCCTGCATTTTTTGAGTTTTTCAACGTTGGAGTCTGCTATTTTGTATTTTTATCTATGAAATAATTATCTCAAGAATAGGTCATTTATTTGATGTGAAAGGGGCTTGGATTCCCTCCATTTTTTTACTTGTTTCATTTTAATTTGATTCTAGTTTGAGAAAGTTATCATAATTTTGCTGAAAATTGTCATAAATCTTCTTAGGGTTTACAACAGGTATAAATAAAATGTAAAACCTCACTTTTAACCCTTGAAAATGCCCACAAATGGGTGGAAAGTTGTATTTTATTATTTTATTTCATGTTTTAGTGGTTGTAGGTCCCCATGATGAATTTGACATGTGCTGAGGATGACACAAAGTCTAATTTTGTGTCTCAGACTGTTAAAGACAGTAAGATTGGAGTTGTTTGGGTGGATATAAGAGTGAAAGGGATCTTTTGGAAGATTGGAGTAAGGTGGTAAGGGGTGTGAGGGGTTAGTGTAGACCCTTTCCAAGGCATTGTGGCCCTTGGTGGATCAAATTTAACCATTATTAATATGACTATCCTAAAGGGTTAGTGGATTGAGATTTTATGAATAAGATGCAAAGAGTGGAATGGATGAGTGGGAAACAACTAGGAAAGGTGTGTGGAGACCCTTAGTGACCCTTGAAGGTGTTAGAAAGTCCTAGAGGGAGGAGATGACCCTATTTGTTATGATTTTCTTGAGTGCTTGTGGCTGCCACCATAAGACACCATTGCTACTGTATCTTTCCTTATGGCCTTTGGGGTGGATGGGGGGTAAAGAACAATTATTTAGCTATGAAGATTAAGACCCTTGGTTGGTGAATACTTATGTATCAATGGGAGTTGTGTTTATGGATAATTTTGGGTCCTAATAGAAGATAGGATTGTGTGAGTGTGAGTTTTGTGAGTTTGGTGTGAACCTTTAGCCTCTGCATCATCCTTACACCAAAGTAGATTCCGCTAGTTTATTTTCATGTGAAACTAATAATCATTGATCTTTTTCCTCCAAAAGATCTTCTATCTTCAGTTTCCACATCTTGTAGCCAGTGCCATTGAATTTCTCAATATTTTTGTGAGAAGCAGAAGTCATGACTTTCACTCCTCTTCTTAAATATGCAAAACCACACAAAAAGCTCCCATTTTAGGAAAAAAATGTCAACACTTAAAGAGACGAGAGTCCTCCTCTCAGTAGAACTATTATCTTTGACACCAAATGTTGAGAAACAAGGTGAATAAATATTGCAATATTAACTTTCTTATGTGATTAAAAATGTGAAGAGATTACCAAATATAAAATTAACATTTTATTTTACAATTTAATATAAATATAAAAAACAACCATACCAAAACAGACACTATATTTACATGGAGAAAAACCCTTTTGGGAAAAAGCTCCACCAAAGAATGAGGGCAAGTATTTTATTATTCTTGAAAAGAGAGAACACCAAAATAATACACTTAGATAAACTCCAAATTATCTTGAAACCACTTAGATATAATGACAAATTGATGATTAAACAACTATACCTTGGCTCAAATTTATAGCCAAATGGGAGAGGAAAAACTACTATTGTTTTCCAAAAACAAGGGGCCAAAACCACTAGCAAAAAAATGACACCTTAGATAGTGAATAACCAATAGACACAATAAAATAATAAGTGAATTTTTAAGTAATTCCCCATGGGTGAAAAACCAGAAGCCACTTAGTCTTTACTCATTTTGAGTGCTCCAAAGCTTGCGGTGACTGTTCAAAACCCCAAATGGAAACCTTTTCTCCTCCCAAACTTGGTCTCCTTATTCATGACCCTTCATGTCTCATTATGGATGTGGGAAGGAGTGTATTTTATTTATTTTTATTTTAATTTATCACCTCTTCATGTTCACCTCTTGAAAATGTAATTACAAATAGCCATAACGTACAAATATTTAATATTTTCCTAGCATGTCATAGGGAACACTTTCCAAAGAACATGGAGACTCATGAATGGATTAGGATTTTAAGATTAATGTCATCTTATCTTAACAATATGATCATTGTGGTTATTGAAAAACTTACAAAAGTTGCACATTTAATATCAAGATATTTGATGAATAGGTATATAGTTTTAAAAATAAAATATTTATACAAGAGATCTTCAGACTGCATGGAGTTCTTGAGAAAATTATCTCATATAGAGATGCATCTATGAATTCAAGGTTATAGCAAACCTTATTTTTAGTTCTATGAAATTAATTGAACACAATTTTATCCCATTGCCCATAAATAGATGGTTAGATTGAAATAGCGAAGGAAGTGTTAGAAGAACTTTTGAGAGTGTATTCCATGGACCAAAAATTTATAAATGGGAAGAATACCTTCCCTTGGTTGAATTTTCATATAACATTTTTAATCACTTTACTTTGAAAATGTCTTCATTTGAAGCATTATATGGAAGTGTTGAAATTATATAACTTTGGTTAAATAGGAAGATAGTCAACCTTGGGCTAGAAATGCTAATGGAAATGGAGAAGTGGAGCTGATCAGAAAAATAAATTAGTAAAATCAAATGATAGGTAGAAAAAATTTGCTGCTGTAAAATGGACACCATGATAATATTTTATCAAAGACAAATCTCTTTTGAGTCAGACCCCATAATATTTCCATAAATTTGGGAAGGTCATACAAGCATGCACCTAGATATGTGTGCCTATTTGAGGTCCTATAAATAATCAACCTAGTTTCCATAAACTTGCCTTGTCCCCAACACTAACTTGTTTGTATAACATATTTCATGTATCTTATTTGAAAAAAACCCTATATTTTTATTTTGATCATGTGATTGAATGGAATTCTCTTTAGGCTATGGACATAGGTGTGGTTACCATGGATCCTCTCAGAGTGCTTGAGGTTTGAAATTGTACTTGCATAATAGGGAAGTCACTCAATGTAAGGTCTAGTGGGGCAAATATTCATGGAGAATAGTTCCACTTGGAAAGATTATGAAGACTTCATTTGATTTAATCCATATTTATTTGAATAAGTAGACTAAAAATAATATTTTTTGTTATTAAATCATTGAGGATTATGATATTTCTTTTTAAGGAGGAAATGTCACGCCTCATTTTTGAATACTTTATAACTTGGATTTTGCATTATTTATTTTACTATATGGAGAATACATATTTAATATGTGAAAATCTCTAGTTCTATTGCATTGAAAATTGTGATGGATGTTAATGTGATCATATAAGGATTGAGAATCATTTTGTTTAATTACTAATATTGTTTCTATTTAGTAATTATATTATGGTAATATTATGATCTAACTACTTCGTGATGATGAGGTCAATGCAGGGAAGTGTTTTTCACCTTCCAGAAAGAGGAGGTAGAGCATCATCAGAGAGAGTGGTATATTGAGACAATGAGTTACCATAGAATGTCACAAAAAATAGTTATCCACACACACATACACAAGGTTTTGTCATTGTTATAAGTAATCATTCGCTATCATGTTTTATTTTTATTTTTATCAATTTCTTTGTTGGTAGCTTAACACTTATGGTGAAAGGTCAAAGGTAAAGGTCAAAGTTTTGTTGCATTTTGATAATAGAATTAGATGTGTGATTGGGCCATTTATAAGTGATTCAATTTTAGTTGTCATCTAAATAGGTGAATGGTTGGAAACAAGAGCTTTTTCTTTTGTTTATTTTTAAAATGAAAGGATTTTTTTTATTAAGTTAAAAGATTATAAAAATAATGTTCAAATATAAAAATTAAAATTAAAATATGCATAAAAAAAAATTAAAAAATAATAGATTATTTTTACCTAAATATTTATTGGGAAATCTTTAATGCACCAGCACTCCATATCAACACCTAGAAAAGAGCTAGAGGAACTCTAATATTCAACAAAGTCATAACTTCACTAATGTGGAAGTACAAAAGGGAAATAATGTCACGTGTCATTTTCACATAGAAGAAGGTGAGAGTAAAAAAAATTAAAAAGAGAAGATATCACAAGAGGACTACAATTTGGGAGAGGAGGAGAGTGTGTGAAGGGAAGATAAGTCGAGGAAAAGGTTGAATCATAGAGTGTGTGAAGGGAAGAGAAGTCGAGATACATATTGAATCATAAATGTGGTTTTCTCTCTTTTTGTCTAATTAAGATATGTTTTGTGTATAAGGATGTTTAAATAATCTAAGAAAATAAAATAAGAAACATGAGGAAAGAATAGATGCTTTATAAAATTTATGTGGTATGTAAATTTGTACGAGCCCATTTCTAGGATCTATGATTTTTTTAATCAACTTTCTTGTAATTGTTAGTGAGTATTGTTTGTAGCACCATTTTCTTGGGTGTATATTTAACACAACCAATGGGTTATTATTTATCAACCCTATATTATTTTTGAATGTGTGTGTGTGTGTGTTTTGGTGTGTGAGTGCGTGCATGGGTGTGCATGTGTGCATGTGTATGCACGTGTGTGCATGCGTGTCTATGTGTGTGCTCGTGCATATGCACGCCTGTGAATACACACACACATTCAAACAATTACAATATATATATATATATAAAATATTAAATACCCATAAGTCAATTTGACCATCTAACACCAATAGAAAAATATATATTGATTGTTGATAGAAACAAGTCATAAAATAATTTATAGGTCTTGAAATCATTACTTTTTGAAATCTATAAGACCACATAAAACAATTTATTTGGTAATGAAAATGCATGTGGCTTGACTATTTTGTTCTCCATAAGAAGGAAGAGTAATTGTTGTTTTTCTTTGGAGATGTCTCTATTGTAAGTTAGCCTTATAATGCGTGATTTTTGGAAACCAATCAACCCAATTTTTTATAACATACCTTGTTGTTAAAACATATAATAGTATTAAAAATAACTTGTTTTAATTTTAATAAAACAAAAGTGTATTCTTGATTAGCTTAGGGGTCATAAAATGAATTAGTTAATTTACCTTTGCTTAAAATACTTATCATATTGTAAGAGAGGGGATTTTCTACCCTCAAGACAATGTATCCTTATGGAGAAGGTAACCCAACCCTCAATTATCTCCAACAATACATATTATACTATCTACCTTAACTCAATATAACTAGGAAGCAAAATAGAAATTTTTATGCTAAGAAAAACAACTTTATAACTAGGCTTGTGTAAGTACAAAATTTTAAATGAATTAATTACAATAAATTACAAAAGGAATATAGTCTAAAACTTACAAAATGTAAAGTATATGATGAGCTAAAATAATAGCTCTTTTTGTGTTCATATCTATTATGTTTTTCATGGTCTAAATTGCATAATTGGACAAATATCGAGGGTATAGGATGTGTTTGTTAGATAATCTTCCTAGAAGTTTTGATCTTGTGCATGTTGGACATTAACTAAACTTTGTGTTGTTTTGGCTAATATATTCATGTAGCTATGTGAATTATTATGATAACTATTGGTGTAATTAATTATTCATCTTGGATATTATTATACCTTACTTAAGTTTACTTAGGTACATGCATTTCATAGTAGTTTGGGTATGAGATAGTTGGGTGTTTGTGCCACATTGGGATAGTGTGTGTAGGAGTATTTCCACCTTTTATGGTGACGATCTTGTTACTACTCTATCATATCCACTTATTATGGAGTGATAATTCCACCTTCGGTGGGTGATCCACCTCATGTGGAATATTTTATTGTTTCTCCTACCTACCACACCTATTTCCTACCTACCCTTGTTTCTTATTGAGCCACATGTCATGTTTGTGTGCTCAAATATCCATATAGTCTTGCTTATATAAGCAGGATCATATTCATTGTATGTAACGATTGATAATCTAGTTGATCAGTATTTTCATCTTGATAGAATACAGTTCAATCCTATCATATATTTTGTTCTCTCTTATTTGTTCTTTCCATTGCCTCTAGATCTTGGCAAAATCTCACAATAACTTCATATGTGGATGCATGAATGTTATAGTTGATAGAAAATTGATATGTATGTGTTTTTGCATGCTAACTCATTGTTTGCCTAGCTAATTAGAAAAATAACTAGACTTAAAGTCTTAACTCAAGGGTTGGTCATCCAGACTGAGTAGCTATCATTTCCATGACTGAGGTTAATTTACTTCTCAACACAAGGACGTATTACTTGAAATGGGTCTGCATTGTATATGCACTAAGTTCCGGTAAAAGTCACTCTGCATTACTGCAACAACTAAGTCTATCTAAAATAAACAAGCAAAAATATGACAACAGAATGGCTACAAGAAATCTTAACATTAACAGAAGATTATAACTAAATAACTGTTAAGTAAGTTCAAAGCTAAAAAATAGGAATTACTCTGTCTGCTTTGGTTGTAGGAACATTCATAGGATCTGGTTCCAGTGGCTACAGGAACAATCACTTGCTAGAACATCTATTGCAACAAAAGAAAACTTAATCTAATAATTACACTCGAATACTTACCAAGTGGCCCCCCTTATAATAATTGTATCCAGACTTCAAAATGATTCTATATTCTCAGAATAACATAGCCTTTATTCATTATTTCCAATGATACAATGCATAAAATAAGAGAAATGCTTCTAATTCTTGAAAACGTTGTCTAACCTCTGAGAAGAGGTGTAGGTATTTATTTATAAGAAAGTTATAACAAACTTTCAACTACTTAGATCATTCCCATGAAACTAGGTGGAAACATTTATTACATCAAGAAGAAGAAGTCAATCCATAGAGAACGTGGGACTTTACTAAACCGCAACCAAGAATATAGAATGGCGGTTTTTACTAGATTGATGCTTGTTGGAGACAACCATAAATGAGTTCGGTATCGCCTTGCTATTCCTTTTCCGCTTCACTCAAACACCATCTTCTCCACTATTTTAAATGCTCAATTGCCCCAAAATGTCTCCAACTGTTTGCATGGCATGATTCTCCATCTGGCCTAACACAATCGCTTTATAGAAACTTATTTACTTTTGCATTAAAGGTTATAACGTACAAGCTATATATATATATATATATATATATATATATATATATATATATATATATATATATATATATATATATATATATATATATATATATATATATATATATATATATATATATATATATATATATATATATATATATATATATATATATATATATATATATATATATATATATATATATATATATATATATATATATATATATATCCATTTACATTAATCACAACATTTATACATCCATGCATGATATTACCATAATAATCCACATAGCTATAGGAATATTAAGTCAAAATAGTATAGGGTTCAGTGGGTTTGGCTACCATTCAAAATACACATAATCAAAACTCTGATACATCACATGACTTTAACATTGTCCCAATATGCAACTTAAAACATAGGAAAAACTTATCAATCATAGAAATGAAAGAGCTATTATTTTAGCTCGTCATTTTCCCACCAACTTAATGTCTTGTTGGTCCTCCAGCAGAATGAAAATTCTTTACTCTGGCACTGACTCAAAAATCACCTACAATACCTTGTCATGTGCCTCTTGTAGCCAGGTTCCAATAAAATCCCTTCATCTTCTCCAGCCTAGCCCACCTAGCTTCCTCTGCGACCTCATCATATAGTTTATCTATCTCTGCATCACTTTAATGGCCACATAAGAATAGGTGGCTTAAATATCAAAGGTAGCCAGTTATTGCCTTTTGTCCTGCCCAAGCGGATATACTTGGGAGCTCTTTGTATGGTTGCATGATAGTTGGACAATGAATGGGGTTCACCCTACTTTTGATCCTCTATAAAGTTGTTCCAATGCTGAGTCAGACATTCAACTATAGTTTTATTCTCAGATCCAATTAAATTTTCATACCCCTGAAATACTTTCTCTCTCAATGATAAAACTTGGCTTCTGACATCAGATCTATTCAGCAGTTTTTGCCAGTCATAATACATTTGCCATGGGTTTTTAGCCTCAGCTCTTAGTGGCAGTGGACAATCAAGTTCCAAGTTTCTGTGCATTCTAGATTGTACCCCCATACTAATTTCATTCTGTATCTAGGACATCAATGCCTTTAACTGAATATCACCAATATACATAAGGGGATTCCATTCATTATCAGAAGAGACAACACAATTATGAAAATATAACATAGAAAATTTTTAATGGCTATACGAGAGCTTTGGTAAGGAAAATAAAACTCTTGCGGAGTCTCCAAAGAAGGGCTAAGATCCCTAACAATATGGTTAAGTTTAAAACATAGATACTATTCCTTTAGATACAACCCTCAACGGAGCCTTGCACTGCATTAACTCGGGAACCATGCTTTCTATAGTATATACTTTAGTTTGTAACTTGTCCCTCTTTTCAATTTCTTTTTGTTTCTTTTCAATTATCCCCTGTAGCCTAGACTTTTCTATTTCCCACTGTCTATAAAATGTGAGTGCAATAGGTAAGCTAGTGAGACATGAAGGGAGCCTATGAGAAGTTACCTGGTGGCTCAAGATCTTATCACCTATTTCTTCAAACTCCTCTACTATTTGGGCTAAATTTATCAACCTTTCAGCTTCATGTCCAACCTGGGGCTTACTCTCTTTCTGACTATCATGCCCCAATTCTGATATTTCCATAGAAACAACCTCACTCACACCTATTGTTGCCTGAGTTCTTTTCTTAGCCTGATGACTTCTTCTTAATGGAAATTCTTGTGTGGTCATAGGAGGTTTTTCTATAGGAAAACCCTCCTTCATTTTTCACTTTTTAGCTACAGGAGGAACCTGCGCTTCCTGAGGCCGTTCCATAGGTTCTTCCCCTGCATCGCCTTTTTATTTACCTTTCCTTTTAGAAAATGCAGCCCCACTTTGAGTTTGAGTGGAGGGCTGCTCAAAACTTGGCTCAATTACTATTCCTTCTGCGCCAGGTGATAAGTTGAGACTTTGTCATGTTTTAATCATCAAAACTCTTAGGTTTTGACATCTTTTGGTTTGCATAGTAGTAGTGAAGTATTGTAAATTGACTATATGTATTCCATGTGTTAAACCTGAACTTATGAAATCATGCTTGAACTTTGCCAGTCTATTCCTGCAGCCATGCCATTTATTCCTGCAGCCAAATGATTTGTTCCAGTTGCTATGTAGATTATTTAGGGTAATATCATATGTGAATTAATGAATGTATTAATTAAATAAAATACATATGTATGTCCTTGTATGTTGTTTTTGTTGTAGTGCAGATAATAAATGATGCCGCAGTGGATATTCTCCTTTCTCACCTAAAGAAGGAAGAATCATGAAAGAAATAACTGGAGATCAAGCTGAAGAGGAGCTAAGCGAGCACAAGGTATGGCATGAGCGAAGCAACCAAGTAGCACTATGAAAGTTTAACTCTAGTGGGCATTAAATTCACAAAATATCGCTACGACATGTAAAGACTGTGTTTCGGTCTAGATCCACGTTTCCTACAACCAAGCTCTAGTTATCTTCTTCATCAGTCAATCATCCGCCTCTTCTTCTGGGCATGATTTGAGTTGTCCATTGTAGTTGATCTTTTCTTTTTAATAAGCTCTTCCTTTTTTCTTAGAGGTTAGACATAATAGAAAGGAATAGAGCAGAGAATTTTGATAAGTATTCTGGAGTTTTTTAAAACATGTAATCATTTTCAAGAAGCAATGACTAAAAGATATGTTGTTCTGATCTGCTAAAAGTATTTTTCTGGAAGCTTGATATCACTCATCCAAGGGGGCCCACTTGGTGAGTGATCTTGTGTTTATGCTCAAAGAAATTAGTTCTTCTTTAGTTGCAGTAGAAGTTCATATCTTGACTGTTCCTGCAGCCACTAGAAATAGATCCACTGACTGTTCTTGCAGCCAAGCCATAACAGAGTGATTTCTGTTATTTATATTAGATCATTCTAGCATTGTTTTTATAATCTTTCCTGTAGCCTTCTATAATTTCCATGCTTTCCTTTCCTTTCCACATAATGTTAGTTACTGCACCAATGCAGAATAGCCATTGAAGGAACTTAGTGCATATATAGTGCAGACCCATTTCAAGTTTTACATCCCTGGGTTGATAACTAAATGAACACTAGCCATGAAAATAGTAACTTTACCAGATGAATGTCCAAACTTCGGGTTGAGATTTCAATTAGAGCTATTATTATTATAGTTGGAGTAGACATTTTTGGTGCTGTTGCCGGGGATGGTGTCAAACTAAGAACCTTTTTTGGTTATTATTGTTTCCAGTTAATTATTTTTTAGATTCTTTATTGTTTAAAAATTTCATGAATCTGCATGCATAGAAGAAGAAGAGACCCCAGAGGTAGATTTCTACCCACTCATCCTAATCATGTAGAAGATAATTTCCTAGATATAAATCCTTTTGCTGAACTTTACCAAGCCCCACAAAATTTGAATCACCCTGAATCTAAATTTCCGGAAGGTAGTGTTCAGTTCCTTTTTTACCTTCAAGAAGAGGAATTTCCTATAGTAACAACCCCCACAAGTCTAATGCAGAGGAACCCTCCTTCTGGTGGGAATAATCCACCACCACCACCAGGTCCAACATTTGAGTTTCCCATCTCTGATCAGCATGATAACGCTAATCTCAAGAACATACCAGCATCTTCACTCCCTAAATTCTATGGATTGGTGATAGAGGATCCAGACACATTTATGTTTGAGTTTGATGTTCTCTGTAGGAGTTTTGACTATACTACAAATGCCCATAGACTCAAAATTTTTCCTACCACTTTGAAGGAGTCATCCTTGAGATGGTTCATGAGCTTGGGTAGTAGCACAATCAATACATGGGATGAGATGAAATGGTTGTTTCTTGCAAAATACAAAGATTATTGTAGAGGTACTGATCATCATGGGGATGATATCTTTAGAATGACACAAACTAAAGATGAGAGTCTTGAAGATTACTTGGAAAGGTTTCTGTTAAGTGTCAAAAAGTCCAAGCATAGCACTCTTAATGAAGATTCCATCAAATTGATATTTTTGAGGGGAATCAGTGATGAATGTACTAATTTCTTGGATCTTATGGGAGGAGGTGACATTACACAATCCACTTGGGCTGAAATAGGACAAATTTGCAAGAAGTATTCCAGATCTACTTCTAAGAAGAATAGGAGATTTAAACCAGGTGCACCATTATCAACATCTAGAATTGGAGTTTCTAGAATAAAACTTAGTCATCTGTTAAAGGATTTCAAGGAGGACATTATAAACAATATGGCTACCTAGTAGGATACACTGGCAACTAAGAAGAAGCATGAGGAAGCTGATGCATTCCTTGCAGAATTCTGTCCTCATTGTAAACATCAAAAGAAAGATTGCAGATGTATGATGGTTGCAAACGTGGAGGTACCTGACTTCAAGCCAATTCAAGGTGAGGACAAGCAAGTCTTCTATGTTTCTCAAAGAAGACCAAATTTTCAAAGACAAGGTATGCCACCCGATCCACTTTCTTTTTCTAGTTATAGTGGAAATTCTTATGCACCAAATAACCAATGGAAACCATAGTATTCTCAAAATCTTGGTAACTATCAAAACTGGTATGGTTCACAAGGCCAAGGGCAGCATTTTTCTAATCAAATGCCAAAGTGGCAGTAGCCACAGGGGAACTAGTACACACCTCAGGGCCAAGGAAACCAGTTTCAAGGGAATTGGCAACCTACTTCTCAATGGAGGGGAAGCCAACCATGGCCAACTCAATCTTCTGGTTATTAGCCGCCTATTCAGTAGCCACAACCTCCTGCTTTAATGCCTCCTCCTCCAGCTATTGCTGCACCGCCTAAACCAACATATTTACCTACTCAATAGTTGCCAAATCCAAATATCAAGTCTCAGCAACAACAACAAGCTTATTCAACTAATGTTAATTAGTACCCAGCCTATTCTTTATCACTAGATGGCATTCACCTCCGATCTGGAACAACTTTATCTAATCCATCTCATCCAATTATCACTGAGGTACAGGAGGAGCAAGAAATATCTAATTCAATAGATACAATACCCCATAATCAAATATTGCCACCATTTCCCTATAGATTGCAAGAAAAAGAAGTCCCCACTGAACAACAACAAAGCTTTGATATTATTGATCAACTGAAGCACATTTGTGTTAAAATTCCATTATTGCAAGTAATAAAGGATGCTCCCATATATGGTAAGTCATTGAGAGAAGCATATGTAAAAAAACCTAGTAGGAAGAAAAAGGATCCACAAATAGTGCATGTTATGGGTCAACTGGCTGATATTATGTTAGGTAAGTTTGCCATCCCAAAGTATTCTGATCCAGGTAGTCCTGTTGTGAGTATAGTCATTAATGGCAGTCAAATAAAAAATGTTTTGATTGATTTAGGGGCAGCCATTAATGTAATGACAAGGGAATTAATGAAACATCTTGAGATCAATAGTTTAAGGCCTACACCCACAGTTCTATAGCTTGTTGATGGCTCTATAGTGAGACCTAATGGTATCATAGAGGATGTCATGGTTATTCTAGATTCTTGGGAGTATCCTACAGACTTTATGATATTATCTCCAAAGGCAACATTGGGAGGATATTCGGTCATTTTGGGTAGACCTTGGCTTGCCACAGCTGATGCATATATTGGGTGTAGATCAGGGGATATGACTATTTCAGATGGGTGTTCTACAAAACATTAGCCTTTTATTCTCCAGCATAGCCCCAGCTTGAATAGCAACAAGTCATTTGGCTTATCTTGGGAGAAGAATCTGAAGAAATTGACTCTATTAATCACCTTATGATGATTAATCGAGGACCACTCATGTAGTTATATGATGAGGAATCAATTCTTTATAAAATCCTGATAAATGAATTTATAGAAGAGCAAAAATTGCAGGAATTGGTTCTGAATATTGCAGGTTTGGACTTTCTTGCAGCCACTGATATATTGCATACTCTGTTGCCACAGGAATTATCTTCTTCTCATTTTTATGATATAAACCAGATTGATCTTACTATTAAGATAGAGGTGGAATTGAATAAATATTTGAATATCAATAGAGATCTATCAGATACTCAAAAAGAGGGCCTTGTGGACTTGCTGAAACTTCATAAAAATGCTTTTGCATGGGATTACAAGGATATGAATGGGATTGATCCAATAGTTTGTACCCACTGTATTTATATAAAGGATGAGTGTTGCCCACTCAGACAACCTCAAAGAAGAATCAATTCTGCTTTGAAGGAGATAGTTAAAGAAGAATTACAAAAATTGTTAAAAGCTGGGTTTATCTATCCTATCTCTGACAGTCAATGGGTATCACCTCTAGTGATAGTCCCTAAAAAAGGAGGAAAATGGAGGGTATGTGTTGATTATAGTGCTCTGAACTTATCAACAAGAAAAGATAATTTTCCATTGCCATTTGTGGATCGGGTATTAGATTATCTAGCTGGTAAGAGATATTTTTCATTCCTTGATGGATTTAGTGGCTACAATCAGATCCAGATAGCTCCTGAGGATCAAGAGAAGACAACATTTACTTACCCATGGGGCACGTATGCATATTTTGTTCTTCCTTTTGGGTTGTGTAATGCTCCAGCCACTTTTCAAAGAGCAGTGATCAATATCTTTTTTGATATTTCTCAAGATATTATGGAAATTTACATGGATGACTTTACAACTTATGGTTCTAAATTTGATCAAGCATTGGGTAATCTGAAGAAAGTTTTGAAGCGATGTGAAGACTACAATTTGTCTTTAAACAATGAAAAGTGTTTCATCATGATGGAAGAAGGAATAGTCCTTAGCCATCATATATCTGTACAAGGCATCCAGGTGGATCCAACAAAGATTGAGGTCATTCAGCATATTAATGATCCTCTGAAGAAAAAAGATGTAAGAAGTTTTCTTGGTCATGCTAGATACTACAGATGGTTTATCGAAGATTTCAGTAAAATTGCAAGTCCCTTATATTCATTGCTTACTAAAGATGTAGAATTTAAATGGACCCCAACATGCAATGAAGCTTTCTTAAAGCTTAAGAATGCTTTGACTCAAGCACCGGTTCTTAAAGGGCCAAATTGGTCTCTACCATTCCAAATCCATAAAGATACATCTGATTATGCAATAGGAGCAGTGCTTGGACAAAGAATTGACAAATTGGAAAATGCAATATATTATATTAGCAAGAATTTGCAGGGACCTAAATTGAATTACACAATTACTGAAAAGGAAATGCTAGCTGTCATATATGCACTTAACAAATTTAGACACTATATCACAGGATATCCCATATTTGTGCATACAGATCATACTGCAATTAGATATCTCATGAATATGCCATCAATCACTAGTAGATTAGCTCACTGGTTATTGTTGATGCAGGAATTTGATATCACAGTTGTTACTAAACCAGGGAAGTCTAATGTGGTTGCAGATTATCTTTCACGTCTTCAATTGAAAGAAGATTCTACAATAATAGATGACACTTTTCTAGATGAACATTTGTTTCTCATTCAAGATCACACTCCTTGGTATGCTAATATTGCCAACTACGCTGTAGCTAAGATGCCAATTTATTTCTCTCCTAAGGAAAGAAGGTTGCTAGTTGAATTTTTTTTTAACTTCTCATGGATTGCTGATTGTCTATTTTATACTAGACCTGACCAAGTCATGTGAAGATGTGTCAGAGAAGATGAAACATATGACATCCTGCATGCATGTCATGGTGAGCCACGTGGAGAACATTTTGCTGCCAAAAGAACAGCAGTGAAAATACTCAATACAGGATACTATTGGCCCACATTACATAAGGATGCAAGTCAGTACACATGGAAATGTGATAGATGTTAGCGAATGGGATGACCTACAAAATATAATGAGATGCCACTATATCCTTAAATATCAGTTACCCCATTTGACAAGTGGGGATTAGATTTTGTTGGCCCAATTGATCCACCTTCTAATTGTAGATCTTATATCTTGGTATGTACATAGTATGTAGCAAAATGGGTGGAAGCTCATGCCATGACACATGCAAGAGATAATAAGGTAGCTGGGTTTCTTTATGAAAAGATATTTACAAGATATGGAGTACCAAGGGAAATTGTCTCAGACCAGGGACCTCAATTTACTTCAACATTGATAAAAGTTTTGGTCAATGAATACAATATAAGGCACAGAAAATCTACTCCATATCATCCACAGGCTAATGGACAAGTAGAAGTTACAAATAGAGAGCTTGAGGCTATTCTTACAAAAATAGTGTCTGTTCACAAGAAAGATTGGTCTCACTGGCTTTCAGAAGCAATTTGGGCATATAGAACAACTTGGAAAGCACCAATTGGTTTCACACCTTTTGAGATGGTTTATGGAAAAACATAAATAATGCCTATTGAATTTGAGCATAAAACCCTGAGGATAGCTTTGCAATTAAATATGACATTGTCTGAAGCACAGAAAGAACGCATTCAACAATTAAATTCTCTAGATGAATGGAGAAAGATAGTTGTTCAACAGATAGAATTGATTCAAAATCAAAGAGAAAAATGGTATGATAAATATATCAGGGAAAAGAAATTCAAAGCTGGTGACTGGGCACTACTGTATGATACCAGATATAAAGATGCTATGGGAAAGCTTCAAACTAGGTGGTTAGGTCCATATGAGATAGAAGAATTTTTCCAGAATGGAGCTATTCATTTGTCCACAATTGATACTGTTCAATTTAAGCTCTTAGTAAATGGTCACCGACTACGTCTATATCATAAACCAGCTACTAAAGAAGAGTTTCTACCGCAGTTTACTCCACAAAGTGACATAAAGGTTCCTGCAGCAACTGACAAGGTTCCTACAGCAACTGACAATGAGCCTGCAACAACTCATGAGCTTCCTGTTGCAATTGAGCAAGGCAATAGAGGTAAAGTTCATGCAGCCTCTGCAGTGAACATATTTGCTGCTTCATAATAAAATATTTCCATATTATATGGGAATATTCTTCTCCGTACATAAAATCCCATCCATGACATTCCATCCCATGTTCTTACTTGTCATTTCCTTTCGCCATCATTTTCGTACAATTGCAGGTACGTGTATATTGTGTTTTATTTTAATTATGCATTTATTCGTTCATTATGATTATATCTTGTTTAAATCCACTCCACTACCCAAAATCTTGTCAGCTTGTGCAGACACATGCTAGGTTAAGTTGGGGGGGTGCTTCATGGTTCAATTTCCAAAGTGATTAATTATCAGTCCTTTTTGGTACTCTGAATTTATTTTTCCCCATCATTACTTATTATGTTATTATTTCACGCAAGTGAATAATAAACTCTGGCGCCAGAATTGAGATATGTAAGGGAATTTCAATTTAGCAAGACTGTCTGATATTTTGGTTCAGCTGCAAAGATAGAAAAATAGTAGAGTAATAGATGGGTGGTGATCCAATTCGTCATGAGCCGATGGTTCATGAAGTGTTGCTACAGGATGCTCTTTGTGAGCATTATTTCAGACACCATGGCTGGTTGGATTACTTCTTGAAAATTAGGGATTATAACAAAGAAATTGCTACAGAATTTATGCATTCCTTTAATGAAGGAGAGGCTACAGTTAAAGGTTTGAGGGTTATTGCTATGGAGCAGTGAATAACAAAAGTAACGGGGTTGCCGCAAGAAGGAGAACTCTTTCTGAATCAAAAGATGCAAGGAGTGCCAGAGCAGAATTCATAATTCCCACAGATGAACCCTTAATGATGGACAAACAAGGAACTAGAAGGGTTTCTCTACTAGCACATTGGTCTCAAGTAGCTTTGTATGTTATGAAATACATTACATGTGAAGGGTGATATTCAAATCTGCATTCACCTCATTTTAAATTACCTAGTCATCTGCGGCATGGTTGGCGAGTGAATGTTCCTAATTTCTTATACCACCTCATTTCTACAAGTGCTAAGGAGATGCGAAAAAATGGAAATCGCTTTGTTAGCCATCATGGATTGGTTAAGTTACTTGTACAATGGTCCTTGAGAGATGTTTCACAAATGGAATGGGGTGTATTTGAGGATATACAACAATTTAGGGTTGAAGATGCCCCTGTTGCAAATAACTTGCCGGTTGAGGAAGAAAATGTTGCAGAACCCTCTTCCCCCGTAGTTGCTGCAGATGAGGATTTGCTTGTTGTTGAAGGAGCCGCAATTATTATGGAAGAAAAGACTATGGAATAAAGTGAAGAACAACTCTCTACTTCTCTTCGAAGGGATTTGCCAGTTCTACGAAGGAAAGGGAAAGAGATGGAAAGGGATGAAACAGATGAAGAACTTATGGCCCTACCACTGGCCTAGCCGTAGGTAACTCATATTCCTCCTGCAGCCAAGAGGCGTAGGACAAAAATAAAAACTCCTGCAGCAACTGAAGCAACTCCTATAGCCATTCTGAAAGTTTATGTAAGAAGAACACATAGCAAGACACAAAAGACTCATCCTGGGGGTAATCTGATGGAGGTTATTATAGTAGAAAATTCAGAAGAAGGAAGCCCTGGAGAGGATGAAATTCAAGAAATGTTGCTTAGGATAAACTAGCAAATCTTGCTTCTGTGGCACAAAAATTTGAAGAAACTATTGAAGATATTCTATAGCAGCCTTATGAAAATATTGGAGAGATGCCACCTCAATTTGAGGAGTTTATTGAAGAAATACCGTGGTCTAAGGTAGTACCTATTAGACCTCCTTCATCCCTAAGTAGTTTATCTATTTCTTTAACATTTTATAGACAATGGGAAATAGAGAAGGCCAGGTTGCAGGGGATTATTGATAAACATCAAAAAAAAATTGAAAAGAGAGATAAAAAAATTGAGGAATTAGAGGCTAAGGTAGAAATAATTTATGGCATGGTTCCTGAGTTGATGCAGTGTAGGGCACCCCCAAGAGTTTATGGAGTACATTTGAAAGAGTGGTATATGAACTTCAAACTAAACTGCATTGTTAGGGACCTTAACCCCTCTTTAGAAACACCTAAAGAATTCTTTTATGCTTACCAAACCTCTCCACCCGCTGTGAAGAATTTGCTATGTGAATTATACTTACATAACTATGTTGTACCCTCAGACAGGGAATGGAACCCTTTATTGTATATTGGGGATATCCATATCAAAGTTATAATGTCATGGATCCAAAATGAGATTATCATGGGGGCACAAGCCAAGGAGTATGAAAAATTAGAGCTTGACTGTCCATTACCATTAAGAAGGGAATCAGAAGCACCAAGAGTTCTTTATTATGATTGGCAGAAGTTACTGGTAAGAGATGATGTTAGAAAATTAGTGCTTCCAATGAGAGAAGAAGTCTATCAAGCATATGCGCATTTGATTTAGAATGACAGGACAACTGCAATAGAAGGGTTAACTCAGCACTGGAATAACCTATCGAAACAGTTAAAATAGGGAGAACCTTATTCACTACAAAATTTTCATGCAGCCATGCAAAGAGCCCCCAGATACATACATTTAGGCAGAGAGAAAGCCAACAACTAGCTACCATTGTTCTTTCAACCCCCAATCCTTATGTGGGCACTTTTGGCATGTCAGCCTACAGAGCAGAATTATGATGCAGTCACACAAGAAACAACTAGATGGTCTAGGTTGGAAAAAATGAAAGGATTTTATTGGAATTTGGCTTCAGGGGGGACAGGTCAGGGCACCGTTGGTGATTTAAGAGTTACAACAAGAGTCAAAAATTTTCCTTTTGTTGTAGGATCAACAAACTCTTAAAGTTGGGGGGCATGATAAGTTGATACTTTGTCATGTTTTTTTCATCAAAACTCTTAGGTTTTTGACATCTTTTGGTTTGCATAGTAGTAGTGAAGTATTATAAATTGACTATATGTATTCTATGTGTTAAACCTTAACTTATGAAATCATGCTTGAACTTTGCCGGTCTATTCCTGCAGCCATGCCATTTATTCCTGCAGCCAAATGATTTGTTCTAGTTGCTATGCGGATTATTTACGGTAATATCATATGTAAATTAATGAATGTATTAATTAAATTAAATACGTATGCATGTCCTTGTATGTTGTTTTTGTTGTATTGTAGATAATAAATGATGCCGTAGTGGATATTCTTCTTTCTCGCCTGAAGAAGGAAGAATCACGAAAGAAATAATTGGAGATCAAGCTGAAGAGGAGCTGACCGAGTGCAAGGTATGACATGAGTGGAGCAGCCAAGTAGCACTACGGAATTTTAACTCTAGTGGGAATTGAATTCACAAAATATCGCTACAGCATGCAAAGACTGTGTTTTGGTCTAGATCCACGTTTCCTGTAGCCAAGATCTAGTTATCTTCTTCATCAGTCAATCATCTGCCTCTTCTTCTGGGTGTGATTTGAGTTGTCCATTGTAGTTGATCTTTTCTTTTTAATAAGCTCTTCCTTTTTTCTTAGAGGTTAGACAAAAAAGAAAGGAATAGAGTAGAGAATTTTGATAAGTATTCTGGAGTTTTTTAAAACATGTAATCATTTTTCAGGAAGCAATGAATAAAAGATATGTTGTTCTGATCTGCTAAAAGTATTTTTCTGGAAGCTTGATATCACTCATCCAAGGGGGCCCATTTGGTGAGTGATCCTATGTTTATGCTCATTGAAATTAGTTCTTCTTTAGTTGCAGGAGAAGTTTGTACCTTGACTATTCCTATAGCCATTGGAAATAGATCCACTGACTGTTCCTATAGCCAAGCCAGAACAGAGTGATTTCTGTTATTTATATTAGATCATTCCAACATTGTTTTTATAAGCTTTCCTGTAGCCTTATATAATTTCCATGCTTACCTTTCCTTTCCACATAATGTTAGTTACTGCAACAATGAAGAATAGCCATTGAAGGTACTTAGTGCATATATAGTGCAGACCCATTTCAAGTTTTACGTCCCTGGGTTGATAACTAAATGAACACTAGCCATGAAAATAGTAACTTTACCAGATCAATGTCCAAACTTAGGGTTGAGATTTCAATTAGAGTTATTATTATTATAGTTGGAGTAGACACCAGGCAAAGCTTCCTCAACAATAGGAGGTTCAGCTACCATAGAAACCCTAGGAGATGAGGCTTCTCAAATATTTTCTTCTTGAATTGCAATTTCTTCTGCAACAGGAACATTTCCTTCCCCAAATTGCCTGATATCTTCAAACTCTCCCCATGACATCTGCAAGACATATCTAAGAGACCATTCTACCAATAATTTGATTAATCTGTGATGACTCACAGAATGGGTACTACCCTTTTGTGTCTCCTTTGCACTAATAGAGATAAGATGATACAAGACATTTGGAATATTCATCCTTTAGCCATGCCTCAGATGACTCAATGATTTGAAATGAATAGAATGCAAATTGGAGTACTTACCATCACATGTTAAATACTTCATTACATGAAATGCAACCTATGGCCATTCTCCTGGAAGAGATATCTTCTTAGTTCCTTGCTTGTCCACACTAAGAGGTCCATCAGTTGGGTGAGTGAACTCTGCCCTTGCACTTCTTGCATATTTTGCCTCAGGAAATAGTTCTCCTTCCTACGGTGAACCAGTGACTTTGGCTATTCTCTGCTCTGTGGTTATAACCCATAACCCTTTGACAGAAGCCTCCCCTTCACTGAATGTGGGCATAAATTCCCGCACAATATCCTCACTAAAATCTGTGGATTTCAAAATATAATCGATCCACCCATAGATCCAAAAATAGTGTTCACATTGGTTGTCTTGCAGAAAAGCGTCATGAGTCCCAAGCTCATGATGAATAGGAACACCTCCCATGGCTAACTTGACAGTCAAAAATTGCACTACAACAAAAAATAATATAACCACAACAAAATGCAAAGGTGAAATATCTTGCGAGATTTGAAAATTCATGCCCTGTAACCTTTTATTTATTCTTCAGTACCTTTCATCAACTATGGCGGTAGGAAAGGTATACTCATTCGTGTTACAAGATTTCACATTAGTACTAACTCATTCAAAAATGATTTCAACTAAATTAAAACACATCATGGAAAAGGACACATCATTATGCAATCGTAAATAGAACCATAAAACACCCCGCCCCCAAACTTAAGATGACACGTGTCCACACATGTGAAAAAGGACTAAGGGAAGGGAATGCAGATTATGGGAATCATATTAGGTAATCATCATAATGAAAGTATAAATACATAATTAAAAAAAATAAAAATAATATACATACTTGCAGTCGTGCTAATTAATGTTGCAATCAAATGATTAGTTATTCATAATATCAGATGAAAAATAGAAATGAAGTGATATGAGGTGGATGAGAAAATTTATTAGTGGAGAACGGTATCTCCATAAAATATGGAAATGCTTATTATGAATGCATGCAAAAGGAATTTTAAAATTTTGGGCCGAGAAGGCCCCTTGTAGAGGTCGCATGAACTATGGTCTGCACTTGGTTGTCAAATTACTGCAGGAAGTCCTCTTTTGTAGCAGGCTTATGATAAAGACGTAGTCAATGACCATTGACCAAAATTTTGAATCTAGCTGGGTCTATTGTTGCCAACTGAACTGCTCTATTTTGAAAAACTTCAACAATCTCATATGGGCCCAACCAACATGTCTTTAGCTTCCCCATTGCATCCCTATATCTGGAATCATATAACAATGCCCAATCTCCAGATTTAAAGTTTTTCTCCTTAATATATTTATCATGCCATTTAGCATGTTGATGTTGAATAATTTCTGTATGTTGGACAACCATCTTTCTCAGTTCATCTAGAGCATTCAATTGCATGATGCGGTCTTTTTGTGCTTTTGACAAAGTCATATTCAATTGCAGAGCTGTCCTATGAGTTTTATGCTCAAACTCAATGGGTATCATGGTTGTTTTTCCATACACAATTTCAAAAGGCGTAAAACCAGTTGTTGTCTTCCATGTTGTTCTGTATGCCCAAATGGCTTCAGGAAGTCTATTTGACCAATCTTTCTTATGAAGAGCTACTGTCTTGGTAAGAATAGTTTCTAAATCCCTGTTTGTAACCTCTACCTGATTATTTATCTGAGGATGGTATGGAGTAGGCTTCCTGTGTCTGATATTATATTCATTAACCAATGCTGCAATTAATGTGGAAGTAAATTGTGGTCCTTGATCTAAAACAATCTCTCTTGGTCTTCATATCATGTAAAGATTTCCTCATAGATAAATTCAACTACTTTATTATCTCTTGCATGTGTCATTGCTCTTGCTTCTACCCATTTTGTAATATAATCAGTGCATACTAGAATATAATATTTCCCATTGGAAAGAGGATCAATTGGTCCTACAAAATACAATCCCCATTTGTCAAATGGTGCAACCAATATTTGGGGATACAATAACATTTCATCAGATTTGGTGGGCCTACCCCATTCATTGCATCTATCACATTTTATAGTATATTAAGTTGCATCTTTATGCAAAGCTGGCCAATGATACCCTATGTTAAGGGTTTTAAGTGTTGTTCTTTTAGCAACAAAATGTCCTCCACATGGCTCACCATGACATGCATGAATAATATCATATGTTTCATCCTCTCTGACACACCTTCTTAAGACTTGGTCAGGTCCAGTGTAAAATAAACAAACAACAATCCAAGAGAAATTAGAGCTTTTCTCAACTAGCAACCTTCTTTCTTTAGGAGAAAAATGAGAAGGCATCTTATTAGTAGCTAAATAATTTGCAATATCAACATACCAAGGAGTGTGAGCTTTTATCAAGAACAAATGTTCATATGGGAAAGAATCATCTATTGCTTCAAGATTGTCTTGCAATTGAAGCCTAGAAAGATAATCTGCAACTACATTAGCTTTACCTAGTTTATCAACAATTGTAATATCAAACTCCTACATCAATAGTAACCATCGAGACAATCTTCCTGTGATTGAAGGCTTGTTCATGAGATATGTTATTGTTGTATGATCAGTATGCACATATATTTGATATCCTGTGATATAATGCCTGAATTTGTTAAGTGAATATATGACTACCAACATCTCTTTTTCTATGACAGTATAATTAAGCTTAGGTCCCTGCATTTTTTTGCTGATGAATCTCTAAATTGTCCATCTTCTAGCTCAAAACTGCTCCTATAGCATAATCTGATGCATCTGTGTGAATATGAAAAGGTAAAGACCAGTTCGGACCCTTGAGCACTGGTGCTTGAGTCAATGCATGTTTGAGCTTCAAGAAAGCTTTAGGGCATGCGAGAGTCCAATCGAACTCCATATCTTTAGTCAAAAGACAATATAAAGGTCTTGCAATTTTACTAAAACTTTAATAAATCTTCAATAATATCTGGCATGACCAAGGAAACTTCTAACATCCTTTTTTTTTGTGGGAATAGAAAGGTTTTGAATGACTTCAATTTTGGCTGGGTCAACGTGTATTCCATCTATACAAAAATGATGACCAAGAACTATGCCTTCCTGCATCATCATAATGAATTTTTCACTATTCAAGGATAAATTTTAATCTTCACACCTTTGTAAAACTTTCTTTAATTTCCCCAATGCCTCTTCAAATTCTAAACCATAAGTGGTAAAATCATCCATATAGATCTCCATGCTATCCTAGGAAATGTCTAAAAATATGCTTATGACTGCTCTTTGAAAAGTAGTTGGAGCATTACATAACCCAAAGGGAAGAACATAATATGCATACATTCCCCAAGGGCAAGTAAATGTAGTCTTTTCCTAATCCTTGGGAGCAATTTGAATCTGGTTGTGGCCACTGAATCCATCCAAGAATGAAAAGTACCGCTTCCCTGTCGAGGAATCTAATACTTGATCCACAAATGGTAATGGAAAATGATCCTTCCTAGTTGTTGAGTTCAAAGATCTGTAATCTACACATACTCACCATTTACCTCCTTCCCTTGGAACAATGACTAGAGGCGACACCCACTGACTATTTGATATAAGATAGATAAATCCAACATTTAGAAATTTTTTTAGTTCTTCTTTAACTATCTCTCTTAATGAAAGAATGATTCTTCTTTGTGGTTGTCTGAGCGGTCTACAGTCTTCCTTGTTATAAATGTGGTGTGTACAAATCGTAGGATCTATTCCTTTCATGTCTTTGTAATCCTATGCAAAAGCGTGCAACAAATCAACCAGTGTTAGCTTTTGAGTTTTTGTGAGTTGATTATTGATATTCAAACATTTATTTGGATCAACTTCCACCTTGACAGTAAGATCGATCTGAGCTACTTCAGAAAGATAAGAAGTGTTGGCATGTTTGGCATAACTGATAAAGATGAGATGGTGATGGATGACTGTACCGGTAGAGGAAAGATGCCATGCTCAGTTATTTGTGTTGTCATTGATGGAAACCAGGGTCAACTGATGTTTGATGATGTTTATAGATGGTTTTCAATGATTGACTTGTTGGCTAAGTGATTTGGTCTCTGGAGTTAGAGTTTGACAGTTTGATAGGGTTTACCGAAAAAGATTGAGAATTAGGACCTTAACTGGTAAAATAGATAAGTTTTGATGGAATTGGGTAATTGGTGATGTTTGGTGACTTGTGATTTGAAACATAAGCTTTTATGATGGATTTGAGTATGTAACCAGAACCGCATCCTATGATGGTTACTGGAAGGCATGTTTTGAATTTCTGATGAAGTTCTACTAGGGTTTAAGAAGAGTTTAAGGACTAGTAAATAATTCTCTTGATCAGTAATGATTTTTGGTTTGGTGGTGATCTACATCAAGTTCATGTGTTGATGATAACGTGACACAAACTGCGTGATGTGTTTGAAAGATGTTTTGGCGCATTTGGAGACTGAATTTCTTGGGAATGTGCAAAGTGCGTAACAAAATGTGCTAAGGGTTTGACTTTGTATCAAATTGACTTACTATGATGATTTATGATTGTAGACACCTAAAAATGGTCAACGCTTGCGGAGTCATACTTTAACATTTGCGCATTGCCTCATTTTAGGTTTTTGCATCGCATTAACATTTCTCCTATGATTTGCACTTGGTTTTTATCATTTGCGAACATCGAGTCATTCTTCTCCATTCTTCATTTATCTCACTCTCGAATTTGGTCTTGTCGACAACACTATCCAGTCATGATTTTAATCGATCTTATCCTATTGCATCAATGTGCGTGCTTATTTGTCATCATTTTGGACATCGTCAATCCTAATTAGGGTTTTGTCCTCTTGTCAATCTTGCGATCGATTTGTCATCGATCGTTGTCCTCTTATCAATCCTGTCATCTGGCGATCGATTTATCATCAATCCTTATCATTTTCAATCTTGTCGTTTAACAATCGATTTGTCATCGGTCGTTGTCATGTTCGATCTTGTCATTTTGCGATTGATTTGTTATCAGTCGTGGTCATTTTCAATCTTGTCGTTTTGCAATCTATTTTGTCAATCTCTTATCAACTTGTCAATCTCGTCAATTTTGCGATCGATTTATCATCGATCCTTGTCCTCTTCAATCATGTCAATTGGTGCATTTTCTCAATCAAATCATTTCACATTGGTCCTTTGTTAATCAGAATCATGATCGAGTCAATTATCTTTCATCAAGACCTAATTCATCTTCTAGGGTTTTGTGATTTAATCATTTAACCTTGTGTGTGTCATTTATTCCTTTAGGATTAATAAATTGTTTATTTATCCTAAGTCTTCTCATTGCAATTAAATGTTCATTTAATTGGCTAATTATTCCTCTTTGTGAATTAATTAATAAATGATAAATTATTAATTAATTTACCTAATTTCTAATTTCTATTAATTTCTTATTTTCCTAAATTCTTAATTTTCTAATTTCTTATTTTGCTTATTTTTAATTCCTAATTTCAATTTCCTCCTATTTCTCTCCTAAATTCATGGAAATGACATAGAAATTTGTCATAAATCCTTGCATAGAAATTTGTCATAAATTGTCATAAATCTTTGCATAGCAATTTGTCATAAATTGTCATAAATCCTTGCATAGCAATTTGTCATATACATGTCATAATTTTGCTATTCTTGATTTGAATTTCCATTCGAATCACTATCATGCTAATTTGATCTTTTTCTCCAATTTCTCTATAAATTGGATGAATTTCTTCAATCAATCCCCTAATCAGATCAACGAATTTCTAGTTAGTCACGCTTCGAGTATTCTTGAGCAATATCTTATTTACTTGCTTTCATATCATGATCATGCACTAGTAGGTGAGATCCACAACAAAACTATTTGGAGAAGAAAGAAGAACAATGGAGCCGCATGAAGGAGCATTCAAATCACATCTTTGGTTTGCATAATCTTTGCTTTTGAATGTTTTTGTTTCATGTCTCTATTGAGTGTTGTTTAGGATAGATCATTGCAATGAATGCATTTGTGATTGAGCTATTACGTTTATCTTGTTTTGTGATGATTTCCTATTTCCTAACCTACATTAATTGGTGAACTTGACGTGAAATCATGCTTGGATCTAATATTTTTTTTGAATGTTTTGTGAAGTTGTAGATTTTTTTGTGGAGAAATTGCAGATTTTTCTTCTAAAAAAAAAATAGTCATAATTAATTGATCACGTAAAAAATTTTGTGTATAATTAAAATAAACAATTTCTGGGTATATTAGATCACGTTTTTATCTTTCCAAATCATTTTACGGTTTGTGATTTGGATAAATATTGAGGAAGTTATGACATTTTTAATTATGCTGCTGTAAATGGTCAAAATTTTCAAAAACAAAATCATGCAACCTTCATCTAGATTAATTTAGCTTGGCAAATTAATCATGCATTCATGCAAATTTTATCTAGATTAATCTAAGGTGGTAAATTTGATAAATTTCACATAGATTAATCTAAGAGGACAAAGAATCACAACTTTTATGGATTAATTTTGATGGTGATTCATTTCTCTTGATTCTCTAACATTGTTGGTAGCTTTGTGGCAAAACGCTTGACAAAGAATTATTTCACAAACTACTAATGAATTTTATGCAGGTTCGATAGTCAGAGATCAAACATATCAAACTTCTAACTTGGTGGTTTTGTAGGTTGCCTTGGACTACAACTAAACTTGGTGTTTATTATTAATGTTTTAGGCACCTAGTGATTTCTAATAGGTTGGAATGAACATGTTTTTGCTTTGATTGTTGAGTGTGACATTGGAGTAGGAGAGTATGCTCTCATCCTTCTTAGGGTGATCAGAAATCTAGATCTTTGATACCATGCTCGTGTCTTTGATTGTGTGTCTCCTTTAGAGGGCCTGCCTTCCCGACCACTTTGCTTTTGCAAGCAAGTGATAATCATGAGAAGGGAACGACCCAAAGTGAGTACGGCTAGAATACCTTGGCATTCTAACTCACTATAAAAAAATACCTGATGAGCGAAAGCTTTGAAGGAAGAGTTACGTGGGAATTGTAGTTACTTGGGAAGTGATGACCCTTGAACTCTTTCTCATATCAACATCTAAGTAGGACCTCACGGTCTAAATCATGCTTGCATGACTACATTTGTTTGGTATCTTGATGGGCTTAATGTCTCAATCACGCTTGCGTGACATCAAGGAGTAACACTTAACAGAAATCCTTACTAAACACCTTGTATTTAGAGGCCAAAAACCCTTCTAGTTGCTTGAGAAGGACAAGTTCGGATACTTGGAAGAGATACTAAGTTCGCCATGGGGAGATTTCCATGGGGACTGATGCTTGGCTGCCCTGAGAAGTGAGTGTCATGGAGGGGAGCCCGTGGGGTCAAGCATCTATGTATTCTCCTTGAATCTCATAATGAGTCTACCTCTCAAGTACCTAATGTCTTTGCCTACCATAAGAAATGTGGAAATGAGCATGATTGTCTTGAGTCTAAGTTGCAATATCTTGTATTCTTTGCTTGTCAAAAGTTGAATTGCATCCCATTTCAAAAAGCAAAACAAATTGATCCAACATAAGTTTAAGCACAAGAGACATTCATCCAACAAAATTTTATCAAGAATTCAAAACTCATCTTCAAGCATGGTTAGAAAACATTGTTCAAAATCTTATCTCAACAAGCATGCCACTTACATTTAAGTTCATCCTAGGTTGCATTTTGCAAAAGTCATTGTCAAGTACCAAGGTTAGGTTTCACCTAAGTCATATTCCTTTGCATATCAATAAGAGTCACCCATTTGCATATGTCCTCTTGCATTAAAGTCATATCATTTTCATACATTGCATACCTTAGGTCTCTTCATCAAGCTTAGGTCATTATCATATTAAGGTCACTTGCATAGTAATTGTCCCTTATCATATAGTGTCAAAACTAGGTTTTGTCATACTTGAGTAATCCTAATCTTTGATAAACCCTAAGTCATTGTTAAGAAGTCTAGACCTTATCAAATCTTTTGTCCTTTTGTCATCAATATCATTTGGTCAAACCTAGCTTAGTATCCAAGCATATAGGGGAGACTTTGTCATTTGTCCTTTTGTCACTTACGTCCTTTTGTCCTTTAAGGTCTAGACATCATTCCAATTTCCTAAGGGTCCCTCTCTTAGATTTGCATTTCAAAAGTTTGTCAAAATCTTCAAAAACAACCAAAAACATAGATTGCATGCTCGTCTATATAATTTGCATTTAGTTGCATATCATACATTATATTTGAAAATTCCAAAAACATTGCATTTGCACAAGTGACATGCCTGTTGAGACAAGATCAAAATCTAAAAAGATGGGCGAACCAATGTATCAACCCATGGACAACATAGCAAATTCACAGTTTCAAACCAGTCAAACAGTACAAATTGAAGGTTCATCAAACACATCTCTACCACCATATGGAACGGTCCAACTTGGGCCACCTCCATTATATGAACCAGTGTTTGTACCTATGAAACCAGGACATGGGAGTGTTCCACCAACTCTAAGAGGAAGTGCGCCTTTCAATTTGAATCAACCACACCTGCAACATGACATTCAAAATCAAACACTATATGAAGAACAAACCCTCTCACAAGGATTTGGTTCAGATCAAGGCTTTCACCAAGAAACGAATCCAAATGTCCAACCAGATTCTTCATCCGATTTCGATACTTCTGACGATGTTGACATGTTCCTTCAAGATCCGAAGATAACAAAAAAGATGGATAAGTTCTTGAACAAAGTCTTTAAGATGTTTCCACAAAAGTATCTTAACATGATGAGTAATGTGACATCTTCAAGTGACCAAATCAATGTGCAAGAACAACAAGGTGGTGAGTTGTTAAGTTTTTCCCTGCATCCAAATGAAGAAGATGCACAACAAGCAACTCAACCTACCTTGATGAGTAAACGTGCTTCAAAGGCATTGACAATGACTATTCCTCAAAAGTCACCATTTGAAACGATAAATAATCCACTATTCAACACAACACCTGTAACGCAAGATCAAATGAAGAACACGCAAGTATTCACAGCTGTCCCTCAACAAGAAGTGGTTCCTTACATGCATAAAGTGGGATCAAAATCTAAGATGCAGGAAAGCTTCACAACTGAAATGCCTAATGTCACCAATGTCCAAAATAATTCCACGATGCAACAAAGTTCTTATGTCCCATTAAGTTCAATATCTTTGCCGAATACTATTGCGACAAATCCTTCAATAATGGCAACACAAAGAGCTACGGATAGTGGTTTGCACCAACAACAATTGTTGCAACAATTGAGTAATATACAAAAGGTACAATCGAATGTGCAAACAAGTAATGTGCAACAACAACAATTTCACATTCGACAACAAATTGCAGCACCTTCGGCACCATTACAAGTTAATGCAAACTTGCAACCATCACAATGGATTGGACAAACAACACAACAAGTTAATGCAAGTGCTATACCCCATCCTAAGGAGAAGCAACGAAAAGCGCCTAAACAAAGTTTTTTACAAATGATGGGATATACACCACGATGACAATTGGCACAAAGTCAACAAGTTCTAATCCGTCAGCCTCAACACCAACATGTGCCACAATATGTGCCAAGACAAGCAAGCTATCCTACTGTACAACCGCAATTGGCGCTTGTGCAATATCAACAACCTACTCAATTGCAATATCAACCTAGGCTCCAAGAAGCACAACAACAAGGTCAATATCAAGGCATAGCACAACCGCAGCAACAAGTGATGTATCAAGAACTTTATATGCCGGAAACACCAAAAACGGCCATTTCAGAGTATCAACAACTGATCGGAAATGCGATGTATCGACAAAGGATACCAACTGGGATTAATGATGGACCTCTAAATTCTGATACAATTGCGCAACAACTTGAGAAGTTGCAATGAAAAGTTGATGCATTAGAAACTAAAGGAACAAAGAAGTTGTATACAGATCAAGATTTATGTCCTAATCCATTTGACAAGAGTGTACACATGCCTCCATTCCCTAAGCATTTTGAGGCACCTAATTTTGAGAAATATAAAGGGAATGGCAATCCAAAAGATCACATTCGAGCATTTTTCGTGGCATGTACTGAGGTAAGCTATGAAGAGACGTATTTAATGCGCTTATTTGCATGAGGTCTCATGGGACAAGCCATGGATTGGTATTCACATTTGCCAGGAAATATAATGACTTGGTCTGAATTGGCTCAAAAGTTTTTATCTCATTTTGTGTTCAACATCGACAGTGATGTGACCATGTCAGATTTATGCAACACCAAGAAAAAGCAAGGTGAATCATTAGTGACTTTCTTGCAATGATGGCGAAGCTTGTATAGTCATTCTTCTCTTGATATACCCGAAGAACAACAAGTGAATTTGTTTATCTAGAATTTGGTCCCAGAAATGATGTATGAGCTAAAGTTGAAAAGTCCCAGTACTATAGAGAAACTCATTAAGAAGGGAATGAGCATTGAAACGGCTCTGGTAGCTAAAGGAATTATCAAGCTCAATAAAGACAATGACAATACCAATTATTCAGGGGATAGAAACAGATTTTGGTATAAGAACAAGAATGTCACTAATGATGGAGTTGTTGATGCAAGAGCGGTGAATGCAAATCAACCCCCATTCACGATCAAGAAATTGAGTATTCCTAATATGTCAACTATGGAACAAAATCAAGCACCAATGAGCAATGTTACTCAATAGTCGCAATATCAACAACATGCTCAACAACAGCATACTCAACAACAAGGCCAACAACAAAACCAGTAGCGCAAACCCTTCCGATCGCGGGATGGGCCTCCTTGACAATTTACGCCATTGGGAGAGCCTATTGAATCAATAATGAGACAATTGATACAAGCAAAATTTATTAAGCTACCAGATATCAAGGCAGAACCAGCAGTAAAACCGCATTGGTGGAATGATAATGCGTACTATGAATATCATCGGTCTAAAGGACACAAAACTGCATCCTGTTTCCAATTGAAACACATGATTCAAGATTTATTAGAGAGAGGAGTAATTGAGGTAGATCCACCCCATCCGACCTCTAACACTGATCATACTATTTTCAAAACTCCTTTGCTTGATCATGACAAGGGAAAAGCGTCTTCTTCCAACTCTGCCCAAACGGCCAATTATGCAAGTTCTGGTTATAATAATGTCATTAATTGTTTTCATGCATCAAATGAGTATGTTTCTACCCTGAGAATAAAGGGACAAGACCCTTCTTGTGCGGTCACCACTCGTCGATCCAAGATAGTCCTGAAAGGAGCTCCTGTAGCTCCTCCCAAGCCAACTCCTGCAAGTCAGTATAATCTTTTGGATCACCTAGGAAAGACACCAGCACAAATATAAATCCTTGAGTTATTGAAAATGTCTCCCATGCATCATGTAGTCCTGGATAAAGCTTTAGTTGAGTCCACTATTTCGATAGATATTGATGTTGACCAGTTTCAAGCCCGGATTGGACATTTAGCTGTTTCCTAGAATGTCGCATTCTCTGACAATGATATCTCACCCGACAAGCTCCCTCACAATGATCCTTTACACCTTGAAGTCTTTGTTCATAACTGCAAAATCTGACGAGTCTTGATAGATGGCGGAGCAGGTCTTAATATTTGTACTTTGAGAGTGGTTATTGGCCTTGGGTATACAGAAAATGACATTGATGCTTCTAAAAGAATAACAATCAAAGCATATGATGATGCTGAGCGCCCATCCAAAGGGATAATTACATTGCCTATCAGAGTTGGTCCAGTGACAGAAAACACTTTCCTGCAAGTCCTCGACCTTGATCTCCCTTATAATATGATCCTTGGCCGTCCATGGATTCATGCAATGAAAGCAGTTCCATCCACCTATCATCAATGTTTGAAATATCCTTACAATGGAACTGAGATAACAATTCCTGGAGATCCTAATCCATTTCAATTTTGTGCTACTATAAAGGATACCCCTCAGCGGCAAGTCCCAGTCAACAGAGAGGCCAAATCACATAGCTATGTGGATCCCAATCAATTGTTAGAGGCTGTCAAAGGAAAATTGAAGATACAAGACCAAGGATGTGGAGAATATTCAATGGATCAGACATTCCTCATCGGGAATTTTCCAATATCTCCAAAATCATATGGCAAACCGCATTTATTGCAAAAAGAACCTAAGGTCATTATTCAATATTAGCCTCCTACTACATTTACCAAATGGGGAGAACTTGACAAGGAAACTGTAGATGATGATGTCATAGATTGGCTTTATAAAGATCCAACTGAGACCCCACCTGTCAGGTTGCCAGTGGAACGATATGGCAAAGGATTTACTATGCTGCAAAAGAAAGGATATGATGGCTATAGTGGTTTGGGCCTGAACAACAATGGAAGGCTAGAACCTGTCATACCCAAGAGACAACCTCCAACTTTAGGGTTAGGTTTTGTACCGTTGCGAATTGGATCCACATCTACCAAAGTGCCCATGTGTAGAAAAGGGCGTGATTCTGACGATGAAATAACACCTGAGGATACCCGACCTGAGACTGATTCCAATGAATGGGAGTGGAGTTCTTTTTCTTCTAGTTCCTATGCCCTCGATAATATTTTCATTGACCCTGATAACTTGCTTATGGAAGACAAACATGAAATAACTCCTCTTCCTAAAACTTGTCCTCATGCTTGGATAGAGACATTTTGGGATCCAAGCTCCGAATCCGATACAAGCAGTTCGGATAGTGACACTACAGATGTTCATATCTTTACCATATCAGCCCTCTCTCTCCTTACAACTGATGATGACATGCCCCTCATCTATCCCCATCTTATCCAACATGACCAACAAGAACCGCTCACATTGGACTATTTTCAAAATGATGAAGCAATTGCAGAATTCCTTGGACTATGGGAAGGCATACCACAAGGTGATCACAAGGCAGGATTTGCTATTGACCTGGATTCCATGGCATATTTTGGGGAGTCAACTCCCTCTTCCAGTCATCAAAATGAAAAAAGAAAAGAAATAATAAAAAATCATAAGAATAGATCTTTGGGTGAAAACCGTAAGGCACTCTCTGATCATACAAAAGTAAAAACAAAAGACGTACCTGCGGGTGAAAACCTCTATGAGGCGCCCAAAGGTGGAAGAGTGGACATACCCCTATCAAGTTAGGACAAATCAACATTACTTGTGGAAATGACCGAGGAAATAAATTTGGGTACGCTTGACAACCCTAAGGTCACTCATTTTGCCGCTTCTCTCTCACAACAGGAAAAAGTAGATTTTGTTAATTTCTTTCTTGAGAAGAAGATCAACTTCACATGGTCCTATGTAGATATGCCTGGCCTTGATCCAGAATTGGTTCTTCATCATTTGCCACTAAAAGCAGATGCCAAGCCTGTCAAACAGAAACTTAGAAAGATGCATCCTCAGGTGGCTCTTTTGGTCAAAGTGTAATTAAAAAAATTGCTAAATGTGGGCTTCATCAGACCCATTGATTATGCAGACTGGATTTCAAATTTAGTGCTAGTTAGTAAAGTAACTGGGGGCATCAGAATCTGCACAGATTTTAGGGATCTCAATAAAGCATGCCCTAAAGATGATTTTCCATTGCCAAACATAGACATCATAGTGGACATGACGGCTGGATATGAGATGCTTTCATTAATGGATGGTTTCTCCGGCTATAACCAAAATCGCATTGCTCCTGAAGATCAACATAAGACAGCATTCACCTGTGCTTGGGGTACCTATTGTTGGAATGTGATGCCCTTCGGTCTTAAAAATGCAGGTGCAACATATCAAAGAGCAATGACGACAATTTTTCATGATTTCATGCACACTCTGATGGAGGACTATGTTGATGACTTGTTATGCAAATCTGTCACTAGAGATAGTCATCTGGCCATCCTGGGCCCAATCTTTGACCGAATGGAGACCTACAAACTCAGGCTCAATCCGAAGAAGTGTGTATTTGGTGTCACAGCTGGCAAATTACTAGGATACATTGTTTCTCACCGAGGCATTGAGGTCGACCCTGCCAAAGTCAAAGCAATAATGGATATGCCTCCACCTTCAAATCTCTGACAATTAAGAAGTCTGCAAGGAAAGCTCCAGTCAATCCGCCGCTTCATAGCTCAATTGGCTGACAAATGTCATCCATTCCAGCATCTATTGCATAAAGGTGTCGCTTTCAAATGGACTGAGCAATGTCAATTAGCCTTTCAAGCTCTTAAAGAATATTTGCTGTCGCCACCTATTCTAATGCCTCCAATAGATGGAAAGCCATTTTTATTGTATATTTCTGCAACTGAAACGGCATTAGGAGTTCTCTTGGCCCAACAAGATGAGAACGGCAAAGAGCGAGCTATTTACTATATCAGTCAGACACTGGTAGGCTATGAGCTAAATTATTCAACTATTGAAAGGGCATGCTTAGCAGTGGTATTTGCAATGCAGAAACTCTGACATTATATGCTAAGCCACCGAACATTGTCGGTTGCAAAAATTGATCCCTTAAAATATTTGCTTAGCCGAGCAGCTTTGACGGGTCGCCTAGCAAAATGGGTCATGATTCTCAGTGAGTTTGACATTGAGTATATGGAGCGAAAGGCCATAAAAGGACAAGTCATAGCAGATCAACTTGCAGAGGCTCCTATTTCTGATGATCATCCCATGTTGATCGATTTTCTAGATGAATCAGTCTTTGCTTTCACATCATCTAATGAATGGAAGTTATACTTTGATGGGTCCCATACCAAGTTCGGGTCCGGAGCAGGCATCTTGTTTGTCACCCCTCAAGGTGATGCTATTCCAAAGTCTTATAGAATAACTTTCCACTGTACTAATAACATTGCAGAGTATGAAGCACTGGTTACAGGACTCCGAGTAGCAGTCCACTGGAACATCAAGCATTTGCAAGTCTATGGAGATTCTCAATTAGTCATCCGACAAGTGAATGATGACTACGAAACAAAAGATGAAAAGCTTATTCCCTATAAGCATATGGTAGATTTCTTCAAGACCAAGTTCACGGCTATTCATTTCAATCAAGTTCCAAGAATGCAAAATAAGTCGGCAGATGCGATGGCTATGATTGCTTCCATGTTGAATATGCCAAGCAATATGGACAAATGTGAATTTTTAGTTGAACAATTGCTGGTTCCTTCTTTTGACATTCCAACGGTGGATGTGATGTGCGTTCTTGTTGGTCCCAATTCCCCATGGTACAATGACGTCTATCAATATTTAAAATCCCAAACCTTACCACCCAACCTTTTCGCTAACCAACGCCAAGCCTTTATCTGACAGACAGCCAAATATGTCATCATCATCGACACCCTTTACCGTCGTTCCTTTGACAATACCCTCCTCAGGTGTTTGGATTCTAACGAAGCACAAACGGCTTTACATGAGGTTCACGATGGTATATGTGGGGGCCATTTCAATGGTCTAAGCTTAGCTAAAAAGTTGATTCATGCTGGGTATTATTGGCCCACTCTGGAAAAAGATGTTCATGATTTTGTTAAGAAGTGCTACAAATGCCAGATTCATGGAAACTACATTCATGCACCAGCCCAAGAGCTTCATTCTGTCATATCTCCGTGGCCTTTTTCTCAATGGGGATTGGATTTTATTGGCAAGATTCACCCGACCTCTGCAAATGGACACAAGTTCATCATTACAGCCACAGAGTATTTTACAAAATGGATCGAGGCTATCCCCATGACCTATATCACGGGTGTCCAAATTTCAAAATTCTTGCTGAATTATATCATATGCCAGTATGGGGTTCCCCTTGCCATAGTCACTGATAATGGTCGTCCTTTCAAGAATAAAGATGTTAAAGAGCTTTGTGCAAAGTTTCATATCCAACACCATTTCTCCAGTCCATACTATCCACAGGGGAATGGTCAAGCTGAAGCATCAAATAAAACCATTATCAAGATCCTGAAAAAGGTTGTCAATGATGCTGGTTGAGATTGGCATGTACAGCTGAATCCAACGCTATGGGCTTATCGCACTTCTATCCGCACACCTACTGGCGCAACACCTTATTCCTTGGTGTATGGTGCGGAAGCTATTTTACCTTTGGAGGTGGAGATTCCTTCCTTGCGTGTTTCCTTGCAACATCTGATTGATGATGAGACACATAGAATCTCTCAGCTGCACCAGCTTGAGATGTTAGATGAGAAACGTCAGACAGCTCTGACACATTTGCAAGCATATCAAAACTATCTCCGTCGCTCTTATAATAAGAAGGTCAAAGGGCGACACTTCGAAGTGGGAGACCTGGTTTTAAAGGCAAACCCTAAGAATGCACAGTCTACTGACATCATCAAAGGTAAATTTGAACCTAATTGGGTTGGTCCTTTCATAGTAACTACAGCATATGGCTCGGGGGCATATCAGCTTGCTACCCCGGAAGGTGAACCTCTATCCTATCCTATAAACAACATGCATCTTCATAAGTACTGGGCATAATTTTCTATCAGTACTTCTTCAAATATGATCCTGAAAAAATACAAAAAAATGAAAAAAATGAAAAATACAAAAAAATGAAAAAAGAGAAAAAAGAAAAGAGCAAAAAAAAAAAAAAAGAGAGCAAAGAAAAATGATTCGCCCTCTAGTGAAAACCTGGCAAACAGGTGCTTGGGGCAAGTACCTTGGTGAAAACCTGGCAAATTGGTGCCATGTGTAAAATGAGATCGTTGCTCCGCCATCTATCATGACCTTTAAGCTATGCTTTTTCTCGGCCGGTTTCTCATGTCTATCTTTGTCTTGACCCGATGTCCTATTCCAGGCTCGTTATTGGTCAACATCATTACCCCAGTTCTTTGTCCATATGTTTTGGTTCCGATCTATGTATGTCTTTCTGATGCACATTGGGTGCGTTCCCTTGTCATGATCGATCACTGGAACTTTTGCATTTAAAAATGTCCTGAAAAGATCATAAAAATTGAAAAATGTCCTGAAGAAAGATCATAAAAATTGAAAAATGTCCTGAAAAAAAATCTCATAAAAAATTGAAAAATGTCCTGAAAAAAATCTTCAAAAAAAATCGAATAAATGTCCTGAAAAAATCTTCAAAAAAATCGAATAAAGTCCTGAAGAAATATCTAAAAAATGAAAAACTGAAAATCCCTAAAAATCATAAAAAGTCCTGAAAAAATGAACACAAAAAAATTTCAAAAACATTAAAATCCAAAAACACGCATTTTGTCAATAAAGGATCTCTTTTTGTGCATAGACAAATCACTAAGCATACATCCAACAACACGCAATCCAACACTGTGCTTTAATGAAATCATGCGTAAACAGATGAACTTTTTCAATCAAACCAGACATTCAAACTGATCCCAATTGTCATATCAATCGAACGTTACCATCAATATCATTTGTCCTTGGCACACTATCATGGGTCTTATACAGGGTGTGGTATACTCGAAACCAGACTGTGTCCTATCTTAGACGGGGTACCACATGTCTTGAAACCAGACAGCATGATCGTCCTATCAGTACTTTCAACTTTTGACAATGAAGATCAAGATGTTTGTTTGATTTGTTGGAATTTGTGCATCTTATCTTTTTATTGATTAATCTTTAGCTTCGGTCACGTTCCTATGTTGCTCGATGATGTCACTGAGTGATTTAGAGTGACCGGGATGGATCATGGTCCTTTTCTTGATTGTGATTGTTGCTTGTCTATGATGTGTCTGTCTTTCACAAAAAGGGTTGCATTTTAGCTCTGGCCTTCAATGCCATGATGCTACGCATCCATTTTGCTACATTAAAAATAAAGGTTCTCACCTACAAAGTACATTACTGAAAGCAAGTTTTTTTTCTTCGTCTCTAACTGTCCTCTGTCTCATTTTTCTTCTTACTAACATTTCTTCCATCAGTTCGGATAGTCAGTTCGGTCTAGTGCTCCGATTTCCCCGCACACATATGCTGCATCCATTTCGTTAGTACATTTGCATTACATTAAGCATCATATCAAGCATTTTATCCATTTCATACTATTAATGCATCAAAAGCACATAAACAAAAATATATCCGTACATATTCCACGAAGGTACATAAACAGTGCATAAGTCATCCATACATGGAAAATCACATAAATCATTTGCATCTCATCATATCGATGCATATCATATCATCTACCACAATAAATATCGGAGTACAAAATCAGACTGTCTCTCCTAAGTATGGCTCGCAGGCTGACTACAAAATGTCAAAATACATAATGTCCACTGTCTGTCTAAGGAGCACGTGCCTCTATTACTGGGTGCTCCCTCTGTCCTCCTCATCCTTGCAAGGTCTTGTAGATGATGTCCCTCCTGGTCCTGGCTGTAGTGGTCTCATTGGTCCACTCACCCCCATGCTGCTCAATGACCTCCGAGAGCGTGCCCTGCTCTCTGTCCTCGATCGTGCCCAATATGAAGGTGCTCTCTGCTTTGGTGGAACTGCACTCTCATATAGTGACCTCCAATGGCGTATCTCCTCTCTAGTCTCTACCAGCATCTATCCTAGCTCCCATACACTGGCATCCCGAATCGACCAATATACTTAGTGACTCTCTGTTCCTCTCGATGTGCCTGAGCCATCACTGCATCTCGAGCCGCTGTGAGTCTAGCTATCTCCGCTCTGAACTGATCATGCTCTCTCTCTAAAGTTTCAATGTGATCCTGCTGACTCGCTATGGTAGCCCTGAATATCTCCATCTCCTCTGTCCTAGCTGTCTCTGGCTCTATGGGTATGTTCTATAATGCCTCCTGCTCCCCATCCTCATCTCTATCCTCATCATCCCTGCCATCCTCATCTCTGTCATCATCCCCATCATCATCCTCATCCTCATCCTCATCCTCATCCCCATCCTCATCCTCCTCATCCTTGTCATCTCCCTCCTCCTCTCCTATGAGTGGGAAGTCCTCCTGTCTCCTCGGCACTGGAATGTCTGGATCTGTCAATGGCACTGGCCGCCGTCGTGCAAACCATCTATCATACTCCTCTGTCATCCTAGCGTCCACTACATCTAATCCCCAATCCCACTGTCTCTGTTGTAGCTATGAAAAATCAGTATATACTATGTGTGGCTGAATCATACTCCCCCACTGACTCGTCTCTCTGTGAGATCGGGCAAAGTGTGCAGTCCTCCTAGGTACATCCTGCCTCTCTCCAAACTGTCGTCTAACTCTCTCTGGTAGGTACAACTCAATTACTCTCTGGCGATTCACTAGTCGCCCAATCAGGTACCTCTCCTATCTACAATACGGTAGCTCCTCACTGTCATCTGACCATCCCAGACAATCACGATATGGCCTCCATATGAACTCTCTCAGTCGGTCTAACTCATGTCGCCAGTACAATATATATCCAAAAGGACCCTGTCTCAATGCTCCACCATAGCAGTACACATATGGTCGATGTGGTACTACCTGTCTATCTATGATCGATCGACATATGGCTATGTGCTCAAATGCCCATACCTGTAGCAATGTGACTCCACAGCTCAAAGTCTGCACTCCCTGATATGCTATCTGATGCAGCTGAAAATAGAGCATAGCCAGTACACATGGTCCCCATGCATACACTGTCCCCTCTGTCGCCATCCGCTCTAGCACTCTTCCCCATCCAATAGGGAATCCATGTCCTTGTCTGTCTCCTGCTAGTAGGCATGCTATCACCATGGCTATCACCACGTATCGTCGATCATACTCTGATGCCATGGTCTCCCAGCCAATCTCTCTCTCGACGATATCCAGATCATCTGTATCGCACTCAAATAGTCTGCACAATGCATCTCTCCCTATCACTAGGTCATACTCTATCATCTCTCCATGAATCAGAATGCGGAGGATACGCCATACATCCTCCAGTGTCACCGTCGCCTCTCTAGTCGCCAAATGGAATGAGGAAGTCTCTGAATGCCATCGCTCTGCCAATGCGGTAAGTAGTCCTGTGTTTGCCCTAATCTCGGGCATGAATGTGACATAGTATATCCCAAGTCTTGCTAAGGTATCTCTCTCTGTGCTCCTGAGTCTATGTCGTAGCATGAAGCAATCAGGTCGGTTCTCCCATGTGATCAACGGATACTGTCGACTCTGCATCACAATTGGGGCAACTTTTGTCAGTTTTAGGGTTTTCTCCTACAGGTTGCATTTCCTCATTTTCATGTCTACTCAGGGTGTTTTTCCTCTAATTTGACCTATCCTATCCTTTTCCCCCCTTTTCGGATCATTTGCATGTTATTTTGACCAAAATTAAGGTTTTCCATGCACTCTTGCGCCTGTGTCAAAGAACCTGCGCCTGTGTCAGGTAACCTACGCTTGTGTCTCCCTACACAAGCGCAGAAGACCCTACACAAGCGCAGGATTTGCCCTACACAAGCGCAGGAGTCCTTTTCGGCATCCCCTGTGGGCCCCGCAATGTCCCGTATGCAATCAAAATTCATCAAATTGAAAACATGGGTTTTTGAGATCCATACCGCTGCTCCTGCGTCGTCCGGTCATCTGAATGTGTGTATGCGTTCCCTGAGGTGATCTACCATTGGAATGTTCGCCATCTCTCTGCAAGTGTTCTTGTCCAGAGCAACAAATTCTCCTCCTTGGCTAGTGCAAATGAGAACTTTTTCACTCTCTTGGCCTCATTTATAGATCTTTGTCAGTGCATAGATGGATGTGCACTCTCTTCATCTTATGTTGGTTGTGGTCTTTTGCATCTTCAATTGCTTGTCCTTCATGCATCCGGTATCCGATTGTCAGTCTGTTCGATCCTATCCTTTTTATCAATCAATTGGCCTCTTTTTTGCATGTTTTCGGCCAATTCCTCGAGGGGGCATGCATATGTCATTGTTATTGTCAGAGGCATTTTCATTATTGTTCTTTGAAACAACGCTTAAAATCGCATTGTCTCAAAGAGGGGGGCAAAATGTAGACACCTAAAAATGGTCAACGCTTGCGGAGTCATACTTTAACATTTGCGCATTGCCTCATTTTAGGTTTTTGCGTCGCATTAACATTTCTCCTATGATTTGCACTTGGTTTTTATCATTTGCGAACATTGAGTCATTCTTCTACATTCTTCATTTATCTCGCTCTCGAATTTGGTCTTGTCGACAACACTATCCAGTCATGATTTTAATCGATCTTATCCTATTGCATCAATGTGCATGCTTATTTGTCATCATTTTGGACATCATCAATCCTAATTAGGGTTTTGTCCTCTTGTCAATCTTGCGATTGATTTGTCATCAATCATTGTCCTCTTATTAATCTTGTCATCTGGCGATCGATTTATCATCAATCCTTATCATTTTCAATCTTGTCGTTTAACGATCAATTTGTCATTGGTCATTGTCATGTTTGATCTTGTCATTTTGCAATTGATTTGTTATCAGTCGTGGTCATTTTCAATCCTGTTGTTTTGCAATCTATTTTGTCAATCTCTTATCAACTTGTCAATCTCGTCAATTTTGCGATCGATTTGTCATCGATCCTTGTCCTCTTCAATCATGTCAATTGGTGCATTTTCTCAATCAAATCATTTATCACATTGGTCCTTTGTTAGTCAGAATCATGATCGAGTCAATTATCTTTCATCAAGACCTAATTCATCTTCTAGGGTTTTGTGATTTAATCATTTAACCTTGTGTGTGTCATTTATTCCTTTAGGATTAATAAATTGTTTATTTATCCTAAGTCTTCTCATTGCAATTAAATGTTCATTTAATTGGCTAATTATTCCTCTTTGTGAATTAATTAATAAATGATAAATTATTAATTAATTTACCTAATTTCTAATTTCTATTAATTTCTTATTTTCCTGAATTCTTAATTTTCTAATTTCTTATCTATTTATTTTTAATTCCTAATTTCAATTTCCTCCTATTTCTCTCCTAAATTCATGGAAATGACATAGAAATTTGTCATAAATTGTCAAAAATCCTTGCATAGAAATTTGTCATAAATTGTCATAAATCTTTGCATAGCAATTTATCATAAATTGTCATAAATCCTTGCATAGCAATTTGTCATATACATGTCATAATTTTGCTATTCTTAATTTGAATTTCCATTCGAATCACTATCATGCTAATTTGATCTTTTTCTCCAATTTCTCTATAAATTGGATGAATTTCTTCAATCAATCCCCTAATCAGATCAACGAATTTTTAGTTAGTCGCGCTTCGAGTATTCTTGAGCAATATCTTATTTACTTGCTTTCACATCATGATCATGCACTAGTAGGTGAGATCCACAACAAAACTATTTGGAGAAGAAAGAAGAACAATGGAGCCGCATGAAGGAGCATTCAAATCACATCTTTGGTTTGCATAATCTTTGCTTTTGAATGTTTTTGTTTCATGTCTCTATTGAGTGTTGTTTAGGATAGATCATTGCAATGAATGCATTTGTGATTGAGCTATTACGTTTATCTTGTTTTGTGATGATTTCCTATTTCCTAACGTACAATGATCATTCAACAGTTGTTATTGATTTGTAATTGACTGTAATGATTCATATGATGATATGTAATGAGTTGTAAAGATTTGTGATGATCTATGTTGTAAGTCTTAGGGTTTTGATGCGGACCTAGTTGTAAGAGTTATTTATGTTGGTAAGGTTGATGTTTTGAAGTGTCGGTGATTTTGAGAAGTGTGTGAAGTCAAACCAGGGTGTGTGAGAAGATCTGCTAGAGTGATACAAACTTAGAACTTAATTGGATTTGATCAAGCAAGTAGTTGAGTGATGTACACAGATCATTCATTATTGTTCTCTAACAATTACAACAACTAAAATCCCTTAACTGAGTAGGTACTAACAAGCCTCACATTGTAAAATCCCTTAATAGGGTGACTCAATATCTCAGTTCTAAATCCTCTTGGGAGGTTTATCCTAACAAATCAAAGCTTCTAATAGGGTTGAGGTAAATCCCTTAACCAGGTGATTCCTAATAGGGTCTGCTCCTAACAGGGCATCATTGTAAGCTTCTAACAGAGCTTGGCTCCTAATAGGGCGCATTCTAAAAGAGTGCAAAATATTTGTGGTTACCAATTCCCACTGCGGTTTTTCTCTATTTGGGTTTCCATGTGAAAATCATGGTGTCCATGTGTGGAATGCTTTTCTTGTGATGTTCATGGTTTATTTCTGATTACTAGTTAAGACAGTTTGTGTTTGTTTATTAGAGATCTTAAATTAGTTACCGGTAATAATGATTAAATGGTTGATGAAGCATTCTAACTAGTTAATAAGTTGGTAATAGTGTTTGTTGATCTGATATTTAATTTATGGCTAATCGGATTAATAAGTTTACACAAGAGGAAATGATTATCTAGATTTGATAAGGAAATCTGTTATGAAGAATTGGTTTAAGTGTTGAATGTTTTTTCAGATTTGAGATAAGTTTGTTTAGGTACTAAAAGTTTCAATTTTTGTTAATACTGATTCACCCCCCCTCTGAGTATTAACCAGATCCTATAGGAGTAACAATTGGTATCAGAGCATTGGTCCTCTATGTGTAGAAAGCCTAATAGCTTGAGGGAAAGATTCTATGAAACATGATGAAGAAGGAGGGTCCCAAGTTTACCAAGGACAACTACCGGATATGGAGTGATCGGATGAAGATCTACATTAAAGTAATGGGTTCATAGTACTGGAATCATGTGATAACCAAGTATGTTGCTCCTACTACCAGTCCATTGACACTAGATGAACTCAAAGAACAACATGAAAACTGTAATAACCCACTCAAATTAACACGAGAAATTTCGTCCATCCATTTTCAATTTTTCATCTCTAACTAACATTACTCATAAGATTAATCATAACAATGATAGTAGTAGTAGTAGTAGTAGTAGTAGTAGTAGTAGTAGTAGTAGTAGTAGTAATAATAATAATAATAATAATAATAATAATAATAATAATAATAATAGCTAGTCCTATCAAGAGGGTTATGACATCCTCCCCCCCTTAAATTATGCATTGTCCCAATGCACCTATTTAATATAACCTTAAAAAGAGTTTATTGAAAATATCTATTGCATCTCATTCATGTCTTCCCATGTAGCATCATATTGATTCCATTATACTTTGCATTGATCAACCTCTCTTTGTTTCTCAATTGGTGCTGGTGCCCCTCCAAGACTCTAAATGGTTCTATTGTTCTTCCCCCTGATTCGTAGGAGGATCATTCCTTGCTTCATCAAACCTTGGTAAATAAGTTATCCTATTTGTTGATCATTTATATCATATTGCCCCTATTATTATTGTATCCATCCCTTTGATTTGATTAGGAGGTGGCCTCCTTTCAGATTTATTAAACTCTTGATACTTGTTGAAGTTTGAGTTCCCCTTGAATTCGTGTTTCCCTTTGAATTAATCTATACTTCTGGTTCATTTATGTCAACTTCTTCTCTTATGTTGGTACAAGCACTTCTTGATTTGATCATTCATAATAGGTATGTACTTTAACAATTTGGTGGATTGATTTCGACAGTGTTGGATTGTCAAATCCCCTTGTCAAGACTTTGTAATTATGTTACCTTCCCCTTGATTAATAATTGTGGTAGCCACCATTATGAAAATGGTGAACACAATGATCTCATGTTATTATCTCCTTTCTATGCCCATGTTATTTCTTCATGTTAATCTACCAACTAGTTCCTTCCTTAATAAGTCGTTTAAATTAGATTATTTTTCTATTTCATTCAACCAATCTTTAGCCCCTTTGCCTTTTCTTTCTTTCAAATTTAGGCTAGGTAATTTTCTTCTATCCTTAGATAGCTCCAACTTGTCTTCTTCATTTCCTTGATTATTGTTAGGGTTCACATTTAGTCACGCTTCATTTTCCAATATCATTTTTCCTTTCTCTAAGGTCCTGCATTAATTGCTCCATTGAGTTGATCTTATCCCTTTTCTTAGTTATATCTTTGACTCTTGTTATATTGTAGACATTAAGTTTCCACAGTCCATAATATTTAATGGTGAAAGCTTCTTGTTATATTATTTCCTTGGCCCTTGTTGATCTTCATCATTGGTAGCTTCACTTTGACTCCTTGAAGTGGTCTTATGTTTTCTTCATCCACATTTCCTTCCATTTAGGTCTTCTTCAAATTTTGAATTTATTATTCAATTCTTGATTTAAGATATAGTGATTTACCTCTACAACCTCCAAATACTCCCAAGATAATCTTCAAGATTGCACAAGTTGAAGTGAGCTCAAGGCCTAGACTTGAACCTTCGCTCTGATACCACATGTAATAACCCACTCAAATTAACACGAGAAATTTCATCCATCCATTTTCATTTTTCATCTCTAACTAACATTACTCATAATTTTAATCATAACAATGATAGTAGTAGTAGCAGCAGCAGTAATAATAATAATAATAATAATAATAATAATAGCTTGTCCTATCAAGAGGGTTATGACAAAAACATTCAAGCTCTTGAAGCAATTGTAGGTACTTTGTCTGACTCTATGTATATTGATGTTCATGGATTAGAAACTGCAAATGAGGTATGGGAGAAATTTAATTTAATTTATGGAGGAGATGAACATGTACAAAGGGAAAAGGAAGAGAGTTTGAGAGGAAAATTTGATGATATGAAAATGGTTGATGGTGAGAACATAGCTCAATATGGACAAAGGATTAAGGAAGTTGTAGGTGGAATAAAGAGTGCCAGAGGTAAGATTGAAGATGATATTGTTGTTAGTAAAATGCTTAGAACTCTTTTACCACAACATTCTATCAGAGTGTCTTCTATTCAAGAATTGAGGTCCATTTCAAAAGATAAAGTTACTGTTGAATCTCTAATTGGAAAGTTAACTGCATTTGAACTTAACAATTTTGATAATAGTGTTCCAAACCTTTTGAATCTACTTTTAAGGCTTATGTAACTGGTACATCAGCAAGGAAAGGAAAAGATGTTTGTCATAATCATGACTACAGGTCTAGTCATGGTGGTAGCAGAGGTGATGGTGATGATGAAGATCATCTGGTGGAACTTGAGGCATTATTGGCTAGAAGATTCCCTAGAGGAACAGGTAAATATAAAGGTAAATTACCCTTGAAGTGTTTCTCTTGTATTAAGATTGGACACATAGTTGCTAACTGCCCTAATAGTGATAAGGAAGATAAGTTTAGGAGATTCAACAAAAAAGGCAAGAAACATTGTTATGTTGCAGTGGATGAAGGTGTGGTCGATGATGAATCAGAAGAAGATGACAATGAGGAGATAGTATTTATTGTTGGGAAGGAGGATCTGACTGATGAGAAGGATTTAGTGTCTCACATGGATAACAATGATGAATGTATAATAGATAGTGGTTGCTCACACCACATGACTGGTGAAAAAGGTAAGTTCTTATCCCTTGAAGAGTTTGATGGAGGTGTTGTAAGATTTAGTAATAACTCTCCCTGCATGGTTAAAGGTAAAGGATCAATTTCACTAAATGGGAAGAGTAATGCAGATGATGTCTTTTGGGTTAAAGTACTAAAACATAACATCTTGAGTGTTAGATAACTTAATGATAAGGAATATCTACTTCAATTCAAAAGTGGAGTGTGCAGGATTCTTGGAAATAATGGAGAATTGATTGCTACTAGGAAGCAAACTAGAGGTAATCTATTTCATCTGAATACTAATGTAAATGATTGTTTGGTGGCAAAGATTGAAGACAACTGGTTGTGGCATAAGAGATTTTGTCATGTCAATTTTGACAATTTGATTAAAGTTAGTAAGTCAAGTATTGTGAGAAGTTTGCCCCAGCTTGTGAAACCAGACAATATGTTATGCAAGGATTGTCAGATGGGTAAGATGACCTCTGTATCTTTTAAGAGTAAGTCTTTCTCTTCAAAGAATATTCTTGATTTGCTTCATACTGATCTTTTTGGTCCTATGAGGACTAAGAGCTATTTTGGTGATAAGTATTTTATGATCTTTACTGATGATTATTCCAAAATGATGTGGGTAACTTTTCTGAGAGAAAAGTCTGTGGCTTTCAATAAGTTTAAATAATTTAAAGCTCTTGTTGAGAAAGACACCAGGAAGAATCTAAAATGTTTGAGATCTGACCGGGGAGGTGAATTTACTTCTGATGAGTTTGTGAAGTTTTGTGATGAACAGTGAATTAAGAGGCAAATGTCAGCTCCTAGAACTCCACAACAGAATGGGATAACAGAGAAAATGAATCGAATAGTTGTTGAAGCTTCTAGAACCATGATAATTCAATTTGAAGTATCGAAGATGTTTTGGAGAGAAGCAGTTAGCACTGATGTCTATACTTTGAATTGGGTACTTGTCAAAAAAGGTAATTACAAAACACCTTATTAATTATGGCATGGAAAGACTCCTAGTAAAATTTATTTCAAAAGATTTGGTAGTAGATGTTATATAAGAGAGATGAATACACTGAAAAGTTTTATGCTAAGTGTGATGAAGGCATTTTTCTTGGTTACTCTACAAAGAGTAAGGCATTTAAATGTTATAACAAGAGAACTATGAAGATCGTTGAGAATGCTAATGTGAAGATAGATGAACTCTCTAAGAAATATGGAGAGACCAATAGATTTGAGCCTGGGAAAGATGAAGAAAGACTTGTGTTTATAGAACTGGAAGTGTAGAAGACTGATGAGAAAAATGTTGCAAAAATAGGTGCTCAACCGGTAAATGTAGAGAGAGATGAAGAAAATGAAGAACATGAAGCAGGAAGCACAACACCGAAACCGGTTATTCCAAGGTATGTCAAGTTAAATCACTCAGAAGAACAAATAATTGGAGATAAACATGCTGGAGTACAAACAAGGAGGAAAATCAGAGAAAATTCATTTCTGATTCGTACTATTGAGCTGAAAACAGTAAGAGAGGCATTAAAGGATGATGATTGGATTAATGCAATGAATCAGGAGTTGGATCAGATAGAGAAGAACAAGACATGGAAATTTGTTCCAAGACCAGAAGACAAGAATGTGATTGGAACTAAATGGGTCTTTAGAAACAAGTTAAATGAACAAGGAAAGGTTGTGAGAAATAAAGCAAGATTGGTTTGCAAAGGCTATGCACAAGAAGAAGGAGAAGATTATGGTTAAACCTTTGTACCTATGGTGAGATTAGAAGGAGTAAGAATGCTACTTTCTTATGCTGAATTCAAAGGATTTAAAGTCTATCTGATGGATGTTAAATCAACTTTTCTTAATGGCGATTGAACAACCAGATGGATTTTCTTTGTCTGAAGACAAAGATATGGTTTGGAAACTACATAAGGCATTGTATGGAATAAAGCAAGAACTGAGAGAATGTTTTGAAAGGTTGCATGAACATCTAATCAAGATAGGATTCTAATGTACCAGTGAGGATAGTAACATATATCTAAATAATAATGGAGAGAAAGTATTAATAGCTGAAGTATTTGTGGATGAGATAATTTTTTATGGTAATGATGACTTATGCATGGATTTTGCTGATGAGATGAAAAAGGAATTTGAGATGTCTCTTATTGGTGAAATTTAATTTTTCATTGGGTTGCAGGTCCAACATTTGGATGGTGGAATTTTTATCTATCAAAGTAAGTATGTCAAAGAGGTGTTGAAAACATTTGGCATGGATGATTGTAAACCAATTGGTACTCCTATGGTGATAGGCTGCAAGTTGTCTAAGCAAGATGATTCACCATCTATTGATGTAAAATAATACGGGCCTATGATTGGTAAATTACATTATGTCGTTCATAGTAGACCAAATATTGCACATAATGTTGGATTGGTTCCTATATTTCAAAAGGATCCCAAGGTGACTCACTTGGTAGTGGTGAAAAGGATATTTTGGTACCTGAAAGGCACAACAGATTATGGTTTATGGTATCCTTATAAAGGAAATTTTTCTTTGAATGTGTTTACTAATGCAGATTGGGCAGGCAATGTTGATGATCGGAAAAGAACTACTGATGGATCTTTTCTTCTTATAGGTAGATTGGTTGCTTGGAAAAGTAAGAAGCAAACTTGTGTTTCTCAGTCAACAGTAGAGGAAAAGTATGTTGTAACATCAATGAATTGCACACAGACAATCTGGATCAGACATGTGCTTGAAGGATTCAGATTTGATATGTCTGCACCGGTAACTATTTTATGTGATAATACTAGTTTAATTAATATATCAAAAAATTCAGTGTTACATGCAAGAACAAATCTCATAGAATTGAAATATCATTTTCTAGGGGAAAGAGTACATGATAAACAAGTCAGAATGTAGTATGTAACTGGCAAAGAGCAACTAGCAAACATTTTCATAAAACCATTGCCAAAGACAACCTTTGAGTATCTCAGAGGTAAATTAGGGGTCAGACCCCTACTCAAAAAGAACTAGAATGCAATATGCATCAATCCAGTGGGCTTCATGACTATTTTTAATTTGGATTGATGAGATGCAGGCTACTCCGCAGAGGGAGCAACATAGATGAATTTGCAGACATGCTAAAGACAACATCAACAAATTTGATGATTTGTGATGATTATGCACCTTTGGCATTGTTGTCAAAGGGGAGAAGAAATATCATTAGTCATAAGAGAAGACATATGAAAGTGAAGACTTCCTGTGGCAACAAAGTATGTAATATGTCAGTGGTTGCAGGAAAATCTGATGTTGTAATACTTGATGTTAGCTCCTGCGATTATTGTTCCAGACTATACTGATTTTCCAGAATATTAGAAAGGATAAAATTTTCATCTTGAAGTCGTATAAATAATTCTCTATTAATCATCATAAGATGACTGACAGATTTGACTCCCCCTTCTAATTCCTCCCCCACATCAGGCCAAACAACTTCTTCTTGATCAATTTGGGGCTGAGCAAGTGAATACATAGCAAGAGTTTTATTGGAATTTCCATAAAAAATAGTCATGTCCCCTGATCGACATCCAATATATGCATCAGCTCTAGCAAGCCAAGGTCTCCCCAAGATGATTGGATATCCCCCCAATATAGCTTTAGGAGACAAGATCATAAAATTTGTCAGATATTCCTAGGAATCTAGAGTAACCACAACATCTTCAATCATACCATGAGGCCGAATTGTGGAACTGTTAGCAAGCTGTAGGACCATAGGAGTTGGCCTGAGATTGGTTATGTTAAGTTTTTGCATAATGTCATTTTTCATTATATTGATGGATTCTCCCCAATCTATTAGTGCATTCTTTATTTGAGTTCCATTGATGACTATTTTCACAATAGGACTACCAGGGTCAAAATATTTAGGTATTGAAACCTTGCCCAATATAATCTCACCCATTTGACCCATTACATGCACTATTTGTGGATCCTTTTTCTTCCTACCAGGTTTCTTTAAACTTTCCTTTTTAATTTCTTTACCATAGATAGGGACATCCTTAATATCTTGAAATAATGGAATCTTAACACATATGTGTTTCAGCAGATCAATAATATCAAAATTTATATCCTCTTGCTGATGAATCTCTTCAGCTTTCAACCTTTGAGGAAATGGGGGTATTTGCTAAATTTGAGGAATTTGGGTTGTTGGACTAGATATTTCCTTTTTCTTTTGTACTTTATTTATAACTAGAGAGGATGGGTTAGGCAAATTTGTTCTAGATCTAAGGTGAATATCAATTATAGAAAGAGAATATGTTGGGTATTGATTAGGATTAGCTGAATAAACTTGTTGTTGTTGTTGCGGCTTGCTATTAGGATTTGGCATGTGTTGAGTGGGCAGCTGTGTGGGTTTAGGTAGAACAATATTAGTAGTAGGAGGTGACATTATAGCAGGCTGTTGAGGCTGCTGATACCTAGAAGACTGATTTAACCATTGATGACTTCCTCTCCATTGAGGAGAAGGTTTCCAATTCCCTTGGAATGGTTTCCATGGTCCCTGAGATTTAGACCAATTTCCTTGTGGCTGCTGCCACTGTGGAGATTAATTGGCAAAAAATTTCCCTTGGCCTTGAGGGTTATACCAATTTAGATAACTTCCACAATTTTGAGTATATGAGGTTGCCACTGATTATTTTGTGGATAGGAATTTCCATTATAACCAAAAAAAAGAAAGTGGATCAGGAGGCATACCTTGTCTTGGAAAATTTGGCCTTCTTTGAGAAACATAAAAGATTTGTTCATCATCTCCTTGTACTGGCTTGAAATTAGGAACATCAAGATTTGCAACCATCTTACATCTACAGTCTCTCTTCTTATGTGTACAATATGGACAAAATTATGCAAGCATTGCATCAGCTTCCTCATGCTTCCTCTTAACTTGAAGCATGTCTAACTAAGTATCCATATTGTTTATGATATCCTCCTTTAAATCCTTCAAAAGGTGATTGAGCTCCATTCATGACACTCCATTACTGGATGTTGATGAAGACACTCCCAACTTGAAACACCTATTCTTCTTAAAAGAGGATCTGGAATACTTTTGAAAAATTTGGCCAATGTCATTCCATGTTGATTGAGTTATATCACCACCTCCCATAAGGTATAAAGCATACGTGCATTCATCATTGATCCCTCTCAGAAATATTAACTTAAGAGAGTCTTCATTTAAAGTACTATGCTTGGACTTCTTGACACTGAATAGAAATCTCTCCAGACAATCTTCTAGGCTCTCATCCTCCCTTTGTGTCATTCTAAAGATATCATCCCCATGGCAATCATTCCCCCGACAATAATCTTTATATTTCACAAGAAACAACTGTTTCATCTCATCCCATGTATTGATTGTACTACTCCCTAGACTCATAAACCATCTCAAAGCTAATTATTTTAAAGTGGCGAGGAATATTTTAAGTCTATGGGCATCTATAGTGTAATCATAACTCCTACAGAGGACATCAAAATCAAACAAGAAATTATTGGGGTCATCTGTCACCAGTCCATAAAATTTAGGCAAAAAAGAAGCTGGAATGTTCTTGAGGTTATCATTATCATGCAAATCAGAAATGGGGAACTCAAATGTTAGGTTCATAGGTGGAGATGGGTTATTCCCACCAGGGGATGGATTTCCTTGCATTGGTCTTTAAGGAGCAGTTATTGGACAAGGGTCCTCTTCAAGCGGTCCAAAGTAGAAGTGAAGGTTGTTCTTAGAAAGTTCAAATGCATGAGGGTTCAAATTACTGGGGTCTTGATAAAGTGTAACAAAAAGGTTTACATCTGGTGCTTCATATGGATTGAGTCTTGTATGATCAGGATGGTTAGGAAGGAATCTACCTTAAGCATCTCTTCTTCATCTATGCATGCAGATTCATGAGAATTACTTAAAACAAACTAAACTACCAAAACCAACTATACTGAAAACTTAAAAATTCATGACTATGATAGGGTCTTAGTTTGACACCATCCCCAACAATGGTGCCAAAAATGTTTGCCTAGCCAATTAGAACAATAAATAGACTTAAATTCTTAACTCAAGGGCTAGCCATCCACTCTGAGTAGCTATCATTACCATGAATGAGGTTCATTTACTTGAAATGGGCCTGCATTGTATATGCACTAAGTTCTGGTAAAAGTCATTATGCACTAATGCAATAACTAAGTCTATCTAAAATAAACAAGCAAAAATATGACAACTGAATGGCTACAGGAAATCTTAACATTAACAAAATATTCTAAATAAATAATTGTTAACTAAGTTCAAAGCTAAAAAATAGGAATTAATCTGTTTGCTTTGGATGCAGGAATATTCACAGGATCTGGTTCCAATGGCTGCAGGAACAGTCAGGTGCTAGAACATCTACTTCAGCAAAAGAAAACATAATCTAACAATCACACAAGAATAATCACCAAGTGGTCCCCCTTGGATGAGTGTATCTAGACTTCAAAATGATTCTATATGCTCAGAATAACATAGCCTTTATTCATTATTTTCAAAAGTTGATACAATGTATAAAATAAGAGAAATGCTTCTAATTTTGGAAAACACTGTCTAACCTCTGAGAAGAGGTGCAGGTCTTTATTTATAAGAAAGTTATAACAAACTTTCAACTACTTAGATCATGCCCATGAAACTAGGTGGAAACATTTATTACATCAAGGAGAAGAAGTGAATCCACAAAGAACGTGGGACTTTACTAAACCGCAACCAAGAATATAGCATGTTAGTTTTTACTAGATTGATGCTTGCTGGAGACAATCATAAATGAGTTTGGTATCGCCTTGCTATTCCTTTTCTACTTCACTCAAACACCATATTCTCCACTATTTTAAATGCTCAATCGCCTCAAAATGTCTCCAACTATTTGTATGGTGTGATTCTCCATTTGGCTTAACACAACCGCTTCTGCAACAACTTATTTACTCCTGCATTAAAGGTTAGAAAGCACATATATATTAATCACAACATCTATACATCCACACATGATATTACCATAATAATACGCATAGCTATAGGAATATTAAGTCAAAATAATACAGGGTTTAGCAGGTTTGGCTACCAGTCAAAATGCACATAATCAAAACTCTGATACATCACATGACTTTAAAATTGTCCCAATATGCAACTTAAAACATAGGAAAAACTTATCAGTCATAGAAATAAAAGAGCTATTATTTTATCTCATCACTGATGATGTAGGAATTAATAAGTAGTAGTAGAAGCGGTCAAACCATGCTAGGAAGGAGGATCGTGCCATTCAAGTTATTAAAGGTTAAGACAAGGTGATTGGAAGCATTGAAGACAATAAGGGAAGTTGGTAACTAAGTGGCTAAAGGATAGAGGGGGAGATCAAGAATTTATTTATGACTGTCCTTAGTGAATGACAATCTAGCAAGAACCATTATGCTATATTCTTGGTCTTATAATGATAAAAGTCCCACGATGTCTATGGTTGACTCTTTCCTCTTTATTTGTTGTCCACCTATCCTTCTGGGCATGGTCTAGGTAGTTAGTAGTCTATTGTAATTTTCATATAAATAAAGTTTTGAACCTCCTCGCGGAGGTAGATGAAGTTTTAGAGAAGTAGACAAAATTTTCCATAGACTATAACAACTTTTGGGATGATAAATAAAGTGATGGTGTTTTAAACATATAAGGCTATTTGAGTTCTGGACATGCTCATCCAAGGGGCCCACTTGTTGATAAATTCTGTGTATTTGTTATGTTAATTTTCTTTTTCTATAGTTGTTGTTCTAGCATTTGATTGTTCCTGCAGCCAAGACAAATAAAGTAGTTCCTATTTGTTAGATTCAAACATTGATGATGGTTAGTTTCTTGAATTACCTTTCAACATTAGTATTCCCTGTAGCATTCCAATCATTACATTTATGTATGTTCATCTCAGTAATTTCATTTGTTGCAGTAGAATAGAATGGCTTTTATTGGAACTTAGTGCACAAACTGTGCTGGCCCATTTCAAGTAAATGAAACCTCCTCCATAGAAATGATAGCTATTCAGGATAGATGTCCAATCCCTGAGTCTGGGTTTTAAGCCAAGTTATTGTTTTAATTGGGAAGGTCAACATTTTTAGTGTCGTTGTTGGGGATGGTGCCAAACTAAGAATCTGTCACAACCATGATGAGCTTTCAGTTTTAGTTATTTAGTGTTTGGGTAGTTTAAGATGAGTTGTCAAATAATTTTCCTGAATTTGCATGTATAGAAGAAGGAGAGATGCCCGTGGCAGATTTATTCCTAATCACCCTAATATTAGAGGGCTCAACCCTTATGAAGCACTAGATGTAAATCCTTTTGCTGCACTTTATCAAGCCCCAAATAATTTGGACTATCCTGCATTTGAACTTTCACAAAATGACCTTCATTTTCTTTTTGGACCACCTGAAGAGGATCACTACCCTTTAGTTGTTTGCCAAGGACTAATGGAGGGACGTGGAGGTGGATTTAATCATCCAAGAGGGGGCAATCCACTATTAAACCAACATTTGAATTTCCCATATCTGATCTGCATGATAATGCTAACCTTGAGAACATCCCAACTTCTTCTTTGCCTAAGTTCTATGGGATATTTATAGAGGACCCAGATACTTTTCTATTCAAATTTGATGTCCTCTGTAGGAGCTATGATTACACTATAGATTCCCATAGACTTAAAATATTCCCAGCCACTTTGAAAGAGTCTGCCCTGAGATGGTTTATGAGCTTAGGGAATAGCTCAATAGACACATGGGATGAGATGAAATGATTGTTTCTTGAGAAATATAAGGATTATTGTAGAGGAACTGACTATCATGGAGATGAAATCTTTAGGATGACACAGAAGGAGAATGAGAGTCTAGAATACTATCTTGAGAGATTTCTATTTTGCCTAATCAGAAACAAAAGGAGAATGAGAGTCTAGAATACTATCTTGAGAGATTTGTAAATTCATCTTAGATCAGGGACTACTTTGCCTAATCCATCTTCTCTAGTCATTACTAAAGTACCATCAGAGTAAACAATATCAAGTAACCCGTTAGATCAGCTAGCCCAATCTGACCAAGCCCAACAGCCTATAAGTTTTAATTCAGTGAATAGAATACCTCCATTTCCTCATAGGTTACTCTTAGCACATATTTTTACAAAATATTTGTGTGCTATATATGGATGCTTTTTGCATATAGTTTTATCATAAGAGCATTTATTGCTGGATTGTATGTGTAGGTGATATGTTGTAGTGTCTTCATGAAAAAGCATCACGTGGGCATATTCAAGGGGAATGTTAAGTATGATGGCATTTTGGTAATCCTCATCTTCACAATTAGTTTCATTGCAGAAGCACTTTTGGAAGATTAGCATAGAGCAGGGTTGTGAACATGTTAAGAGATGTCAATGGTGTGGGAGAAACCTTTTAGTATAGTTATTAAAAGTTGCATCCATGGAGAAGAGCTTCTTTTGCAAAAAAATACAAAATTTTTCTTATCACCATAAGTCATCCCGATGAGATCGCCTAGGGAGAATGAAGTGTGTTGATTGGAGTAACTCATGTCGACAGTGTTTCCTAAAAGGCATGAATGGTGTGAAGAAGTGCGGCTTAGTGGTAATCCATTGGGGAGAGTTATGGCGATGAAATGATAAGAAGTCAGAGTCATCAGAGTAACATACACTATTTGCAACGAAAAAAAAATGTTATCCTGATACTCGATGGGGTTATTGGTGGAGCTCTTGCTGACAAATGATGGGGCGATGTATTTATAGCGATAACATCAGGTTATCAGGAGGTCCTAATTGTTACCCTGATACCCAATGCACTAAGTGGAGAAGACGACTCTATCGGAGAGACTTTCTCCAATAAAGCGGTACCAAGCAAGAAGGGGAGCAAGACTCATCAGGATAACATACAACATCAGGGAGATGTGTGTTGAGTTATCCCGATACCCGATGAGGAAGATGAGTTCATCACAAACGAAGTGATTACATTGGGAAAACATACGTCGACATACTGAAGCAACTCGATAAGGAGAGTAAGGTGCAAGAAGACTCATCGGGATAGCATACATTATCGGGAAGAATTTTCAAAGTTGAGTTGAGGCTCGATGGGTAGAATTCCATAGAGGGCAGATCTATCAGGGGAGCTATAACCATTAGAAGCAAGGAAAATATGCTTTGTCGATGCCCGATGAAGCAATCAAGGAAAGTTACGCCGATCAAAAGGAAAGTTAGATGTCATGGGACCATCAAATAAAGTATTAGGTGATTCATTCTGAAGCCTGATGGAGTGACTTGAGGGATAAACAGAAGGAGGTTTCATCAGAGAAACATACCCCGATCTAACATAAAGCAAAGATGACTAATAGAAAGGAAAGGTGGATCCATCAGGATAAGCTAAGCCTTCAGGAAGAAAGCGAAATGGTCAGGGTGAGATCCGGTGGACTAATCAAAGTGACCTATATTGATCAGAAAGACAAAAAGGTAATTGAAGGAACGCAAAATGCAGGTAGCGCTAAGTAATTGAATTATCAGGTAGGGATACGTTGACTAGCTATTGGAATATCTAATATGACAACTATTATTTTAATGCTCACGATCGGGTGGATTGGATCTGCATGAAGAAAATATGATGAGTTTATGATTGTTACAGACTCTAGCCATTGCATATCCAATATAAAGAAAGAGTTTTCATGCCAGAATTATTCAAAGTGTTTTCAGCCACCAATATTGAATTTGCAGACAAGAAGCGCAGGTAATTTGAAAGTTCAAGCATTTAATCATGGAGGCTTCTAGTTCACAAGGGAAAAGGAAAGACATAGAGATTTCAGACACACAGTCTGCTAAATCAAAAACAACAAAGTTTGTAGAGGGTGTGCAAAAGCGAAAATTGAACCAGGACATGATTGACCAAATGGAGTCATCTGGTGCTAAGTCAAGGAGGTCTAAAACCTATTTTCTACCCAAGGATCAATTGGAGGACAAGTACAAAGGGGTTGGAGATATCTGGACAACCATAAGGGGCCATGAATTATTTATATATCAATACCTTAGGCAGAACAAGGAGATGCCACTGTTGAACCCTTGGATGATAAATTTGGGCAGATTGGTGGTCCCAAATGTTTTCCTGAATCTCAGATTATTGGAATTGCTTACCCAAAAATACAACAAAGAAAAAAGTTGTATTCAATTTCCCAATGGGGATCCATTCATCTAGAAATATGTCGGGTCTATTTGGGAGGTTTTTGGTATGTCTTATGAGCCTTGCATGCCCCTATCTTTTACAGAATTGGAAGGGGAATATACCCAGATGAACACCTCTCACACAATGTGGAAGTTAGCGATTCATAAGAAGGAGAAAGGATGACTCACAAAGAAGGATGGTCCTCCTTTTGAAATTACTTTGTTCAGACAATACTTGCAGTACACATATTGGGCATGCGACCAGGTCTGTGAGGAAGAAGTTCCTAATGTTACAAGGATAGGCCCATTGGTGTTGGTTGCAAACATTCAAATTCTTGAGCCAAGGCCATTTTATTATGCAACTTACTTGGAAGAGAAGTTGCATGAAGGGTTCTTGAGTTTACAAACAGAGCCTAACCCTACTTTTATAATTTATTCATTACTAATGCAAATGGTTTTGTTTCATGGGCAGATGCAAGGTCTGTGGCTAGAGGAATTAAGGAAAACTTCTAGAAAAAAAGATGGACAAGACCAACCGATTGAATTATGGGTAACCCTGTGGGACACGAGATTTGACAAATCACACTATGTGTTGTTTGAAGAGTATTTTGTTAAAACTTTGTACAAATTGTTTGGAGTGGATTGTGATGGGTTTATCTCACTGGAGATTAAGAGATTCTTGAGACCCCATGCTTTTGGGGATACCAGGTGTAATACCCTAAAAATGGTCATTTAAACCATGGGCCCTTAATCTCGACAACATCACCAAGGTCCTAACCAAAGGCAATTAAATCAATCTTGAGCACATTAATTAATTGTTTAATCATCAAATGTCACATGGAAAATCAATTATTCTATATTAATTAAATATTTATTTAATTAATTAAATAATTCCAAGAAAATCATTTTGATCAATTATCCTATTTAATTTATTAAACATCCTTGCATATTTAATTAATTAATAAATTTGCCATTAATCAGAAAAAAGGAATTAATTTATTACAAAAGAGGAACTAATCACAAAGCAAGAGTTAAATTGAAAATAAAATAAAAGAATTGAATTGAGAGAAATCAAACTTGAGATATTATTTCTTTATTCTAAATTGAGAACTTGAAATCAGAAAAACAATTAAAAGGAATTTAATCATTCTCTAAAATAGAACTCAAAGCTTTTGAGAAAAAGAAGTTCAGTTGCATTGAAAAGACTCTTTTCTTGAATAAATCAAAGAATTACCTATTTTTATCATAAGTGCATGGAATTAATTAATCCTTATTTCTAATGTGACTCGAACTTGTAATTTGAATGCATTTCAATTAAACTATAATTGGAATCTATCTCAAGGTTAACTGAATCTGATTTCTCAATTATTTCAATTAATCCTAAATTGCAGTTTTTCTTGATCTCTCTTGTGATTCTCTATAAATTCAACCTTCAACTCTCATTCAAAACACCATGGAGATTTATTTTTATACAGTTTTTGCTCTGGAGTCATTGAATATATTGTGCTTGCTTTTTGAGATTATTGCATCTTAGTTTAGCCTTTTGCATATTTAGTTTATTCATGATTGCTTGAATTCATTATTGATTGAATCTTTCATCCATCTTGCATCCATTTAGTTTAATCTCATGCTCATATAGATTAAATCCTTCATCTTGGTGTAGTCTAGTCACTGGTATTGCTTATACTAATCTGAGAAAAATCTTATACTCACATCTTTTAGAAGGCAATTAGTCGATTTGTTATGGTTTTCATATTCATGCTTATATTTGTCTAACCATACATGTAATGACTTAATTGAAGTGTTGTGTCTTGCAGCTATCAGACTTATTCCACTTTTTCACACACACACCAGGGTCAGTCACAATTGGGGTGATTGGTTTGTGTGTCAAAATTTCACCTTTTTTAGGGTTTATGGTTTTGAGGGTGTTCCATATATGTTTCCTACATTAGTTCCTAACAGGATTGCTTGTTTAGAGATTGTCAGACAACTTAGTATGTTAAATGCAAAGCATTTGGGTGGTGCACACAAGCAGGTATTTATGCCTAGCACTTTGTATTTTGGAGACTTCACCATTCTATCTACCAAGGCCTATGAGATGATAGAAAAAAAGTTGGTAGAGGAGTACAATTTGTATAGACACTAGGCTCAGAAAAATTATGATCCAGAGGGGTATATCCACCACTGCAGGAAGAGCTAGAATCTAGGAGAGTATTTGCATATACCCATGGAAGCTAAAGACTTATTTAGAAATAAGGAACAAGATGAGGGTACTACACTCTTAGAGGAATTAAACCAAAAATTAGAAGAGCAGAAGCAAAGGCTTCAGGGACTAAGAGAAGAAGGAGATCCTGAGAGTGGGTCTGATGAGAATGCAACTGTATCAACCCCCCATGTACTTGAATTAGAAGAAGTGGCAGAAAGCCAGGAGCAAATCATGGTGAGAATAAATGCCAATGCATATGTAAGACTTGAAGAGCATTCAACTTTTGTTGCAAATGAGGTTTTTGTACAGTCTAAAGAGTTCAAGTCATTTTTGTACCATTACAAAGGGAAAAAATTGAGGGAGAACATCCCAAATGTTACCCCAAAAAATTAAGTAGAGAAGATTATTTAATTAAAAGAAGAAATTGATGCAGAAGTGGCTACAATGACACCACAAAGAGGGAGACAACTTCTCAGTGAGGCATGCATCATTTTGTTTGGATGGGACTTAAGTGCCTCTTTTATTTTTGATAGCTTGTTGCATTCTGACAGAAAGGATGTAAAGTTAGACATACAGGGTGTTGATAATATCTTTATTGGATCAAGGTATGATTCGAATGAAGAGGAAATGTTGCTTTGGGCCCTATACCCTCCAAATAAAAGACCCAAGATCAGAGATGTAGACAAGGCATTTGGGCACATGATGAAGCTAAAAGTGGGAGAGGTTAATCCAATTGTCACCGCAGATTTGGGGATTGACATTGCAAAACTAAATAAGGCCCAAATGTAGTGGGTGGTAAAAGAGGGTCAAAAATATAAAAAATTATATGAAGACCTGTTGAGAAGTCATGGGCATGAAGTACCATAGATAGCTAATACTGGTGTTCAATGGAAGAAGAAATATGAAGACCAGATGAAGGAAAACATCAAGTTAAAGAGGCAAATTAGGACTTCCAGAGTAGATGTTCTTGTGTTTTGTTGACAAATGGGTTTGATCATTTGTTGGAAGTTCTCAAAGAAATCTGGACAAACTGTCAGAAGACCCTGGATAATATGGCTTCTCATGAAAGAACTTTAAACAGGCTGAAGGTGTTGTTGAAAAAGAAGAGTGCGATGAGAAAATGGTTGAGAAGATTCAGAGAAGGTTGAACAAGCATAAGGCATTTGGTGTAGACATTAAGCATGAATTTACTGATTGCAAAGATATTGTTAGGGATGGTGTACCAGATATTGTGGATGATGTAGAGAATTTAAAGGTCAAAGGGATTTGGATTGCAAAATGCCAGAATGTAATTAACACGTCCCTTAATGTTTCCTGGGCAGATGTTTTGGATATGAAGGAGACAGGTGAGCAGATGGAGAGACTGGTTACCATGGATATCGTTGTCAGGGATATTTATTCAACACCAACACTAACAAGGACAACAAGTATTTGGATCACATACAAAAGTGTGATACAATATTGGATGGCCAGAACTGATTTTTATTATATTTTGTGTCTAGTAGTTAAGTAGTTAGGTGTTTTAGGTTTTAGTTAAGTTTAGTTTAACGAGATGAAAGGGTGTGTCCTTTCATTTAAATCCTTTGGCTCACATATATGTAGTGAGTCATTTTTGTATCATGAGGGGAGATATAATATTCTACTACTAGCTGGGCTGCAAGTGTTATGTTTTAGAAAGGTCTAATAGGAATGAGGAGTTTATTCTGTGCAAATTGAATATATTGGAGTATTTGTAAGTGTAGTTTTTGTGTACATTCTTATTCCCGAGTTTAATATACAAGATTTCATGTTTTTATCTTTAGATCATTGTGTGTAATTTTGTGTTTGATGAAAATCATATGTCCTCTTGATAAATCTTTTGGATTTGTTGTGATGTGCCATCACATGATGTTGTATTGAATGTAAAATTGGGTTTTATATTTCATGCAAAAAACAATGAAACCTTCATAGTGATGGTCTTATAATTGTCTCTTCAGTTGATACTGATTCTTTTCCACAAAGTTATTCATTAACTGTCAGATAGAGACACTGGTCTATTATTAATGTTTACTGAATAAGTTTGTATGCATTAGGTCCTTATCAAACAAACAAATCTTCTAGTTTTTATAAGTTCTGCTCTTATTCATATTGGCTTAAAGTCCTAATAGTAATATTTTACATAACACAACTATATTCACACTTATTTTATCAGTTTTAAAGGCATTAAATAAAAAGCACTTTTGTTAGCATAGTTGCAGGAAAACCTTTTGCCATCCCTACAATTGCTAATTCCCATAGTTTAAATTCACTCAAAACAAACCTCTTTTGTGCTTGAGAGTGTAAGGTACACCCACCTTGTTTTATTGGATCCTAAAGTGCAGAGGGATTTGGTCTTCGACCATCCCTATTCGTTGGCCAAGGCTGATTGGATCAACTGAGGATTAGGCAAGTCTTTGGTTTCCCAATCTGTGGGCACCAATAGATTGGTGACTCCACTGGGGAGTTGTGTTAGGAAGTGTTCAGAGTGTTTGGTGGTTCATTTCATACTCTACTGGAGGAAAGAGCCCAAGAGATTAATAAAAAAATATTGTTCCTCTTAGGAGGTGGTGACTCTACATTTAATAAATAAATAATAGTTGTTATTTTGAGAAAGTAAGAGAAACCCCTAGGCATTTATCAATAAAATTAATGCAGAGGAGAAGGTCTCTACATAAGGGACAAGATAACCTTGTTCAGTTGAGTCCAAAGAAAAGATACAAAGAAAATAAATCAACACCAAGTATGGCATTTGGGGGTTATAAGAAGTTTCCTAATAGAGAGGATGGCTCTTCATTTGGTGATAAGTTTGAAAATCTGCAGGAAAATCCTTTCTATACCTTAAATGCAAAAAATAATAAAGATGGTCATGATGAAACCCTGACTATTGAGGAATAGGAGGAGAAGCAGTGGGATGAAATCATACTTAAAATGGAGATGAATCCAAAATGGCAAAGACTCTTAGGAGACAACCAAATTGGGTATTGCAAAAACTAGGATTAAAAAGAGATACAATTCAAAGCCCTAGGTAAGAAGGGATAAAAGAAGTAAAGGTGAGGAAAGTAGGCCAACAACTCCTAAATATAGTCCCCCTCATATGAGAAGAATAGAGCAGCCTTTAATGGAAGAAGGAATACAAATGATGGGGACTGGAATAACACAAATAGGGGTAGCAATATAAATCATAATAGACAAAGTCATGGGTATGGCAGCAACCAAAATAATGGAAATAATAGAGGTGACAATGGCAATTATGGAAATGGTAATGGTGGAGATAGAAACAATAATAATGGCAATGGAGGTAATAATGGAAATAATGGCAATAATAATGGTGGTGGAGACAATGGGAACAATGGTAATTATGGCAGCAATGGTGGATTCAATAGAGGAAATATAAATAATCAAAACAACAATCAGATTGGCAGATGACCTATGATGATTGAAAGATATAGATAGTTGGATTTCATTGGAATTGTTGGTTATTGAAATCAGATTACTAATGATTTAAGATTAGCCATCCCTAAATTCTCAGGAAATGGAATTGATTCAGCAAAACAATATGTAGTTAATGTAAAAAATACCATTGAAGAATTTGAGGTTCCTCATGAAGATGTATTCATGAAATTGTTTGTTCAATCTTTGAAAAAAGATGCAGGATACTGGTATAGAAGCCTTCCCAATGGATGTATTGGCAATTGGCAAGAATTTGTAACATTGTTCTTGGAAGAATTTGGAGATCACAATGATCCTTCATTTGCATCCCATGAATTAACAAGTACAAAGAAGAATCAAAATGAATCAGTTGTTGAGTTTAATAAAAGATTTAATAAAGTATTAAATAGAATACCTAGAGATGTCAGACCTGTTGATTCATTTATGATTAACTTTTATTTGAGTGCTTTTGACAGCAAAACCCATTATGAGATTTTGTCTCATAGACCTAATTCTCTACAACATGCATTCAAGATAATTGCTACCATTGAGAATAATAGGAAAGTTGTTGGGAAGGTTGCCAAGAGAGATGATCCAAAGTTGTACAATTCCAGGGTTCCCAAGAAAGATGAACTTACTCATATCATGGACATGCTTAAGGACCTAAAGGGTAAGCAAAATCCTAATGAAAAGCCACCATATAGAAACAATAAACAAATGAATTACAATAGACCGAGACTACATGATATGCCATATAACACAAATTGGAAGGATGGGAAGCCAATGAAGCCTAATGCAAGCAAAGAAACTCCTGATCCACTGAATAAGGCCAATTTTTTTGTAGATGAATATCCATGGTGTGATGTTTGTAGTCTACGTCATATTGCAGAACAATGCATGATCGCCCAAGGTTTGATAGAGGAAGAAAACCATAATGAGGATTGTGAACCTACTATAAATGTTCTTTCATCTGATCCATATTGGGGAAGGGATGAAGACTCATCCAAGGGGGAGTGGTTTTTTGATGCAACAAATAAGAGAAAATCAGCATTACAGTATACAGTAGGTCTTTTCAGATGATGATGATGAAGACATCCCATTTTTTAGAAGATTGTTTTAGGATGATACAGTGCCTTCATTAAGGAACTTGACTAAGGAAGAAAAGAAAGCCTTCACTAATGTAGCAGTAGAACAAGTAAAGAGCAATTATCAGCTGAGGAAAAGGAATGTAAATAATGAGTAGGGCAAACCAACAAGTGTGTTTGCCAAAGTTAAAAAACCAGATGGGAACAAAGACAACACTTTCAAAAGCAAAGATGCAAATGCTAAAAAGGGAAAGGAAGCAATACGAGGATAGGCCAAGAAAGAAGAATTTACAATACTAATTAAGCCTATGGAGAAGAAGCAAGTAAGTAATTCTACTTTAAATAACAATTCATTCATGTTCTAGGCATTGTCTCAAGTAAAGATATCTATGCCTTTGCTAGAGGTAATGAAATTCCCAAAATACAAGAATGAGATGTTGAAAATCATATCTAATGTTGGAGAAGTAAGTAGGGAAGATCCTAAATCAAAAGAAGATCCTCCTATGGTGTATCTTGACATGTTTATTACCAAAAATATCACACAAGTAGATCCTTTCTATCTAATGCTACTGTTAAACACAAAAATGCTAAAACATTGCATGATAGATTAAAGAGCAGTAGTAAATATCATGCCAGAGAATGTCATGAAAGAATTGGGAATGCATGTTGATACACCTTATGGTAAGGGCTATGCCATGGATAATAGGTCAGTTCCTATAGTAAGAATTATGAAGGATGTTCAGTTCAGATTCCCAGCCTACCCAAACACTGCATACAAGACATATATCACAGTTGTACAGGTGCTTGCGAACTATGGGATATTGTTGTCTAGACAATAGTTCAACTTGGTGGGTGGACATGTCCAGCTTGACTTGTCATATTTCACTATTCCCGTAAAAGGGACAAAGGTGAGGATAAATAAAGAACCAATATCTCCCTACCTCATAGAAGAAGTTGATCTTGATGAAGTGACTTGTTTTTGCCATTCAGATATGGACAACTTTTAGGTAAGTATTTCTAAACCTTTAAAAGTTGATGAAATTACAAAAATGGTTAAACAAAATGAAAATTTAATTTGGAAATTGTATTTTGATGGTGCCTGCAGTAAGGATGGAAATGGACCAGGAGTTGTATTTATTTCACCTAATGGAAAATTGTTTAAATACTCTTTCTTGTTAGCTTTTGAGTGTACTAATAATATTGTTGAATATGAGGCCCTCTTATTATGACTTAAAATAGAAAATAAACATGGCATTAAGTTACTAACAATTTATGGTGATTCAGAACTAGCTGTTTCACAAGTCAGAGGCAAATTTGCTACAAAAAATGCAAAATTAAGAAGGTATAGGAATGAGGTTTGGGATTATATTGAACCTTTTGATGCTTTCACCATCAATTGGATTGAAAGGTCCAATAATATTTTGGCAAATTTCATGGCTAACCTGGCGATCAAACATAATGATATCCATTTTGATGATATTACCCAAGTAGAAATCAAGACCAGGCCATCAGTCCCTGATAATATAAAGAGTTGGCAAATATTTGATGATGACAGGGATTTGCTAAAAAATTTGTTTTGTGAGGATCAGTATGAGCACTAGTGGATTGATTGGAATGGACTTGTGGAAGACAAGGATGGCAAAGAGACTGTACTTGGGCAAGAGGTGTTGCAGCTAAAAACAAATAAAATCCCAAAGGGATTGATAGAGCTTGAAAGAATGTTTGATGATAAAGATATAGCAAGTTTCAGACCTAATTCAGGAGGATGTGAGGATGTTGAAAAAATAAACTTGGGAAGTGAAAGCAATCCAAGAGAAGTATATATTGTAAAAAATCTCACACCAAAAATCAGAACAATATTTATTAATTTAATAGGGAAGTACAGACATGTCTTCGCTTGGTCATATGATGACCTTAAAGCATACAAAGAAGACTTGTTCCAGCATGAGATACCTTTGAAGCCTGATGCAAAGCCTTTTAGAAAGAAACAAAGACCAATAAACCATACTTTGGCTCCCAAGATGAAGGAAGAGTTGATGAAAATGAGGAATACTGGTATTATTGAGCCCATAAGGTACTCAACATGGGTGTCCAATTTGGTCCCAGTCAGAAAAAAGAATGGTGATATCAAACTGTGTGTGGACTTTAGGAATTTAAATGTTTCATCTTTAAAAGATAATTATGCTTTACCTAACATGGAGGCTCTTTTGCAGAAAGTCACTGGAAATGAATTGTTATCTATGATGGATGGCTTCTCAGGCTATAATCAAGTCAAAGTTAGGGAAGCAAAAAAGTTCAAAATTGCTTTCACCACACCTTGGGGCACCTATGTCTATGCTAGGATGCCTTTTGGACTGACAAATGCAGGAGCTACATTATAGAGGGCTATGGATGTAGCCTTTGAGGGACTGATTGATTATATCTTGGCAGTTTACTAGGATGATATGACTGCTTATTCTAAAAAAGCAGAAGATCATTGCAATGACCTAGAAAAAATCTTTATTAGAGCATTAGAATATGGCATATCTTTAAATCCCCAAAAGTGTCATTTTAGAGTTACTGAAGGAAAATGGTTAGGTCATATTGTTTCAAAAGATGGTGTGAGAATCGATCCAGAAAGGATTGTTTCTATTGATAAGATTCAATTCCCCAAAACAGTTAAGTCAATTCAATCTTCTTTCGGTCAAATTAACTTTGTAAGAAGATTTGTATCAAACTTCTCTGAAATTGTAAAACCTATTGCTCAAATGCTAAAAAAGGGTGCTGAAATAAAGTGGACTAATGAAGCCCTTGAATCTTTTATAAAAATAAAAAGAGCCATCAAGGAAGCCCCTGTATTAAAGTCCCCTGATTTCTCCAAGCCTTTCCAAGTGTTTTCATTTGCTTCATTCCATACTATTATTGTTGTCATGTTACAAAAGAATGATGAGGGCCATGAACAACCAGTGGCATTCTTTAGCAAAACATTGCAGGCATCTTAGTTGAGCTATGATTTAAATGAAAAATAAGTTTATGCTCTTGTGAAAGCTGTAAAAGCTTTCAGACCCTATCTGGTTGGTGCCACTATTATTAAATATGTACCAAATGTTGTTGTTAAAGACATTTTCAAACAATTAGAGACAACTAGAAGGAGCTGCAGATGGATAAACTAGATCCGAGAATTCAATATTGATATACATATCACAAAGTTGGTGAGGGGTTAGGGTTTAGCAAAATTGATGACAGAATCCAATCTTGGAGCAGCACAGGTAAATCAAATAGACTTGGAAGATGCACAAATGAGAATTGAAAGGTGTTCGTGGTATACAAATATTGTTTATTATTTGAAATATATGAAATGACCTGATAGTTTAAATGGTAGTCAAAAAAGAAATTTAAAGCTTCAAACACCTAGGTATGTATTACTTAAATGAGATTTATACTGAAAAATTAGAGATGGTATTCTCTTATTGTGTCTAGATGAGCATCAAGCATCTGCTATTTTAAAAGACTTACATGAAGGTGTATGTGGAGGTCAATTCTTAGCCAAAACCACTGCTCATAAAATTCTTAATGTTGGTTATTATTGGCCCCAAGTTTTCAAGGATTGTCATGCTTATATCAGAAAATGTGAAGCATGTCAAAAAATTTCAGGAAAGCTTAAGTATAATGGAGCTATTCCTCTCAGACCCATGCATACAAAAGAACCATTCCAGATGTGAGGTATTGACTTCATAGGGGAAATAGAAAATAAATCTAGTGGTGGAAATAAATGGATTTTGGTGGCTATTGATTATTTCACTAAGTGGGTTGAAGCTATTCCCACAAGATAGGCTACAAGCAAAGTTGTGATAAAATTTCTCTTGGAAAACATTCTGACCAGATTTGGAGTACCTCAAAAGATTGTGGTGGACAATGGAATGTGTTTTAGATCCAAGGATTTCTTTGATTTCTATGAAAATTATGACATCAATTTGTCCTATCCATCACCCTACCATCCCCAAGGAAATGGACAAGCAAAAATGTTGGGTGATAATAAAAGAGCTTGGGATTCAAAATTGATCCTAGCAATATGGGCTAACAGAGTAACAGTCAAGAAGTCCACATGATTTGCTCCATATGAGCTTATATATGGCAAAGAAGAAAGATTACCCTTAAATTTGATGTACTTTGGCTAGGACCCTATATCATCTTGGAAAAAAGTGGAGAAAACTCATATTACTTGCAGGATATTGATAGAGAAGTGATAGAATTTCCAGTCCATGCTCAATACCTCAAGCATTTCTTCTCTTGATAATCATGGAGTATTTCTTGTATCAGAGTAATATAGTTTTCCTTTTGTTTTCTATTTCATGTTTTCAATTTTCTATTTTGGTCTGCTTTCCAGAGATAGCTAAGATCTTGTTGTCCTTAAAAAGAACATATATCCCCAGAAAGAGCCACTGTTAGCACATATATTTATAAAATATTTGTGTGCTATATATGGATGCTTTTTGCATATAGTTTTATCATAAGAGCATTTATTGCTAGATTATATGTGCAGGTGATATGTTGAAGTGTCTTCATGAAAAAGCATCACTTGGGCATATTCAATGGGAATGTTAAGTATGATGGCATTCTAGCAATCCTCATCTTCAGAATTAGTTTCATTGCAGAAGCACTATTGGAAGATCAGCATAGAGAAGGGTTGTGAACATGTTCATAGATGCCAATGGTGTGGGAGAAACCTTTCAGTATGGTTATTAAAAGTTGCATCCATGGAGAAGGGCTTCTTTTGCAAAAAATGCAAACTTTTGCTTATTGGCATGTCATCCCAATGAGATCGCCCAGGGAGAACAAAGTGTGTTGATCAGAGTAACTCATGCCAATGGTATTTCTTTAAAGGCATGAGTGGTGTGAAGAAGTGTAGCTTAGTGGTAATCCATCAGGGAGAGTTACGATGATGATATGATAAGAAGTCGAAGTCATCGAAGTAACATACACTATCAACAACAAGGAAAAAATGTTATCCCGATACCCGATGGGGTTATTGGTGGAGCTCTTTGCAATGACTGATGGGGTGATGTATTCATAGCGATAACATCGGGTTACTGGAAGGTCCTAATTGTTACCCCAATACCCAATGCACTAAGTGGAGAAGGTGACTCTATCAGAGAGACTTTCTCCAATAAAGCGGTACCAAGCAAGAAGGGGAGCAAGACTCATCAGGATAATAGATAGCATCGGGGAGATGCATTTTGCATTATCCCGATACCCAATGAGGAAGATGAGCTCATTGCAAATGAAGTGATTACATCTGGAAAACATATGTCGATAGACCGAAGCAACCCGATAAGGAGAGTAAGGTGCAAGAAGACTCATTAGGATAGCATACATTATCAAGAAGAATTTTCAAAGTTGTGCCAAGGCCCAATAGGAAGAATGCCACAGAGGGCAGATCTATCGAGGGAGCTATAACCATCAGAAGCAAGGAAAATATGCTTTGTTGATGCCCGATGAAGTAATCAGGGAAAGTTACGCTGATCAAAAGGAAAGTTAGATGTCATGGGACCATCGAATAAAGTATTAAGTGATTCATTCTGAAGCTCGATGGAGTGACTTGAGGGATAAACAAAAGGAGGTTTCATCGGAGAAAAATACCTCGATCTAACATAAAGCAAAGCTAACTAATATAAAGGAAAGGTGCATCCATCAGGATAACCCAAGCCTCAAGGAAGAAAGAAAAATGGCTGGGGCGAGATCCGATGGACTGATCAGAGTGACCTATACTGATCAGAAAGACAAAAAAGTAATTGAAGGAACGCAAAATGTGGGTGGTGCCAAGTAATTGAATTATTGGGTAGGGTTACGTTGATTAGCCATTGGAATATCTGATATGATAGCCATTATTTAATGCTCACAATCAGGTGGATTGCATCTGCATGAAGCAAATCGGATGAGTTTATGATTGTTACAAACTCTAGTCGTTGCATATCTAGCATAAAGAAAGAGTTTTCGTGCCAAAATTATTCATAGTGTTTCCAGCCATCAACATTGAAGTTGTAGAGAAGAAGCACGGGTAGTTTGAAAGTTCAAGCATTTAATCATGGAGGCTTTTGGTTCACAAGGGAAAAGGAAAGACGTAGAGATTTTAGACACAGTCTGCTAAATAAAAAAAGATGAAGTTTGTAGAGGGTGTGCAAAAGAGAAAATTGAACCAGGACATGATTGACTAAATGGAGTCATCTGGTGCTAAGTCAAGGAGGTCTAAAACCTATTTGCTATCCAAGGATCAATTGGAGGACAAGTACAAAGGGGTTGGAGATATTTGGACAACCATAAGGGGCCACGAATTATTTCTATATCATTACCTCAGGCGCAACAAGGAGATGCCATTGTGGAACCCTTGGATGACAAATTTAGGCAGACTGGTGGTCCCAAATATTTTCCTGAATCTCAAATTACTGGAATTGCTTACCAGAAAATACAACAAAGAAAAAATTTGTTTTCAATTTCCCAATGGGGATCCATTCATCTAGATATCTGTTGGGTCTATTCGAAAGGTTTTTGGTATGTCTTATGAGCCTTACATGCCCCTATCTTTTATAGACTTGGAAGGAGAATATACCCAGATGGACACCGCTCACACAGTGTGGAAGTGTAACGTCGTAAATTGTACGCACTTGCTAGGGTGGTACAATTTCACACCTAGTTTAGCACCCGCCTTGGCGCATTTTGCATTTTGCATTGCATTTCCCCTTTAGCACTTAATTAATTAAATTAATTAGGTCTAAGGTTCTATTTTATCATCTCCCATATCATAAAGTTGGGCCCTTTCATTAAAGTGTGCCCCTTTCATGTTATTCTTCCAATACATCATTTAATCAAAAACCCTAATTAGGTCCTATTTTGAACTTGGGGGCTTGATTTCGGGGGTCAAAACATCTCGAAATCAGCTGTAACTTCGGGATTCTCTCTAAAATCATCATATCCGACGGCCCTAAAAATTTGGTGAAAAGTTGTCAGGACCATGGCACCCAGCGTGCACATGGTCCCGGACATTTTTCCCGAAATTTTAAGAGCACGATCCAATCATAAAATAAAGCTTAACCCCAAGAAATTGGTGGGATATTCAATCTCTAGGTCGGCCAAAAGTTGAAATTAAGACCTAGGGTTTCATATATAAGAGCTCTCTTTCTTCATTTGAAAGGATCCCAATTTTTGTTTTCAGGAACCTCATATGCAGCGAAAGAGCAGATCTTTGAAGACTTCAATAACATTCAACATCCATCCATCAATCATTCATCAACTTCATTCATTTAGGGCTTGGGAGACATTGAAGAACAATAGGAGATTACCGACTAAAGATTGGCTTGTACTCCTCCCTTGAGGGTTGGGTATGATTTCATGTTGTTTTCATGTCTTTGCATAAGCTTCAATATATCCTTTATTCATGCTTTAGATCACTTTGCATCTTGATTTAGAGCATTTACATTATCATTTACAAGCAATAAGGGTTTACTTTCTAGGTTGCTCTAGTTTGCTTTCTTGCATTTAAGGACGTTGCACACACACTAGGTCTGCACACACAATACATTTTTCAATACAACTTGGCTATTCATGGAGGTGGAAATCACCGAAGCGGGGGTTTGACTAAGGAAAAACCCTATATAGCCACCCACCACACCTTTTCAGATATAAGTGCAGGTTTCGGGACTCGGACGACGCCGCAGGTGACAAATCCGGGAAAAGCAGGTCAAGATAGCACTCCACACCAAATTCCAACCCAGAAAGCTAGGACAGGGGCGTGGGGCGCCCTGGTCCTGCTAGGACAGGGGCGCTGGGCGCCCTGGTCCTTAGGACAGGGGCACTGGGCACCCTGGTCCTTCTGTCAGACAGCAACTTTCAGCAACTTTCTGACAGCTTTTCAGGTTGCAAAACAGCAGTTTCAGGAGCAGAATCAGGACAGTGGCGCCCGCACCCCCGTCCTGAACATTTCCACTCAGATTTTGACTCCAGGTATGCATTTGCATTCTTGTCTTATCTTTGTACTTACAGCTTTCCATTGTTTAAGTTCAATTCTGCAATCTTGTTATTAGTTCATACTTGCACTTTGGGGTTAGGGATTGAACTTGCATCATTTCATCTTTCAATTGCAACAAAGGAATAGAAATCCTAATAGGTAGCCCGTGGCTCTCTCTTCCACAAGAAGAAGTAGCCAATTGTGTGATACCTCTAGGCTCTTTCATATTCCACAAGTGTGTGGTTGAAAGTGAGATTAGGGCATGTTTGCTTAGTGTCACTTTTTCTCCCACACATTTTGGTGAACCCGACGTGAATCTATCATTGCTTCCTCTTGCATTGCATTTGTTAGATCTAGATCTAGATTTAGTGTGTTTTCATTAAAAAGAAGAAAAAAAAAGTGTGTTTCTTTGCATTGTGTGTTTAAAATTTTATGCAATTTCAAAATCTCAGATTTTTATTTGCAAGATGTTCATATTTGTGATGATTATGAGTTAGATGAAGCTTTAGATGAATTTTTGAAACCTAAATATACCAAACCTTCATTTTACCAAAAACTCATAAACATTGTTACTATGCCATTTCGTTGTGATGAGAAAGATAAGTCGAATGATTCCTCTCAAGGGTACATTCCTATTAACTCTTCCACTAAATCTAGTAACATGGTTGTTTTCAATGATCCCCTCTATGAAGAGATATCTCCTGTTGAATCAAAAGATAAACCTTTTAATAAATATGATCATGCTTTGTTGGATGATGCCCTTGATAACTTTGTGGCTCCTAAAAAACACTCCCTTCATGAGGATCCTTTTGTGCAAGAAGATGACATTATCCCTACATTTCCTAGTGATGGCCTTTCCCTTTCCAACAAAATTCCCACTAGAGATGATGAATTAATGATAAATGCTTACCCTTCTCCTAAAGTTTGTCTTACCCATAAGCATCCCTTAGAGAAAGAAGATGAAATAATAAGCAATTTCCTTAATTCTCTCTCCCCTAAAGATCATATTGAACATATTTTGAGGAAAGAGGATGAGTTTAACACATCTATTGATGCTCTCCCTCCTAAGGATGAGGAATTAATAAACAATGTTATCTCCTCTCCCAAAATTGACAATACTTCAAACATTCCTTTCAACAACCTCACTATTTGGGATGAACCATTAGAAGAAGGTATAGATTATTCTCTACCCCTAGCCAAAGGGGATGAAATCAAGATTGAAAACTTCCTTGATAGTTTCTCACCTTCCTTGAATCTCAATTATTCTCCCTCTCCTCAACTTGGTTCTACTCATAAGGAAACCCTAGTTCAAAGCAAGATGGTTAACATCTCTTTCAAAGATCTCCCTCTCAAAAGTGAGACTTTAGA